>NW_026623078.1:67195527-67806664 GCF_023065955.2 Ursus arctos
AATGTTTATATCCGAAGAGCGTTAGGGAATACTGCATACACACTCAGAGTTCCTCTTCAAAAATCCGCCAGGAAATTTGGTCACCTCTACTGTCAATGCAAAGATTCTCCCCCTTCCCTGGCCCCTCTGTTACTTGTCTGCACCTGGTTCATACAAATACAATAGATAAGAACCCTCAGAACTATTCTCTTGATAGTCAATTAGGTGCTTCTATCTGGGAAACTCCCCTCCTCTAACTAAAACAAACCTTTAGAAACAAAGCTTTTGATGAGATAGTCTTCAGAGAAACTAGCCCTCAAGAGAGAATTGCTTCCTGAAATAGGAGTTTGCCTATAAAAGGCTTAGCCCAATGGAGCCTCTCATGGTGAAGATAAACTAAAGAGGGGAATATAGTTATTTAACATTCAGCTGAAGGAACATCATTAACAAAACCGGGAAAGAAAGTCTGTTTCACTACAAATAAAGTAACGTATCATTCATTTATTCAACAAATATTTACTTAGTACCTAGTAGCTGCCAGACATTGTACCCCTGACACAGGCAGAAATAGTTCCAACACATTTGAAGCTTCTGGTCAGGTTAGGGCAAGAGAGTAATGAGGTAAACCTGGAAATAAACTCTTCAGACGGTGGATAAGTTAACTGCAGATGGTGGTTAAGAGAGTTGAAGTCCATACTAGTTAGTATAATGGTGTATAGCTAAGAAGGAGCCCCTTTAGCTGAGCTTCTCAGGGAAGAGCTCTCTGAAGAAGCAACTTCTGATCGGACAGTGGAATGATGAGGCCTATTGTAGGAGGTGGCGTCAAAGTCTTCCAGATGAAGCCAAGAATAAGTGGGGTACCCCAGATGAGAGATGTCTGTGGGTAGAGCTAAGGGAACAAGAGAGAGATTTAAACCACTGGTGGCCAGAGGGGTGGTCAGGACAAAACCATGCAGTGTCAAGAGGGTCAGAGTAAAGACTGAGCACTCTAGTTGAAGGGCAGGGAAGCCACTGGCCTATCTTAAGATGCGGGTGAAGTGATTTGACGTACATGCAAAAGATGGTGTTTTGATGGTGGTAATGCAGCCTGAACGGTAGCAGGAGGACCACAAGAAGTGGGAAGGTAGTTGTCACCAGGATAATCATCATCAAACCCTTAGGTCTTGAGATGTGTATTTTTTGATAAAGTCTTTTAATAAAAGAGCTCAATTACATTAAATAGTATATCTTGAGCAGAGGAAAACATATGTCAAGCCTTTCTGCACATGCGACACACACTACAATTTCCTCGTTGAAATGTCTGTCAAAGGTTGTGCCAAATTCCTGATGTCTCTGGGTGGGGAAGTTGGGAAAAAGGAACAAAAGTCTCAACAGACCATAACAGAGTGTTGTTCTCAGCAGCCCGAGGAGAGGACATAACTCCTTAGCTCCGCCATTTATATCCAAGTGTTTTTGGTCAAATCACTTAGTTTCTCTGAGCCTATGATTTCATCGCCTATACCATGAATATTCTAGTTACCTAAAGAAGCTGTACATACTTCCTAAGGATACCAGGAGAATCAGATAATGTATGTGAAAGAGCTCATTAGTCCTAAAGTGCTATATAAATTTCCAATACTACTAATAAAGGATCTTTCCTTGGATCCTATGTTTGGAGTGACTAACATGTCAGAAGAGTACAAGCGAGCTAAATGGCAAAATAAGCAAATAGGCAAAAAAGAAGCATTTATGCTAAGAGTACATAAACTTTTACATTTTTTTAAAGTTTCTACATATTTTTCTAGATACTTGAGGTTTAATTGTTCCAAAGTAATGGTAATATAATTAATAAATAATAATAATGACATTTTTGAATGCCTACAATTTCTTTTCTTTTTTTTAATGATTTTTTATTATATTATGTTAGTCACCATACAGTACATCCCCGGTTTCCGATGTAAGGCTCGATGATTCATTAGTTGCGTATAACACCCATTGCACCATGCAATACGTGCCCTCCTTACTACCCATCACCGGTCTATCCCAGTCCCCCACCCCCTCCCCTCTGAAGTCCTCAGTTTGTTTCTCATAGTCCATAGTCTCATGTTTCATTCCCCCTTCTGATTACCCCCCTTTCTTTATCCCTTTCTTCCCCTACCGATCATCCTAGTTCTTATGTTCCATAGATGAGAGAAATCATATGATAGTTGTCTTTCTCTGCTTAACTTATTTCACTTAGCATTATCTCCTCCAGTGCTGACCATGTTGCAGCAAATGTTGAGAACTCGTTCTTTCTGATAGCTGAGTAATATTCCATTGTATATATGGACCATAACGTCTTAATCCAGTCATCTGTTGAAGGGCATCTCGGCTCCTTCCACGATTTAGCTATTGTGGACATTGCTGCTATGAGCATTGGGGTGCATATGGCCCTTCTCTTTACTACGTCTGTATCTTTGGGGTAAACACCCAGTAGTGCAATGGCTGGGTCATAGGGTAGCTCCATTTTTAACTTTTTAAGGGACATCCACACTGTTTTCCAGAGTGGCTGTACCAACTTGCATTCCCACCAACAATTGAATGCCTACAATTTCTAAGACACTGTGCTAAGTGTCTTATATTTATTGGCTTCCATGATATAGAACTATTCTTCCCATTTTACTAAAAGGAGGACTGAGGCTCTGAGAAGTTAAGTAACTTGCACAAGATCAAGAGCTAATGAATGGATTTGAGTCCAGAGAGTCTAATTCCAAAGCCTTAACTACTAGCTCTGCTGCTTATAATAAATTTGAGGATTTTCTGAAGTTGAAAGTAAACTCTGTCCTGCAGAATAATTAGATATTTGGTATATGTTGGGAACAGCCAACAGTTAAAAGTAGATAAAGTTTAGCTTCTCTTCTTAGATCAAAATCTGCTATATGTACAAATATATTTATTAACAAGAAAACCCCCAGTGCTCACACAATATGAATTTATACTTTGACGAAGTCTCAGCTCTCATCAGATTTTTAGTTTTCTTTTTTTTTTTTTTTTAAGATTTTATGTATTTATTTGACAGAGAGATAGACAGCCAGCGAGAGAGGGAACACAAGCAGGGGGAGTGGGAGAGGAAGAAGCAGGCTCATAGCAGAGGAGCCTGATGTGGGGCTCAATCCCAGAACGCCGGGATCACGCCCTGAGCCGAAGGCAGACACCTAACAACTGCGCCACCCAGGTGCCCCAGATTTTTAGTTTTCTAACCACAGTTTGTGTTATAGGTTGACCTGAAACAACTGTGACAATATTCAGTGGGAGGAAGCAGCCACAAGAATACAGCACAGTTCAGGAATCAAACCTAGGGCACATATCCTAAAAATATTTTACTCCTAAATATCTTACTGTTTTGGATACTATCGAAAAGATCGCTATTGTAATTTCTCTTTCAGATAGTTCATTGTTTGTGATAGAAATGCAATTGATTTTCGTATGTTTTTTTTGTACCCTGCACCTTTACTGAATTTGTTCTAATGGATTTTTGGTGGACTCTTTAGGGTTTTCTGTATATAAGACCATAACATCTGTAAACAGAGATCATTTTATTTCTTCCTTTCCAATTTAGAACCAATTTTTTCCTTTTCTTAATTGTTGTAGCTAGAACTTTCAGTACTATGTTGAATAGAAGTGGTGAGACTGAGGATCTCCTTTTCCTGCTCCTACAGAAAAGTCAAACCACTGACTATGATAACTGGTACCAAGGAAACACAAAGGATCATAGGAGTGTACATCCCAACAAACTGGACAACCTAGAAGAAATGGG
Organism: Ursus arctos; assembly: GCF_023065955.2. NCBI lineage: Eukaryota > Metazoa > Chordata > Mammalia > Carnivora > Ursidae > Ursus > Ursus arctos. The sequence goes on from NW_026623078.1 coordinate 67,199,282, forward strand.
AAAATTCTTAGAAACATACAACCTGCTAAGACTGAATCAGGAAGAAAATGAAAGTCTAAACATATCAGTTGCTAGTAAGAAGATCAAATCAGTAATAAAAAATCTCCCAACAAATACAAGCCTAGGACCAGATGGCTTCACGGGTAAGTTATATCAAACATGAAAAGAAGAATTAATGCCAATCCTTCTCAAATTCTTCCAAAAAATTTAAGAGAAAGGAACACTTCCAAACTCATTATCTGAGGTCAGCCTGATACCAAAACCAAGCAAGGATGCTACAAGAAAAGAAAGGTACAGGCCAATATCCCAGATAAGAATTGATGCAAAAATCCTCAACAAAATATTAGCAAACTGAATTCAACAGCATATTAAAAGGATCCTACACCATGATCAAGTGGGATTTATCCCTGGGATGCCAGAATGTCTCAACTTAGGCAAATCAATAAGCTACATTAACAGAGAGGAGAATAAAAACCATAATATCATTCAATAGATGCAGAAAAAGCATTTGACAAAATTCAGCATCTTTTCATGATTAAAAAAAAAACACCTCTCCACAAACTGGGTACAGAAGGAAAGGATTTCAGCATAATAAAGGCCATGTATAGACCAGCCCACAGCTGTCATCACACTCGCCAATTCTAAAAAGAAAGGGCAATGAACTGGCTATATTCTGTATTCCTTCAAGGGGAGAGAGGGTGTTAAAATACTTTAGTCCAGTGTTTCTCCACTTATCTTTTCATTATTCCCCCCAAGGAGAAAACTAAGTTAATTTAATTCAATTTAAAGAGAGAAATTACATATTAAAGCATAAGATTTTTTCAAGTAGGGTTGTGCTTTTGAGAAACATAAAACCCTTGCAATAGCTCAGACTTTTTTCACCCCACCCCTTGTAACAAATTGTGCCCCCTGTGGAATATATTGCTCCCACCAAGAATGCATGCGTTAGCCAACCCAGTTCCTCGAATACCTATAATTTCACCATAAATAAGAGCACATTATACCACCATCATGTTAAATAAGAGAGTCTGGTGGTGCCAGGAGATGGATAGGGCTGAATCCTTGGAATATGGACCTTCACATGAAATGCTGATTTACCTCCTGAAAGTGGGGATCCTGGTTAAGTCAACTGTCTATCTGTAGAGACTAGATTAACCTGACTAATGTGTATATAACATCATACTGGGCGGATATATTTTAAAATAAATTACAGACATAACAACAAGAACCCAGAGCAAGGGAGTGGACAGAAGGAAGAGTCATGTGCAAGGAGTAGCTCAGAATACAAGAGAGAACACATAGGATTTGGCTCTGGAGGAATATAAGCAGTGCGTGAACAAAAAATAACCCAAATCCTGTCACTAACGTTTGTCCACAGATTCATGAAATGGACTTTGAAGGTTCCTGTTTCTGTAGGTGCCACATGGCAGTCAGTGAGAATTAGGCAGGTGGGAGCTGTGGAACCCGAGAACAGTTAGGGTCACCCTCAGGGTTCCAGTAGGAAGGACATTATCTGTGCTATGATTTCTTCTCTCAAGAGGCATATTGCTTCTGCTGGGAGGAGTTCCAGTAGAGGCCAAGGCACCCTTGCACTTCGAAACCAGACCAACTGGGAGGACTTTGCACAGTGGGACCAAAGGCCAGACCTAGACATGATGGCTTAGTGGTTCTAACTCCGGTCAGTGCCCAGCAGGGATGCTCTTGTCATGAGCAAGCCTCATGGCTGGGGCTTTCAAATTCATGAAAGCTGTGGGGCTTCTGGCCAAAAAAGTGTACAGCAACTCACATAAATTTTGCATTGAATTTCAGAAGCTTCCTGGCCTCTGACTCTAGGACAGAGTTTGATTGGGAATATGATGAAACTCTTTTCTGCTAAGTTTTAAAGAGATGTTTGTACCTTGGTTACTCATCATATTGTTGTATTATCATTTGTTGTATTTCAATATCTATATTTCCTGGGTTCTTGTCTAAGTACCGATCCTGAATTTTCAACGTTAAATATATGAGGGTTGTTTTCTCCTCCCTGGGGCATCATTTTACTGACCGAGACTATAAATGGGCTCGCCCTTGGAAATTGTGTACACTCAGAACAGCTTGGATCTCAGGGCAGCTGACTCTGCTTGGCAGGTGCGGGATGTGTGGTTGAGTCATCCTAGAATCTCAAAGAGATATTTGTTAGAGGGAGCGGCAAACAGTGACTGATTCAGTAGCCCCTTGGTTTCCAAACAACCTGGTACTTACCACAGTTTACATCTGAAGGAAACTCGGCTGTTCCTTTCGTGGTTGTTAGACGTAGGGGAGAAGAAAGGAACGCGAAAGCAGAAGTCCCAAGGGGCAAGCGCAGTGAGAAGTGTGGAGGAGGGGGTTTTGGTCACCTTTAAAAAAAAACAAAAAAACCCATGTAAGATAAGTTTCGGATAGCATAGGATGAAGATCTGGCAGTTTAGTAGCGAATGTGGTCAAGTCAGCTGGGGCCCTTGGAGATGAAAAGCAATATAGCCAAGTGTCGCTCTGGCTTTGAAACTGGACTGCCTGTGTTTGAGAACCTGCTGCCTTGCTCTTCGTGCTTCCGTTTCTCTGAAATCTCGGTTTCTCTATCTGTATGATGGGGAGGCTAATAACATTATTTATTTCTTAAAATTGTTCCGAGTATTAAGTGGGCAATTATCTGCAAGGTGTTTAGAACAATGCCTGGCAAGCAGGGAGCTCTCCGCAAACATCAGCACTTACCTCTAATCAAATCCATTGATGTATTGCTTTAGAATGATGGTGCCTTAGGCTGGGGGTCATGACTGTCTAGGCCATTGAATGGAGAGATTTTATAGTTTCGAAGACTGTTGGTGCTACCTGTTTAAAAGTATAAATATTCAAAATAGAAAGTCTTATGGCAGCCTCTGGAACACGTGTCCCCAAGTGCCTACGGTGTGTTCAGCCCTGCACGAAGCACGTGAAAACCGACCAGCAGCAGATGTCCATGTGTCTTCCTTGTCTTCCGGGAGTTGATGACTCGGTCTCTTAATCAGAGCTTGGCTACACATGCTCTTTAAAAAGTTACAGGAGGGACATGGTGCCGGAGGTCAGAAGGCATAGTGATATAAACATGGAATGAAGTCTTTAGGGGTTTAGGGCATCTGAAAGATGCACTTGAAATGGGATTGCGTGTGTGTGTTGCAGGGACGCCTGGAACAGCTTCCTGAAAGAGAGGGGCTTTGAAAGATTAGCAGGCCTTTGAGAGGCAGAGGAGAGAAGGAAGTGGATTCCAGGCAGGAAACACCAGGCTCTTGAAGACCCAGGGACAGGCAGGGGTGTTGTGTGGCAGTGGTGGGATGAAGCCGCACCACCTGCTGCTTGGTCCCTGCAGAGGGAGGGCGAGCAGCACCGCTGGGAGAGGACCTTGTCATGGGTGGAGCTGCGGGGAAGGAAGAAGCCGAAGGAGTGCGGAGGATTCTGAATGCCAGCTGCTACTCTTGCTTTATGAGCAGTGGAGGCTCACGTTTTTGAGATACCAGTGAAGACACCATTTGCAAACCACGTCATTCTTTTTAAAGCACTTTACATCATCCTTTATTTCATTTAGTACTTAACGCAAGACAGTGCAGTAGATAAGGGAGCCATTATTTGCCTCGTATCTGCCTACCCATGCCACACACATTGCAAACACAGCAGAAAATCCAGAGATTGTCCTGTTCACACCCAGATAAAAGTTAGGGGGAAGACGACAGGACGATGAGGACCACACGGGACCACTCTGCAAAGTTCCTCGTTTGGGAACAGAGTCTGCTCTTCTTTCAAACTGTGTCAAAAGTTGAAATAGGAATGATGTTCTTATTCATAAAGTATATCTGCATGGGCACAGCACCTTTAAATATACCCTATCGTTTTATCATTTAAGCCAGGAGACCAAATCTGACATGTGCACAGTGTTTTTAAGTAAATAAAATATCAGTAGATCATTTAATCATTTAATCCTCCCAATAACTGACAGGTAGATTGGCTAAAATATGACGGTATTTCTATGATGAGGAAAGTAGCACTGAGAGGACCAGTGACCAGTCCAGGGTGGTACAGTTAGCAAGAAATGGGCTAAAAATTAAATCAAGAGCTCCCCTGCTTGTGCTCTCTCTTGCTCACATGCTCTCACTCTCAAATAAATAAATAAATAAATAAAAATCTTTAAAAAAAAAAAAAGAGTTTGAACTGTTTCAAAACTGTCATACTCCATCATATTTTTATTACTTTTTAATTGAAGAGTAATTGATATGCAATAATGTATTTGTTTCAGGTATACAACATAATGATTTGATATTTATATACATTACATTATTTTTTTAAAGATTTTATTTATTTGAGAGAGACAGAGAGCAAGTGAGCACAAGCAGGGGCAGTGGGCAGAAGGAGAGAGAGAAGCAGACTCCCCACTGAGCAGGGAGCCTGACGCGGGGCTTGGTCCCAGGAACCTGAGATCATGACCTTGAGCCGAAGGCAACCGCTTAACCAACTGAGCCACCCAGGCGCCCCTACATTATGTTCTTTTGCAAGCTGTTTCTGTTTAACTCAATTCCATCATTCGATAGTAATCTTCTGTAGACTAAGGTGATTTTCAACTCTTATTAGAATTCTTTCTTTCCTGTGTTTTTGAGGCCTGTGGGCAGGTGCCAGGATGGAAGACTACAGGTGGCTCATCTGATACGGGGCTGGCTCTCTGCGTGGCGCAAAAACTGGTTAATAGCTAAAGGACTCTGCCCACCGACTTGACTGTGAGACGTGTTGCACTTTGTTGATTCTTTGGCCCACATTCCTCTCCTCCCATCTTCCACTCCTTTCACTCCCAGGCTGGAGCAGCAGACAGAGTCTGACCCTGGAACTCTAACTTCTCTGGCTAAATACCCATCTGCGTCAAAGTGGTGTTGGCTTTGGCGCCTGGGTGGCTGGACTTGAGACTGTCCTCGGGCAGCTGAGATGATTTCTTTCTAATGGTTTCTTGACCTGTGAAACCAAAAGAAAGTTATTTTTGCTTAGAGACCTCAACATGTCAATGGGGAATTTGGTTTTAGACATTTTCTAATGCGCTATTCACTTCTTCAGAAATGAGAAAAGCTAAATCGTTTTCAAAGAAGTGACGTGACAGGTTGGCACATGGGCTTATGGGCCGACAGCTGAGTCCATGCTGTCCAGGGCATAGTTGTCTAAATGACACAGGGAAACCAATCCTCCCCTGGTGTTTTGCATTACCTATAAGGCGAGCCTCCCACGGAGCAGTGGTGGATGTAAATTCTGGCACCCATACAAAAATGTTGAGGAACATTTGCAATCTCTTTAGAACGTTGTAAAGTTAACAGCTTACCTTGGGAAGGAACTGCTAGAAGAGCTCATCCAAATCAAACTGAAAGGAGTAACTGCCTTTGGTAGAGATTAACTAGTGTGGTGGGGAAAGCCGTAGATGGGTACTCACCAAATGGTCCATGAGAGATTCCTATGTAGTCCAAGGAGTAGTATTCTCCTCTGAAACTATTGCTAGTTAGCACTCAAAATTACGTTTTGTTGAGTGATGGATGGGTGCCCATTGCATTCATCACCAGGGCATTATCGAAAACTTTCTTTTTGTGTGGAAGGCCCATTACCCAACGCATTTGTTCCTATGTTCAGTCAAGAAATATTATAAGAACCTTCTAGGTGCCAAGCACTATACTCTAGATATCACAGATATGAATAAGTCAGGGTTCACATGTTCAAGGAATTTATAATCTAGTGGGGAAGACAGATAAGGAACAAGTTGAAACAGAAGGTGTAAAGACAAACACAGTGTTAATAGAGGGGGGAAAGCCCAGACCTGCAAGTCAAGGTGAGGGTCCAACAGTTAAAACAAACAAATAAATAACAAACAAACAGGAAATCAACTAGAATTCAATTCAGGAGTTACTGAATAAAATGATAAAAGTACTAAAAACTACAATCTTTTAAATATCCATGAAGTTCAGGTTCTTTTACATACGTTAGCTCAAATATCACATTTTAAAATACGCATTTTCCAAATTAGGAACCGAGACTCAAAAATGTACTCAAGCCCACAGAACGAACAATTGCCAGGACTCTCGGGTCAAGATATATCTGCCACTGAAGTTACTACCTACCGTGTACCATGTATGAGGTTGGTTCTTCATTAATGTATCAATTCTTTACGACTGCCTGCTCCTCTGATTGCCCACTGTCCCTGTGTCTCTGATTCCAACCTAATTCATGCATCACTTCAGGACACTCGACACATCCTGCATGCCTTTATTTTTTCACTGCGACCCTTGTCATCATCTACCATGCAATATACTCTATTTCATCATTTATAAGATTCCCCTTCATTCATATTTTTATATCTCTGAAGTTATTATACATCAAAATATCAATAGCATGGCAAAGTTTCTGATGTCTTCTTCTTTGTTTAGACATAAAAGTAACAGTGCATCTTCACGTTGATGGCATCTGAAATTCCTTAAATATGCAGTATTGTGCATATGTTATATTGCTTATTTTCTGTCTTCCTCCAGTAGAATATAAGCTCTAAGAGCGCAGGACTTTTGTCTGCCTTTTATATCTTGGTACTCCCATCTCCTGGAATGTTGTTGAATAAATTAATTACCGATTAGATACTGAGTGTCCACCCTGTATCCTGAGCTGTGTGAGGCGCTGGATATAGAGTGGGGAATAAAGTAGACATGGCCCTTACCCTCCTGGAAGAGATTCAAATGAAACAAACATAAATAAATGTGCAGTGTGAAGTGGGGGGTTGACAGAAGTGAAAATGTTGAAAGTGCTTAGAGGGAAAAAATGGGGTGCTTTCCAAATTTAGACTGGGAAGTCAGAGAGGCCCTCTCCAAGTTGATGTCAGAAGGGTGAAGGCAATGAAATCAAGAATCCAGACCACTGTGCTACCTGGCATATATAATAGCCAATCTTGACCAGCCCAGCCCAAAACATTTTCTCCCCTCTTGCAACAATGGATGGCACGCGGTGTATCTGCACGCACTCGTAGTTATATTTTTGCAGGTATCCTTTCTGTTCACCTAGGTTACAAATATATTCATCTTCTAGTTGAATAGAGAGGACACTGGATTAAGAGACAGCAAGCCTTGGTGGTAGTTCTAGCTTTGCTCCTACTTGACCATCAGAGAAGTTACGTAAACTCTCCAGGCTTCAGTACCTTTACCTGTAAAACTAAGAGTTTACATTGGTTTACTAACACTTTAGAGATCCAACTCTAAAGTGCTACTGAGCTGTAACTTCTAAATTGTAGAATTTAATGGACTGTTATCAGTCCATTTTAATAAATAGTTATTGAGGACTTACTATGCTGGGCTGCTAACCTCTCTGCAGGGCACTGGAGGAATTGAGATGAAAAGAAGGGAAAAGGAACAATCCATTCATTTGACGGGTTTATGACCTTGAAGAGACTGATACATTGATGACTTCAGCATAATGTAGCATAGAATTTCCTCAGTTTCTGAACTTTAAACTACTATTCTTGCCTTTCCAGGTGTGAACAAAGTCCCCCTCTTAGTAAAGGCACTTAACTTGTCTGTCACCAACAGATGGGGTAAGTGGTCACATCACCTAGACACTGTTGCATTGGATTTGAGAGCTGTTAGATGAGAGGGAGCTTTGAGAACTCAAATTGTTTGTAGGAAAATAAGTGGCTGTATGCCAGGGTAACATGGGAATTGAAAGTAAAGTTTGCTTTGTTCCACCTGGCAGAGGGTGAGAGTGGGAGTGCTGGTCTGGGGGTTGTCAAAGATGCTATTGAGGGAAGTTTGAAAGAAATTAACGTCTAAGGTTTTGAAGGAAGAATAGTAATTAAGGAGGCATATCAGTTGGCTAATCACCTTATATATTAGCCTTCGGTTGCAAAATAGACTACCCAACTAAAGATGGATTTGATAAGAAGTGCCATCTCTATTCCACATGATATAAAATACAGAGGTAGGGAAATTCCAGGTTTAGTTCAATGGCTTAAAATGTCATTGAAGACTGAAGCTCTTCTATCTTCTGCTCTGTCTTCCTCAGAATGTTAGTTTTTGTTCTTAAGCTTTTCTCCCTCATGATTGCAAGATGGCTGCCAAATCACTAAGCCTATGATTTTAAACGACTGTACAAAAAAGGCTGAAAGGGAAAACTGTACTCCAAATCCTTTTTATTAAAGAGAAGAACCATGTTCTTCTTGCCCTATTTCTCACCCCAGTCTCAGTAGAGTTCCTTCAGGCCCCAGTGACCATGGTGGACCTCGTGTCCATGCACCAAAAGTATATACTTGACATTTGCAGTCTCTATATTGGATGGCAGATTCTGTCTGCTAGGAAGAGGTGTATGTGTGAAGTGGGGAGGTGATAAATGGTGCTGGGTTAGACTCCAACACCATCTTCAAAACAGGAAAAGAAAGAGTGGAAAGTTCACGCTCAGGCCCTGGCACAGTCCTTTGCTTTCTGAATTACAGGCATTCAATTGATATTTGTTGATTGTGGAATCATTGTCATGGGAATGGAAAATCAATGTCAGGTCAAGAAGTGAATAGTAAAATCAGTTTTTCTTTCCAGTCCATACCTGGATGAGGAAATTTTTAATTTTGTCACTTGAATGGGTGACTGTTGATATTTCTCCTGGGTGAATAAACTAAAATATTAATTCAACATCAGGAGAGGTAGTGGTGGTTTTATAAACCATGTCGAATTTGGCAACAGTTATATAATCTAAAAGCAAATCAGGGAAAAGCCTGAGTTAAATGGAAAAAGACCAGATCCTAGGAAATAAAAGTTTACTGAAAACACCATTTGTGAAGTCCTAATGAAAAAAACAGAGTGCGAGATGGCCCCAGGGCTATGGAAAAAAATTCGTACTATCCTAATAAATTACTTAATGTCTATTGATTACACATGGAAACTCACAACAAGGAAGAAGAGGGCACGAAATTAGTCCATTTAAAAAAAATAGACTGTACAAACAAGCAGACATTAACATGTTTTAAAAACTTCCTTTGCCTTTCTCATAAGTACAAACAAAGCAGAAAGCCAAAAAGTTGTCTTCAGACTACAACAACAACAAGAAGGAGTACTACATAGAGACTGGAAGAAGGCATGAGTCATCGTGTTAAAGGAGTGTGAATTATTTTAAATAATTCGTACGAAGACATACAGAGAGACTTCAAAATTAGTATGAGCATGCGACAGCGCACTGATCCTTTGAAATGACTTCTCGCATTTCTTTTTAAGTCGGTTAAACCCTTTTGCAGAATAGTGAGAGCTTGCCTGGAGACTGGAAAGCATTAGAAATGAATAAAAGGTATGGGGTTTTTTCCCATTGCTCTTTCTTGGAAGAGATTGCTCCGTTTTTAAATGACGAAGGCTATTTAACTCTAACCACAGTACATTTTCCGTGTGTTGTTTTGTTATCATCTGGAGTTCTAGTCTTCTCCTCGGCTCCACCCCAGCCTCTCACGAAGCAAAGGCATATCCTAACACAGGGAAAGGGGCCACACGGGACCCCAGGCAGTTGCCTCATCTTCAAATGTTTCTCATTCCCCAGTGTTTGCCATGATATGTCAGGTCGGGTACCACATTTCTGCTGTAACTTTTCTTCCCACCTAGACCGGTTCACAGTCTTCCTGGAGTCGCGCTATGCTGTTTGTTGATCAACTATCTGCCATCACCTGGATTCCCTAGATTCCTCCAGGTCCTTGAAGGGGTGAAGCAATTTCTGCACTTCTTTCAGCATCTAAAAAACCCTGGTGTGGTGTTCTTCCTCAGGAGTCCATGCTAGAGTTACACAGGGAGCTTTTCCCTCCACACAGGTGTCTACTTCCCGGGCACACCGAATCAGAATCTCTAGGGCTGGGCCTCGCAAACATATCTGGAAACAATTCTTTGAGTTATTCTGTTGTACAGGCCTGGCTCAAATCATTAGCAGTTCAAATCATAAATTGACCCCCCAAAAAGAAAGGAAAAGAAACAAAAAGAAAAAACATGGAAGAAATAGAAAGAAAAACGAAGTTTGCATAGCCAGCTCTTGCCTCTGATTACCATGACACCTAACCACTATGGCAGTCGTGGGAGTTCAAGGGCCCAGAGACCAGCTCCCTGGATTCAAATTTCTGCTCTGCTGTGTGACCTGCATCAAATTAAGTAGTCTCTCTATGCCTTCATTCACTCATCTTACAATGAGTCTAATAATGATACTGGCAGTAATTTGGGGTTTAAATTATGTATTACATATAAGATGAAAACTGATAAAGTATTTGCTGATAGGCTGGCATAAAGTGTTTGTTCAAACAATGTCAACTAATATTATCTCAGGCTGCTCAGTGGCTCAGCCTGGAAGTTAAATAGTATGTCTGATCTAAAAAAATGAAAACATGAATGATTATAAATAAAGGTGTTTTGTTTCATAGATAGAACATTAAAAACCTGAGACCCAAAGCGGGATTTTGTTTTAGGACCATGGTATTATAAATGTTGAGCCCATATTTTAATTAAGTAATTATATTAGCATTGAGAATGCCAGAGTCTCTTTTAATGGCATGAATAAAACCCTAAGGTACCATAAAATGACATCCAGAAATTACTGGCTTGGATAATTAAGGATGGTGTTATTTCTTTCAGGCCCAGAGAGCTTGGTCATTCATTTATTCACTGATTCAACAACAATTTGTTGAGTTGCTAACATCTGCCAGACACGGTTAACGGGAAGCATATAATCTACACCATGCCTTTCAGAACCTTTCCCCGGACCCTGGGAATTAGAATGTGCAGTGCAGAGACCACTCCCCCCAACCCCCCAGAAGAAAGATATTTGAAGCTGATGAATTCTGATGTGGTTCACCTGATCCCCAGCGATGTACTGTTTTGATCCTTTCCAGAGGTTTGGTAATTTGCTTTTCTTTTGAATTTTTGAACCACCCTGGTCCTTATGATAAATTCCTTTATTTATGCAAGTTGGCAAGAATGTTCCTCTGGCTATTATGCTCACTCCAGTAAATTATCTAAATAGTCAATTGGTAGTGTCCTCTGATCACATCCAAGTTTTGTGATGGTGTTTTAGACCAACAATTTATTTTTAGCAAGCTCATTTTACTCCACAGAAATAGTCTGCAGGTCATTAGCCAAGTGATGTTTTGTCCCCAACAAGCTAAGTCCACATCCTGATCTCAGCATTCGGGAAATATTTTTCTCTGTCTATGTGGAAAGAAAAATGTGAGCCACAGATTGCATTTGCAATCTTCTGATGTCTGAACTACTAAAATTTGTTATGGAAAGAATAGTTTTGTTATAAATATAAATTTCATAATAATTTCCATGAGTATTATCTACCATAGGCAAATAAGGAAATTTGCCTTTGCTGGTTAGCTTTTAAAAATAGCCACGGACAGGACGGTGACAGCTGTACGATGCCTTGAATCAGTAGCTATCACCCTGCTCAAGGAATAGCAAGTTCTTCCACTAGAGAGAAAGGGTAAACTGGAGAGCAGAAGCACTGCCTGCATGTGCTCAGCTTTATGAGGTTTGCATGATGATTTCAAGCCCAGAATCTGGTCCTAGACACCCTTGTGACTTCACTGTGTCTCCCCTTACAGAACTTACCAGACTCTGACAATAGCAGTATTGAACAGATTGGTCAGGTGACTCGAGTTCAGGCTCTACTGTCTGATTTCCTTGATCAACTCAGTTAATAACAGTAAGCCTCAAGATCTTTTAATGGGATCCCTAAAGTGGGACCAATAGGAATGTCTACGTTCTAGTTGAATAAGGTTTAAATGAACTAACACATGGATGACAGTCATAGAGACATTCAAAATATTGTCATTCTCTTCCCCTTTTAGGTAGGATTTAGGACTGAAATTTCTCACCCCTTTTGGAGTGCAAGTGACTGACTTTGGCCAATGAAATACGAACATGTGTTGCTTCTGGGAGGAAGCCTTAAGAGCTGTTGTCATATTTACCTTCTCGTTGTCTGCTTCAGTAACATCAGTATTCCACATGGTAGCCTCTCTATCCACTGGGGTCCTAAAGTGAGGGTGGTGTGATGCTGAGACCCCCACTCATCTGAAATAAACCTTTGTTGTTTTAAACCACTGATATGTTTGGGGGATTATTTATATCTACTGCATAAGCTGGTCTGGACCTGAATATAAAGCACTTAACACATAGTAAGCTGTCAGTTTGGATGAGAGGTGAAATTACAGGGGCGATTAGTTTACTCATTTAACAAAAGTTTACTGATGACTTTCAATATGCCATACATGGTGAATTCCATGGTGAGGGACAGATAGAGTCCCTACATCCATGAACTTCTCAACTGTGCTGGGCCCATTACCATTCTAAAACTGAGGAAAGCAATTAGAAAATTTCACATCCCTATGGGAGAGGAAAAGCTATGACATTGGGCTGGCCAGAACTCTTCGCACAAGGACATAAGGGCAAATAATAGTTAACCCCGACGAAGATCTGAGGTGTACAATGGAGGTAACCTGGCTGGTACCGATGCTGGGCATGCCTAAAGGTATCATCCTGTCTAGCGATGGTGCCGTTACTGATGCTTCTGCTCTGAGTTCCCTGACCCAACACATCACTACCCAAAATGGCCCTGCTTTAGAGAAGTCATGCCTAGTTCATCCATATAAATTCTCATTCTGCCTAGCCCCTGCTACCCCACCAGACCAAAATAAAACAAAACGTTGACCATCCTGATCTGCCATCCATCGTTAGACCCACATGAGCTAGAGTCTTAGGAAAGCTTTCTGAAGAAGCTAAGAAGCAACAAATCAAAGGGCAATTTACTCCACCCCCTTTCTGGAAACAGTTGGCATTTGGTGAGGCATGGTGATAATCCTTACGGGTTCCTGGGTTCCTCATTGCATTGAGGTGGGAAAGCAGAGATCCATGTTGTACTTTGCCTGCTCCCACATGAGAAGGAGGTTTGAAGCTCAAGGCGGAACACCCTTTCGGATTGAGTCCAGCAGGGAGAAACCTGGGCTAGGCAGAGAAGCCACAGCCCCGGCTGCTACCTAGCGGAGTGCGCTGTGGTTTCCCGGGTTTCTTCTTGGCACCTCACGGAGGACAGGCAGATGGTGATCAGCTTCTTCTTCAAGCCCAGGCGAACTCTGAAATGAGATCTACAGTTTTTCTGTGTTCTTGGTGTAGCTTTAGGTAGGCTTGATGACGTGGAGGAAAAAACAAACATGATACATTGGATTGAGATTCACATTGCTTCAGTATGAATCCCGGCCTTGCTGCTTACAAGATGTGTGATCTAGAACGAACTATTTGATGTCTCTGAGCCTCAGTTTTCTTACCTACAAAAGAGTAACATTAACATCAATTTTATAGCTGGTGTTCAAAGAATTGAGATAATATATTCTAAGCATTTACTAATGTCTGAGGCACAGTAGACTCTATATGTTTGTGCCTTTTCCTTTTTCCTCCTAAAGCAGGTGTAACTAAACACTTTTGATCTTATATCTCTCAGAGCTTATAGAAAGCACTATGGCTCTCTGCATATTATAATGTTCTTTCACATATATATTTTTTCATTCTCCCAATAATTTTATAAGTACTATAATCATTCTAATTTTATAGATAAATGGAGGCAAAGAGATTAAGCAACTTTGTCAATGATCACAAAGATAATATTTGTCACAGGGATGACATACACTTGAGTCATTGGATGTAGACCCCTTCCCTTTATGCTCCTCATTACTTCTTCAGAACTGCATGGAGCCTGACTTTGTAGCAGCCAAAGATCAAGCCAGATTAGCACTGTCTCTGCCTCCTACCTTTCCTGTTTCCGCTGTCATTAGAAATACCTTGATCTAAGGTCAACTCTAGACATATTGGGCCTTCACTGGGGAAGGAAGAGTTCTGTGTTAGGTTGAGTGTGGCCCCTTTATTCTGTAGACTGGAACATACATTTTAATCTTGGTAGGGCCTCAGACAGGCAATCTAAAGGAGGAAAGAAAAAAGATATTTTTGTTATCCCTGACTCCCAAACCCCACCCCAAACCTAGGGATGCCGATCCGCATGGAGTACATCCCTCTTTATGGTTGGATTCCTCTAGACGGTTGGGTTCCTCTCCTGAAGTCACAGCTTGTCTCAAGGTATGACTTTCTTCTTCTGAGTTCCATTAATCATGCCATCTTCTCATTTTAGGGGGCCTGGGAGAGGTAAAAATCTCAGGGTGCTGCACATTAAGGTAAATAATGCCTTACTGAACCTTCCTATATTTAGCCTAATTTCCCGATAGGAACTTGAATGGCACAACAGATAGCTCCAAATAGTATTAGGGAAACGTACCCCAGGTAGATAATGACTGTCAATATCAGTTTCTTTACCCATTACCAAAACGAAGTTTCCTATTGCACAGTGTCCTTTTAGGATTCTTTTTCTCTTTTAAGGGTCTCCTAAGCAGTAATTTTAATTTGGTTTCTCCTATCTATAAAAAAGTGTTGGGATCTGGTGATGTGGACACAGTAATTTATAATAGAGCTTAATCTCAAAAAAACTGCCTAGCCGAACTTCAGAAGTAGTAGAATATAATGGTTTTAGTCTGCTTGGGTATCCAAACAAAATATCATAGACTGGATGGCTTAAACAACCAAGATGGTGCCATCAGGGTTGAGTTCTGGTGAGGTCTCCCTTCCTGTATTATAGATGGTCACTCTATTGCTGTGGCTCTCATAGCAGAGAGAACAAGTTCTGGGGTCTTTTTCCTCTTCTTATAAGGGCACTAATTTCATTATAGAAGGTCCACCTTCATGGCTTTGTCTGAGCCCAATTACCTCCCAAATACCATGATATTTGGGATTAAGGTTTCCACAAAGGAATCTGGGGGTGGGAGAGACACAAACATTCAGTCTATTACAATAATGTAGTGAGAGCAATGGAGTCATATCTCCTGGGTTAAACATTTCGGTAGTAGCACTTGCTAACCATTTGACCCCAGTTTACTTAACCTCTCTGTACCTCAATTTTATCTATTAAAAAATAAATCTTGCTTAGTGGAGTAATAAGAATTAAATGAACTAATATATGCCCATTAGCTATTACTGAAGATGGTTGTGTGTGAGGTGTCTCAGTAATACATGTGAAAGTAAAAAAAAAATTGGAATGCTCTGAGTGATTGGAAGGACCGCACAGCATTCCTGTAAAATGACGTGGAAACTGTAGACGCTTTGTTAATATGCTAAGAATTGTGCGAGATTGCTTCATAAAACAGAGAACATGTTCCATAAATTGTCCTGGAATTATTTCAGGTGTATGTGTCCTTATCTCATTTCCTAGTGACTTCTGCCAGAGAAATGTAACACTCTCCAGGGAAGCTCTTGGTGCTTTATTCAGTAATGTTGGAATGTTACCCATTTGTTACGATAGAAACTCCCAGAGGGGATTGCATCAAAATCTTTCAGATACTTCTGCCTCACACTGCCACCTGAAACCAGACTTCCGACCTCTGTTAACTTAGAATGAATTCCTACTTTACTGCCTCCCACCCCGACTCCCACCTCATCCACTTATTATCTCAAGAACTGGTTAAATTGAATGTATGAATCTTCCTTGACTTATGATGGGATTATGTCCCTATAAACCCAGAGTAAGTTGAAAATATCCTTAAGTCAAAAATGCTTTTCCTTCCTTCCTTCCTTCTTTTTTTTTTTTTTTTTTAAAGTAAGCTCCATACCCATGTGGGGCTTGAACTCATGACCCTGAGAACAAGAGTCACAGGCTCTACTGACTCAGCCAGCCAGGCACCCCTTGAAAATGCGTTTAATACACTTAGCTTACTGAGCATCATAGCTTAGCCTAGCCAACCTTAAACATGCTCATAGACTTACATTAGCCTAGAGTTGAACAAAATCACGTAACATGATACATATTTCATAACAAAGTGTTGAATATCTCATGTAATTTATTAAATATTGTACTGAAAGTGAAAAGCAGAATGGTTGCATGGGTGCAGATAGGTTGTCATTATATTTACCCTCATGATCAGGTGGCTGACCGGGAGCTGCACTCCACTGCTGCTGCCCAGCATCATGGGAGAGGCTCGTACCCCATACTGCTAGCCCAGGAAAAGATCCCCATTCAACATTTGAAGTATGGTTCCTACTGAATGTGTGTCATCTTTGCACCATGGTAATGTTGAAAGACTGCAGGTTGAACCACAGTAACTCAGAAACCACTTGCATTTCTCAATACCATTTGCGTGCCTCTCACCTAATCCCTCCTTACAAAGTGTCACCTGATTGGTGGTTTGAAACTTTTTATTTATCACTTGGTGGCCATATTTTCTTGAGTAGAAAGAATTATTTTGGGCTTATCACCAATTTTTTTTTTTTTACTGTGCTGCTCATTTGTTTATCTCATTTCCCACCCAGGCCCCCACCCGCAAACTGGAAGAAACCAGAGACTCTCAGTGTTGGAATCTGAGGCTTCTCTGTAGCTTCTCCTGATTACACTCAATCCTTGACCCTCAGAGAATCAAGTAAAGAGCTATTTTCATGCTCTACTTTCTTCTGTCCTCTCTGGGGCTTTCTTTCTTTACTGTTTCCCAAGGAAAATGTGAGGGTGATTTGCATGGCTTCCAAATTTGTATACCCCAGCCGGCCTTCCCCTCACTCTACACTTAACATCTACTCAGAAGTGTCTAAGAGACTCTAAAACTCGGCACATCTAAGCTAAAAACCTTTATTTCTAACATGTACCTCTTCACCTCCCCAAAAAAGGTCAAATTTAAGACAGATTTAAAAAAAAAAAAAAACCTTTTCTTCTCATCTTCCTTAGATCAGTGAACAGTAACTTGAATTGCTCTGGCTAAAAAGGTTGGCATTAGCCTGGACTCCTCTCTTTCTCTCATAGTTCACATTTGAAACATCAGCAAAACTATGAGCTCTGCCTTCTAAGTCCCTCTCCTTCCCAGCACAGCCACTATAGTAGCCCTACCCCCGGTCACTGAGGCCTCTCACTTAGCTATTCTCCTAGCTTCCGTATTATCTCCTATATTAGTTAGCTGTTGATGGATAACAAATCTCCACAGTATCTACTGGCTTAAAACCATGTATTATCTAATAGTTTCTGTGGGCCAAGAGTCTGGGCACAGCTTATGTGGGTCCCCTGCTTCAGGGGATCCAACAAAACTGCAGCCAAGCTGTGATCCAGGGCAAAGGTCTCAGCTGAGGATACGACTGGGAAGAGCTCACATGATAAAGTTCAGTTCCTCAGGGGCCGATGGACAGAGGGTCTCAGTTCTTGGTGGTTGCTGGCCAGAGGCCACCCTCATCTGCCCTTCTTTGTCACATGGACTTCTCCAACATGGTTTCCTTCTTCATCAAAGTGTGTAAGTCAAGAAAGCAAGAGAGAATGTGCTAGCCAGATGGAAGTTATAATTTTATCTAATCTAATCTAATCTAGAAGCAATTTCCCCATCATATTTACCGTATTATATTGGCTAATACAAGTCACAGATCCTGCCCACGCTCAAGGGAAGGGGATTATACAGGGCATGAAGGAGGCAGGAATCATTTGGTGTTATCTGAGAAGTTGCTTACTACATTCTTCTGGTGTATTCTTTTAGCAGTGGTCAGAGAGACCCTTTAAGGCATGAATCAGGTTATGTCATATCTCTCTTCCAAACCTTCCAGGTGTTTCCTATTTAACTCATAATAGACTCTAAATTCTTCATCATGACCTTGCCCTATCCACATCTCATCTTAAACCACTCCCTCTGAATTCTCTCTTGTCCAGATGTCCTGACTACCTTCTGGTTCCTCAAACCCAAACAGCACTGTCACATTTTGGGACCTTTGTATTGTAAATCACTCTGTCTGGAGCCTTCTTACCCCAGACACACATATGGCCTGCCCCTCACTTAAGTCAGTCTTTTGTTTCAATGTCATGTTTTTAGAGAGGCCTTTCTAAACCATGCTGTTTAAAACAGTAATCTTTCATTGCTCTGTGCCTCCTTTTCCTTCTTCATTTTTATTCTCAATATTGTTTTTAACCACATAAAATATTATATACCACATTTAAATGTCGGTTTTCACCATTAAAATTAAAGATCCATGGGGGAAAGACTAGTTTGTTCATGCAATATCCATAAGATGACCTATTTGGTGACATAAAGGGGCAGTTTGTTAGGACAAATGCGGGCACTACAGAAGGGAAAAAAGAAAGTACAAATTTCTTCTAATAATTATCCTGTAATCATCCAAAAGAGTAGACCAGCATACTATGTTCTGATCACTAGAGAGAGGTGTATCTTTCTTTAATTAAGATGAGAATTCCTTCAAGGACATTCAGTTCCCTTTACTGCTGTCTCATCAAACAGCCTTCTATCACTAATTCAGTTTCGTAATTGCCTTGTTCCAAGAAAAGACTCTGAATAGAGGTCTAGTTGTTCATTCTTATTGTTCTCAGTAGCTCCCTCAGTAATTAGTAAAGTGACATTCCTGTTTATAAGGTAGTATCCGAGCTAAAATTTAGGTAAACTCACAGAATCAAGTTTATGAGCTCAGAAGCCAAGGACTCAACTCTTCACTGTAATCTTCCTCCAATGGGAGGCAGCCATGACTGAATACATCTGGAAAAGTCATCCAATCTTATCTACTGCTGTTATGTGGTATTCCAGAGAGACATGTACATTTTGAGAATGGTTAGAGTTCATATTTGTCTAGATGCAGCAATTGCAGATCTTCAGAATTAACCTAAACGAGCTGAAGGTTTATGGTTTGTTACTGGGAGAAAAGGGAGACGTTTCTGTGTCATTGACCACAAAGTTTACTTTTAATGGACGGATTTTCATTTAGTGTACTGCAACAAACAAAACAAAAATGCTGCAGACATTTTTCTCTCAGTAGCTACCTAATAAAACCTAAACTGGCCAACTTCCATGCCCTTCAGGGTTCCAGAAATACAAACAGGAAGTTAACATTTCCATAGCAATAACAATTCTGTAATAAAAGCTGAGGAGAAACAATAAAACAGAAGGTCAGGATAAAAGCAATTTACATTTTATTAACATCCTAACACTACATCAAAATAGATTTTACATATTAAAATGGAGTCAGAGTATAATTAGAAAAACATTTGTAATCAAATAACTTTTTTTTTTTTTTCATTTTTAGGCATGACTTTGCTCTGGTCATGCAAAAGTACAAAGGTGCAAAAGTACATAGCATTTCTAGATTCCCCCAACGTGTAAATTCTGCTGTGTCATCTCAAGGATTATTTTGCCGAAGTAAGTTTCTCTATCTCAAATAAAAGCTGTGTGATTCATTGTGTTGTCTGTATTCATTCCATTACTCTGAGACACCCTACACTCTAATAAATGTAATGAAGATAGTGATCTGAAGCAAGTCAATGCATCCTTTCAGACATCCGAGGAAGCCAACAGGGTGACAGATTGTCCTATGGGCACGGACACAACTGGTAACTGGTAAAGTTTCCTCAATTTCCCGGTACTTGGATCTCTCTTTCCCAATTATTAAACATTCTTTTCCTATAACTATGGAAGATGGAGGTGATTTCCTAAGAGAATGAGAAGGTACTTCAGCAATATATAGAAGGATGAACTGAATGCCAAGGAGAGGGAAAAGGGGACATTCCAACCCCCAGCTTGAAATGAGTGACCAGGAAATAATAAGCTTCTGTGTTGAGAACAGAAGAAAGAGAAGAGAGTATTTAGTTCTGTAAACCCTGAGTTTGTTATTGTAACCTTGAGCTCAGCAAGCCTCCATGGCCTTCTGTCCTTGTCAGATGGTGGGCTTATGAGGCAAATAACTAACTACTGGGACGCTGATTCAAAAAATTGGAATCCCTCTCATTGTAAGAGAATCAATCTTTCATCGATGACCTTTTGTTGTCAAATCCTGTATTTTTAGTGTACTGAGCACTTACAGAAAATTGTGTAAGAAATTGTGTAAATGGAATGCTGCCCTCTTATGGTTCCACAAATCCTTCTAGGGCCAAACATAAAATCCTGATCTCTAGTTAGGGCAACTAGTAGAGGGATTTAAGAACTGGAGGGACCTAGAAATTTAGCACATACTTTGATTTTATAAGTTAAAAAGGTGTTGCATGGAGGCCACTCATTTCAAGTTCATGTATCTAGATAGCATAGTGCCAAGGATGGAACATGGTCCATTACTTTTCCCATTCTAATGCATATTTTAATGTAATTTTAATTTCTAGCTTCATAATTCAGATATTTCAAGGGAAATCACAAAACATCAATTTTATCAAAGGAAGCTGTACTAAGATTAATTATACTAAGTCAATATGATGTCAAAACTTCAAATGTTAGAGAACTTCTGCATTTTATCAATTCAGAAAATTTGAAAAGTTCTCAAATAGCAAACTCACAAATTTCTAGTTTTCAGGACATTTTACTTGTATTCCCCCAAGGCAGTTCTTATTCTTATTATCATCTGAGGAGCCACAGAACTAGTTGAATACTTATAAAACACATGTTAGTCTGTCAAACATTACATAAAAGCGAATTTTTTCCTAAAACCTTCTATCTCTTCCAAGATAACCATTTGCATTTTTATTTGTTCCCATGCTGTTGTTTTTATTTAAATCAGCTTTATCGAGGTATAATTTACATACAACAAGATGCATACATTTTAGTGGACAGTTGAATGAGTTTTGATAAATATCTACACTTATATAATCACCATCAAAATCAAGATATAGAACAAATATGTCATGTAAGAAAGTTTCATTGTGCCTGATCTCGGTCAGTCTCTACCCTGGCCCCAGGCAACCATTTGTCTGTTTTCTGTCATGAGGGATTAATTTTGCTTCAATATAAGAAATTAAAAAGGAGACACTCTTTCATGTCTGGCTCCTTTCATTCAGCATAATTATTTTGAGATTCATCATTGTTTTTTTGTATTTGTATCAGTAGCTTGCTCTTGTTTATTTCTGTGTAGGATTCCATAGTATGTACTTACTGCAATATTTATCTTCTCACTAGCTATTGTACGTTGTTCCCAGTTTTTTTATTGTTATGAAAATGCTGCTGTGAAAATTTATGTAAAAGTCATTGTGTGGCCATGTTTTCATCTCCCTTAGGTAAACACCTAGAAATGCAATTGCTGGGCCATATAGTAAGTAGATATTTAACTTTATAAGACATGGTTAGACTGTTGTTGTTTTTTTTAAAGATTTTATTTATTTATTTATTTATTTGACAGAGACAGCCAGCGAGAGAGGGAACACAAGCAGGGGGAGTGGGAGAGGAAGAAGCAGGCTTCCAACAGAGGAGCCTGACGTGGGGCTTGATCCCATAACGCCGGGATCACGCCCTGAGCCGAAGGCAGACGCTTAAGGACTGTGCTACCCAGACGCCCCTAGACTGTCTTTTAAAGCAGCTGTATGTTTTACATTTTCACCAAAAATGTATAGAGTTACTATTGCTTCAAATTCTTGCCACCGCTTGGTTGTCAGTATTTTTTATATAAGCTGTTCTAGTGGTTGGTAAGGACATCTCCTTTAAGTAGGGGTTTTATTTGCATTTATCTGATGATTAATGATATTGAGCCTCTTTTCACATGCCTGTTAACCATTCAAATATCTCTCTTTTTTTTTTAATGATGTGTCTGGCCAAATCTTTTACTCTTTTTAAAAAATCTTGATTTGCAACTTACAGTTGAGTTGGAAGTGTTCTTTATAGATTCTAGATGCCAATTCTTTGCCCACTATAGGTATTGCTAGAGCTAACATTTTCTTTCAGCTCCTAGCTTGTCTTTTCATTTAAATGATGGTTTTGAAGAATGTTTAATTGAATGTTTATGTCTTCTCTCCAATTCATATGTTGAAATCATAACCCACAAGATGATAATATTAATAGGTTGTACCTTTGGGAGCAGAGGGCAGAGCCTTTTATAAGGGATTAGTGCTCTTAAAAAAAGAGGCCCAAGAAAGCTCTCTTGCCCCTTCCAGTATGTAAAGACAGTGAAAAGATGCCATTTACATTCAAGTCCAGGAGTCACAGACAACCCCCTTCGAAATCAATAAAAATAGTGCAACACCTTGACATTAAATAGTGAAGCTTGCAAATCTCAGAGGCAAAGAGAAAATCCTGAAAGCAGCTTGAGACAATAGGTCTGTAACCTATAAGGGTAGAAACATTAGACTGGCAGAAGTCCTATCCACAGAGACCTGACAAGTCAGAAAGGACTGACATGATATATTCAGGGTTCTAAATGAGAAAAATATGCAGCCAAGAATACTTTATCCAGTAAGGTTGTCATTCAAAATAGAATGAGATATAAAAATCTTCCAGGACAAACAGAAACTAAAAGAACTTGTGATTCCTAAACCAGCCCTGCAAGAAATATTAAAGGGGATCCTTTAAGGGAAGAGAGAGCCCAAAAGTAACATAGACCAGAAAGGAACAGAGACAATATAAAGAAACAGTGACTTTACAGGTAGTACAGCAGCACTAAATTCATATCTTTCAATAGTTACTCTGAATGTAAATGGGCTAACTGGCCCAATTAAAAGACACAGGGTATCAGATTGGATAAAAAAGCAAGACCCATCCATGTGCTATCTGCCAGAGACTCATTTTAGACCCAAAGACACCTCCAGATTAAAAGTGAGGGGGTGGAAAACCATTTAACATGCTAATAGACATTGAAAGAAATCTGGGGTAGCAATCCTTGTATCAGACAATTTAGATTTTAAACCAAAGACTGTAATAAGAGATGAGGAAAGACACTGTATCATAATTAAAGGGTCTATCCAGCAAGAAGATCTAACAATTATAAATATTTATGCCCCTAATGTAGGAGCAGCCAATTATATAAACCAATTAATAACAAAATTAAGGAAACACATTGATAATAATACAGAAATAGTAAGGGGTTTTAACACCCCACTTGCTGCAATGCACAGACCCTCTAAGCAGAAGATCAACAAGGAAACAAGGGCTGTGAATGACACACTGGACTAGACGGACTTCACAGATATATTCAGAACATTCCAACCAAAAGCAACAGCATACACATTCTTCTCGAGTGCACGTGGAACTTTCTCCAGAACAGATCACATACTGGGTCACAAATCAGGTCTCAACCAGTACCAACAGATTGGGATCATTCCCTGCATATTTTCAGACCACAATGTTTTGAAACTGGAACTTAATCACAAGAGGAAATTTGGAAAGAACTCAAATACATGGAGGCTAAAGAGCATCCTATTAAAGAATGAATGGGTCAGCCAGGAAATTAAAGAAGAATTTTTAAAATTCATGAAAACAAATGAAAATGAAAATACAACAATTCAAAACCTTTGGGATGCAGCAAAGGCAGTCCTAAGAGGGAAGTACGTAGCAATGCAAGCATTTTCAAGAAACAAGAATGATCTCAAATACACAGCCTAACCTTTCACCTATAGGAGCTGAAGAAAGAACAGCAAATAAAACCTAAACCCAGCAGGAGAAGAGAATTGATAAAGATTAGAGCAGAAATCAATGAAATAGAAACCAAAAGAACAGTAGAATAGATCAATGAAACTAGGAGCTGGTTCTTTGAAAGAATTAGTAAGAACAACAAACCCCTGGCCAGGCATATCAAAAATAAAAGTGAAAGGACCCAAATAAAAAAAATCATGAGTGAAAAAGGAGAGATCACAAATAACACTGAAGAAATACAAACAATTATAAGAACATACTATGAGCAACTATATGCCAACAAATTGGGCAATCTGGAAGAAAAGGATCCATTTCTAGCGATGTATAAACTACCAAAAGTGAAACAGGAAGAAATAGGAAACCTGAGCAGACCCATAACCAGTAAGGAAATTGAAGCAGTCATCAAAAATCTCCCAACAAACAAGAGCCCACGGCTGGAGGGCTTCCCAGGGGAATTCTACTAAACATGTAAAGAATTAATATCTATTCTTCTGAAGCTGGTTCAAAAAATAGAAAACGGAAAGAAAACTTACAAACTCTTTCTGTGAGGCCAGCATTACCTTGATCCCCAAACCAGACAAAGACCCCACCAGAAAGGAGAATTATAGACCAACATTCCTGATGAATATGGATGCAAAAATTCTCACCAAAATACTAGCCAATAGGATCCAACAGTGCATTAAAAGGATTATTCACCCCAACCACGTGGGATTTATTTCTGGGCTGC
Organism: Ursus arctos; assembly: GCF_023065955.2. Taxonomy (NCBI): domain Eukaryota; kingdom Metazoa; phylum Chordata; class Mammalia; order Carnivora; family Ursidae; genus Ursus; species Ursus arctos. Next base: position 67,223,455 of record NW_026623078.1, read on the forward strand.
GAGGGTGGTTCAACATCCATAAATCAATGTGTTACACTGCATTCATAAATGAAAGAACAAGACCCATATGATCCTCTCAACAGATGCAGGAAAAGCATTTGACTAAGTACAGCATCCTTTCTTGATGAAAACTCTTCACAGGGTAGGGATAGAGGGAACATACATCAATATCGTAAAAGCCATATACAAGAAGCCCACAGCAAATATCATCCTCAATGGGGAAAAACTGAGAGCTTTCCCCCTAAGGTCAGGAACACAGTAGGGATGCCCACTCTCAGCACTGTTGTTCAACATAGTACTAGAAGTCCTAGCCTCAACAATCAGACAACAAAAAGAAATAAAAAGCATGCAAATCACCAAAGAAGAGGTCAAACTCTCACTCTTTGCGGATGACATGATACTCTATATGGAAAACCCAAAAGGCTCCACCCCCAAATTGCTAGAGCTCATACAGAAATTCAGCAAAGTGGCAGGAAAAGTTGAAAATAGAGGTGTCCTATGACCCAGCAATTGCACTACTAGGTATCTACCCCAAAGATACAAAAGTAGTAATATGAAGGGGCACCTGAACCCCAATGTTTATAGCAGCAATGTCCACAATAGCCGAACTATGGAAAGAGCCCAGATGTCCATCAGCAATGAAGGGATAAAGACAATGTGGTATATAGACACAATGGAATTCCACTCAGACAACAAAAAAATGAAATCTTGCAAATGGCAAGATTTCTTGCCATTTGCAATAATGTGGGTAGAACTAGAGTGCATTATGTTAAGCAAAATAAGTCAATCAGAGAAAGACAATTATCATATGATCTCACTCATATGTGGAATTTAAGAAACAAAACAGAGGATCATAGAGGAAGGGAAGGAAAAATAAAACAAGATGAAATCAGAGAGAAAAATAAACCAGGAGAGACTCGAAATCATAGGAAACAAACAAGTTTGCTGGAGGGGAGGGAGGTGCGGGTTGGGGTAACTGGGTGATTGACATTAAGGACGGCATGTGATATAATGAAAACTGGGTATTGTATAAGACTGATGAGTCACTGACTTCTACCTCTGAAACTAATAATACACTATATGTTAATTATATGAATTTACATTTTAAAAAAAGTATTGTAAAAAAAAGAAAAAGATGCATCTAGAGGAAGAGGGTCCCCAGTAGACACTACCTCTGACAGTGCCATCATCTTGGACTTCCCAGTCTCCAGAACTGTGAAAAATTAATGTTTGTTGTTTATAAGCCACCCAGGTTATGCTATTTTTGTTACAGCATATCCTGAATGGAGTAAGGCACCATGCTATTGTTTTCAGTACTATTGTGCCCTCCTCTCACATATCAGTAACCTGTTTAAATATCATTTGGTTATTGACCCTTTCAAAATGTGACTCTCATAAGTGACCACAATCCTAGTAGTTATTTCTTTTATTTTTAAGTGCCATAAATATATTACTTCATTATAAAAATATGTACATAAAACTTGAGAATAGAGGCTGACCGCTTAATGAGTATTGGATTTTTTTGACAGTGATGGAAATGTCTGGAACTAACTAGAAGGTGTGGATGCACGATACAGTGAATACACTAAATAGCACTGAATTGTACATTTGGAAGTGGTGACTTTTATGTTATGTAAATTTCACTTTAATTTTCAAATAGAAAATACATAGGGGTGGGGGTGTACCTCATCCTGTGTCTGAGAGAAACATAGGGCGGCTTGTGGAACTGTTCCCAGGGAGTGAGAAAAAAGACCCATACGTCTCTGTATTCTAAGTAGAACTTTAGAACTCATGTATAAGGAGAAACTCTAAAAGCTTCCAGAGAGAAAAACAGGTAACTTACAAAGGAACAAGAAAGATTGGTAAGAGACGCATTTTAAAAACTGGTTCAAGAAAACATATAAGCAACATCTTCAAAATGCTGGGAAAAGTTTATGAGCCTTGAATTTTATGCCCGGACCAACTATCATTCGTGTGAATGGCAAGATAAAGACAGATGTAGACATGCTAAGACGCTTATTACCCCAACCTCTATCTGAAAGGTTTATTAAAGTTATACTTCAATGAAAAGTTTTTTAAACTTAGAAGATGTGTTTTTTTTTTTTTTTAATAGACCACGGCTTGGATCCGACTCTGCAACTCACTAAACGCGGGATGTTGGGAATTTCATTTAACTGCCCTGAATCTGCAAAACAAATGGGAGGACAAGCCCCTGCCTGCGGCGAGAGGATGCTTTCCAGAGCCCCTTGCACAGGACCGGGTGGGTTCTTGGCAGAGGGAATCAGCAATAGAGAGCTCTATTTCTCTCTTTTCTACTTCTTCAAGGGACATCACAGACATCTTAGTGCCAGGAAAGCAAGAAAAAAAGGTGAGAGGAAAAAGGAGGAAATGGGATTCTGAATTTTTTTGGCGATAGATCTTTTAATTAGGTAGGATTTGTCTCTTTATTAGGTAGTAATCTTAGGATTACTAGGCCCAAAACTGTAAGAAGTATTTTCAGAAAGGAGCTAAGTGAAAGTAAAGTTACAAAAACACCTGCTCATCTGATTCCTTTATTTACGGGGAAACCGAACATTTCAGATGTGGTTTCCAGCAGTTTATGGGATGCCTTTATTGATGGCGACTTTGACATTGTTTGAAATTTCTCTATTTGCTGTTGCAGCTGGTGAGTGTTAGGATCACATCTTGCTTGCAGGGTGGTCATTGGTTAATTTTAAGTTAAGGTAGTTAAACATATCACCAGCTCTACAAAGCATTTTATCTTTCCTTGCGTGTTTCCCATCCCTCCAGAGCAGGTCCGTCCTTCTGTGGCTTCCATAGCTAATCCTCACTGAGAAATGACAATGTGTCAGACTCTCTTCAAAACACTTAACACATGTTAGCTCTTTTCATCCTCAAAATATCCCTGGAGGTGAGTGCCATTATTATGCACTCTATAGGTGAGAAAAATGAATGACAGATTCAGTTGTTGGCTTGAAATGCCACAGCTTGTGAGTGGCAGGGTCAAAACCTAGACCCAGGCAACTTTAATCTAGACCTGTGTGATTATACAGTCTCTTCAAGAACTCAAAATAATTTGCAAAACCTAAAACAATACACATCATGATGCCTGGAAACAAGAAAAAAAACAAAAACTGTAAACAGAAGACTATATAGGGAAAGTCAAGTAAAAAGGATAAAGATAAATGGATGGAGGGAAGGTTGAAACTTGACAGTAGAAGATGTGGGCTTAATGCAAGATCCCGAAGTTGAGCCAAAATTGTACTTCTGAATTTCTTGGCAGTCAAGGAGAAAGGAAAGTAAGATAGGCGGCATGGCTCTCATTATATGGCAAAAGGATGACTACAAGTTTTTGAGGAGAAGCAAACTGTGTCAGACTGTATTCCCAGCCCTTCAATTAATTTCCCAGTTTTGAGCTTGAGAAAGTAGAGAGGTCTCATCAATGATTAGTTCCTGAGACTAATTGCTTTAATTTTGCTGCACAGAGATGTAACTCCGACAAATGCCAACATTTCAATATGCCCTTATGCCAATATGCCAATATTTTCTTGAATAAGGTTTTTCTAAAATTCAATTTTTTATAGCTAAAAAAACCCAAAACACTTCACCCAATTTTCTCCACCTTTGTCTCTGGCAAGCACAGACCTGTTCGTCGTATTCATGAAATTGGTGGGTTGTTTTTTTTTTAATATAAGAGAGAGCCACACATAGCAGAGCTCATATACTGTTCGTCTTTCACTTTCTGGCTTATTTCACTTAGCAAAATGCCCTCGATTTCATTCTTTTATGGCCGAGTAATATCCATACACACACACACACGTACACACACACACACGTACACACACACACGTACACACACAAACACATACACACACACGTACACACACACACACGTACACACACACGTACACACACGTACACACACACGTACACACACGTACACACACGTACACACACAAACACGTACACACACACGTACACACACACGTACACACACAAACACGTACACACACACACACACGCGTACACACCCCGCAATTTCCTTATCCATTCATCCACTGATGGACACTCAGGTTGTTTCCACAACTTGGCTAATATAAATAAGGCTTCGACGAACAGGGGGGTGCATATACCTATTTGAATTATTTTAGTTTCCTTCAGATAAATACCCAGAAATATAATTGCTGAATCATAGAGCTCTATTTTGGATTTTTTGAGGAAACTCCATACTGTTTTCCATAAGGGCTGCACCTTTATACACACCAAGAGCACACAAGGATTCCCTTTCTCTCCACATTCTCGCCCACACTTGTTATTTGTGTCTTTTTGGCAATAGTCATTCTAATAGCCATCTCGTGGGTGTGAGAGAGATCTCATTGTGGTTTTGATTTGCATTTCCTTTATAATTAATGATGTAGAGCATCTTTTCATGTACCTGTTGGAGAAATCTCTATTCAGATATGCCTATTTTTAAATCAGGTTATTATTATTATTATTATTATTATTATTATTTTGCTATTGAGCTGTATGAGTTCTTTTTATATTTTGGGGATTAGCTCATCAGATACATAATTTGCACATATTTTCTCCCACTCAGTAAGTTGCCTTTTCATTTTGTTGATCGCTACCTTTGCTGTGCAGAAGCTTCTTAGTGTGATGTAGCCTCACTTGTTTATTTTTGCTTTTGTTGCTTTGCTTTTGGTGTGAGATTCAAAAATCATTACCGAGACCTATGGCAGGGAGCTTGCCACCTGTGTTTTCTTGAAGGGGTCTTATGATTGCAGGTCTTACATTCAAGTGCTTACGCCGTTTTGAGTTAATTTTTGTGCGTGGTGTAAGATAGTGGTTCAATTTCATCCTTTTGCAAGAAGCTGTCTAATTTACCCAACACCATTTTTTGAGACTGTCTTTTCCCATTGCATATTCTTGGCTCCTTTATTATAAACTAGCTGACCATATATGCTTGGATTTCTTTCTGGGCTCTTTATTATATTCCGTTGATCTATGTGTCTATTTTTATGCCAATATGACACTATTTTATTTACTATAGCTTTGTAATATAATTTGGAATCAGGGAGTGTAAAATCTCCAGCTTTGTTCTTTTTAAGATTATTTCAGCTATTTGAAGTATTTTATAGTTCCATACAAATTTTAGGACTGTTCTATTTCTGTGAAATGTCATTGGAATTTCAATAAGGATTGCATTGAATCTGTATATTGCCTTGGGTAGTATGGGCATTTTAATGATACTAATTCATTTAATCCATGAGCATAGAATGGGTTTCAGTTTATTTGTGTCTTCTTCAGTTTCTTTTTTTAATGTCTTAGAGTTTTCAATATAAAAACTACAAGCCTCTCTGAATCAATCCTGTCTTAATATTGAAGAAAGGAGGATGGTCTGAATTTCTCCTTCTTCACTGTAAATTGAAGGCTAAAGTTAACATGGACAAATATGTAAAAATACAAATTATTTCTCTCCACAAAACCTTCAAATGTCATGTTAGGAGATATAGCTTCAAAGGGAAATAATTTGTGCACGGAACACAATTTTTCATTTAAACACAATCTTCATTTTGAAGAGAAAACAAATGGATGTAATATGACCCTGCTGGCCTTATGCCCACTCATGTACCACATATGCCGTATGAAACCATGAAAGGAACCACATCAAGGCAGATTAGACCACGGAGAACTTCAAGGAAATCGTGTCAGCCACACATGATTTATCTGTGGACCTTTGTTAGAGAAAGCAAGCTGAGTGGCCCAGGGCTAATGGGAAAAGTCATCAAGTTAGAAGTCATCTTTTGAAATGATACGAGGAAGCAAAAATCTAAAGAGGCTGGAAATGTCATCAATTTGATATACTTGGGGTTTTCTCTCTTTTAGGCAACAAAACACAGAACGTAATGCTGTTTGGTGTGCTTACAGCGTTATCATCTTCACAGATGGGACAACATTTGATTCCCTCCTTGCAGCTTAAGGAAAAACTTTTTAATTATTGCGCTTTTACTTTTGCACATTGATGATATAATAAATATTCCTTTTTTGCATTTAAATATTTGTGGATCTCACATACATCATTTATAATCTATAAGGCGGTGTTGCATAGTGTGTGAAGAGACTGGGCCATGTAGCCACACTGCCTGGGACAGTATCCCAACTGCACCACTTACTGGCCATGTGACATTTGCCAAATATTTACTTTCCTGTGTCTTGGTGACCTCAACTTGAGAATGGTGGACTAGAACACATTTCATCAAGTCATTGTGAGGACTGAATGAGATATAATACTCTAATTTCTCACAACCCTCCTTGGTACAAATTAACACCAATGAAGAATAGCTATGAAAATCCTCATGTCAACCCCATGAAGTAGAGCCTCATTCTAGGGATAAGGACTTTGAAAGGGAAAGTAACCGGCCCAAGAACTTACAAATGGTGGAAAGAAGTGGTGGAGACAGCAATGCAAATCCAGTGGAGCCTGGCTACAAAATGCCCTCTCCAGGCACTCATTAACATAGATTATTTTGTCCCCTCTCATATCACAGTCTTTTGAATTTACATTTGGATACAAACTCTAGGAAGGCAAGAGCAACTGTGCCTTCGACTTGTTATAGGTTTTCTGGTGTGACCTAGTTTTGTGTCCTGGAAATACATCACAAAAATTGCTGAAAGAGAGGAAATTGACGTTTATAAAGCACTTAAGAAATATCTGCTGAGAACTTTGTCCAGATACTAGGATAAATTACATTTATATTTAATCTTTACAATACTCTCAAGAGGCAGGTGTTAATATCCCTGTTTTACAGATGTTTTACAGATGTTGCCTAGAGGATGATTTTTTTCTTTCCTCAGACTATGTTTTCTCCTTATGGAATGAAAACAGTAATTGAGAGCACGATTTTACAGCCAAATCAAACTTGGTGAAAAATTTGGGTTTGCAAACTGACAGCTGCCAGAGGGGAAAGGGGATGGGGGATGGGCAAAATGGATGAAAGAGAGTGAGAGAGATAGGCTTCCAATTATGGAATAAATAAGTCACAGGGATAAAAGACACAACATAGGACGTATAGTCAGTAGTATGATAACAGCATTGTGTGGTGACAGATGGTAGCTACACTTGTGGTGAGCACAGCATAAAATAAAGGGAACTTGAATCACTGCACCTGAAACTAATGGAACATTGTGTGTCAACTATACTCAAACACAAACATTAAAAAGAAAGAGAAAGAAAGAAAGAAAGAAAGAAAGAAAGAAAGAAAGAAAGAAAAAAGGAAGAAAGAAAGAAAGAAAGAAAGAAGAAAGAAAGAAAGAAAGAAAGAAAGAAAGAAAGAAAGAAAGAAAGAAAGAAAGAAAAGGAAGGAAGGAAGGAAGGAAGGAAGGAAGGAAGGAAGGAAGGAAGGAAGGAAGGAAGAAACTTGGGGCAACGGAGGCCTGGATGGGCTCAGTCGGTTAAGTGTCCAACTCTTGATTTCGGCTCAGGTCATGATCTCAGGGTTGTGAGCTCAAGCCCCACGTCAGGATCCACAGTGGGCATGGAACCTGCTTAAGATTCTCTCTTTCTCCCTCTCCCTCTGCTCCCTCTGCCTCTCCTGCTCCCCCTAAAAAAACAAAAAAAGAAAGAAGCTTGGTTCTGCTACTTACTGAAGTGCGTGATTTTGAATTATTAAACGTCTCTGAGTTTCATCTATAAAATGCACGTAGTAAATAAGCCCTCATCAAAGGGTAATTATATGCAATGAGACAATACATTTGAAGTCCTTTGCTTCAACCACAGTAAGCAGTCAATAAATATTAGTTATTATTGTTGTTCTTATCTTGTTATCACGATTAATATGAGTTTTAATACAGTCAGCTGAAGTGAAAGGAACTTTATTAAATTTTAGCCTGTCAGTGTCTGCCTTAAAATGAAAAATAGCCCCTGTAAAATGGAGAGGTTTTGGGGGTCAATTATACAGGTAATTAGTTTCTACAACTCCACAGGATAGTACCTGTCCAAAATAATCATTGTTTTAGTAAAAAAGTCACTAGAACTGTTTGAAATAAAACAGTAAAAATATAACTTCCTAACAGGAGTGTTGCCTAAGTTTATAGGAATAGGTGGGATATGATGTGAAGATAGAAATCTGTATGCGAGGAATGTTTCTTCTCAAACGAAAAGATCTGACCTCAAAAGGGACTGTGAAGCTAAACCTATGGAGATTTTATCATCATTTGGTGATTACACTTCAGAAGTTCAAAATCCCTAGGGGAAGAAAACTTCACACATAATATTTTAATCTCCTTCTGCTTTAGAAATTATGATAAATCACTTTTTATCCAGAATGATCAGTAAATTGAAAGTGCTACTTATAACCAAATAGTATTTGCCAAATGTCCTAAATTAAAGTCTAGAATATTCATATCAAACATACCGTGAAGAGTATATATAGCATTGGAATTTCACTGAGCCAAATGTTTTCTTTGACCATTCTGAAACCACTTTAGATTCTTAGAGTGTCTCAGTGTTATCATTATGAACCTTAATTATGATAACATAAATTCCAGCATAAAGTAAAGAAGATTTTCACACGGAGAGAGCTGTTCTAATTTGGACTGGGCCATGCTAGAATTTTATGGATTCCCTTCGCAGGGCGATTCAAACAAAGGCTGCAGGATTGCTGGCCTGGAAGGTTGCAAAACAGATGTTAGCATAGGATGAGGAATCCCAGAATTGATGTTTCCCAAAGTTGATTACACGTATTTCCTAGGGCTGCCATAACAAAGACCACAGACTGGGTGGCTTAAAACAACAGAAATGTATTTTCTCCAGTTTCAGGTCAAGATATCGCGAGGGCTGCTTTCTTCGGCAGCCTCTGTCTTTGGCTTGTAGATGGCCCCTTCTCCCCGTGTTTTCATATGGTCTTCCTTCCCTGCGTGTCTGTGTGCTAATCTCCTCTTCTCATAAAGACACCAGTCACATTGAATTAGGGCCCACCCTAATGACTAATTTTAACCTAATAACTTCTTTCAAGATCCTATCTCCACTAGGGACGTACTGTATGGTGACTAACATAATATAATAAAAATATATTATTGTTTTTTAAAAAACATCCTATCTCCAAATATAGTCACATTCTGAGGTACGGGGAGTTAGGACTTCAACATAGGTCCTGGGTTTGGTGGGGGAGGGGCTGGGGGGGATATGGGGCACAATTCCATCCACGACACTGGTTTTGCAGGAGAAGCACTTGGGGCCCTGGTTAAAGACTCAGAATCCCTCAGCTCCATTTCTGAAGAGCGACTCATTAAGTCAAGGGAACTGCAGTGTTTTATAGGAGTTGTCTTTTGCAAATGGCATAAGATCTGTCTCAGGCTGCATCGATCAAAAGAAATAAATGAATATTTGAAGAGTAAAGTTTTAGATTGGACCAAGAGCCTAAAGGATACTATAACATGATTCTATAGTATAAATGGTGCCGTAATAGCCTCGCTTCTCTTTTTACATTTCTTCCATCTGTTTTCTCAGTGTTGCCTCCATTTCTCAGTCCCCTTGTGGTTGGAAGATGGCTTGACTCAGCCCCCTAGATCTTCAGAGTTCATATTTAGTGGGGCTGAAGGTAAATCTGATTAACTTTTTCCCTGTAAAGTGGCAAAAACGGACCCTAAATGCCAAAATAGAGAGGGGATAAGAGTAGGTGATTTTGCATGTTCTGGAAGTGACCTAACACAAAAGATACAAAATATACGATTATACAAAGTGTATTTACAAGTTTACTTTAGCAATAGTTAATCATACTAGTGTTTACTTAACTTAGCTCTTAGTGTGTATTAGCCTCCACCCCGAGTGCTTCACATGTATGTTGACACTCACATTAGGTGAAATTATTAGCAACCTTGTACAGATGGGGAAACTGAGTCTCCCAGAGGCTAGACGTGCCCAAGGTAGCAGAGCTAATAAAGCAAGCAGAATGGGGACTTGTGTCTCAGTACTTTGGGGTTTCGAAGTTCCTGTTTTGAGGGGTCACTTTTTGCTGCCTAATAACATACTAGCTATCAGAGTTAACTCCCTCTCTTTTCAAAAACAACTAATTAAAAAGTCTTTTCCTTGTAATTTTTTTCAGTTTCATTGCGATATCGTTGACATACAGCGCCTGATGTTTAAGATGTGCGGCGTGATGACATGACAAAGGTACCGTGAAAAGATGGCCACAATAAGTGCAGTGACCATCCATCAGCTTCTATAGACACTAGGATAAACGTTTTTTTCCCTTGGGATGAGAACTTTTAGGATCGATTCTCTTAGCAGCTTCCAATATGCCACACAGCAGTGTCCACTGCTGTCGTCCTGTTGTACGTTACGTTGGAGTTAGCTCTCCTGAGCAGGGCTGCACTGCCTCAAATTTCAGTGGTCTTTATATGACAGCAACGTTGGGAAAGAACAGGAAGCACTATTATTTATTCTAATTATCAACATGCACTAGAGAGACCACTTATCTGACTTTACTTTGCCAAGTTGCCTTCTCAACTCAATAAATAATGGTCCTATATCTTGTAAGCACTGGCCACGGGAGTCCCCACAAGGCAACAACTTATTAATTCAATTCAATGTAGGCAAAAGGGGGGGGGGAAGGAGTCCAAAAATGATTCTTCATTCTGTACTAAAGCTATGCGTCCTACCATATGACTAGGTCACTTGATGACCTTGCAGACTAGCAGACGGAGAAACCTACCAGATACGATACAAAGCCAGCATTCAGGGGGTGTTGCTCTTAGTCAGTTAAGCACATTCATTTTACTACTGAATTGCACCAGAGTGTAGGTAGGTCTTTCCCCGGAATTTGAGCAGGAGGTTTGTGTCTTTTTGCTGAGAAAATGCATATAAATGCCTGAACCAGCTTAGTGGTCTTTACCAAAAATAGCTTGGCCTTTTGACTCACCCAGGCTGCCAGTAAACTGTTTTTTTTTTTCCCCTCTCCACAGATAGGCTAAATCTAGTAACATCACGTCAGTGCATTCCGAATCGGCTGCAGCGTCGAATGTGTTTTAGTTTGGGAATCCTTATTATCAATTCATATATTGTATCAGAGAATGTTGGGATAGAAGGGTCTGGCAGATGTTCAATATTCAGCCCGGCCTCGTAGATTTCTAGATAAGGATACAGAAGCCCAGAAAGGTCAAGTGACCCACACAAGGCCACATTGCTGGTAAGTGGCAGCCCCAAAATAGCCCTGGGCTGCTGATGTGTGAAGCAATCTGTTTTTTTGTTCGAGTCTCAGCAGGAGGTCTCCTGGGTGGGATATGACAGGTCCCCCTCCAAAGTCCTTTGAGACAGTGACAGCAAGGTATGAATCCTGGCTGCTGCTGTGTTTACAGAATTTCTAAGAAGTAATGTTTGAGAATCGAATGATACAAAACCCAGGAAAACAAATAGATATTTTAATGCTTGAACTTGGCCGTGGGTGGCCCTCTTAATGGGGCCCGGGGAAGCAGCGAATTCACATCAGCAAGTTACTCTGCGATCTTTCACAGCACCTGAGTCATTCCTGTGGCTTGCTGGCTTGTGGAAGGCCTCACGCCTCCCTCGGTGGCCCGAGCGTACCACTTTGTGCAAGGAAACAGAACCAGCGGCCTGCCCTCCCCCAGCAATCAAAACCTCTGGGTTTCTCCCCTACTTTTACCGCTGGGCCAAGGTTTCATTTGCATACAGATCTTTTCTGTCTCTCGGGTCCTGTCATCGCTTGGGCTTCAGGAGAGGTTTTGTTGCGTTTTGTTTTTATTTTTTATTTTTATTTTTTTAAAAGATTTTATTTATTTATTCGACAGAGATAGAGACAGCCAGCGAGAGAGGGAACACAAGCAGGGGGAGTGGGAGAGGAAGAAGCAGGCTCATAGCGGAGGAGCCTGATGTGGGGCTCGATCCCAGAACGCCGGGATCACGCCCTGAGCCAAAGGCAGACACTTAATGACTGAGCCACCCAGGCGCCCCGCGTTTTGTTTTTAACTGAGAAGGACATAAATTCTTTTTGAATTCAATTTGATATGGCTGTCTATCACGTAAAGATGGAACTTGCAGTTAAAAAATGAAACTTTGTCACACTCAAGAAAGCAAATATGCCTTTGCTGAGTATATATGAAATGTCTCTTTAAACAAATATCCTGAATGGAATGAAAACCTGTGTAGAGTCATTTCAATTTTTTTGAAAAAGGAAACCAGGGACAAGATCCTGGAGCAACATTTACTGTGTGCGCCGATTTTGCAGGTGAGAAAACAGCCTCAGTAAAGAAGGCTCTTGGGTTGGGTTGCCAAGCCAGGAAGGCAAAAGCAGGAGCTTGGACCTAGATCTGAGGCTGCCCAGTGCTCATGCTCTTTCCATTTTGTTAGACAATCAACTTCTCCTGACTGGACTGTCAAAGGTTTGACTTCAGGAAGAGGAAAATAAAAATCTTATGTCCAGTGTCCTCACAGTCACTATATTCTTTGCTCTTTCCAAAACCTTAGGAGGAAACTAGATGTCATTGTCCCTATCTTAAGAAAAGATATCTGAAAAGAAAATAAAAGATATCTGAGCATCAGAGAAGTTAGTTGAAGTTGCCTGCCCAGAAGTAATTGATGTGGGACTCAAATCAAGGTCTTCTACGGTTAAAGGAAGGTGGACTGTGAAAGACATTGGGTATGTGGGTCAAGAGACTCAGGCTCAAGTTCTTGCTATTCATTCCATTTATTTGAAGTGTATCTAGACAGATTAGATTGCTTTTCGAAAGTTCAAGTTACACCACTTTGCTTTTACGAAAGACCTACATTAGTACATACCTGTTTTCACTAACCAAAAGAAGTATGAAGAGTTATAAGGGTGAGTGGCATAAGTCATTAAAGATAGCTATGAACATCATTTCAAAACCCTGGCTTTTGAAATCATCTGAATCTGGCTTCGATTCCCTGCTCTGCCACTTAGTAACTGAGTGAACTTGGCCAAGTTAGGATAGAAAAGTTCTTTACATAATCATATTTATTTAATTCTCTCTTCACTGACTTAGTTCCAATTGAATTTGTACTTTGCAAAGAGAAATACTCTGACTGAATATCATAACTAGTTTCAGGAACTGAAATGTATAGGTAGGGGCGCCTGGGTGGCACAGCGGTTAAGCGTCTGCCTTCGGCTCAGGGCGTGATCCCGGCGTTATGGGATCAAGCCCCACATCAGGCTCCTCTGCTATGAGCCTGCTTCTTCCCCTCCCACTCCCCCTGCTTGTGTTCCCTCTCTCGCTGGCTGTCTCTATCTCTGTCAAATAAATAAATAAAATCTTTGAAATGTATAGGTAAATATTTAGGAAAAACTTGTGTGACCAGTTACAACAGAGAACTCTTAAGTCTTTATCAATTATATTTTTTCAACTACTTTTCGTAAATCTCCCGAGTCGGACGACTTTAAGAGTGGGCTTGACAAGAAAGCTGCAGTTCAATATTACTTGGAGATTCAAAGTCAGGAACCACATAAATGGAAATTGTGTACAGAATAAATTATACTCTGTATCAAGTTCTAGTTCACTGGCTTTAAGGCTCTTCTGAAATATTTCATTGGGCCCCAAATGGCAAAACTGTTTCCAAAAACAACTTCTCTTTTCGATATATTCTTAAAAGGTGACGTTGTAATGTCATCATCACAAACTGATTTCGCCATACAGAGAATGAATGATTGGTATCACTGAGCATAGGCTGAATTAACTGGATGTCCTTTTTATAGAGGATGCTTGGAAAGCAGTGTGGATCATTTAGAGAGATCTGGAAATTTAATCTTCTCTCTTCTTGTTTGATCATGTTGTACCATTTACTCTATCTCCTTATCTCTAGTTGAGATAATAATACCAAGCAAGTTGCCTACATTCTCCATCTTTTCCACATCTTAGCACACACAGGAAATTGTAATATTCGCCTAGCACACTGAAGGAAATGGATGAGGCCAGAGGAAACTTGCTTGAGGTTCTCAACTATGCTAAGTTGGTTAGCCTTCTTGAGGAGATCAAGAATTCATCACATTGATAACTAGGAGAATCATATAATTTATCACACAGATACAGATGCTTCCAAGAGTTGAATTATGCATATTAATAATAACATGAAGGTTGGTGCATTAGGGATTTTACTGCACAAACCGAGGCATGTCTCACCTAACTATAACCCATCTACAGCAAGCAGCATTGTTTTGGGGGAGCGCTAGACTCAAACAATACATGATACATTCTCATGAGGATAAAAGGCACAGCATAGGGAATACAGTCAATAATATTATAATAGTGTCATAGGGTGGTACGCGTGTGGTGAGCATGGCATAACCTATAGACTTGTAGAATCACTATGTTGTTTACCTGAAACTAATGTGACATTGTGGTCAGCTACACTTCAGTTTTTAAAAAGTGGTTAGCCGCTGTTATTTATAGGAAATCTAAGTGGGGAGAATTGTTTTGACCCCTAGGAAAACAATTTCCTCCAAATGAGGTACTCATTCTGCCATAATGCCTACTATCATAGCAACTCCCACCATAGGATCAAGGGAGGAAAACCAACAACTATGATCCCAAGAATCCTAAGTTACCTTTTCTGGTGTTATGGACTTGTTGCTTCAAATTCAGTCTTTCCCCTTTTCCTTATAGCTGCCAAGAGCTACCCTTGAGGGAACCCCATGATGAGTAGTAATCTTTCTGAGGCTGTTGTTTTTAGCCCCCTCAGCATTCTACCTGTATGCTATTAATCCCACTGTAGTCCAGGTCTCTCTGTGGACTTCCATACTCTTATTCCAATTGTCTTTTACATATATACATCTAATTTTCCATCCCACTCTTTAAACTCTACATACCCAAAGGGAACCCTATATTTCCACTTTCACCCATACCAGCCAACCTTTTCCTGGTCTATGTTTCTAACTTGTGTATGACACAATTAATCACCCAATTTCTCACCTAGATTCCTCTCTCTTATACTCTTCTTGGTCAAACTCAGCTCACTGACTCTTCCCCCAGAATAGCTTTCAAGTGGGTATTTCATCTATATTCTTACTGTCCAGATTTTGAGTATCATCATATATCACCTCTTTGCTGAAAAGCCTTATTTGTTGGTCTTTGTACCTCTAGTTCCAACACTGTTCACACTGCCCACACACTTGTTTAAACGTGCAGATATCAGCATATTTTTTTTCATGCTCAAAATCCTCCAGTGATATGGGCCAAAGGGTGAAACGTGAAATAATTTTCATCTCATAGAAATATCCTTGGGATCAGTTCTCTGTCTAAGTGTCAAGCCTAATTTTTCTCAATTTTTTTCACTTTATACTGCATCAGATACTTCTTGTGCACTTTGTCAAAGCTTCTCAATCCTCACCTCTTATTTCAGTCATGGTCATGTTACCATGATTAGTTTTATATGGAACTTGACTAATTTCATTCAGGTGCATTCAGAAAATGTCTCACTTTGTACTCAAGTCACATAGTTCTTCCTTTTCTGAGGCATATCTGTCATCAAAACATGGTGCTCTCTGAGGAAGCCTCCCACTATCAGGGAAAGGCAACCCCAAAGTGTGGGATATTCATACACATGGAGCCACCTTTATGTACAGGGGCTAAAAGCTTGGACCAAAAGTTCAGAGAGAGATTTTTATAAACTTTTTCTACTGCAGGTCATGAAGGCTTGAGCATGTGTCACCTGGGCCAATGGCCAATGTGACAATTGACATTACTTTATTTTTCTCTCTTTTCATTTTTTAGTCCCCCTTTCCATAATTCTTGATGCATAAGATTACTTCCAAATAGATGACCTTGGCGTAAGTCTTCAACTGAGGCTTTATTTTAAAAAAATGTGAAAGACTCTAGTTACTAGGAATGTTCATATAAAAGAAACCCCTGTGATGAGATTCTGAAGCTGGATTACTCATAGATCAGAAATTAATAAAACTCTGATTACTTATGGGAAGTGGGTGGTGATAATCTTTGACATGCAGTAGCATCATAATTATTAAGACTATCACATATAGTCGATTGAGATGAAGTATGGGTAGAAGGAACACTGGGTTACATGGGAGCTTAAACATTTGATTGGCATAGAGCTCTCTAAGTCATAAAGATTTTCATCGTATCAGATGCTTTTGTGCAATTGGACCTTGAGATCATGAAGTTGCCAGAAATAAAACTACTCCTATAGGAGACATTTAAGCCAGAACCACAGGACGAGAAATGAACTCCACAAAGATTCAGAGCACTGCCATATTAATGAATATTTTGGTCTTGGTACATTATATGGACCATAGTTTAAAGAGACTGCTGCCACACCACAGACCCAGTCATGGGTATTCCTAAATGTGACAGGTGGCGGAAAATATTCCTAAGGGTCAGTTTGTGAGTAAAACACTTGGTTTCTTCACTTTGTATGGATGGAGAAGTGGCTTGAGGAATGGATATGTATTAATTCATGGCTATTAGAAAATACCTTGTCTATTGGTCATAAACATAGAATGAGTAAGACAGAAAGAAGGACAAAAAGGGAGTCTGCATAAGATTCATAAGGATAGACCTCTGGTAATAGACACAAGCCCTGGGAAGAACATGAAACAAAGAAGAGACACCCAATAATTGGAGAGGATGACAGCCAGCTCGACTTTCTGCTTGGCACTGGCACAATGAGCTCATGAATTAAGTGGCTGTGACAACAGAGATCGAGTCTGTATGCACAGACTAAGTAACATGAGATGCCTCTCCCCAAGGCTGGTCTAGATACTTCTGTGGCCAAATACCCAATCTGTAAGCATCGGAGACCAATGCTGAGCCCTTGTAGTGGTACTCTTTTTTTTTTTTTTTTAAAGATTTTATTTATTTATTTGACAGAGATAGAGATAGCCAGCGAGAAAGGGAACACAAGCAGGGGGAGTGGGAGAGGAAGAAGCAGGCTCATAGCGGAGGAGCCTGATGTGGGGCTCGATCCCACAAAGCCGGGATCACACCCTGAGCCAAAGGCAGATGCTTAACCGCTGTGCCACCCAGGCGCCTCTGTAGTGGTACTCTTGCTCAGTGAAGCCAGTCAGTGGTTTGGTGATTGGCTGATTACACCAAACCTCATTCTGATGATTTTTCCTTGCTGGAATTGTTATATGGAAACATATGGGTTTGCCTTTTCTGCCTTCAGTGCTATAAACAGCACCACAATTTGGAGGCGTATAGAATGCCTGAAACATCACCATAACTATGAGACCTACTTGACCTATTATATGCCCAGTCATCACGAAGCAATTGTCCTAATAGAATAGTAGAAAGGCCTATTAAAAACTCAAGTAATGTGCCAGATTAGTAATATTAACCTTAGGATTGTACATGTATTGGGTCAATGGTCAGAAGATGATGCTAGGTCCCCAGTAGGTAGAAAACATGGATCCAGGAACCAAGGGGTTCACAGAAAATTAGACACTCTTATCATGATTCTCTGTGACCAACCTATAAAATTTGCGCTTAAGCTCTGCTGGACCGGAGACCCTGTTTTCCTGAAGAGTTTACCTCCCCAAGAAGGGCTGCACTCTATTTGAAGCTATAACTATCACTTTGCCACTCTGGATTCTTCATATTAGTGGACTAGCAAGCAAGGAATGATTGCAGTACTAGTGTGAGTAATTGATCACGATTGCCATGAAGAGCTAAAGTTGCTGTTGTAAGTTGGAGTATAGCCAGGGAATTCGCTTGGAAATGTCTTGCTTGTTCTGTACCCATGAAAATGGTGACTGGGCAAATGCACCAGCAGTGACCTTAGAAGGGCATGAGTCCTAAGCCCTCAGCATGGACGATGTAGACCCTCTCACTAGGTTAGGAGCCTAGACAGCTAGGAAAGACGATGAAACCAGCCAAAGTGCTGGCTAAGGATGAGAAAAGTATAAATAAATAGTGTATTGGTCTTCTCAGGCTGCCATAGCAAAATACCATAGACCGGGTAGCTTAAATAACAGAAGTTTATTTCTCACGGTTCTGGAAACTCGAAGTCCAAGAGGAAGGTGTTGGCCCCTTTGGTCCCTTGTGAGAGCTCTCCTCCTGGCTTGCAGATGGCATCCTTCTTACTGTGTGTTCATGTGGCCTTTCCCTTAATTACTTTCTAAAGGCCTTAACTCCAAATACCATTATACTGGGGCTTAAGGCTTCAATGTGTGGATTTTGGGGGGACCCAAACATTCAGCCTATAACAGATAGTGTAGGAGTCAGAGAATGAACGATGTGCCTCAGGGTGAGTTACAGCAGCAGGGACTGAGGCTGATTCCACTAATCCACTTTCAATCACTGGCTACTACTTTAAAGGGGGCTTTATGATGGATGACTAGTGGAAGGCACAAGTGTAACAGGTGGATGGCACATTGGAAGTGGCCTGGTTCCTGGTTCATCACTTGGAGGAGAGTTGTCTAGACATATTCCCACTCTGTGTTAGACTTTACTTGGGTGAAAAATAAACTTTTGTTATAGTAAGCCACTGAGATGTCAGGCTTTATTTTTCCTTCAGGATAGCCTAACATATCATAACTAACATACCCGAGACAGACATAGAGGATTCCTCTAAATGTATATTAAATACATATTTAATTCTAATCGCTTCATCTCATTTCCATCTATTTGACGTTACCTCTTTGGATTCCCTAAAGCTGGTACTATACAACATACTTACTGGTTGGATGAATGGATGCGGAAGGATGTATAGATTTATTCTGTAGGATTCCGGGAGGAAAATGTTTAGAAATTATTGAGAGACATATTTTGATTGACTAGGAAAAAGAAACTTTCTAAAAACTATAGCCATGGAATAATGGTATAGGGCTGCTGTAGAGGTGATGAGAAATTTATCACCAGAGGGCTTAGTTGGCCTGGAATTTCAAGACCAATTGTCCAAACTGCTCAACTTCTTAGTGAAGTAATTAAGTCAAGGGAAGTCTAAGGACTTGCCCAAAGCATGCTTGTAACAGAACTGGAAGTGAAATTGAATATCCTGTCTCTGATGCCAATATTTTATTAAATCAAAATTCAGAGAGACTGAGTAACTAGAACATCAAATATATACCAGATCTGAGTTCAAATTCTGACAATTTACTAATAATATGTGCCTTTAAGTCAATTACTTATTCTGGCTTAGGAAATTCTCATTTATAAAAATGGGACATGATACCTTGATAGAGTTTTATGAGATTTTTATAGTATAGGTTAAAATGGTTATTATTACATTTATTTTAATTTTAGTAATTACAAAAAAAAATACTTCTTATTCAAATCTATTATTTACATTTTACCAGCATGGTACTAAGTAAACTTCAGTTATATTACAGACCAGAGAATTTTTGGTCACTAAGTTGAGAACATGAATCCTATGGAAAAATGTGGTTCAGGACTCAAACAACTGAATTTGAAGTGAGTTGTGGAACACAATGATTTTTTTCAAACCGGAAACTCTCTGAAAAGACATTATAACATGTGTGACTCCAATTCATTGCAAGCAGTGAGTGGAAGAGGGATAGCAAAAAGTAATCTGGGAACTCAGACCATGGTGAAGGCTGGAAAGTCCCAGAATACCATGCCCCTCCTTACATTCTTAGTTCCCATATTGTGGAGTAATATCATGATTCCCATGAAAATGAGTAATTTTTTTACGTGTAATACTACAGGATCAGGGAAGGACTAACTTAATAAAATCGTTATCCAAAGAGTTGGTTTTTGGGTTTGGTTTTTTTTTTGTTTTGTTTTTTGTTTTTCTGGCATTAGGATTCAGTTTGTGCTTGTTTTGGGTCCATAATAGCTCAAAGGTTTACGTTTATTCAGGGAAATGCTTCTAGAGAATAGTCCGTGGGATGATCAGTCCAGGAAGCTGGCCTCCTAGAGCTGCTCATTACCCTGGTGAGTGTCTGTTGGGAGGCAGTAAGCCGGGTGTGTGATGACCTACGTGCTGGCGCATCTAGATAATGAATCCTGGCTATGCCTCCTAACATCTTCGTAAACTTGAGAAAGTTACTTAAATCTTCAGAGCTTCAGTTTCCTCATGTGTAAAATAGGGATGATGATACCCACCACTGTCAAATTGTTGTCATGATTAAATGGGAATAAATATGCATATATCATCTAGCACTGTACCTGGCACTTAATTGGTACTCAATAACAATTCCTCCCTCCTCCCTCTCTCCTTCCCTTCCTTCATTCCTCTCCTTCCTCCCTTCCTCCCTCCCTTCCTTCCTTTGTTCCTTCCTTCTTTCCTTTCCATTAGAACTCTAATTAAGCAAGAGTAAAAAGAGATGGTCTCAACAAGCAAATCCAATTAAAAGTGCATTGAGTACCAACTTTAAATTCTTGAACACAAAATACATACACTGCTCCAGCTTCCTCCTTTAGGCAGGCAGTGACTTTCATACCCTGCTACATGCTCCTGCCGACATTTACCCATAAAATTCGCCTTTGAGATTCTTTTTGATAAAACCCTACAGATACAGACAGGTGAGTGAGGGAGGACAGGACCACTGACTCAGATCCCCTGCACAAATCCCCTCCCCATGGGGGAGGATTCTGTGGGAAGTTAGAATAAATCCTACAGAAGTGACAGATTCATGTGGCACAGTACAAACTGGGGTCTGGTTTTTCTTTCCTCCTCTAATTCTCTGGGAAGCTGGGTAAATCACCTTTGATCTGCTAATCTGTGGATTAAGGATTAAACTCACTTCAAGAAGACTGCTTGGCTTCTGATGGTTGTAACTGCTTTTCATGCTGTCTTTCTTAAAGTTAATAATGATGACGAGTCCTAGGACACATAGTATGTGCCCAGGAGTTACCTAATCCTCACATCACTTAGGATACAGGCGGACTATCATTCTCTCTTTTACAGATGAAGAAACTGAGGCACAAAAAAGCCTAAGTGACATGTCCAAGATCACACTACTAGGGAGTGGTGGAGTCAGAATCTGAATCCAGGAGAGGTGGCCCCAGCAACTATGAGTGTAGCCATGATGTCCTACTGCTGAGTTCATTTAGCAGCTCTTAATTAAAAGTCAATATCTCTCAAGAAAATGTGTTGCATTCTTTTGAAGAATTCTTGCCACAGATTTTACTTCCAGTGAAGTCCTCTTTGGCTTGACAGAGAGTAAAAGTTGCCAATTATGTCACAAGACGCTGGCTTTATTCTAATAACACATTTCTCTTCAATTTATAGCTAGATATTTTTCTTCTACAGGATTTTTTTTTAAAACCTATATTAATCCCAAAGAAGACGGCCTCTACATGGGGTATGAGAGTCACAGGGGTCTGCACAGGGCAATCCATGAAGAAGAAATACTTGAACACCTGGTCATTCTATCTCATTTGTTTAAATGTTCCAGCGTTGGTGCCTTTTAGTAAATAATGTATTATTTATTGTTACAGTAGCTCTCTGTAATTTATAAACTAATATTCACCTCTATTGGAGATTAATCCTCAAAAATGTTTTTGATAAAGGTGACTATTCAAACAAGTTTGGAGATCACTATTTTAGAGGTCCTAGAATTTAGGAAACTAACCTTTAATGCTTTATTGCAATGAATCGATTTCATCCCTTTCATAGGACAATTTAAGTTGCCTTCTAAAGACTCACTGGATTTATGGGCAATATAAAGCTACATCTATTTCTGAGGGATCCACTGTAACACAAAATTGTGAGATTTCTAGCATAGCATCCAATGCATAATGAACTCTCAAAGAATATCGTTGGAAGGAAGGAGGGAGGGAAGCAGCAGGGAAGGGTGGAAGGAAGGAAGGGAGGAAGGAGAGAAAGAAAGAAGGAAGCTTGACATCTTTTTTACACAGTATTAAGACATCTTTACGATCACAGACTTTGTACACAGTCTGGATCTTTTCCCTAGAGTTGGGAAAATTCCTAGGTAAGAAGCACAGACTGTTCTTGGGTTTAGCATATCAGGGTGCTCGTCCTGAACTGAGCAAATCCAGGGTCTGATGGGGGTCGGGGGAGTTTCACAACACTATTGTGAAACAGATTCTGCTATTAACCTCATTTTACAGACAAGGAAACTGAGGCCAGAGAGATTAAGTAATTTGCCCAAGGTCACAGAACTAGTGACAGATGGAAGATTTAAACCCTCATAATCTGGCCCCCGAGGCCTTGCTCCGACCCACTACGCTATTACACTGGAACTCTCCGTCTCTTCCTTCTTTCACATTTTTAAACTTCTTTTCCCTTTTAAGGATAACTTTGATTTTCATTGGAACACATTTATCCTGGATTTTGCAAGGTGGGGGCTGGGGGGCATGCAAGGGAGAATTCCCAGCATACTATAGAAAGATTAGTTAAAACCATAATACCAAGAGTGTAACAAACATTACAATAACCCACATTTTGTGTTGGTTCAGTTTTCAAAGTACCCGCATATATAACACTTCTATATTTAACACTTCCAGACTCTTCTCGGGGGAGGCAATATTTTCCCATTTCTGATAAGAAAAGAAGTTGGCATATAAAAGGTTTAGTCACAGTCACAAACTAGCTAGAATTTGGATCATCTGATTCCTGGTCCTAAGCCCTTTAAACAATTTGTCCAACTTATACCCTTTGACAATGGGCACTGTAGTGGGCAATTGTTCTTAAAGCTCTCTAATAACAGTTCCTTACATTTGTAGAGGGATCAGCTGGTAGGTTCCGTACCAGCTCTTAGTTATTGGTGGTGATCAGTTGTGTTAAGAAGGATTCTGAGGCTCAAACTCAGCTCTGTGGGAGTGAGTGCAATGAGTCTTGTCTTTCACTGGTACATGTGCTATGATTGAGGGAGCACCTCCAGCATATTCACTGAACCTCTTATTGAGATTTATGTTCCGGAAATTGATGTCTTATATATTGCTTCCTCTGGCTAGAGTTATCCCCTTAGGGACCCTACAGCACTATATTCATACTTCTATGGTTTTATATTAATAACTACATAAATATCTAATGACATTTTTCTCACTCTCACTCTTAAGTCAGAGACCTCATCTATCTGGATATTTCTTCAGCCTGACACGAATCCTGGCATACAGCAGGACTCAATAAGTAGTTGTTGAACATTTTACAGCTAAAAGTAATTTTGTGAGATGAGCATTTTCAGCTGTCAGTTTAAGAAGGCTGAGAATTCTGTGAAAGCCATCTTGAGTTGACACAGAGCTAATGAGCTTTTTCTCTGCACTGGGTCTTATCCCTAAGATGCAAATAGCTTTCCTCATGACCACTGGGACTTTTCAAAACCATTAGTATTCTAGGAGGGGACAAAAGATTTCTAAAGTTGCTCTCTCCAGCTGACCTACTGCACTTTGTTTGAAATTACACTGCCCGTGTTTCCTGTAAACTTCATTGGTTCCCTACAGACATGAAAAGGAATCGTTTCCACTGAGCCATCTTGCTAGGAGACCTTTACTAAAATTGTCCTGAAGAAGAAATTATTCTTCACCCCTGGGGTCACTTGGTAGCTAAAACAGACTCTCCTTTTTCTTCTAATCTCCTCTACTTCACTGCCTCCCTTTACGTGTGTTCTTAAAGGTCTTGCCTTATTTACTTTGATGGTTTCTCAACTAATTGAATACAGCAGTAAGTTCCTTCTTCCTTGACTCCTTTGAATGTTTCTACTACCCCAAGGGGAAGGGTCCCTATCGGACAGCTTGACTTTGAGATACTTGCTTATTGAAATCACATTAAAAACCAACGTTATTTATGATGCTGTTAAAAGTTTGCACATTTGACTAAAACATAGAGAATGCAGTGACACCAGCCTTAGCCTGTGGTGGCAACATTCCTAATTTATGGATAGGGGAGTGACTTCTGAAAACAAAAGGATGGATAAATCTTGTAGCTTGATCTTAGGTCCATGTATATTGCCACCAAAGGGTCCTAAAAGATTAAAAAAAAAACCACACAACTAAGGAATGATCTGTATATGAAGATAAGGAGCACAAACTGTGAAGTCCAAATCACACTGAAACATTACTTAGGAGAAAGAAGGAATTGTTTTATTTTATTTTATTATTTTTTTAAGATTTTATTTATTTATTTGACAGAGAGAGAGGCAGAGAGAGAGGGAACACCAGCAGGGGGAATGGGTGAGGGCAAAGCAGGCTCCCCACTGAGCAGGGAGCCGGATCCGGGGCTCCATCCCAGAACCCTGGGATCATGACCTGAGCCAAAGGCAGACGCTTAATGACTGAGGCACCCAGGCGCCCCAAAGGAATTGTTCTAGAACTGGATCCATCCTTCTGACATGGAGATGACTTCTTTCTGACTTAGCAAATACTTTCTGACTCCCTAACACAGGTGCATACCTGTGCACACAGGCACACACACTCCACAGAAAAGGGAAATATCCCTAACTGGTCACGGTGATACGTATCTTGTCACTTCCTTTCTCCATCCTTTTGAACCAAAACCATGTTATGAAATGCTTTCAAACCCATTTTCACTAAGGTAAGGATTTGATGTGAAAAGCCCTAAAACTCTAAGCAAAGATTCCTACTACCTTCCCCTTCTGCACACTGGCCCATACCCAGCAACTCCGCAGAGCCCAGGATTTTCCAAGCTTCTATCTTTAGTGAGCTGTATGTGTAATGAATCATAGTGTCCACCTGTAAGTGTCATAAACAGATGGTATAAATATGCTTGCATAATGTGACTCAAAACACATCTCCAGTTTTAGCTGGAGTTCAAACAATATTTGCAGTTCCAAGAAACCTGTGGCTTGCAGCTCCAGGGTCAGTGGGAGGAGAATACCGGAAAACTGAAGCCCGTGTCCCCTGCTGCCTGTCAATGCAGGCTCCAGGGCAGGGGCTGAGGAGAAGGCGGAGTGGAGGAGGAGTGACAGGAAAACCTGTTTTCCACTGGCTCTTGAAGCCATTCATTTTAAAGGCTCCCAAGAAATTGGTCTTTGGATCCTATGGGAGTGGGTGTTTCACACACTGGCCTTCCCTCTTCCTGGAATGTCCTTCCCTCCCGAGGACCCCTCCCATTTTCCCTGTTTGTCTCTGCTCTGCTTATCAGATCTCAGCTTCCTTGTGCTTTCCTGTGGGAGAGGAGGCCTTCCCAGCCCCCACCAGGGGAAGGGGCCTGCGCTCTGGGCTCACGACACACCAGAGCAGGAATCCTCTAGAGCAGGGGTTGTGCCACCTCCTACGTGGATAGAGGCCCAACGTGGCGCACAGACAGTGCTGGGCAATGAATACACGTTCATTCGAAGGCCTATCCCAATAAACAATGAATCGAGGGAAACAGCCTAGTTGAAATTTCAGGATGATGTGATCTGGCTTCTTAAAGAATGACGAGGATTGACTTTTAAAGAAAAAGGTAAACAGATTCATCATTCTTGAGGTTTCATTCATTCTTCAGTATGTGTTCCCCAGGAGATCCAGACCAAGCATCCCATCCTCTCGGAGATCCTGTCCGGGCCCTCCAGGCAGGCAGTAGCTTTCTCTTCTGTGACCACACAGTGCTTACTCATAGCCTGCGTTTCTTTTCGTCTCTTTTTGTCCTTCCCTACCAGGTCACCAGCTATTTAAGGCAGTGAACTGGGTCTCTGGTTCTTCTGCCTCAGTCTACTTTTCCTAGCAACCAAGCACACTGCTGGACACTGGATAAACACTCACATTTGCTGAAATGATTGAGGTGCTGGTGAGAACAATAGAACATCTACTCATTTAACCAGCATTCAATAAATATTTATTGAGAGCTCCGCTGTTGGAATATATCAATAAAATATTCCCTGTTCAAATAAGCATTGTGGAAGTGTTAAACTTTTTCCATAAACTAGAGCAAGTGTTTCCAGGTTTGTTCTGTAACTCTGTTTACCTAAGAGAGGCACACGGCTAGTACAAGTTGCTAAGTACGAGGTGTTGAATCCTAAGGCAGTGATTGAGAGTCATGCTTCGTGGTATTTCTTCTTCTTCTTCTTCTTCTTTAAAGATTTTATTTACTTATTTGAGAGAGAAAGAGAGTGAGTGAGAGAGAGAATGCACACGAGCCAAGGCAGGGGCAGTGAAGCAGGCTCCCTGCTCAGGAGCCTGAAGTGGGACTCGATCCCAGGACTCTGGGATCATGACCTGGACCGGAGGCAGATGCTTAGCCGACTGAGCCACCCAGGCACCCATGGTGTATCTTCTTAATGGTCTCCTTACTGGATGAACTTAATACCCTGAAGACATGTAATCAGTAACAGAAATACAAGAAGGAGCTAAGTCAGCAATCATTTCTATGCTTATCAGTGTTACCAACAGGCACAAATACCAGTGTAATGGTGAATTTTCTTTACACTTTTTTCATTATAAGCACCCTAAAATGTCAGAAGGCTAAGAGTATGGCAATCTCGAACCAGTTTCTAAAATTGTACTCAATTAAATTTCATTTTTTAAAAAGTGCCCAGTCCTTCTTCAGTAAATAATCCTCTTTATTGTGTTTGAATTAAATTCACCTAGAAATAGATTTTTCATAGTTTGTTTTAAGCTAACATCATTAAAAGTGCACAAGAATTTCATGCCGTGTGGTCTCTATCTTTTCTAATGATGTTCCTTTAGCTGAAGAGTGTTGAAACAATTAGGACTTCTCACTATCAGTCATTTTGACATTGAAGATGATGTATGGGATAGAGCAATTCATGTCAATTATTATCCACTGGCACACTTCATTTCTGAGCCAGTAAGCAAAATTTGGGGAGCAAACCTTCAATGTTAATTGAAAAATCAATAAACTTCTGATGGAGTGAGTTTTGTGCTTCCTATTTCCCTAATTTAAGAAGCCGCCTCAATTTAAAGCCGTGGTGTTAGCCCCATTAATATTATTTTGTGGAAAGGCAGATGGTGACTTTTCATTCTTCCAGCCCATAATGGAGACATGTATCAAATTATTTCTAGATTTATACTAACAGGATTTAACATTTCTTAAAGGGCTTTGTGGCACTGCAGACTTCATAAACAGGTCCTCTCATTCATCATAGGTCTTTACTCCCCGTGGAAGTACCACAGCAGCAATTATATCTGGGACAGGGACTCTCGCACGCAGTTTAGGGGCAGGGAATAAACGTCTTCTACATTCGAAGCATAGGAGCTGGCAAGAATTATTCTCGCTGGAGTTGGTAGAGGCTGACTGCGTCTGCATCTCAGGTCAAAGCCTCAGGAACCCTAGAAACTTACTGAACATCATCACCTTTTGTTCCTGGAAAGACCAATTCTCAGCAAGACTGTGAAATACAACAACGTTCACTTATGGTCCACCTTCTCTTCACAGAGCCATCAGCTGCAGCTCCTCCTAGGAGGAACATTCCTAGGCCCCAGAGTAGAAATATGACTAGAATTAAATTCTGAACCCAGTGTTGAGCCTGGCTCAGTCATTTCCCAGTGATATGACCTGGGGAAATCAACTCACCTTCTTGAGACAAAAGGCTCCCCTGTATGATGCAGCTGACAACACATATCTCCCAGGTTTCTTTCGAGGATTACATGGGTTAATGTGTGTGAAACAGCTCAGTCAACTGAGAAGCAATCGACACACGTGGTAGGCAAGACCATCGTTACCCATAAAGCTGGCTCTGGCACAGAAATTGGCAAGACCATTTCATGGCTGCTGTTCCTCCCCTGGCATTCAGCTTGTTCAGAGGCCAAGATTCCTCATACCTCTCTCCTGGCAACCTCCAAATATAAGGTCTTGATGTTTCAGAGGAAAAAATAAAAGCTGTAACTGTCAGAACTCTGATGGAATTTTTTTTTTAAGATTTGTTTATTTTAGAGAGTGAGAGAGCAGGCAAGCAGGGGGAGGCACAGAGGGAGAGGGAAACAAGCAGACTCCCTTTGGAGTGGGAGCCCAATGCGAGGCTCGATTCCAGGACCCTGAGATCATGACCTGAGCTGAAATCAAGAGTGGGACACTTAACGGACTGAGCCACCCAGGGACCCCTCTGATGGAATTAAATTAAATCAGTTACATAAATTGTGAAACACGTATGGGTTCTTTTTGCTCTGTGACAGTTTAAACACTGCCAGTTTTTTTAAGGGGAGTAAATGAGAAACAGGCTATGGGCACCCCCTTTTAGAGAGGCAGGCTGCTCCCATTGTCAAGCAGTCGTGTTCCTTAAACCTTTCTTTCCCTGCTAAGTCTGTGATGGATGAAACAGCAAAGATACAAAAATATTGGCAGAACGTTAGCATTACATAAAAAGGATTGCAATATTAAGCAGAAGAAACTGCACAAACTGCGAAAGATAGAAGTGTTCGTCATTCATGCGGCATCACACACTGGGGAAGGCCAGCCGGTTCCTCCCTCACACCCATGTCCAATCGCTCAGGAAATCCTGTTGGCTTTTCCTTCCAAATAGATCTAGAAAGTGCCTTGCCTGGTTCGGTGCAGTAGCCTCCCTACTAGTCTCCCCCAACTGTGTTTGTCTCCTTGTAATCTTTTTAAAAGAAAAAAGGGCGTGTCATTCTTCTGTTAAAAACCCTTCCAGGGCTTACATCTCACTCGCAGTGAATGCCAAAATCCTGAAGATGTCCACAAGGCCCTCCTTACCCCACTCTATCTCTCTGACATCAGCCCTTGTGAGTCTTCTGTTGCTCACTCCGAATGCCTGCATCTTCCTCCTTGTCCACAGGCATCTCCTGCCTGAGGGCCTTTGCACTGGCCACTTGCTCTGCCAGAGGCGGCTGCAGTAATCCATGCTCTTTCCCAAACACCCACCTGGCTGTACTTGCACCTGCTTCAATTCTTTGCCTAAGTAGCACCATCTCAAGTCCACCCTGAACGACAATCCGCCCACCCACTCCCAGCTCCCGATATTGCTGACCCTGCTGTATTTTTTCTATAACACTTGTCACCATGTGATATACCATATAATTTATTTATTATGTTTATTATTGATCGCCATCTTCCATCCATTTCCCCTAATACAATTTCCAAGAACACAAGGATATAAGTCTACATGTTTCATATATGTGCCCAATCTGTGGAAGGAGTAAATGGATGGTATTCCTGACCATATATTTTGAAGAAGGTATTTTTCAAGGGAAACTTTGGAGAGAAACACAGAGCCTGGAGGATAGTACTTTGTCATTGGGGCGGGGGGCCCAACAAAAACAGAGGGCAAGTTATAGAAAGACAAATGATGCAATTGAATTTAAGGAACAGAAGTAAAACTGAGATTATAAAAGTTCCAAAGCCTTGTTTCAAGCCTCCAGTTTCTTTCTTTATTTTTAAAAAATATTTAATTTATTTATTTGGTTTAGAAAGAGAGAGAAAGTGCAGGAGCCAACAGGCCAAGCAAGGGGGGGTAGGGGTAGAGGGAGCGCAAGAGGGATAAGAAGACTGTGCTGGCTGAGCACGAGCCCATCACGGAGCTCAATCTCATGACCCTGAGATCATGACCTGAGCTGAAATCGCTTAACTAACTGAGCCACCCAGGCGCCCCATTAAACCTCCAATTTCTAAACATATTAATTATTCAGCTTAGTTCTCCCTTTGTGCTTTCTATGAAAATTGGGAAACATTCTGGTTTCAAATTTTTATTATGTCGAAAGAGTGGGTAACATCTAGTGAAACAGAACAATGATATTCCTGCTAGAACTTATACCTCAAGCACTATATCCTACCACAAAAGCCCAGCCCATTCCATATGTATCTTCAGTCAATGTACTGGATGTCAATACATTCGAGGAAAGCTGTAATTATGCACCATCATTTGAAATCAGAAGAATAGTTTTTGAATAGGCAGAAATAGGATTTT
Source organism: Ursus arctos (assembly GCF_023065955.2). Classification (NCBI taxonomy): domain Eukaryota; kingdom Metazoa; phylum Chordata; class Mammalia; order Carnivora; family Ursidae; genus Ursus; species Ursus arctos. The sequence goes on from NW_026623078.1 coordinate 67,253,187, forward strand.
GTTGCTGCTTTTGTCTTAAGACTGACAGTCCTGCATTCCAGCCAGCTGCTTTCGTCCAGAACGAGGCACAGCAGGTCAAAACCTCACATGAATGCCTCTTCCTTCTGGACAGTCTCATTTGTCAGAAACATGTTCACACGCCAACATGATAAGGGCTGGAAGGTGGAGAGGCTACAGTGCAGTTTCGATATGAAACTCGCTTCATATTCACCATTCTTCCGCACTTCATTCCGAGGAAGTGTTTTAAACTTTGTGTTTCCATGCCTCTGCTTGGGAAGGGGGTGGCTGTATTAGCTGTTGACAAAAGACAAAGTTGATGGGTACCCAGAAGTTATCTGTCACCCATTCCTAGGATATTCCTTGGGACTGTTTGGTCTCACCTTTTATAACGAAAAATTTCAAGGATTGGGAATGTTGGAAGTAAAATGAACTAGGAAAGATATTTTTATTATTTTTAGAGCTTCCCCAGAGATTGGGCCAGATTAAGTTTTCTCATAATGGGACCCCTTGTATGGCCTAGATTGTGTGTGACCTCAAATGGGGACGGCTGCATGGAGCATCTTGGGATGTTGGACACTGATGGCCAAGGCCCAGTCCTCAGGGTAAAAACCCTTCCCCCCCACCCCATGCAAGTACAGACAGACGCACAAGCATACACATGTGCACACACACTGAACACACACACATCTGTGATGATGTGTGGCCACCTGCCTCAGGAATAGCGGGCAGAGGGTCCTTCACTGAATGTTCTAGATAGCATGAGGCCTCAACGCTTCTTATATGACACTGAGGAGAAGGTGTCATATTGAAGCCTGGATACATTTGTTCACTTTTGCCAGAAACGTGAAGGCTCAGAACAGACCATCCAATTTCCTGAAATAAAGTAACATGAAGTTCCTTGCTTCCAAGTTTTGTGGAATAAAAGTTATACCTGGTACAATAGTTCAAAAGGGAAACTGAAGGAGGAGTTATAATTTATGAATTAAGAGTTCTCACACCACTCTTTTTTAAAAACCACAAGAGGTTTGGGCAAGACCATTGACATGTAATGTCTCAACCCAGCTACAGCGAACTGGGAATTTACATGGATTATTATAACAACAGAAAGACCCCGTTTTCTGTGAGATATTTACACAATTGCAATAACACGTTATTGCATCTGCATTGTGCCATTTTTCAGAGCTTGGTCTCCAGCTCAAATCTACGGAGTCTATTCCTTCCAGAATGTGGAAATTGACTGCAAGGTCATGCATTTGATCTCTGCTTTCCAAAGCTAAACGGACTGAAAGTGATACTGAAGTATCTGGCAATTCAGTCCACTGAGTGGAAAATCTGAACTGTTCCAGTCTTCAACATTCACTTTCAAATTTACCACAGAGATTATTTTTTAAAGTTTTCGCTGCTCTTGCCTCTATTACATAATGCTTGGTACTGCACCCTGCTGAGAAGAGACAAGCAGAGAAACACAGGCATTTCAGACACGGATTCTGTGCTCTGTGGGTTCGTGGGAAACACTTTCTGTGGTTAATTCCCCCGGGCCACCCACCCCTGTGGCCTTAGGTCAGGAACTTCTTACCTGAAACAGCGCCCGGCATTCTTCATCGTGTAATGGCAGGGCAAGCCCATAAGGAAAACTCTGGCTTCCAAAAAATCGACAGTGTGGACACCGGGCATGAAGTGACTAAGCACGCGGCTTGACCACATCACAGTGTGGGATTTGAGAATTCACTTTTAGGAACCTCCAGTTCTTGAGAAAGGAGAGGACGTGATGTGAATGGGTGTTCCCAGAGTCTTGGATGTTTGGTCCAGATTTGTTGCAAACCTTACTCCTCTGGATTCCCTGTGCGCGTGCAGCAGTCATGGACCCCACTCACCCTTGACAGAGGGCAATGTTGGAAACATCGAGACTCTGTTCTGGCTTCCTTGAAAGCTGGGCTCCTTGATAGCATGGTTTACAATCATCTTCACATTTCCCCTCTGTTCTCTCTGGAATGTAGCAATATGGGGGTGCCTGCATTATGTCATGCCAACAGAAGTCAGGTCGCTCAAACTTCCATTGCCAAAGCCATTGGACAATTTTTCGCCCTTCTCCCGTTTAATCTTCCCTCAGTATTTGATGCGTTTGACTAGTTCCTTCTTTAAATGTTCTCCTTATTCGATTTTGACAGTGCCTGGTTCAATATCTTCTCAGTTCTCTCCTTTTCATTTCAAGTAAAATTTTATTGAGTGACCGTTCTGCATCATGAACTAATATAAAAAGAAGCCATCATTTGTCCATTTATGAATCATTTTTGCAGTACTGGGCGTTGCCCCTAGGGTCTTTGATTTTGTGAAGCTATATAGGAACGTGTTTAATACCGTGGCTGTCGCAAGCGATCTATTGGAGTTCAAGTGCTAGCTCTGCCACTTGGTGGCTGCTCAGCAGGGAGTCCTCAGAGAGCAGATTCTGAAATGATTAGTTCGTAGGATGTTTATTAAGGCGTGCTCTTGAGACCAGCACTGTGGACAGGAAGCGAGATTGGGCAAAAAGAAAGGTAGAGCTCTGTGTACTCTCTCATCCAAGGTAATCGCATGGGGATCTAAAGCTGGAATAAGCTTCCAGAGTTATCTGAAGCTGGGGAGAAGAGGCTTTGCCTTTGTAACCCCGTATTTGCCAGTCATCGGTTATAGGTTGCCCCCTGGAAGGGGTTTTATGACTTTGGGCAATGTGGCTCTCCTAATGGGGCTGAGAGCTGAGGGCTGCCAGGCAGCACAGCCTGACCATTAGGGGAATTTGCCCTGGTCCTAAAGAGAACCATTACCATTGTTCTATATCCTTAGAAGTCATCTTTCTGTGCTTCACTTCCACAGCTACAAAATAGGAATAATGAGAGGCACCTGGGTAGCTCAGGCTTCAGCTCAGGTCATGATCCTGGGGTCCTAGGATCGAACCCTGCATGTGGCTTTTTGCTCAGTGGGGTGTCTGCTTGTCCCTCTCCCTCTGCCCCTTCTCCCTCTCTGTGTGTCTCTCTCCCTCTTTTTCAAATAAATAAATAAAAATCTTTTAAAAACCCAAAACAGAATAGGAGTAATGATAGTACATAGCACGCGGGTTTGTTGTGATTGCTTAAAATTGTATCTGACGCTTCCTCGTGCCGGCAAAACCAGTTGTTATTTTATTCCATAGCTACTCACGGCAGCATGTAGTAGAGGGCTGAACTCAGCAGACTGCCAAACTATAACCTGGACTCATCCTAGACGCCTGCCCACATTCAGTTCATCAATTCTATTGATTCATCTTTTTTTTTTAAAGACTTTATTTATTTATTTGAGAGAGAGAGAGAGAGAGAGACAGAAAGCACAAGGGGCGAGGGGAGGAGGAAAGGGAGAGGGAGAAGCAGGCTCCATCCCAGGACTCCAGAATCATGACCCGAGCGGAAGGTAGATGCTTAACCAACTGAGCCACCCAAGCGCCCCCTATTGATTCTTTCTTTTAAACATTTTTCTTATTAGTGACCTCTTCTCCAGCTCCAACAATACTTCCCTACTTCAAATCCTTATTAGCTGTTGTGTGGACCATGTCTTTGCTTCCAGTCTTTCTCTCTTCAAATAATCCTTTGTAAATAGCTAATGATCTTTAACACAAATTCAAATCCAACCATCCTTTTCCTACTTAAAATACGATTGCCAGTAAGACAAAGTACAAGTTTCTTAGCAGAGAGACAACCGTTCCATTTCTTGCCACTCCCTTGTATGTAGCGAATTCTCCAGCAACAGCTAATTATTTTTAACTTATACCTTACGAGGCTCTGGCATTGCTCTGCAACCTTAACCAATTTTTTTGTGAGTTTTTCTTTCCACAGCTATCATATCTTTCCTTCTATGAAGCCTTCTTCAACTTGTATATGTGAGTGCACAAATGCACACAGACCTTCCTTTCTCTGCCTGTGGGAAAATTCCTATCTCCTCTCTGTTACCCTGCCTCCTCTGTTCAGGTCTGGATTTAGAGCACCTAACCTATATTATAATGTGATATGCTGAGCTCTGGAATTGAACGGTCCTAGACTTAAATCCTAACTCAGCTCTTATTGGAGTGGCCTTGGACCAATTGCACCCTTGATGTTCTCAATTTACCCTGGGAGGTCCATGTAAGGGTTAAGTGAGGACGTGTATACCAAATGCACAAAGTACTATAGTAGACATAAGTATTATTGTGTTTAGCTGCCTGTCTCCTTTATTCAGTACAAGCTCCTTGCAGAAGAAGCCTTATCTTCTACATCTTGGTTTCTTTGACATCTAGGAGAATGTCTGGCATATTAAATGAATCGTTGCAGGATACATGGCTAAAGAAAGGTTTGATATGTATCATGTATCATATTGAAATTGCACAGTAGTGTCAAGGACAGACTTTTTTGGGGAAAAAAAGTAAAATGTCAAGTGTATGACACAGAAACTTAAGGAGTTATGAGCTCTACCTTAAAATGAGAATGCTTCCTAATCTCCCTTTTGAAAGAGTGAAAGCTGTTCCAAAGGTTAACTCCTGTGTGGTTGTGTCATCTCAGATAGACAAATAGTATTTTCTCCTGCTGACGGGAATCAGAGTCATCCGGGCCAGTTCATGGCAGTGTGGTGTTTGTACAGTCATTCATCCAGCAATTATTTGTTGAGCACCTGCTACATGTTAACCGTACTAGGTGCAAGTCATAAGAAGATGAACAAAGGCCAATATGCTTCCTGCCCTCATGAAGCTTGCAGTCTAGCTGGGGGGGTGGCTGTTAGAGCAGCAAGGAATAGTCAATGTACAAGACGTCTCACATGTACAGAATCCCATGGTACCATGTAACAGACCGCCTAACTCGTCCGGAGGTAGCCGGGGGAGGGAAGAGTGCAGAGCGCAGAGTTCCTAAGGGCCTTTGTAGTCCTTATTAAGCTTTTAGACTTTATGCAAGGGTAGGCTGTGGAATTAAACAAGGGGAAAAATAATCATATTTCTGTTTTATGAAGACCAGTCTGACTTCCATATGGAGATTAGATTGAAAAAGCGAAAATTAAAGCCAGAAAGATCTTCTGGGAGGCCACCAGCCATCTGGACAATCAAGTCTTCAGCCTCAGAATCTGATTGCCATTTACAATTTCTTTGTCTTCCAAGGAATGAGTATTACGGTATTAGGATAATAAAGAGTAGGTACCATAAGTGTAAAGACAATAAGGACTCTGTGATTACACAAGAAAAAATAATACTTCCACGTAAAGGAGCATTTAGAAACCATCTTCTCTATGACTCTATCTTTCAGATGGAGAAATTTTGTCACACGAAGGGAGATATCTCACCTAAGTCCCACTCACCACGTGCAGTCTGTGTGCTTCACATCGTGCCATGTGCTGAAGGCAAGAGAAAAGTAAGAGAAGGCAAGTTCCCTAATTCCAAGGAACTTTTAATCTGGTTGAAGAAAACAAATAGTTCTACTTACGTGAATTGCAAACAAAAATAAAGAATGAATTTGAGGCTAATTTTGTTCCCACTCCTCTAGCTAAGGATTTTCCACATCCTCGATGATGAATGGGAAATCTTTATGGGACCTTCAGCTCTGTACAAACCTATACAAGTTCAGAGCCGGCAGCAGAGTTGCTTCAAAAGGCCTACTACTGCGTTGTCTGAAGGAATTCTAAACTTCCTCTTCTCTATAGGAGTAGTTTGCAGAAATCGGGACAGAGTAGGAATATATCCCCGTCCATCCTCCTTTAACCTATCCCCGCGTGTGTGTCTGGGGCCCCGTTCAGGTGATTGCTGGCTTAGAGCCACATATTTACCTCCTTGTCCCCAGAGTAAACAACGAATATGACCGTGCAAAGGGCTTGAAGACACGTAGTCGGATACTATGGAAATACTGTAATTGCAGAACAAGACTTTGAAGAGTATCAGATATGTAGTCATTGGACATCATGTATTTTTAAAGCTTAGGCAGTTTTGAATTTTTAGCATATCACTAATAATTTAATATTTATAATGCAACTTAAATGTTTCTAGAAAAGAAAATACAGCTTAAAATATAAAAGTGTGTCAGGACTTTACAGTGGTTTGCTCTGGAGTTTGAACCCTGGTTCAACTCTGACTAATCATATGAACATAAACAGAGTACTTAGCACCTATGTCCCCCAATTCCCACCACTAAGGTAGAGGTAATTTGGGGAGTCACCTCACTGATGTTGTCAGGTGGATTAAATGAGTCAGTCCATGTAATGAGCTTAGACTAATGCTTGGCACAGAAACATTATTTATTACTATGTTGTTATTTTGAAGATTTTGGGAACATGTGGTCCTATCCACCAATAAATTTCCATAACGCTATGAACATGTGAATGTTTGCTTGTGGAACTAACCATATTTCATGGTAAAGACAACTACTACCCTACCCCTCACCTACAAGTCTGAGTTATGTGGAAAAGTATTTACAATTATTCATCCTGTATTTTACATGAAGATTTTTTTTTTTTTTAAGATTTCAAAATTCCACTGATGACTCTGGGATGGAGAAATGGAAGTTGAGAGAGCATCACATCATGTTGGGCTCTAATCATCTCACATAGAAACCATATCTAAAGGTCCAACATATTCTTTGAAAAGAAAGATGTAGGGTGGTGCCAGGCCAGATTAAAGGTCTCTGGAGTTGTGGTTGTGCACACCCTGTTTTACGGTTGTGAGAACCCACTTCACAACCAGGGACACATGGAACTTCCTTCAAAGTTCCATCTCTGAAAATTGTAGGCCATATGAAATATCGTGTGGCAGCAAATGATTATCAGTCCTAAGAGTGTGGCAGGTTCTTACTCATTAAAATAAATCTTCTGAGTATCTAGGCTTTGCCAGGTATCTGGATAGACATGAGGCTTCCTAAGGAGAAAACTTTAACCCTCTGGCCAAGAAAGTTCCAATTAATGGAGACAAGAGAAAAGTAAAAATTTCCCATACAGTGTGATAATGGAGGTATGTAAAATTCAAGACAAGGAGACAAGGGGAGTGAGGACAGGGTGCTGTTGGAGGAGGCTGTCCTCAGAGAGGCAGAACCTGAGCTGAATTGTGAAGGACAAATAGAAGTCAGTCATTAAATGAGAAGAGCACTTTAGTTAGAAAGAACAAAGGCCAGAAATGTGGCATGTTTGGGAAACTGCAAGTATCTCAGTATGTCCAGGACACACAACCTGGGGTAAGTATTGGTGGGAGTTGAGGCTGGAGAAGGCTTTTGTCTTGAATATCTTGCCGAGCAGCTTAGACTTTATTCTGTGGATAGTTAGGGCCTCTGAGTGATTTTTTTTTAAAGATTTTATTTATTTATTTGACAGAGAGAGAGACAGCCAGAGAGAGAGGGAACACAAGCAGGGGGAGTGGGAGAGGAAGAAGCAGGCTCCCAGCGGAGCAGGGAGCCCGATGTGGGGCTCAATCCCAGGACTCTGGGATCACGCCCTGAGCCAAAGGCAGACACTTAACGACTGAGCCACCCAGGCGCCCCCTCTGAGTTATTTTTGACAAGATAGTAACACAATCTTATTTTTTGTTTTAGAAAGATTCCTCCAGTTGCAGTGTAGAAAATGGGGTGGGGGTAGGGAGGCCTACGGAGATTCTTGTATAATTAAAATGACAGGTGATGAGGGTTAGCATTTATCACTGTGGGAATGAAGATAAGGGAGAGATCAGACACAGAGTACAGTGATAAAACTTATAGGACCAAGTCACTGATTAGCTAGAAGTGTTGGGAAAAAAGAGAGAAAGTAGGATTCAAAGAAAATCATCATATTCCTCATATAAGTAAGTAAATTAGCAAATAGAGATGTTGATGATTGACATGGGGCACACAATTGAAACAGATGGTAGATCGAGGGATGGGCTAGACCATTGCCAGAGTGCCTTCCCACACCCCTGTGACCTACGGCAAATACTTCTGGCTATCCAGAATTCTTTCTCCTGATCACTTTACACATTAATTCATAAGAAGGGCAAATAAGAGAAAGAATCAAATGTAGATTTCTATTATGTTATATTTGACCTTAATTCACTTGCAATGAAAATTGAACATTTATAGAGAGTAAATGCAATTTTTAAAGCCCATGTATGTCACATCTTGGAGAATAAGACCCTGATTTAGAAAGCATTGCATCAATAACGATAATAATAATAACTGGTGTTAAATTGACAGTTACTATGTATCAAGCACTATGTTAAGCTTTTCACAGGCATCATTTCATTTAAGACTCATAATAAAACCCATGAGGCAAGTACCAGTATTCTTCCCATTTTATAAATGGGGAAATTTGAGGCTTAAGAGTTTGATCACCCACCTTTAAAAAGTTAGCCAGGATTCAAAGTGAAGTCCTCTGATGTTGTGATATGAGAAAAGGACTGGGGATTCAGAAACCAGGTTTATAGTCCTAATATCACCATTTATGGACAAGACAACAGTCACATTGTCCTTCTTCATCTGTAAAATATAAGTCGAAGGTTGAGTTGCTAGGGCAGGGAGATTTGAAAACGTTGGAATCAAGACCTCTGTAGCCCCTTCAAGTGTTGGCATTCTATGATTCTGATGTGCATGATGGAGTGTTCACTCTGATAGTGACTCTGAGTTCCAAGGGATATGGTGACTGGTCCATACCATATGCCGAGGGGACAGGCATGTCATTGAAAGGAAGGCAGAACATTTTCCAAGAAATGTGATCACTGGTTTAATTCCGACATTTATGAAAGCCCCTCTGCATTTCTCCTGGCTATGGTTTTGTACTCAGCCTAAGGAATTGTTTGGATTGTTGCCCTTTCCTTTATAGGAAGAAGAGTGAGAACAGTTTCTCCAGAGGAGAAAAATCTTGTTCTCCCATAAACAAAGATCTCGGTCATTGTCTGTGTTTTAAAACAATTCAGAAAGGGACTTTTTGTGAAGTTCAGTTCTCTTGAATTTTGTCATCTCTCTTTTACCTTGTAGTTATACTGCCCAAATACAGTAGAATAAAAGCCCTTCTCAGTAGAGATTTGGAGAGTATAAATATTTCCAGGAAAACCCACAAAAAGGTTTCAAGCTGCAGATAGGGACAGCAAAGTAATAGATGAAAATATTAGCTGTTTCTAACTTTGGTCTTTTACACTGGGCCTTGAACTGCTGCTTTATTTTGGCCATAGGGAAGTTATTGGGGCTTTTTAGTAATTCTTTTTCTTAGGAGATAAAACTAAATGGCCACTTTGGACATTCAAAGCTCTGTGATGCTAGTCCTACTCTTGGAGTTGAGAAGAAAATATGTAAACACTGAAGTCACAATACTTATTAGCTGCGTGACTCCAGATAATATTCTTAAACCTCAATTTTTCATCTGTAAAATTGAATCAACCTCCTTATTTCAAAGGTTGTCATGCAGTTTAAATGCAATAACATATGTAAAGTACTAAGACCAGTGCCTGGCTGAAGTTCAATAGATGAGAACTAATCGCATTGTTCAAAAAGAGCAGACCAGTACTCTCAGTTCGCAGAAGTAAGACTAATAGCACAGTGTGCCCTATCCATTGGGCATGACCATCGACGAGTCATTCCTCCACCTGGCGTATTGAGCCTCTCTTTAGCACACAGGAGTAACCACAGCCAACAGACGTCGCATCAATAAACACATAGAAAATAATTAGAATAGAAAATAATTAACACAATATCTTGCATGCACAGAAGTTTCTATCAGAAATTACAATGCTTAGGATCTGAATTCTTCTTGACAGCAATTTGATCTCAAAATAACTTTGTATGTGCATGAGCTATTATTTTGTGTACTTTCAGGAATATCTCCTATCTATGGTTGATTGTGATTATATGTGAAAAGCAGACACAGGAAGAAGAGAAATTGTGCTGGATTAATAAGGGTGTCTGAGGCATAGAAAGATTATTAATATACTTTGTGCAAAAATGGGCTGAGCCAGCTGAGCTCGGATATCAAACCTATCTGTGTATATGAGGATGCTAATTTTCAATGAAAAATCCTGGATGAATACCAATACTTTCTGGGAAAAGGAGGTCATATTATACAGATTCCTTCTCAGAGAACTTTGCTGTCCACAAAGAAACCTTTCCTGAAAAGACAATTATTTTCTTCTTTGGCTCATCTTTGAAGATTGCTCGAGGTAGGTCATTTTGCACCCAAAGACCACCACAAAGTTCAGAGAAGGTAGGAGGGGCCTTCCCTTTAAATTCTTGGTCAACCGTTCACATTTTCCAAAAGTTAGTTGACAATTACAAGGTTTGGGGACTTCCAGTTATAATTGTATTGCAAAAATAATAAGAGAGAAAAGAAGCAGAGGTTATGTTAACAGGCCCCCAGTGGCTGTCAAAGACATGTGGTTCAGCCTTTGAAGTCAGTTTCAATAGATTTTCATGAGAAATAAGTAGAGTAATATGCTCTCATTTTAGGTTTTACAAGTCATATTGTTTAATGTCCTGATGTTGTTTCTTGTAAATTTGTTCTAGGGACTTACCTTATTTCCTCTGAATTACTACTATTTTGGAAGTCAGAACTACTGTATTAAGCCAAACAAAATAGGAGGCTGAGGTTTCATCTCTATTCCTATTTTGATGTTGCTTAATAAATTAATTCAAGCACATAGTTTTTAAAAGATAAAAGAGATACTGAAAGCTAAAAGAATGTGAGGTAGCAATTTCCCTTCCTTGGCATTGCTTCCCCAAAGTCTCCCTTTCAAAATTTCTTTTTCTATATGTCCAAAAAAAAAAACAAAAAAACAAAACAAAACAAAACAAAAACGACCCACCCCAAAACCCAACCCGAAAACCAAAGCCAAAAAAAAATTTTACGTGTAGATCTACTCCTATGTATTTTGTTTTCAACAAATAGTATATAACATACTGTCAAGTACTTTGATTTTTCACTTAATATATCTTGGAGACTTTTCAATATTAACACATACAGATCCATTACATTCTTTTTAACATATGCATATCATTCCATTGTTTAGATGTACCATAATGTATCTAACCAGTGATTTCTGTATCTTGTTATTACAAATAATGCTGTAATGAACAGGGTAAATTTTTTTCATGGTATATCTGGGGCAACAGGAAAGTACATTTTAAATTTTGACAAACATATTAATTAAGCTCCTACTAAAAGTATGTGAGAGTGCTTGTTTTAGGCAGGCCTTATTTGTCTCTATCTGTGTGTCCTTCTCTACACCTGGTTGAGGGTGTGGTGTCAATTAATGTTAGCAGAATAGGTAAATGAAAGATAGAAACTTCAGAGACAACAAAGGGGCTATTTTAATCAGGGTCCCAAAGGGGAACAGAAAACACACTCAAATTAGGAAAATTTAAGGATGAGTCATTTACAAAGGGACTATTTACAAAGATGCAGGTGGAAATAGGGGAAACCCATGGAAATGTGCAATAACCTGGAGCTAGTAAATAATGGCTGAGTTGTTACCCCTAAGCCATCATGGAAAGAGCAGGAAGCTGATATTGGATCTTAAAAAGAGTCCTGTACATACATTCACCTTGAAAAGAGCAACAGCCTTACATTAAAAGGTCAAGGCATCATGAGGGTCCCTTTCCCTGCAATGCTGCTGTGGCCTCCCATTGGCTTAGCCAAGAGGAAGCCAAAACACATGCCCTTTAATGGAATCCATACTGGTCAATTTCACAAGGCAAAGAGGAGTGTTGCCAAGGGTGAAGAGTAGATCTGAAGGGGCAAAAAATTCAAGTCACCCAACACAGAGGTGATTTCTACTATCAATGAGCTTAAGAATAACCATCCCAAGTCAGATAAGGACCCATACAACTTTTATAAACATTAAGGAGCAACGTCTGTAAATTTTTTTTTTTTGGTAAAATATTATCCTGCCCATTATCTTCTTATTTTGTTAGTTGTCTGAGGGGAGGGACCATGTCTAACTTATTCATAATACTTTTGTCAGAACCTAGAATAGTGTCTGACACAGATAAAGCTTTTAATAATTAGTTGTTGAATAGACGTGTGAATAAATGCCAGAAAAAATATTTCTTTCTGAACTTCACATTTTATATTGTTATTTAAGCCCATTTCTTCATTGTTAATGAACTTTTTAGTGTTGGTGGTGAATAATCTCCTTGTGGAGAATGGCTGGGCTTCTAAAATCTGAAATTAGTTCTGTTCCTCCAATGTGTTCACCTACATGGCGAGTCCCAGGTGTATGGGATTTTACCCACACAGAGAGTGTAAATGATGGGAATAATTATAGATGTATAAATGGCACTCTAGGTGATGGGAGCTTTCCATTCCTTCTCTCTCCAAAGTGCTTTATTTTCCTCCAGCTTTACTGAGAATTGACAAAGTCGTGTATATTTAGAGTGTATAGTGTGATGATGTTATATGGTTACTACAATCAAGTTAATTAACACAGCCGTCACCTGCCATAGTTACTGTAGTCCAAGCTGTGCATTAGATCCTCAGTCTCCAAAGTTTTCTGAAACTTAAATTAGTCATCTCAAGCACCTGTATATGTTATCTACTTCCTTGGTGGAGACTTTTCTTCTTTTGTTCACAGAAATCTAGACTATTATTCTTGGAAGCTTTCTCTGGACTTGGCTGATACTCATTCCATAATTGTATTTTTTCCTCTAATGGCTGTATTAAATATAAAATGTTGTTGTTTACCTGCCTGAGGGATTGGACTCCATCTTTTTCATGATGGCTCCACAAACATGGAGCTCAACCCGTAATAGAGGCTCAGCAAATAGAACGGCATTTTTCAAGAGTACGATATTCTCCTTCTCTTCTCTAGGCCCTTCCTGACATGTTCCTAGACTTTAGAGATGCAGCAAGAAACTCGATTCTCATTCTTCGCTGCTGCTGAAGAGAAGGCATAAAAATCAACATGCACGATAGAGTAAACTTGGGCTTTGATATGAAACATACCTGGGCTCACATCACAGTTTTGCCATTTCTAGCTTGATAACCTTGAGCATTATTTGACTTCTCCGAGTTGCTGGGGGGATGTAATAGGATTATATACATAGGAAATTCACTGACATGATAAAATATTAGCCGCCCTTCCTCTATCACCTTCCTCTTAAGGATATCAAGAACTGTTCTCTGGTTAAAGTCAAAGGAGGGAACAGCAGATTAAAATAGGGGAAAAAGGTATTTTTAAGTTAGAAAAAGGGCATGACATAATGGGAATTAGCATTCTCTTAAACCTCCTTATCCTTTGGGCTGGGGAAAATTAATGTTAGTATTATTTTATCTAAATAAACCACTTGAAAAAATACCATAGAGGTTTATGTACGTTCACACCCCCTTTTTCTTTATAAGCTGTTATTTAAGCTTGTTTTAGGAATGTATTTGAATCAATGGATGTTGGGGTCGAACAGTGACATAATACCCTCACTCTTATCCATATGTGAATCTTTACGTCCATCATCAGTATTTTATTCTTGAGCTAACCTCTCCACATGACTTACTAAACACCTCCAGGATGTAGAAACAGCTTCCCAACCTTATCAAACTCGGCCTTGTTCAACTCTGCCATCTCACCAGCCCCTCCAAACCCCACCCCCCCGCCCCGTCACCTCCGGCCACATTAGTTTTCTGTGAGTTCTTTGCAATTTTGCATGACCATCTAATTAGTATTATGCACCAAATTACAATATGAATGATCAAATATATGTAATAGCAACCATCTTACTGGTTGTGTTACATTATAAAACCAAAATTCTGTCCCTAAAGGCTCAGGGGTCCGAGAGTGTGGCGTTTGTAGCATGGTCCCTTTGCCCTACTCACACTGACAGCTTCATCTCTCCCCATACTCTCATCAGCCTTAGCCACAGCCACGTAGACCCTGCTTTTGAAGGCACTAAGACCTTCTTTTTTATTCTGGAACAAGCGCTTCCTTCTGCTTGGATCTCTTGTGCCCCAAATCCCAATCCCACTCATGTTCCCAGCGTCAGTTCATTTCTGCTCACCCCGCAGTTTTCAACTTGAAACGGCTGCTTCTACAGAAGATTCAAGGTGGTAAGTTGAAAACCGTGCTTTCTTCCAAACCACGAAAAATTCAGGATATGAGGGAAGAGATGCACCTATCACAAAGGGAAGGGGGAAAGCCCATTCCTTCTGGTGCAGTGGCACACAGGGAGAGAGAGGAATCGAAGGGAAACATGTAGAAAGAGGGGCACGTGGTGGCTCTCCTCTCTGCTGAAATCCACAATGAGAGTAGTCTCTCAGATACGGGATACACTAGTCCGGTCCTTAGCAGGAAGATGTACACTCAAGGCTTTGAGCGAAGAAAAGTTAATAAAAGGACCATTAACAAAGAGGCATGGGTAGCATTCAAGGAATCTGGCGAGGCACCAGGAACTGTCGAAGGAAGAAGAGGACACGGAGGGGAGCTGGGTTATCGGGGTTCCACAACAGTGAGAGCATGCACTATACGTAAGAGGACCATTCAAGAGCAGCTGTGGCCATTGACAGACGACAGGGTCACTGTGGGGCTCTGGCCCTCAGGGAGAGTGTGGCGGGGAGACCTCACCTCCCTCTCTCCCTACCTTGTGATCTCCAACCAGTGCTACTTCCCCATTGAACAAATTCAAATCTGGAAGCCGCAAGGCAAATGAGGCTGTGACATCGCCTAAAAAGTTCAGCCCCTCAGGATAAAAGAACAGAGACAAATGAAGAATCAGTAACCTAGAATGAGTCCCAAACTGACGAAATTACGGTTTGTGTGCCTGGACGTAACTGCAGTGAAACTTCCCATTTAGTTTGGCACGATGCCAGAGGCACACGGATCCCGGTCTAAGGGTCTGCTTGTGGCTAACTTGGCCAGAAACAGAGACGGGGCTGTCTCTCTCTCCGAGCTTTGCTTGCTCCAAGGCCCGTGTTATCCACTGCCTGATGTCGGCTCTTGTCAGATGCTCGGCCGAGAATCTGTTCAAGCAGCATTTTTTTTTTCTCTCCTGGTCTGATCCCTAAATGATTGAGTACCATTTAATTCTGGTAGAAAAACCCGAAGGTCTTTTTTTTTTTTTTAATGGTTTTCAATCTAGTACATCAATTCAGTAGCAAAACACTATGGGAATGCACTTTCAATATTTTTATGAAAAGAATCAGAGGCTAAAAGAATATTCCCCAACAGAATTGCTAAGCGACGATAAGTTAGAAATCTTAATTTTTCTAAACTGTACTAACTGGGTTCAAGTTCTCACCTTGCCTCTTACATGCCTCTTACTGGCAAACTACTTGAATTCTTTGTACTTCATGTTTTGTACCTGTGAGATTGGGGTAAAAGAACATAGCTATTAGGATTAAATATTTTAATACACCTAAAGTACTTACAAAGTTCCTGGCATATATTACTGATTATGGACTTAATAAATGTTATTATTTCATGTCTTAGCAAAAATACCTTCTGCTTTTAGTCAACAAACTTTTAGTGAGCACCCACTCGTTGGAAAGACCTATAAAAAATGATTTCTGTACTCAACACCAGGATTTAGTAGGAAAACCGGACTAGTCAACGTAAGCTGGTATATCATAAGACAGGGAGTCCTAGAGGTTTGGGTTATATTAACCACCATTACTTGGCTTGTCACAAATTCAGACCGGCCAGCCATTGGCTGGGATGTGAACTAGGCAAGAGAGGGGAAAGAAGCATCTGTTAAATGCACCTCCAGGGATGCCTGGGTGGCTCAGTTGGTTAAGCGTCTGCCTTTGGCTCACGTCCTGATCCCTGGAGGGGGGATCTTGGGATCTTGGGATCTTGGGATCGAGTCCCACATTGGGCTCCTTGCTCAGCAGGGAGCCTGCTTCTCCCTCTGCCACTCCCCCTGCTTGTGTGCTCTTTCTCTCTCTCTCTGGCGAATAAATAAAGTATTTTAAAAAATGGTACCTCCAGCATTTGTGATTAATATGACAATTGTTCCTTAATTAAGATTGATTAATTATGCTTTCAGATTTTTGTTTCTTTAAGGTTTTATTTACCCCCCCCCCCTTTTTTTTAGTTTTTTGAGGAAATAACTCTGGTTTTAGGGATTTTGGCACCAGGGAAGCTGCCCAAAGACACAGCCAGGGCTTGCTGGCTTTGGGACACTGGCTCACCCTCTCCGGACACTGATTCCTCATCTATGAAATGAACCCTTTTTGCTGCCCTCATAGAGCATCTTGAGGACCAAATATGCTAAATGGATGTGCCAGTAGGGGTTTTTAAGACTTTGTTCAAATGTAAGGAACAGAGTTGTTACCCTATGGATTCCCGCAGATAACACTCTACAGCAGTTAAGGACACAGGTTTTGGATTTCAGATATGCATGGGTTTGAATCCTGGCTTTGCCACTTACTAACTGTGCGGGCTTGGCTGAGTAATTGACATTCTGAGCCTCGTTTGTTTCATCTGTGTAATGAATGGATCATATTGAGGATTGATTGAGATTATTTGTATATAATGCTTAGTACATTGTCAAGCTCACAGCTTGATAAATTCTTTTTTAAAAAGCTATTCCTTATGCTGCCAGTTGGGTAGGAATGGATTGCAGTAATTGAATGAAGAAGCAATCTTTTTTTTTTAAATAATATTTTTTTATTATATTGTGTTAGTCACCATACAGTACATCCCTGGTTTTTGATGTAAAGTTCCATGATTCATTAGTTGTGTATAACACCCAGTGCACCATGCAATACGTGCCCTCCTTACTACCCATCACCGGTCTATCCCATTCCCCCACGCCCCTCCCCTCTGAAGCCCTCAGTTTGTTTCTCAGAGTCCATAGTCTCTCATGCTTGAATGAAGAAGCAATCTTGCACCTGACCTTTACAACAAAGAGTCATAGCAGGGGCACCTGGCTGGCTCAGTCTGTAGAGTGTGTGACTCTTGATCTCAGCATTTTAAGTTCAAGCCCCATGTTGGGTGTAGAGATCACTTAAAAAAAAAAAAAGGAAAAAAGGATAAAAATCTTAAAAAAAAAAAAAAAGAGTCATAGCCGAAGGGAGAAATCACGCATATTTGCACTTGTCTCCCTGGCTCAGCAAGATTCCTTGAGGAAGTTTTGAAAAGTTAGCATTCAGACAATATGGAAAGACAAAACGCTGCCCTAGATTGTGCCTGTGACATATGTGGAAAGCAGATAAGCCCGATCGCTTATAATTTAAAAGGGGGGATTTATTAAACTGGATAAGGATCTAGAATTTATGATGAATTCTGTTTCTGTTTCTTATCTAACCACGTTTATGTTTTTAATAATTCACACCTCTAAAGTTACATGGGCCATGAAAAAGCTCTTTTATCACCCACCCAGTCTTTCCTTTCAGTAGACACATGAAAGATAGCCAAGGCTTGCAGACACCCAGAAACAAGAGCAGGAAGCTAGAGAATTTGCCTAAAAATTGAAGGTGAGTCAAATAGGAAAAGCCTTCGTAACCAAGAGCAACCAGACAGCGTCTAATGTGACTTTGCCACATAAAAGACTTTGTATAACAAAAAAACCACCTGGATCCCAACCTGTAGAGTCTTGCCAAAAACACACATGAAAAAACATTTCCTGTCTGTCACTGAGCTACCAAGTTGCTATAACATTATGTCTCTAGGTGTGACTTTCAATATAGATAAACAATTTTGCTTTCTTTTCAAAGATACCATTACCAACAGTATACTCCAGACTCAAAGTCTGGTTATTTTCTTATTTAATATTTATTGAAACTTTATATTCTTTTCATAATTGACCTCTATTTTTTGTACATGCATGTGGAACGTGTAGATGTATGCATGTATGTATGCATACACACATAAAAATACATACATGATAAATGGAAATTTGGAGGGCATGAAAATCCTAGACCTTAGGGTTAGAAGAAAAGTTAATGATGACTTAGGCCATCCCTGTCTTTTAATTGAGGCAAATACTGAATCCAAGAGAGAACAATGATTTGCTGAAAGTTTCACAGTTAGAAGTAAGGCTTGGACCACCAGATCTTTTTCTATTTCTTTTTATCTTTCCACGACATAATGCTGCCTTTCAAAATAAAAAAAAACAAAGAAAACCATCAAATACCTACAAAGCAGACAGAGACAAATGTCTGAATGGACGGGGGCTTTTCACTGTTACGGAAGTTGGAATCACTAACCTTAGGGAGATCACATGTCCTAGTTTGCCAAGAATAGTTCAAGTCTGCACGCTTGTCCTTTTGTAATAATGAATAGCACTCCATCCACTCCCTCAAATGTGTGATTTGGAAGATAATTTATATGATCTCCTTAATTAGAACACAATGTAAAGATTCACATTTTACTTGCCAAAAATCTGAAGAGACATTCTAAATCTTGGCTTTCTGTAAAGAAATATACAGAAAACATCAAAAGAGCTTGGGATGTAAAGGGGGGGCAGGGACTACTACGTACTTGAAAATGATCACGATCACATGCCAAGGCCATAGCAGGGTTAACCCTTGCCAGGAAGATCGAAGCGTGTATGTGTGGCTTTGCAAGATGTCTTCAATGAGCATTTTGGTTCTCTTTTTCATTTCTGTTTATCTTTAACAAACAAAATGAAAATACATGAAAGAGTAGTAAAGCCATGTTGTGACCAAAAAAAAACCACAGCTGGGGTTGAGACCCAAATACACGTCTTAGCAAAGTGTGACTTGAGGCTAGTTGCTCTCTGTCTCTGGGTCTTATCATTTCTATCATCTGTGAAATAAGGGGATTTAAGGACACTATCTCTGGTTCTTTCCAGCTCCAATTTTAGACTCCCATAGACTTATTAATTTCCATAATTTTATCCTTTCCCGAGAAAATGTATTATCCATCTCTCCTTCTGCCAACAATTTGCCCCAAGTTCTCTATGATACAAGTTTTTTCCCAGAACTTTCAGAAGGTGAGGAAATTTCTCCTTCTGGAATTTAGCTTAGGCATCAACACAAGCTAAAGACATAAGGTTGATACCACAAGAGCCCATCTCTCCATCCCAGTGTCCGGGCTGGTTCAGATGTTACTTATTTGTCTCACATTTTTGTTCTATTCGCTTCTCGGCAAACCAAGACTCTGTCTGTAGGTGTGGATGGATAAATGTGGCATGGCCAATTGGCTCGACTCTGCTTTTTCCCCTGGTTGGTTCAGACCACGGCCCAGCAACTTGTGTTGACAATAGAGGAAGCTGGAAAAGATAGGATTAGATATGCTATAACCCTATTTGATGGCATGAATAGACCCAGCTTCATTTTTCCGGCCTCAATTGCTGAGTTTTAATGAGAAGTCCAAAGGTCAATTACTTTTTGACCGACTGTATGAAGAGAAAACTGATAGCTGGGGGAAGTTGATTGTATTATTCGCTCTGCGCACACATGGCAAATTGGGTTTCTATTTATGGAGAATGTTTTTAATTAGTGCTCGAATTGTGCATTAAAATTGGGCATCTATAAATAGTTCACAGATGTGATATTTTATACCTTAAAATTCAAAACTTTTTCTTCCCCTCATTTGATGAATTCTAACCCATAGCTCTCTGTTTACATGTTTGCTATTTTGGTTCTGTGTAATTCTAGAAATAACTAGTTTCAGACAGTTATGGTTTAGTGAACGCAGGGAATTGCTTTAGCTAAAATTATTGTTGCTTGTTTCTAAAACTCCTACAGAATAAATCTACGGTCTTCGGAAAAGCAGAAGTTATTTCCAATGACACATAGTATTTGCTGAAAATTTACGGTAGATTGACTCATGCATCTTTGCATTGTACTTAGATTAAAATACTATAGCTTTGGTTGAGGGGTAGATGTGTCAGTGGCCTCGCTGTGGCTTAACAGTTTGTTTTGATAGGACAGAGAAAGTTTACCTAATTATAGGAGGCTCATTATTGGTTCTGAAGGAGGAAAAAAGTCCCCTCAACATTGATTTCTTCTGGAAATGAATCATGCAGTTGTATAACTTTTCGCACCACCGTCTGTCTCCATCTATAAACTTTTTTTTCTCTTTTAGTTAATGTGAAGTTTGTCATTTCAAATAATGTCTGATGTCTGGCCCCAGGCTATTTGTAGATTTATTCTACCCAACATGTGTCACTCATCTCTGTTTAGAATCTGCAACCTTCAGCCTAGCAACCTCTTTTTATTTTATCCTTGCTTCTGCTTCATTGGTGGCTCCGCACAGATGATAATAGGCTCTCCCAGTAAAAGTATGATTAATGGTGGGTATCCTAAGTCCATAGCTGTACAGTAAATTGGAATTCCTGACATGAATTTATCATCCAGATAAATATTGGCTGCATCTTATTTTAGCAGTGGCTTCGCTCGTATTTTATAATGGCCAACCCATCCTTTTAGTGGCGCCTCTTGAAAAACCAATAGAAAGTTCAAACGATTCACCCTACACATCCCATCTCTAAATCGAAGCTGGAGATGTCAGACTTCTTCCAAAAAGGAAAAAAAAAAAAAAAAAAGGCTTGATTTTCAAACCATTGTAATTTTTATCCTCTTCTTTCATGATTTTTACGTGACGTCTGCCTTGTCTCCCTGCTCACAAGCACACAAATACAAAATGGATTTCGGCACGTTGTTGCCTATGTAGGAGTCAAGCTTCTCTTTATTTAAGCCTGATTCTGAGCCATATGCTATCTTCCTATGGCCTCATGTGCTTGTCAGTGGCCCCAAAACACATGGAACCATAGAATTTTCTACTTCATCTTTAGCTTTCAGTGTGCAGGAACTGGCATGAACTTGCACATCCAGAACTCAGCTAAGAATGTGACAAGATGTTGGGAAACCCCTCAAGGGTGATTTAGCTCTCCTAAGTCATCAAGCACTCTGACCTTGGACTTTACTCAAAAATGTATTTTGTTTTTGAAATATATGTTATTCCAAAAAACAACAGATGTTAATGGGTACCATCTCAAAAGAGACAGTACAGCATTTTCACAAAGTAACAACTGCCCTCAGATAAAAGAGTCTATGGATCAGCGTACAAGGTAAACATTTGGGGTACATCTGAGCCTTGGTGAAACTGGTTTACCACTTTGGCTCTCTTGTCACATGGGTAATGGATCAGGCAGCCAGAAAATCATGGACTCATTTCAACTGTGGAAGTTCAGGGCGCAACTCCAAGCCAAAAGCGTGGCCATGGCCAGCCATCTCTAGCCTCTGTGTGTACTCAGTAACCAATAGTATGTTACAACATACGCTGTGTCAAATCCAGCCGCTAGCCTTCTACATCAAGTTAGGGGAGTCTTTCTCGCATTTGGTACACCAGCAGGAAGCTTCAACTGAGTTATAGGGATCAGGAAGTAGAAAGGCAGGGAAACTAAAGATCAAAATGCAATTTGGACTTTTACTTTCTGTAAAAAGACAAAAGCCTATCCATGTTTGTCTTCTTACGGAACTAACCTAGATGTATCACGTAGATGCGGGTTTTCCAACACGTCTCCTATCAGTTGCAATGTTGAAGAGTTTCTTCTCCGAAAAATGTGCAAAAAAACATATATGCACTCTATTAAGCACAAACCCCATTGGCATACGGTTTAGGTTCATTTCTGTACTAACTCTCCAGTTTGCTACATTTTTTTTTCTGTAGGAATATGATTGCCTAATATAAAGAAAACTAATAGGATAAAACAAATGGCTTTGAGTGTCCAATGTCAAAGGTGTCATGCCAATTACAGTAAAAAACCAATTAATAAAAAGCACAGCTCTCAGCAATGATGCAAATAAGCAGGAGGTCTGAATTGCCTTCTTTTATTAAAAAAAAAAAGAGAGAGAAATGTCAGGCAAAAAGTTTATCTTATAGATGTTACAAAAAGATTATTTTTAATGTAAATTCTAGAGTTTGAACAAATCTAATGTTATCTACATACCTAACACTCACCTACTATAGAATAAGGGCCATCATTCTACATGAGAGCCCCCAGTCCTCAGACTCAATCATCAAAGAGAGAAAGTAATTTTTAGCATACTTATTTACCAAGGCACAAGAAGAGCATGCTAGTATTTTCAAAGTTTGGTTTCTTTTTTTAAATTGTTTTTTAACAAAAAGGGATTCTCAAGTTCAAAGACTAAGTCTTACTCATTGTACTATCTCCACTGACTAGGTAAGTACGTGGCAGAAGAGGTACTCGTAAATTTCTGATGAACCAAAGGAATCTTCTTTTAACATCAATTGCAGAAGCTGTATAATTGGCTCTGAAGAAGAAACGAAAAGTCATCTCAGCACCGACTGACCCTGGAAAAGAGCCATGCTATAACTTCCAGCACTCCTGGCTGTCTCCATCAAAGATCTGAGAATTCAATTTTCTAAAAATTAAATTTCATCCATTTTCCAGGAATGCACGATTGGTATGGTTGAACCAGCTTTTGGTAGGCTTTCAAGGCTGAAGCTGATGACTTGGCTTTTTGTGAGAATCTAGTTCATATATGTGAAGAACTTATACAATGGGATGTTTCCCTAGCACTTCATAGGTCTTAGCTATGGTATTCTTGATGAGATTACTAAAAGTAAACATTCAGGGGCGCCTGGGTGGCTCAGTCATTAGGCGTCTGCCTTCGGCTCAGGGCATGATCCCGGTGTTCTGGGATCAAGCCCCACATCAGGCTCCTCCGCTGTGAGCCTGCTTCTTCCTCTCCCACTCCCCCTGCTTGTGTTCCCTCTCTCGCTAGCTGTCTCTCTCTGTCAAATAAATAAATAAAATCTTCTAAAAAAATAAATAAAAGTAAACATTCAATTTAAAGCGCATGTCATTTATAATTTCTAAGAATTTCCACAGTAACCAGAGAATAACTGAGTTTCCTTTTAATATATTCCTGGATGTCAAGGAAAAAAAATAAATAAGAAAGTTCATTTTCTCTTAAAATTTTAGTTATAAACCCATAGTTACCTATGGAAATCATCTTATGGTAGCCTTAAAGTGATATAGTTTCTTGGAAGTTGGTCAGTAAAGAGGTTTTCTATCCAAAAAAATCTTATAAATTATTAGCTAGTATCTGGAAGAAACAGTATAGACACATTTATAGTCTGATTAAATGTCTGGGTGGATATTTTTTTTAGGAAAAAATTTTCATCTTGTTTGGCTTGGTAATTTATTTTACTTTAATAAAGCTACCACCTTTTAAGACAACACAAAATTAAATAAATGACTGCATGATTCTAAGACCCATGTGAAAAAAATATATGTATTTTTGGAGATAAAAAGGTCAATAAACCAGTCCACATTCTGGTCACTAATACAAAGGAATTCTCTGCCACTCTGGAAGCATATTGGAATGGTTCTGTCCTGGGTATACTGACTTGTTTTTAGAACGGAAACAAGGCCAAAGTCGTATTTTTGTTGCGTGTGTTAGGCAGGTTGCTGTTTCGTGCCCATCACTCCTACAGTGCTCCATATGCAATTCAGCCAATTAATTTTTCATACATCTAAAAATTTCTGAGAAGTTTCCTCACCAGCAAGAAAGACCAAAGTATCAATAAATACTTGGGCCAAGGATAAAAGAGAGCAAAAGAGAAAACAAAGTGCTTTTAGAAAAGGAATAAACCCTTACTTCCATGCTTCTTCCCCGAGCCAAGCGTTTAAGGGAAACACATGTGTCTTTCAGAGCTATTGACTAAAGCTCGTTTCCAGGTTGGAAGAGTAAGAGCTGCGCATTTCAAAACATACCTGCATTTACTTATGGACATTAAGAGTCTGTAATAAAATAAAATTTTAAAATGTAACCAATTGTGGGAATCGGAGTATCAGTAAAAGCATGAATTACAAGTAACGTACCCATTCTTGGCTCTTTCCAGATAACTTTGAGGCAGAACTTGGAAGACTACAACTTTTTTCCTTTTTAGGGCTGCAGGGAGATAAGCACAAGATAGCAAAGCAGAAGATCTGGACTCAAGTGCCTACTATTTCCTAACCATCTGGCCAAAGGCAAGTCTCTTGACCTTCCTGAACCTGAGTTATTGTATTTATAAAAGCAGGTTTTTATGAGGAAGGTGGAGATCATGTATCTAAAGAAAACATTACTGGTGTTTGACAATAGCAACAAAAACACTACTCGGGAAGTCTGGGCCTTCATCACAAACGAGAGAGCCTGGCACATAGATGGAACCAAATAAGTGTTCGTTGAACGTCCATCAAGGCGTGAGTGATTGGACGAGTGTACACTAGATAAAGGTTTGTCACGTTGATCTTAGCATGAAGAAACAAGTTAGAAAGGCATCTCATATTAACAGAGGCAGAGACACCCCCCTCATGTGGGGCCGAGAGTCATTATGTAAGTTGTCTGTTTCCCCAGTGCATCACGTGCGCGTTGCTAAGGACGCTGAAGCAATGTGGCACTCCATCACCGCAGAGATTCTGAATCTAGTGGCAGAGCACGGAGATTCTCAGGCTCAGCCCCATCCAGTACAGGCTCAGTCCCCTCTCTGCACCTCAGTTGCTGTGTGATATGAAGCCACTCTCTCTCGCTTTTCTCTCATGTACAATGGAAAAGATAGCAGTTTTATTTATTATAGATTTTTAACATCATAGAGCATCAAAAAAGATAGTTGAGGTACTCAGTACTCAGCAAAATATGACCTTTCCGGGGTCACGTGGTCAGCCCCTGCAGAGCTCATAGAAAACACATCAGGCTGGTAAAGTCGCTGTAATGATCCTCACCTACAAGATTATTGGCGTGTCTCGGGCAGTCATTTGGAGTGGGGATCGCCAAGCATTTTATTCAATATGGTTCCACCAACATCCTGTAGTTTTAGCTAGAGCTTGCAAAACACATGCTTTTTTTTTTTTTTTTTTAAATGGCAGATGCTAGCCAAGTCATGGGGAATAGTAGCAATGCCAAGTCTGTGCAAATACTGATCTCTCACAAAAATCATGCTAACACCACGTAGGCGTAACACTAGGAGCTACTTACAAGTCTTGCCTGCTGGGTAAGTATTCTAAGATAGAAATGACAGCTCCTTCCGTTATCTGTGGCATTGTCTCATTTAATTTTTAAGGCTCCTACAGCTATCATTACTGACCTCAATTTTTTTCTGACATTTTATTTATTTTACTTTATTACTTTTTTAATTGAAGTACAGTTGACATATGTCACGTTAGTTTCAGGTATACGACACAGCGATTCGACAGTTCTGTACATTCTGCAATTCTCACAATAAGTGTACTTATCATTTGTCACCATGCACCATTATTACAATATTATTGACCATATTCCCTGTGCTATACTTTTCATCCCATGACTTATTTATTTTTTAACTGGAAGTTTGTACCTGTTAATCCCCTTTACCTTTTTTGCCCATCTTCCCACTCTCCTCCCCTCTAGCAACCACCAGTTTGTTCTCTGTTTCTATGAGTTGGTTTCTGTTTGTTTGTTTGCTTGTTTGTTCATTCATTTTGTTTTGTTTTGTTTTTAGATTCCACATGAGTGAAACAATATAATATTTGTCTTTTTCTGCCTGACTTTTTACTTAGGTCCCTCCATATTGTTGCGAACGGCAAGATTTTATTCTTTTGTATGGCTGACTGATAGTCCATTATCTATCTATCATCTATCTATGTATCTATGTATCTATCTATCTACCTACATATCTCAATTTCTAAGTTCTGAACTCAAGCTCTGTTTGTGGCACTTATTAATTATACAAATTTATTATGTCCCTTAAAGTCCCTGAATCTCCATTTCTTCACAGTTAATCAGATTCTCAGATTAAAATAATATCTGTGGAAAAAATTATAAATAGTACAGCAAGCCAATGTTCTCTTCCCATTAGCTGGTGGTGTTGCTTTTGTGCCCATTCCATTTTTAGAGGAGAGAAAAATAAGCATTTTCACATTTTAATTGAATTGAGAGAAATGTTGGTGGTGGCCATTCATACCACGAAAAAGGCATTTTATTTTAGAAATTATTGGGCAAATTTCGTGGCAGGCACACAGTGAGAAGGCAAAAGTACCTGCAACATGAAAACAAAACAAACAATGGCTTGGGAGCTTCTTTGGCAGCCCCAGGAAGATGGAAAAGGAGAGTACTGGGAACCAAGGAGAGAGGAACAGGGGTAAAATTGCCAAGAAAAATGTCGAGAAGAAAAGCCAGAGAGAAGATGGCAAAGAGGAAATTCCTAGTGTGTTATTGGCTCCACGACTTTGAAGAAGAGGAACGCCTGCTACTGAGATTTAAGTTGCTTGCTGCTCTCTGAAGTAGTCAGCCCCTGGTATCCCCAGCACTTCAGTAGAAAGACGCCATGTGTAACTACCTTGTGATGGTGACGCTTCAGGAAAATCAAAGAAAAGGATCCACCTACCTGTGCGTGAAACAGGGTGGAGCGCTGAGATGAGTTGCATGTGACAGACGAGGAGCCACTGAGCAGAAACACCATGGATCTGAGACTGAAGAACAGAACACAAAACCCAAATTGAGTAGAGCTCAGTGGTATGACCCCGATAGCCTAACACATGAACCTATACACATGGCCTCATGGCATCCAGAAACATAAGCAAAATTATTTCTGGAAGGCCCTAAATTCTGGCTTGCATTTTCTACAATGTATTCTTGCCTCTTAAGTGAACATGTTTAAAAAATTATTTTTGGTCACAAAATGATCCTTTTTAAGCAAACTTGTCCTTTGGTGTTGCATACATTGTGACATGTCCTTGTGAGCTTTTGGACCCTTTGAATGAAAAAGTATTTACATGAGTAAAAGATTTCAGGATCTCTGCATGTTATCAAATAGACATTTCACAGTAATTTATGGGAATTTAGGAAATGAAGGATAGTTGCCTAATTATTAAGTTCAGATCTTCTCAAAAGTATTTCATGAAAATATGTTTTGAGAATTACATATGATGTCAACGACCAAGATTTGTGATGTGAAATCCTTAAAACATAAACAGGCCATTAAAAAAAAAAAAAAAAAGAGCATGTCATTTATTAGTTACATGCTTCCCAGCACAGCTGAAATAAATATTTATCTCCATAATGCAGGAAATATTTTCCCAGAAATGGGTTATATTCTGCATTTCCTCAGTTCAACAAATGCCTGATAGTATCTTTTAACTTCTCTGTGTTGAATGTCAAACAGATACGGCAGGTCAACCACGTACTCTCTGTCAGTGTGGAAACCCTGCCGCTTCAGGCTTTTCAGAAGCAAGGCGTAGGGCAAGAGAGCTCAGTAGCAATTACCCTGAAGAGTACACATCCCTGACCTCTGTGTACAGGGAGGACAGAGGCAAAGTTGTCCTTTAGTTACTCAATCTCTGTCTGTTTGGTGCCTATCTCCTGGAGCTCAGGTACCGTGAACCTTTATTTGACCCCTCTCCACAAGCAGAGCCCGGATGTGGGTCTCCATATGTGCAAAATAGAGAAGTGAGATGTAGAACAAGTAAATAATCTTCCCAGAGGCAAAATTTGTGATGGAATTGAAAGTTGGGCTCAGGCCTCTTAAATGCCAAGTCATGACTACTGTTTAACAGAGTTCCTACTAAATGTGTTCAGTTTAATCATCTATTTGTCCTGGAGAGCATAAAGCAATTCAGAAGAGATCATGAATTTGAGCTTACTGCAAACAATAAAAATGCCTTGTCAAAAGGAAAAAGAAAAGTGCCATAAAGAATAATTCCCTTTTTGTGCTGCCAAAAGCACCCAAGCATCTCCCAGTTAAAAATGTAAACTTACTTCAACACAGATTTGACAACTTACCAAACTCTATTGATACTTCCTTTAAAATACCATGACAGTCTTGTCTTCTCACTTTTTATTCTCTCAAGATCTCATGCACTCCCATGGCTTTAATTACAGTCCATATGGTGATGACTTTCTAATCTGTACCTCTGGCTGAGATATCTTTTGGGCCATCAGATGTGTCCCCTTGAATATTACAGAAGGATGTTGAACAAATTTAATTCAGCATCTTTTCACCCAAATTTGCATTCCTTGTACCAGTAAATGGCACCACATCCACAACTGTGCAAGTTAGGAACCTGGGAATCCCCCAGACTCCTGTCCTTCTTCTCCCTTCCATTTCTGAAAAATCAGCAAGTCTTGCTATAGCCACTTTGTTTTTAAAATCCATTCGCTTCTCTGTATTCCCATTGCCACTGCTAAAGTTCAGGGCATTCAGAGAGTCAGGCACTACTGGTTACCTACTTAAGATCCATTCTTGCTTCCAAAGTCCTGGTTTACCTACTTGAAGTATTTGATCACTTAGCCTCCTTTGCTGCTACCATAGGACCTAATCCTGGCTGATGAGATGTAAATTAATTTCACCCCAGAAATTTTCCAGGAAGCTTCTTTAAAAACGAGACTAAGTTAGCAGTCTTGTTGTCTTCGCCCTTTGTCACAACCATTCCTTTCATCCTGCATGTAGGTGCAATGTGTGAACGGTAGCAGCCCTTTTGTGACTATGAGGAGAGAAGCCACAAATAAAATGGGAAAGACAGAAAGTAGAAGTGATGGTCCCCGGTGATAGCATGGTAATGCTCGGTTTCTCTGCCTCGAGATTCCTTATTATCTGAAAAACAATAACAAAACCAAACCAAACAAAAGCAAACAATCATGTCTCATTTCACTAAGCCAATAAGTTCCCATTGCTGAGTTTCTATTACAGGAAGCTGCTGAAGTTTTACCTCCGACACATCACTCATATTCTGAGTACCCGTTCCAATAGTGACATCCCCTTTCTTAACATCCTTCATGTGCTCCCACTGCCCCTGGGATATTTTTCAAACTCTTGAGCAGCACCTACAATACCCTGAGGGGGTCTAGTTTTTATTGTTAGCTTGAGCCTTATCTCCCCATCAAGTTCCAAACTCTAGCCCCGGTGAACTACTTTTACTTCCCACAGACTTGCATATGCTAGTCTGTTTACGTGGAATATCTTCTCTTTATTCCTTTTCAAGTTTGTTTGGCTGATTCTGATAGGTTTTCCAAAACCCCGCCTAGGAAACATCCCCTAAAGGAAACCTTTCCTAATCCACCAAGCCCAGGCTAGGCCTCTCTCTTCTAGGTCTCCTTGAAAACCAGATACCTGCCATTTATCTCTATCCAAATGGAAAAAAAAAAAAAAAAGTAATGGCAACTACTTTAAATTTTTCTGTCTTCTCAACAAGACAAAGATAAATTCCATGACAAAGAGACTGTGTCTTATGGACTATCGTAACTCCAGATATTGTACCACAACATCTTTTTTTTATACTAATATTTTTTATTATATTATGTTAGTCACCATACAGTACATCCCTGGTTTTTGATGTAAAGTTCGATGATTCATTAGTTGCGTATAACACCCAGTGCACCATGCAATACGTGCCCTCCTTACTACCCATCACCAGCCTACAATATCTGATAAATAATACATAGTTGTTGAATGAGTAGGTGAATTAATGCACCCTCATCTCATTTCTATCACTCAAACTCCCATCATTATGTGCCTGTATAATTATCCATTCTCATTCATCCAATATTATTCAAGAAATTACTATATATAATTAATCACCGAACAAAAATAATGAAAATCAAGAATTTGCCCCTTGCTCCCTTAGGGCCAGAAGAAGGTATTGATCCCTTCGTAAGTGAAAAAGATTGGGGATACCTGTGCTCTTTAATGTAATTAATTTTTGTAATTAACTTTATACTTAGATGTATTTAAATAATATAATTTAGTTGTGTATCTATAGTTAATATTTTTTCTTTTCTCTGATAATTTTCTATTGATGGTTCAACTGAAAAAAAAAAAGTCTCACATAAAGATACTCTGTAGGTGTGCTAAACCAATATGCACTGGACTGGAAGCAATCTTAAGATTGATGACTTACTGAATCCATAAGGACTGCTTACTAAAGTAGAGCGAAACCAACTTTGTCTCATTCATGATTTCCAGGCTTATAAACACTTTTTGAGCATTAAAACATTCCAAGAGTTTTGAATGCAATTTTATTAATTTTTTACAGTTTTATGGAAGTATACATTGCATACCATACGAGTAACCAGTTGTAGTGAAGAGTGGGATTCTTCAGTGTATTTATATATGTTGCCCTGTAATTCAGTTTTACAACGTAGCTATCACTTGCAGAAGTGCCGTTGTGCCAATATGCGATCGATCCCTGCTTACACCCCCAGTTCTAGGCAATCACTCATCTACTTTCTATCTTTAAAATCTTGCTTTTTTAGGGGTGCTTGGGTGGTGCAGGCAGTTAAATGTCCAACTCAATTTTGGTTCAGGTCATGATCTTAGGGTCGTGAGATTGAGCCCCACGTCAGGAGGGGAGTCTGCTTGAGATTCTCTCTCCCTTTCCCTCTGCCCCTCCCCCTGTGCTCTTTCTCTCTCTTTCTAAAATAAATAAATCCTTAAAAAAAATCTTGCTTTTTTTAGAAATTTCATTTAAAAAGAATTCTATGATGTGCAGTCATTTGTTTCTCATTTCTTTCCCTTAGCATAATTTGGAGAGGAGGTGTCCATGCTGCTATATCTAACAGTAGTGTGATCCTTTACTATTGAATAGTATTCCATTGTATGGACATACTACTTGATAGACAAAGTACATTCACTGCTGGATGGACACTTGTATCATTTCCAATTTTTTACTTTCATGAATAATACTATTATGAACATTCACGTACAAGTGTTTGTGTGGACACGTTTTAATTTCTCTTGGGTAGATATCTAAGAGTTGAATTGCTGAGTTATATTAAAAGTTTATATTTAACTTTTCAAGAAACTTCCAAACTCTTTTCCAAAGTAACTGTACCATTTTACATCAGTACCAACAGTATATCGAGTTCCACTTTATTATATCCCAGTCAACACTTACTCCCGTCACATTTTTTATTATCATGACTAGTCTTGTCTGTGTATAGTGGTATCTCATTGTGATTTAATAAATAATGACATAAGCATCTTTTCATACATATATTAGCTCTTTGTTTTCTTTGTAGATATGTCCGTTCAAGTATTTAGCTCATTTTTTAGTCATTAGTATTCTTATTATTAAATTGGATATAAGTTCTTTATTAGATTTATAATTTATAAATATTTTCTTCCAGTCTGTGACTTGTCTGGTTTTTTGCTTAAAGATGTGTGTGTGGGGGCGCCTGGGTGGCACAGCGGTTGGGCGTCTGCCTTTGGCTCGGGGCGTGATCCCGGCGTTATGGGATCGAGCCCCACATCAGGCTCCTCTGCTATGAGCCTGCTTCTTCCTCTCCCACTCCCCCTGCTTGTGTTCCCTCTCTCGCTGGCTGTCTCTATCTCTGTCAAATAAATAAATAAAATCTTTAAAAAAAAAAAAAGGTGTGTGTGTGTGTGTGTGTGTTTGAAGCACAAATGTTTTAAATTTTGAATTAGTATGGTTTATCAAATTTTCTTATGAACCATGGCTTTGGTGCAATATCCAAGAAATTTTTACCTAATCCAATTTTACAAAGATCTTAAGTTTTCTTCTATAAGTTTTATACTTGTATTTAATTGCTTATGTTAAATACAAGTATATATAAATATATAAAAATAAATATAATATAGACTTACTTATATGTATATAACTTTTGTGCAATTACTTTTTAAAAATACCTACATTAATCTCTTATATTTAAAGCTTTGATCTATTTTGAGTTAATTTTTGCTTACAATGTGAGGTATGGTTCTAAGTTCATTTCTTTTCATGTGGCTATCTAATTTTCCATGTGACATTGTTTGTTGACTATCATTTCCTTCACCAAATTGCCTTGGTCCTTTTGTCAACCAATTAGCCATCAATGTTA
Source organism: Ursus arctos (assembly GCF_023065955.2). Taxonomy (NCBI): domain Eukaryota; kingdom Metazoa; phylum Chordata; class Mammalia; order Carnivora; family Ursidae; genus Ursus; species Ursus arctos. The sequence continues at coordinate 67,284,870 of NW_026623078.1, forward strand.
GGATTTATTTCTGTACTCACTAGTTGCTTACGTTAACATATAACTGTGTTTTCACACTCCATTCCATATTGAGTCTGCCTGTGGCAGCAAAGTTGCTGGATTTTTTGATTATCCTTGTGCTGATAAAACTGCTATTCTCACCATCAGAGGTGGGGGAAGGATGGAGTTGACTCTGTGCATGAAAGCCTCATACTTCTACTATTTTTATACAACGCTATGGCATCTTTTCAAGAATAAATGTTTCTAAGCTTTGGTCAATTTTCAGAAACCCTAAAGGCTATTTTTTTTAAAATTGTCTAGTTTCATATATGTTATATGAAAAGCATGCTCTGATCTCTTCACGTGATCAAGTTGGAACTCCCTCTCCAAGACTGATTTTTAGGGGGAGGACTATCCTTGTTGAACCTCACCCATAGGAATTGCTTGAAACTGTATTATAAGGTAATTGAAATATCTGAATCTATATAGCATATTGAATTTACATGTTTATGTTCTGCTCCCTACAAAATGTCACCAAAATAGCAGTAACGGAATAAAAAAAATAATAATCTACAATGACAGAGAGAAGAGAAGAAGCAACAGAAAAGTGACTATAGATAACCCAGTGCAGTAAATGCAAAGAGACCCATATTAAGGACATGTTACCAAAATTTCAAAATCTAGCATATAAAGTTTCCAGAGAGAGGGAAAGGGTATTGTGCACAAAGTATAGAGAAATTGAATGACATCAAACTTCTTAACAACAACACAAGAAGCTAGAAGAAAATAGAACACTTTTACACCTCAGGTTGAAAACTACAGTCAACCTGGGATTCTATACCCAGCCAAAATATTACATAATTTGGAGGTAGAATTATTATGTTTTCAGATGTTTAGCATCTCATATCTACAACTCGATGCTCTGTAGGAAATTACTAGAGAACATGCTACAATAAAATGAGAAGTGAAAACCAAGAAAAAAACCAACAATGAAACCAAGAAAAATTAAAAAGATGTGGATACAGAAGAAGGGCTTATAACGCAGATTGCTAGTCAGTGGTGAAGACACATCCCAGTTGAATAGCTCTATCAGAAGCCTAAGGAATATCCAAACCAGATGCAGCAAGAAGCATGAGGGCTCCAGAAGAGATAATTCTCAGAAAAGCAATGAAAACAAATTGAACATTTTACATTTTCCACAGAACTGACAAATCTCAAAGAATTAGTAGTTATTGTAGGATTGGTACATAGAAAACTATGCTAAAGAAAATAACCCAATTACTAAATCTTGTGAAAACAAAATTAGTACAAGCAACAGAACGTAATCATAATGCCACGATTCAGCCGTGAATAACTGTTACAGAGTCATCATGATATAAACATTGAATATTGTATTAAATGATAATATTATTAAATTATAAAGAGAAAGGAAATGTGTGTCAAGCGGGATGTAGGGCTAAGAATGAAAGAGAAAGAAATCTCTGTCTTCCATGTTAAGAAGAAAATGAGTATCCAAACAGAGTCAAATAAAATCAAGAACATTAGCATAAATTTATTTTAAAATACAGAAGAGATAAAAGAAGCAGCACTAAAATTATTAAAATAATTTCCTTCCAGAAGGAAGAATCGGGAATGGGGCAGGAACAACAGGAGGCGCCTATTTAATCTCAGAAGCTTGTTCAAATCATTTTTTTAAAATATGCTTTTATAAATATGAAATTTCAAAAGCAAACAATAATAAAATAATTTTATGAGTGTGTTTGCTAGCATGTTGCTTTCTAACTATATGTCATTTTAAAAGCTGTTCTATTAATTCCCATTTTTTTACAAACTGCATTCAATTAAATTAACTCACAAGAGAGAACTTTAATCCAATAAGATACTTATGCGAATGGACAAATGCAAAACCAAGTCCAAAGCTGAGGTTTATCAATTTGTCAGGAAATTCCTTCAGGAGAGGAGGCTGTCATTTTGTTGCTATCCTGTTTTAACTAGTAAATCACTTCTGCCTTAGGATGTGCTGGTTTCATATCCTGTATTTTATCTCCCTCCAGATATCATGTAAGCTGGATGCATGATAATTGAAAGGCACAAGAACAGATGTTGTTCAGTCTCTGTCAAGCACTGAGTAAATGTTTTGATGTGTCATTCCTTCCAGTAACTGTGGATGAATATCACAAGCCTGGTGCGTTAATTTCCTAGGCTTGCTGTAACAAATTACCACAACGGGGTGGGTTAAAACAAGAAACATTTATTAACACAGTTCTGAAGGCCAGAAGTAGGAAATCAAAGTGGCAGGAGAGCTGAGTTCCTTGTGAAGACTCTAGAGGAGGACCCCCCTTGTCCCTGCTAGTTTCTGGCAGCTCCAGAGGTCCCTTAGCTTGTGGCTCAGAACTTCAACCTCTTCCTGCCTTCACATGGCCTTCACCTTTTGTCCCTGTGTCTCTCCTTTGAGTGTCTGCTAAGGACACTTGTTCCTGTCACCCAGATAATCGAGATTATTTCATCTTGAGATCTTAAGCTTAATTACAACTGCAAAGACTCTTTTGTCAAAGAAGATCACATTTACAGGCTCTGGGGATTAGGATGGGGACCTATCTTTTATGGGCCCACCATTCAGCCCATGAAAAATGGGTAAAAGAATAACAGGGGGGAAATATCATGTATTATTCACTTCAGTGGCATGTCATATTTAGACGAGCACAAAACTGAGCCTGAAATTTCAATGCCTTGGGAAATGGAAGACAAAAACATTCAGGAAAATGTGGAATCACAAAAATAGTTTCATAAGCTAGTCACTGATTTCTGTCTTGTTAGAATTACCATTAACTTCTTCCGATTTTATACCTGATGAAAACTTGATTGGCTCATTGTCTATTTCCAAACCATGTTTTAAAGAAAAAGCAGTGTCACTTGTAGTTCTCAATGACTTTATTTTCTAAATAACTGAGAGTGGGTTGTTTTAAAATCTCAATAGAAATCTTTCAGGGCATTAGATATTACCACACTATAAGAAGAATACACTTAACATAATTCAACCCCTTCCTTCCATTTGTCCAATCATCTGTCCTATTTTAAAACTTATGCCATTATTTACTCTACCACGTATGTATTGGGTTTTCAAGGAACGTGTACAAAGTTCTTAAATAATGGCATCAGGCTCATGATTTTGATCCATATACACCACACCCTCAATGATTCAGATAGGGTTCTACTAATATTTTCTTTACATTTTTTTCCCCTCCATCAGCAAGTTTTGGAAACTTCTCTAGATTCCATTGCCTCACATGCCACACCATTCAATTTTCACTGCATTCTTGTTTAAACATTGTTTAGAACCATGGGACTCTGTCACTCCTTTCCTTTCATCTTTATGAAATCTCTCCACTGAATGATCTCTTTCATTTATAAGGTTCTATTTGTATATTATTGACCCCTAAATCCCGTGCTTTGTTGTCAAACTTCATCTCATGGTTCCATGCATTAATTGCCACCAATTATATGTTTAAAATTTCTTGTCCTTTGGCTTCCATGACATTTTGCTCCCTCTCTGATTTATTTGTTAGCTTCTCCTTCTCCTCTGACCCCTGAATATAGACTCTGACATTTATACTCTTAAACTTCTTTACTCACCCAACATTCTACTTCCATCTATAATCTCCATACCTTGTGACCCTAAAACGGAAATCTCAAATTCTAGATTTTTTCTTAGCATCAAGACCTGCATTCCAAACTGCCTGACTATTATCTCCATCCTGTTATTTTCTTGACCCTTAAACCCACCCAGCTTCATTATTGTCTTCTCGAAACTAGTTCTTATCTTAACCAAGATTTCTTAGTGACAATAGTGTTTTTCCAGTCATCCAGATTGTAGCTGAAAAGAGATTTTTAAGATCACATTTCTTAGGAAATCTTAGCTAAAAGTAGGGCAGTCCTCTCTGGTTTATGAATGTACTTTTCTTTGAATGTCCACCTAGTTATAAGCTCTTAATATTAACAGTCGGAAAAAAGGGAACTATAATTTCTAAGTTAGATAAGAAAAAAATCAACTGTGGGGTCCATAGTCTCCAGAGAAAGGAGAAAAAATATAACTACAATATATGAGTTATTGTTTAAAAGTTTCTCCTTTTATGTTGTTCTCAACATTCAGTGAGTTACGAAGCCATATACATTTGTCTTCTTCAATGTTCAAAAGGAATAGGCACATAGATTGAGCTCTATGGGATGCCTGGGTGGCTCAGTCAGCTAAGTGTCCGACTCTTGATTTGTGTTCAGTTTATGATCTCAGAATCCCGAGACTGAGCCCCACTCAGCACAGAGTCTGCTTGAGATTCCCTCTCCCTCCGCCCTTCTTCCCCCTCACATGCTCTCTCCCTCCCTCTCAGATACATAAATAAAATCTTTAAAGATGTTCCTTACAGTGTTACTTATATTAATAATATTAGAAATGTTAAATTTCCAACAAAAGAGCATTGGTTGAATAAGTAATATTTTACATGCAAAATATGTGATGAATAATCTGTAGAAATTTAAATTGCGGTATAATAGTCTATTCATTCATATAGAAAGATATTTATATGCACTTTTAAAGTTTTTATTTAAATTCCAGTTAGTTGACATATGATGTAATATTAGTTTCAGGTGTACAATATAGTGATTCAACACTTCCATACATCACCTGGTGCTCATCACAACAAGTGCATACCTTAATCCCCATCACCCATTTAACCCATCCCCCTTGCTACCTCCCCTTTTCTTTTCAGTTTGTTCTCTATAATTAAGAGTCTATTTCTTGATTTGCCTCTCTCTCTTTTTTTTCTCCTTTTTGCTCATTTGTTTTGTTTCTTAAATTCCACATATAAGTGAAATCATATGATACTTATCTTTCTCTGACTTATTTCACATAGCATTATATCCTCTCGATCCATGTTGTTGCAAATGGCAAGAGCTCATATATATATAATATATATTATTTTGATGTAGTCTCAATAGTTTATTTTTGCTTTTATTTCCTTTGCCTCAGGAGCTATATCTAGAAAAATGTTGCTATGGCCTATGTCAGAGAAATTATTGCCTGTGTTCTCTTCTAGGATTTTTATGGTTTCAAGTCTCACATGTAGGTCCTTAATCCATTTTGAGTTTATTTTTGTGTATAGCGTAAGAAAGCTGTCCAGTTTCAATCTTTTGCATGTAGCTGTCCAGTGTTCCCAACATCATTTATTGAAGAGATTGTATTTTTCCCATTGCATATTCTTGCCTCCTTTGTCAAAGAGTAATTGACCATGTAACTATGGATTTATTTCTGGGCTCTCATTCTGTTCCATTGATCTATAGGATTATAGTGGGTACCTGGGTGGCTCAGTCGGTGAAGCACCTGCCTTCGGCTCAGGTCATGGTCTCAGGGTCCTGGGATACAGTCCCATGTTGGGCTCTCTACTCAGGAGGGAGTCTGCTTCTCTTTCTCCCTCTGCCCCTCCCCCACACCTGTGGATGCATGTTCTCTCTCTTGCTCACTCTCTCAAATAAATAGATAAAATCTTTTTTTAAAAAAGCAAGCTTTATCTACATGCTGCCTACAAGAAACGCATTTCAGACACAGATTGAAAGTGAAGGGATGGAAAAACATTTATCATACAAATGGAAGTGCAAAGCAGGCTGATGTAGAAATACTTCTATCAGACAAAATAGACTCTAAAATGAAAACTGTAACAAGAGACAAAGAAGGACACTACATAATCATAAAGAGAACAATCCAACAAGAATGTATAACAATTATAAATATTTATGTACCCAACGTGGGAGCACCCAAACAAATAAAACAGCTAATAACAATCATAAAGGAAGTAATTGATAGCAATGCAATAATAGTAGGGGATTGTAACACTCAACTTAATCAATGGATAAATCAAACAGAAAATTAACAAGGAAACAGTAGCTTTGAATTATATATTGAACCAGATGGATCTAAAAGATATATTCAGAATACTCCAGCCTAAAATATTAGGCCACAAAATAAGTCTCAACAAGAGTATAAACCAAGCATCTTTTCCAACCACAATGGTATGAAGTGAAAAATCAACCACAAGAAAAAAATCTGGAAAGAACACAAATACATGGAGGTTAAATAACATGCTCCTAACCAATGGATGGGTCAACCAAGAAATGAGAGAGGAAATCCAAAAATACAGAGAAACATATGAAAATAAAAACACAATAGTGCAAAATCTCTGGGATGCGGCAAAAACTATTCCAAGAGGGAGGTTTATAGCAATACAGACCTACCTCAAGAAGCAAGAAAAATCTCAAATAAACAAACGAAATTTGTTTGTTGAGAACAAACTGAGCCACCCAGGAAAGAAGTTAATAATAAGGTTCAGAGAAGAAATAAATGACACAGAATCTAAAAAACTTAAAATTAAAAAAGCTAAAAAAAAAAATAGGACCAATCAATGAAACCAAGAGCTGGTTCTCTGAAAAGATGAACAAATTAATAAATCTTTACCTGGACTCATCAAAAAAGAGAGAGAGAGAGGACTCAAGGAAAATCAGAAGTGAAAGAGGAGACATAACAACCGATACCACAGAAGTAAAGATTATAAGAGAATATTATGAAAAATTATATGTTGACAAATTGGACAACCTAAATGAAATGGATAAATGCCTAGAAACATATAACCTCCCAAACTGAATCACAAAGAAATAGAAAATTTGAACAGATTGATTACCAGCAATGCAATTGAACCAGTTCTCAAAAAACCCCCACCAAATTCCAGAACCATATGACTTCACAAGTGAATTCTACTAAACACTGCTTTCCATTACTCTGTCCTCCAGGTTGCCAATCTGTTCTTTGTCTTCCTCTAGTCTGCTATTTATTCCATCTGGTGTATTTTTAATTTCAGTTATTGTGTTCTTAATTTCTGATTGGTTCTTTTTCATGTTTTCTATCTGTTAAGGTTCTCACTGAGGTCCTCCACTTTTTTCTTGAGTCCAAAGAGTTTCTTATAACCATTACTTTAAGTTCTCTATCAGGCATATTACTTATCTTCATTTCATTTAGGTCTCTTGCTCTGATTTTGTCCTGTTCTTCATTTGGGACATATTCCTGTCTTCTTATTTTGTTTAACTCTGTGTGTCTATTTCTATGTGTTAAGAAAGTCAGCCACATCTCCTGCTTTTGAAAGCAGCGGCCTTATGAAAAGGAGCTCCTATGGTGCCCTGCACTGCAGTGTGCCCTGTTCTTCAGAACCTGGCACTTCAGGGATGTCTCCTATGTGTGTTGCATGTGCCCTATTATCGTGGCTATGCCATGTTTACCTTCAGTCCTGTCATCTGCAATGGCTCTCTTTGCTGGTTGTGGGCAGGGTTTGGTCCCAGGATTGTTAGCAGGCCAGTCTGGGGCCACCTTGTGCCTGAGTTGAGTTAGACCAGGCATTTGCCAGAGATGTGGTAGCACCAAACTGCTAAGCACTTTCCCTGTGTTTTCCCCTGAGAAGCTCTCATTGTGGGCAGGGCCTGCAGTCAACCAGATGTCTGTCCCCACCCCGTTGCTGGGGCTGCAGTCACACTGGAGTGTGACTGGGGTAGGAGCCACTTTGAAGTGTTACTGGCCCCTGTCAGGGCTGCTTGCACCCTGCCAGGCTTGTGGCACCAATTTGTCTTGGCTCCAGCCAAGGGTACTTGGGAGGGGGCAGGTGCATAGCGTTAGCAAGGTTTGCACAGATTTGCTGTGGGAGGGATCCTGGATCAGAGGCCTGGCTGGAGGGGTTGTGTCTGCAGGAGAACAAGGGGGTGCAGTGGGGACTGTTAGCAAGTTAAGTAAGGAGTGTTTATGCCCTGCTGCTTCCTGCAGGTGTCTGTATCTAGGCAAGGGGGCAGGGGAGGAAAATGGTGCCTACCAGCTCCTTTGTTCTTGGGGAATTCTCCCAAGGATCCCTGCCCCTGCAGCACGTACTCTAAGATTAGTGAACACATCTCCCTCCCGTATAGCCCAGGCATTTTTGAACTGCTGCTTCTATGCTGTATTTCTGTGGGGCTGTTAGTTGTGCTGTCTCCTTAAGGGTAGACAACTCAGTTTCCTCTCACCCTCCTGGCTCTCCCAGAGCCTACACTGCTGATTTTTAAAGTTCCAGATGTTAAACCCTGATGACACTAAGAACTCATGAAATTATGTCCCTCTGGTTTTCATGCCGGTTCCCCATGCCTGGGGTGCCTGGGGTGGGGTCTGGTCCTTTCCTCTCTCCACACCTGCGGTGTCCCTCGCTCCCATGGATAGTTCCAAGGGTCTGTTTGACTCCTGACTACATCTTCTCCCTTCCTACCCTCTTCAATGTGGCCTCTTCTCTACACTTAGCTGGAGAGTCTGTTCTGCTAGTCTTTGGGTCACTTTCTGGGTTATTTTCACTGACGTGTTTTCTAGGTGTATCTGTGGAACAAGTGAGTTTAAAGTCCTCCTACTCTGCTATCTTCCCTGGAAGTCTCCATACTTTGTTGAACTGAAAAAGAAAGAGAGGGAGAGAGAGAGAGGGAGAAGTTGGAAAGAACAGGCATAGCATATGCCAAGGAAAAATACTAAGGACTATTATTTGCTTCAAATTGTTACCAATGTGTTTCTACATATAAATGTAATCAATGTACTTCACTATGTGCCAGGGAATGCTTGTCAAAGAAATGAAAGAAACAAAATAGATTTAGAATGATCTAAACAACTTAAAGAACAGCTATTTTTCAAAGAATCTTAGCATTCAGAAAGTACATTAAACATCTAGTCTAAACTCACTTTAAATGCCTTATGGCAATTGAAGTTGAGTGATTTGCTCTTATGTCATTTATCTAGTAATGATAGATGTAGAATTTGAGTTTCTCACACCATTCTTTGGATTCCCACTATTTTCCTATCCCTGTTAATATGGCAAATGCAACCATTTTGATGTTTTAAGAATGTGTGAAAATTAATGCATCTTCAAAGCTTGAGCCTATTCACCTTTATGGAATACAAGTAGCATTTTAAAGCAGGAATTTAGGAAATAATTTATTTGAATTTTTGGGGGTCCCTTTTTCAATTGGTGACTTTTAATCAGGGTTCTCCTGCAAAACAGATATATCTATATCGATATCGATATCTGGTATTTATATATAGATCTATATCAAGAGAGAGAAAGATTTGTTAGGAGAAATTGGTTCACATGATTATGAGGGCTGAGAAGTCCCATAATCTGCCATCTACAAGCTGGAGGCCGGAAAAAGCTGGTGGCATAGTTTCAGTCCAAGCCCAAAGGCCCAAGAATCAGGGACATAATGGTGTTAAGTTCAGTCCAAGTCCAAAGACCCAAGAACCAGGGAGATGATGCCATAAGCTCCCCAGTCTAAGTGCAGGAAAAGACCAAAATCTCAGCACCACCAAAGAGGCAGAGGCAGAACTCTTCTCTCCTCTACCTCTTTGTTCTAATAAGGCTCTCCATGATTTGGATAGGGCCCACCTAGACTGAGGAGGAAAATCTGCTTTACACAGTCTACAGATTCAAAAGCTAATCTCATCTGGAAACACGCTCATAAGCATGCCCAGAAATAATGTTTGGCCAAATATTTGGAGACCCCATAATCCGGTCAAGTTAATACTTAAAATTAACCTTCACACTGATGTTAAATAAATTACTTAATTTTTCTGAGCCTCAAGTCATTTATCTGCAAAATGGGGGAGTAACTATCCATTTCAAGGGTTATTTTAAGGCTTAGATAAGATACACTTAAGACATCAACCCTATTTTGCTCATAATGACTATTCAATTAATGCCTGTTCCTTTTGCTCCCTCACCCTGTATTGCTAATAAAGAGATCCAGTTACGTCATACTATAAGTCTATTATGGGTTGAATTGTGTCTTCCCAGACCAAAAAAAAAAAAAAAAAAAAATCATATGTTGAAGTCCTAACTCTCAATACCTCATAATGTAACTGTATTTTGAGATAGGTTGTTAGGTTTTCAAGTTAAAATGAGATCGTTGTTGGGGGGGGGGCTAATCCATTATGATGGTATGCTTATAAAAAGGGAAACATTTTGACGCAGAGAGACACACACAGATACACACGGGGAGAATGCTGTGTGAAGATTAGAGCTGTGCTGCCATAAGCCAAGCAAATACCAGAAATTAGGAGAGGGGCCTAGAACAGATCCTTTCCTGGTATCTTCAGAACAAGCATAGCTTTGTACCTTGATCTTAGACTTCCAGCCTCCAGAACTGTGAGACAATACATTTTTGTTATTTAAGCCACTTGATTTGTGGTACTTTATGACAGCGGCCCTAGGAAACTAATGCCCCGTATTTCTTAGATTGACAATTACTTGTCATCTCATAGAAACAATTCTTCATTAGCCCTTATGAGGATATGTAAGGTCCTTCTTTTCCAATTTCAAGGAATGTAGGTCTAAAACCCCTTCTGGCCTAACTCTTAGTTAACATGCTTCTCAAGAGTAGAGAAGGTAAGGCATCTCCCTATTATATGTGATCTTTTTTTAAAGATTTTATTTATTTATTTGAAAAAGAGCGTGAGAAAGAGAGAAAGAGGTCGTGAGCAGGGGGGAGGGGTAGAGGGAGAAGCAAACTCCCTGCTGAGCAGGGAGCCTGATCTGGGACTCAATCCCAGGACCCTGGGATCATGACCTGAGCCAAAGGCAGTCGCTTCACCGAGTGAGCCACCCAGGTGCCCTATAAATGATTCTAATTCTAGTTTTTTAATATCTCACTAAGCCTAGGCTATTCATACAGGCCATGGGTTGATGGAAAGGTAGGTGGATGGAAGGATGGCTGGCTGGATGGTTGGATAGATGGAGAGAGAGAGGTGATAGATAGATGATAGATAGATGATAGATAGATAGATAGATAGATAGATAGATAGATAGATGATAGGATATAGAGAAAGGAAGAACTATCTGTATTTGTCTCTGTATTATGCCTATATCTGTATCTCTATTATCTATATCTATGCTGCTTTTTAAGAAACATAATAATGGCATAAGCTCCCCCCCCCCATTTTATCAAAAACTTGCTACGAACATGTCGTACTCTCTCATACGCTTGTATTTACTATGATCTGCCAGCCATAATGTATTGTTAGGCAACTGGTGCTCCTTCCTCTTTTTGCCCATATTTTCTCAAATAAAACTTTGTCCATATTTCAGAATATTTTCTTAAATAATGTACCAGAAAGACAATTACTAGACCAAGGCTATAAACATTTTTTATATTCTGGATACTTATTGCCAAATTGCTTTGCAGAAAAGTTGGTGTTCTTTCCTCGCGGGTTTAATCCCAAGACAATTCTTTGTAACAAGAGAAGGAAACAAGGTCACGAAGAGCAGTTCAACCGCTAGCATTCAGCTGCCACAAACAGTTAATGACTATTTCCTTACAAAAAAAGCTCAAAGCCCTGCATGGTGTATCCGTCACAGGCAGGTAATTCTAGCAATCTCTGGCTCCATCTTTCTGGAACCCAGCATATAAATGCGAAGTGGGATATTAAGTTGTCAGCTCGTGTACTGAGCGGAAGTCATCTCTAGCCTCTCCATTCTCTGGATTATTTCTTCTCGAGTGTTTAGTTCAGAGATAACTTTCAGTAAACTGTTGTCACTTGAAAATAAACAGTCTGGACAATGTATGCTTCATTTGGAATACTGAGAAAATAAACAACCCAGGATATGCTTCCTTCTTGTCTTTGTAGCCCTTTCTGGAATGTGTACTCCAGATATTTTACTTTCTTCCCTAAAGCAGAAGCTTTTATTTAAAATAAAGCTATTTCTTTGGCACTTCTGGGCAATCCTTTGTTGAAGGACCGCAGCAATGGGCAGCTTTGGAGCCCTGCTTCGAAGAAACCAGTCTGTCCTTCTGGTGCTCTTTCTTTTGCAAATTCAGAGTCTGGGTCTGGACATGGATAGTCGTCCTACCACGGAAGTCTGTGCCACACACACAATTGCACCAGGACCCAAAGGTGAGGAAAGAAAAACAAAATGTTCATATATAATAAGTGAACTCTCTTCCCTCCTCCCTCAACCCTCCTGTAACTCTCAAGGACTTTCTCTTCTCCCTAGCATACTCCTTCTTTTCCTTCTATTTCGGAAAACCAATGGCCTGTTATTTATGTAAAAATCTTCCTTGATGTTAGGTAAGAGAATGTTGGGAGGGGGCAGACCTCACCCAGGGCACGGGAAAATTCCCTCCTCCATGCTGTTCCAGGGGGAAAGTACGCAAGCCAAGATGTTAGTCTTTCAGTAATGCTTTCCTTAAGACCCTCTATTCTTTGGCTGTTTTTATTCCAATGCCTTTCTCAGCACTGATTTTGGTAAAGTTACCAGGCAAAACCTAAGTAAAGAGAAAATGAAATCTTTCATATCTTTCATCAATTAGTGGGCTTCCTATGAAGAGGAAAATTTTTGTCAAGGATTGCAGGTAGTGTATAAATGAAATTTCTTTATTGAAAGTGGAGTCTTTGGGGCCAAGTGCCTTCAGCTGAAGGATGATGGACTATTGCAGAATTTTTTCAAGTAGAGCCAAGGTCTAAATGTGCTTCAAGCAACTGGTTGATAAAAAATGCTGCTGTTTTCCTGGTTTCAGTTCTGACCCTTTTGTTCTGAAAGTGGTCACTGCAGTGCAAATTGATGCTCCCTTATTAGTAATTCATGCTATGTTTCTCCAGGCTATAGGGTGGAAGAATTGCAGCTGCTTAAAATTTTAAGTAGAAAAAAAGGGTCTTTTAGAAAAAGCAGAAATACATCGCCCTATGCTTGTCAGTTATTTAAATGTGTATTGCTTAAAGTGCATTTTTCTTAATCAGTGAATTAATTTCCTCCTAAGATTGCAATCCAAGCTTTAACCTTTGATACCATAAAATAAACGCAGGGAGGAACAATGAGACCTTGGGGCTTCCAAATAATTTCTTGGGTGAATGAATGAATAATGTGAGGGCAAATGTTCAGAAAAGAAAGTTTTGATTAGAAATAAAAGTATTGACTTAAAACTATTACTGGACTTTGCAATATTGTACAGGGAACTTCGTGTTATTCCCGGGGTATCAAGGAAAATGCTGAAAATTAAAGTTTTCCTTGTCCCTGCAAATGGGAGAGTCCATTAACAATTTTCCTTGCAGAGAAACTACAACTTTCAAGCTAGAAGACGAATGGACAAAGTGTTGCCAAAATTACATCCCAAATATCATGCATTCCAATACAACAATTCTGTTTATTCCAATTCAGCCAACTAATATATTAAATACCTATTAAGCACCAAGCATTATTTTGGGCACAAGAGATGCATTAAATCACATATGCTAATGTCATGAGCAATAGCGAGAGAAAACATTTAGGAGGGAGGAGCAGGCAATTAATTTTTTTTGTGTACCAGCAGTCTGTCCACCATGGTCTTCCAGCCTTCATTTCTTAATGCAAAACTCCCCCCTTCCCACTGCAAACCTTACTAAGATCTCAAACAATGTAGATCTTTCACTCTTTTCCTGAGCCCCTGTCCTCTAGAAGCTGGGGGTTCCAGAACGCAGTCTGCTAGGAGCCTGGCATGATTTCTTCCCCTAGAGTCTGAGGACTTTGCATCAAAATGAATTCTAAGTTCCCTTCTTATTAGAGATGCCACAATTCTGGAACGGAATGTCCTGAAAACCTCCTGCATCTCAGGCCCATGTCAGGTGCTAAAGGTTTCAAATTAAAGCCCTTGTCCTAGAATACGTCTGCATTTCCACCTGAGTACTAGATTGCAAACTCTTAGACTCAGGGCTCAGTTAACTCGGTTTTCTCTTTGCAAATTGCCTGTATGCGTGCTTGGAGGCGCATGCGTATGCTCACGACCACCCTGGGCACCGTGCTCGATGCTGTGCTTACAAATGAAAAACAAGGCTTAGTCTTGTCTGCTCTGAAGATATAAACTGCCATCTACCTTACCTCATTTCTTCATGAACATGGTAATAGCTCCTCCCTACCCCCCCCAACAAGGCAGATTTGCATATTTATTTCTATAAAAAAATACTAATAATAAAGAAAAGCTTGATGGCTTAAGAAACATTTTAAACGACGAAATTATCTTCTGTTCAACGTATTTTTCCTAAGAGCAGGCTGGTGTATAATCATCTCAATACCGAAGTTACCAGCACTGTGCTCAGAAACTTCTAGATACTCTGAGAAACAATAAAAGGAGTTTTCCCTAAATTCATTTGGGAGACTGGGAACTAAATAAACTATCTAGAGTTGCAGGTGGAAAACAAGTAATGTTAACCTGTCATATAATATGTTGTCCAAGACAGACTCACCGATTTTTTTACTGCATTATTTCCCAAGCATGACTTGGTAGGAAGAAAGATATTGAATTAATTCTGTTTGATCTTCAGTATGCTATTACATCTATTTATGCTTCGGTTCCTTTATTTGTAAAGTGAGCTTCATTAGAGAACTGTTTTAAGAATAATATAAGCTAACAAATGTAAACTTTAAGCCGTGTAGACATCATAAATAGATAATTAAATTCTATTTATCTTTCCTTCCTCTCCCTATTTATCTAAGTCAGCTAACAATTTTGGGAATAAGCAGTGCTCCAATTATCAAAACTTCTTTGTTGAAAGCCATCTTTATTTTTCTCTCTATGCCTAAAATTTATTATTTTATGTTTGGTAGAAACTGTTTTTTCCCACCTGCATCGTTTCTTGAAACAATTGGTGTAAAATTCTGACCCCTAGTGGTTTTCCTTGAAAACAGCAGTGGCAAGAAATTTTAACAAGAAATGTTAAAAAGAAATGTTAAGAGCAATAAGAAATATTTGAGTGATGATTCACAATTTCCAAAGTATTTGCAAGTAGATTATCTTGTTTAATTTTCACAATTGCCCTATGTGGTAGCAATTACTTTAAACTTAAAAGGTAAGGAAACAATCTCAACAAGGCCAAGGGGAGCTCTCAAGGTCTCTCACATACTTACAGAACAGATATGCACCTTGAACTTTATCCCTGGCTTTCTGGCTGCGGGTCCAGTGCCATTCCATGACATCCACCGGTTTCTCTTAGAATCAGGTTTGAAAATATAGTCCACTGACCCCTATGTGATGAGAAATGCATGCCACAATGTCTAAGAATGTAGCATTCATGCAACCTCACAGCTCAACATTGTACTGGATACTAAAATATGCTGAAAGTAATGATATGCCTCCTCTTTGATAATCAACTCCGTTACTTCATTAGTTTGTTTGGAAATTAAAGCTATTTTGCCTTATTGCTTATGTTGGCTTCCATTAGCTTTTGTGTTTAGGAGCTTTTTATTTTTTTGCAATGACTTCTGTGTGTGTGGCCTAAAAGTTCCTTTGCAATCCATCTGGCTTCTCCCTACTGCTCCCACATCAATCTGCTTTTCCACTTGTAGTCTGATTCAGGATCCTTGCTTTGTCTGTCAATCCTGGCCCAGGATCTCTGTACTTGATGCTCCTTCTGTCTGGCCTAAACTTACCCCAGCCCAGATCTTCCCAAAGGTCGTTCCTTCTCTTCATTTAGGTTTTAGCTCAAATGCCATTTGCACAGTAGGTCCTACCAGATACCCCCTCACTCTCTGGATCCTAGCAATTGGCACAACTCGAGTTATTTCCAGGAATCTTCTCAGCCTCTAGTGCAAAGAAGTCTTCTTGTGACTTTCCCAAACAGATGGCCACATGAGCCCAGGAATGTCTGGATCATTTTCACAGCCAAATTGGAAGTCTCACTACCTGTAATGTAACTGTCAGAGGTAAATTGGTCTAATCCCAGTTATTTTTGCATTTGTTAAAGCTGAAGCAACTTGTTCTAGGTCACGCAGTGATTCACTGGCGGCAGGACTAGAACTGGAACTCCTTTTCCAATGGCCAGGCCAGTCATTGTTCCATTCTGCCATGTTATATCATCATCCTCATGTTTCATCATTCTCATTAAGCATGAAATGATCCTTCCTTTAGTTTTCTAAATTAACGTTAGAAAAGGAGATCTGTGAGGTCAATGCATAAACGTCGTACGGAATTGTTTTAGCTCGGTCACCTTGATATAAATTAAGTTGCTAATTTCTTTTTGGCGGCTTTATCAGAGAGGTTAAGCAAATAGGTATTTTCCCAAAACCTTTATATTAACTGTATTAATTCACTATATTCTTTCATTGAGAGTTTTAATATGTATTTTGTGCATAAAGATGGACCAAAATTTTAAGTGGCTTGGCCAGGGTATTCCGAACCATTTTTTCCTCTCCTTTTCTCTTTGGGTAGATGCCAAGAAAGCATCTGAAGGTTAGACCAGAAAGGGAAGAGTAAAACTCCTGTCAATCAAGGTGTGGGCAAAGATGAGTCAGGAGGTATTGAATGATAATGATAAAAAGAATTAGCGTGTTTCATTGTAATAAGGATGTATCCTTTCCCCAGGCCATCCCTTTCCTCCGCTCCCTTGCCCAATAACTTGGCTATCCATCCATCACTGCTAGGGTAGGTGCTAGTAGTCGTAGGTACTTGGATGTTGGCGAAGATCATGGACTTTGAACTTGAGCTCTGCCACTTACCTGTCTGAGACCTTAAGCCTCAGTGTCTTCATTTTTTGAATGGAGAGAATGTCATTATCCATCTCAAATGCTGAATTTGAAAATTAAAACATGTGTGGCATATACCTTAGCCATCCTTATTTCCCCTGAACTTCCACTGTCCATTACCATAAGCTCCTTCTCTCCCCACATCCCTACTGAAAGGCTCACAAACCGTGAAGTCGGCTCCTCAAATAGAAATCCACCAGGGAAATGACACCACCTTCGGCTCCTGGCTGCCATTTCCTGCCGACTGTGGTCCCACTGCAGTCAACTCTTGTCAGTAGTTCACAAACTTGAGATCACCCTTTCTCTTCACTCACGTTGCCTTCTTCCCCTTGTTCTCCAACTGAGTCTGGGGTTCTTGATCAATTAAATAGGAATAAAAATAGTGTAAATACCCCTAGGGCTGTAATGGGATTGAATGAGTTAAAACCCACAAAACCAAACCTCAGTTGTCTTTTCAGTAAGAAAAGATGGGACGGTAAGTGTGAGTACTTCATAGGGTCGTGGTGAGGAGAAATGAGTTAAGCCACACACAGCACTTAGTACTGTCATATGGCCAAGGACGTTTTAAATATTCAAAAACCATGGATTCGCAAAACTCAAGAGAAAATGAGAATGCTTTTTCCTGCTTTTTGGTCTTTTTTTTCTTCCTTTAAGGAATATTTTCCTCTTATTTCAGGTCTCTTGTGGCCACTTGAGAATACTTGTATCTGTTAAACAGATTATATGAGTATGAGTATGCGTCCTTAAAATTTACAAAGGGTTTATCAATTATTTTTCTCTAGCTCCACTGACATACTATAGGAATCATTATCCTTATTTCAAGAGAGGGATGAATAAAAAAATAAAGTGAAGGAACTAAAGCACATTGCTTCTGAGGGTCATTCATCTGACATCAGCCAGGGATGGGTGTATGTGCAAGACATTACAGTACGGAGCACGGTCAAAAACAGTTTGCACGATGTGGTTCTTCTCGCTTGAGATGAGCAAAAATCTAGAAAAGGCTTATGACATTCAGAGCCCAAGTACTGCGCCCCCTCAGGCTACATGCTGAGTGACCAAAGAGGCCCTTATGGCAGGTAATGTGATGCCACGAGTGTGACAATATGCTGCAGACCAAAGTGAAAGTCCCCAAAGAGACAGAGGGACTTGGATAGATTACAAAAGAAGGTCTCTAGAATAGATTTATCCCAGCACTTGAAGAGCAAGTCTAGACCATGCACCAGTGATCCTGGGGCCAAGCCACTACTGGCCCATAGACACAAACCCAATACACTGACATAATGCTCACATGGAGTGTCCAAAGGTAAGGGATATGACCTTCTTTCCTAGCTTAGAGGACCCCGAAGGGACGCAGTATCATGTTGGGTTTATTCTAAGGTGACCTAACCATGCTAACGTGGAACTTTCTCCTCCTCTCTCTTCCTCTTTTTCTTAACATTTTAGCTCTGCACGGATGAGAATATGCAAAATTAAAATGCTCAGCATTCACTGATGCCAGGGTTTTCCTGCACCTGCCTGCAAGTCTTCACCATTAAGAATTGCATCTCCCCAAACGCATCATTTTACAGCCTGCTTTCCTGTATTCCTTCCTATCTTACTTTTTGGAATTAGAAAAACGAATGGGTGTGGGAGGTTAGGGCACAGTACTCTGCCATGCCAAAATGCATCACTAATGCAACAAAGTTATTGATTTTATTTTCAGGTCTGTGGAGACCTATTCTTGGAACAGGGGTGTCCAATGGAGGAGAAACTAAGTGTTATTCTACCTCCTTTTAGGTAAATAAATCAATCTTTTAATAAGGTGGAGCACAGAATGTTTTCCCTATTCTAGCTCCAATGGCTTCATTGTAAATGGAAACTTACCACACTTTTTAAACCTAATTTTCATTATACCTTGGGTTTTCTTTCTTCTTCTTTTTCTCTTTTTTTGGTTTTCACAGCTATTCTGTAGAAGTTTTAAGATTGTATCAGGTCTGACTAGCCAAATGATAGTTTAAACCAGAAGAGCCAATGGAAATCTGAGTAGTAGAATGAAGCAACTTAGATTTTTTTTTTTTCAGGTAGACAAATCTCTTGGCAGGGCTGAAGATAGCCTGAAGGACTGAAAGGATGTGAGAAGCTCTTGGTGGGACATGAACTAAAACCAAGAGATGAATTAGGGCTGTTGGGATAGGGAGAAAGAGGGGAGATTAGAGAGAGATTTCAGAAGCAAAACTGGCAGATGATAATGAGTTCTAAACAGTTTGAGCTGCCTCTGGACATCCATATGGAAAAGTCCAGTAAGCAGTTGAAAATAGATATCGTAAATAGTTTTTAGGCATTTCTTCTCTACAAAAACAAATCACACTATTTGTCTTGACTCATAGTTTTTGTAACTTGTCTCATTTAGTGGAATCATCAGGGAAGACACTGCTATTCTCACAGATGGGTGGGATGTCCATGGGTTGGGATGTTGGGATATAATCGCATAGCTATTACTTACAATGCTATTCTTTTTCTTTATATTAGCTTCTCCCCCACTTTGTAGTGAAAGGAATTTTAGACAGAATATTGTATGTTACATCTACAGAGTGCTGTAAATGTTTCAATGCCAGAGGCATGAACTCTGGAAGCAAAAATACACATCAACCAGGGAGTTGCAAATCTGCACAGCCAAGGTATGGGCTAAAGAGGCATTGCCTGCCCTTGGCCTCTTCTTTGTATCCCTCTAATTTCTAGTGGCTAGAAATTCTGGGTGGGCTATTGGATGATACTGTCATATCATAAATTTCCTGAGCACTCACTGCATTCCAGGCACCGTTTGACCCTTCATATGCAAGATCACATTTACTCCTCTCAAAAACCCCGTGAGGGAGATATTTCACTATTCTGGTTTACTAATAAGGAGACTTAGACTTATAGAATTTAAGTGGGTTGCCAGTGAGCCAATGATGGAACCAGGACTTGAACTAAGCCCTCAGATCCCGGGTCTTCCACTCTCATCTACTGCATTGTGTTGCAGAAGCACGTCCCTTAGTCCTGGGTGGATGGGGTTCCTCCTTGCATTTGTTTCTACTGACTTGGCTCTGAATGCATTTTAATAATGAAAGATATGGGCAGGAGGAAGAAAACCTGTCCAACAAACCTTAATATTGTATTTTTCATTAAGTACAATGTTAGTTGTTTTCTTTTTTTCTCCCTGTTACTCACACAGGCAATGACTACAAAAGACTTGCAGGTTCCAAGTAATAATTCTTCGTAAACCAAATAAACCTGAAAACAAAGAGGAGGTGATTTATAATGCAAGTAGGAAACATTGCAGGATCCTTGAAATCCTCACTTTTCTTTGCTAGGTTATACAAGAACTAGCTGAAGTGGGAATAAATTTCATGGGTCTCTGACATTGATGGGGCACAAGAGAAGGACTGGTTGACATCATAGTCATGCATATCAACAACTGGGTTGGATCATAAGAAGCACCTAGTAAACATATTTGTTGTCAATATTGTCATCGATATCGTTAATAGATAAATTAATCACAATATACGCACTTACATATTTCCTCACATTGTTTAGCGTATTAATATAGAAAAAGCATTTCCATTCTATTTCCTTATTTGATACATTATCGTATCATCTGAGGAGAGGACATATAGATGAATAAAAGCCAAATCTTCTTCCCAGGGAAAAGAAAAAAGATCATTGATCTTTTAAAAAGCTCACCTTGTTAGATGCCATCAACACACATGACAATTTCTCTTTCATAATACTCATGACATTTATAAGACCTTGTTTGGTGTCTCCTTCCCACCAAACTTTTAGGCTTAGATCATGTCTGGTCTGAGACCGCGCTGTATGCCTGGTACTCAACGCAAGACTTAGTAGCTAGTGGAGACTCAACAAATATTTGTTCAAGGAATGAATGAGCGAGTGAGCAAATTGTGAAGTTTTGAGCAGCTCTTGAGAACAAAGTGTAAAATATCTGCCCTCAAAACAAGGAACTTACACTCTAAGTAGTTGACATTAATACAAAAAGTTAAACAACAGTGCGTTTTAAAATAATACTCTAAGGCAGCAATTAGAGTAGTAACAGGGAACCAGATGGTGAATTACCAAGGAAATAATTCTATCAATAAATTCAGAGAATTTCGAATTTGAGACAAGACTAATGGGTAAAATTTACAAAAGGATAGAAAGTCCGCAGTTTCTTTACATTTTTTATGATTTATTTTTCAAATTGCAAGGGTATTTCATGCTTTTTGAAACATGTAGCATGTATACTACGCTAAGCGAAGTAAGTCATTCAGAGAAAGACAAATGCCTTATGATTTTACTCATATGTGGGATGTAAGAACCAAAACAGATGAACATAGGGGAAGGGAAAGAAAAAATAACATAAGATTAAAATTAAGAGGGAGGTAAACCATAAGAGACGCTGAACTCTAAGAAACAAACTGAGGGTTGCTGGAGGGGAGGTGGGTGGAGGGAAGGGTAACTGGGTGATGGGCATTAAGGAGGGCACTTGATGTAATGAGCACTGGGTGTTGCATGCAACTGATGAATCACTAAATTCTACCCCTGAAACTAATAATACAGTATACGTTAACTAAATTGAATTTAAATAAACAATATAATTTAAAAAACCATACAGCATGTGTAAATACGTGCAGAATAAAGATGTGTAAAGAAAAAGCTAATGCTCTCACTTTTCACTGTTACTCTTCCCTTTCCCAGGATTAATGATGTAACCATCATTAATAGCTTGGTATTAACATGTTTCTCTATATTCTTTCTGCTTATTTATTCTTTCTTCTAAATAGGATCATATGCATGACTCTCCAAGAGACATTCTTTATATAATATAACATGGAGATCATACTTTCTTCAGAGGTCTTTCTTGAACTCATTATTTTTAGCAACTGCGTGATATTTCTCCCGGTATTTTCATCAGTTTCATGATGATACACTTTCAGATTGTTTATGGTTTTTGTTTTTGCCACTACAAACATTCTCATATATATAAATACACACACATGTATATACATTAGTTCTTACAGTTATTCTCATAAAATGGGTTCCCTAAGGTAAAATGGAATGTGTGGATTCTTCATGTTAATCCTTACTGACAGACTAGCTTCCAGAAATGCTGTAGCAATTCATGTTGCCAAAAGCAATGACCGAGTGCTTTCTGCATCCATGGTATCTTTGAGTGCTGTTAGTCTTTTTAGTTTATTACTAAATCTGATGGCAACATATGATAATAGACATTTCCATACATACCTTTCTGACTAATAGTGAGTATGGACATTGTTCATCTATCATTAATATTTATATTTTTAGATCATCTTTTTATTTCACTTACTGTCTTTCTGCAAAAGCTTTCCACATGTTAAGAACATTCATCATCTTGTATGTCTTAGTGCTTGATTTTTTTCCTTGTCTGTTATATATTTGTAAACTCAATATAGTTATGTGACTTCTTTTATCATACAAGAACTTCTAAATTCTGATATGGTCATATATATCTTTCTTCTCTTTTATGACTTCTACTTTTTTCTTCTGGAGAGATCAACTTTAAACAGAGAGAAAAGCCTTTCGATGGGGGCATGAATTGAAAGACCTTTTAATGAAAAATGAATAAACAAGTTGAACAGGCATAGAAGGTTGTGCAAGTCAATGTCAGAAAATAACACCAGAAGGTTCCGTTGATGCCAGTTTGTGAAAATCCAAATACTAGACTAACTAGTTTGGGTTTGGCCTATAAACACAGAGAAACTGCTGAAACGTTTTGAATGGGGCAGTTTTGTAATGAAAATGTGATTTTATAAAGATCCGTCTAAAGAAACCAATATTTCAACAATTATTCATTGAACAGACACTATTCCAGGCACTTGGAGTCACCAGTGAATAAAACACCATGAAGACCAGTTAGGGACCACCTGCAGGGAATGGGGGTTAGAGTATGAGGACAGGGAGAGGTAGACAATGGCAGCAGGGGTGGGAGGAAAAGAAAGGACGCAGGTGAGGAAAAGTAAGAATCAAAGTGGGAGTTTGGAAGGAGGAACAGCCAAAACCAATTCGGGGACTGAGCCTGGGAGATAAGAGCACGGTGGGGACATTGGGAAACAAGGGCAAATAAGAGAAGAAAACAAAAGTATGGGGTGGAGGGAAGAGTACAGCCCGGCCGGCTGCCCTCCTAGGTTACGAGCCATCACACAGACCTCTTGGCCAGCTGGCTCAAGTCCATTCATTAATCAGCCATTTGTGGGAATAACATATTAATCAATGACTCATTTATTTGACTGTATTGTCATCAAGCTCACATTTATCGATCTTTAAGGGTGTTATTCCATTCCTTTTGAACCTTCATCCAGGAAGCACCTGTCGCATCTGAGTGGCTGTGCAAGTGCTAGGGATTCAAAGGCAATAATAGGGCATCCTCCCTGACCTGTCCCATCGTCTGACACGGCGTGGTGGGTGCTATGAAGTACGAGGGCTGTTCCCTTCAGGGAATGAGACTACTCCTGACGGTTGAGGAGGGAGATGGCAGCAGGAAAGCGCACTGAGCGGACTCTCGGGAAGAGGAGGTAACACGTGTGCCAAACC
Organism: Ursus arctos; assembly: GCF_023065955.2. Taxonomy (NCBI): domain Eukaryota; kingdom Metazoa; phylum Chordata; class Mammalia; order Carnivora; family Ursidae; genus Ursus; species Ursus arctos. The sequence goes on from NW_026623078.1 coordinate 67,308,014, forward strand.
TGGAGGATGCAAGGTTTGGATGGAAGATAAAAATCCACACGAACTTTTATTGATGAGAACGTGTTAGTACCAGCCTGCCCTCATCTAATGACAAATTTGTATTTTAGCTTATTTTCTTTTTCACTTACCTGAAGATATAAATTTCCTCCGGTGGAGCCCAATGCGAAGGATCCCACTGACTTCTTCCTGAGAAAGACCAGGGAAGAGCTGCAGGTGTGAGCAGGTAGAGGCAGGTGTTCCCTCCTTTATGCTCCCAGAACAGCTGCTGTCCCAGCACTTACCACAGTAATTGCACGCTTCCGGCACGCCCGTCCTCTCCTGAGGTTTTGATCCCCTCAGAGGAAGGCCCTTATTTTCCTGATCTGTGTCTAGTAGTTACATTAGTAAGGAAACTTGTGTTTGCAAGTGAAAGAAACCAGATACAAACCAAGCTTAAACTGGTTAAACAAGCAAACCGAGCAGAGAAGGGGGATGTACAGTCTCATAGAGCAGGGAGGGGTTCAAGCTGCGCTACATCCGGTCTGGAGGAAGGTGCTTAGGACAGAGTCTTCGTACCTTGGTTCCGCTTTCCTCGATGATGACTTCATTCTAAAGAAGGTTCTCCCTTCATGGTGGTAAAATAGATTCAGACACTTCAATACTAGTCTGTCCCCTCTGCAACCCCTGCAGAAAAAGCAAGTCTCCATTTTTGAAAGTTGTTACTACTTGAGTTATGAGGACGCTTATCTACAAATTGAGACTCACTGGCTCCTACTGGGTCACGTGCCCACTGCTGAACCAATCACTGTGGGTTAGGTTCAAACCACAGGCACTAAGAATAAACAAGTGTTTCCTATGGAGATTTGCGGGGCTGTTACCAGAAGCACAGATCGAGGGTACCAGGAAGGTGAAACCTGTAGGTTCCCCCTCTGCACTTAATATTTAGTGGATCGATAAGGGCACACTCAATGCACAGGGATCTCTGTGAGCTCTGCCATCCATAATATCATTTAATCTTCAAGCAATCCCATAAGAAAAGTGTAACTACCTCAATTTTCTGGTTCAGGAAATGGAAGCAGAGAGAGTACTTCTGTAGTATAACATTAAAGAGCTGTTCACCGGAGATGTAGGATTTGAGCCCAGGTCTCTGTGACTATGAATTAGTTTGCTGGAGCTGCCGTAACAAAATACCACAACCTGGGTGGCTGCAACAACAGGAAGTGGTTGTCTTCCAGTTCTGGAGGCTGCAAGTCCAAGGTTAAGAAGTAACAGATTTGGTCTCTTTCCGCTAAGCCCTCTCTCCTTGGCTTGCACATGGCTGCCTTCTCACTGTGTCCTCGCGTGGCCTTTTCAGGGATTAGTGCATTCATTCCTTGTGTCTTTTTGTGTGTCCAAATTTCTTCCTCTCATAAGAACACGAGTCAGATTGGATTAGGATTGTCTGAACAGCCAGAATTTAACTTAATCACCTCTTTAAAGGCCTTATGTCTAAATACAGTTACATTCTGAAGTACTGGGAGTAGGGCTTCAACATACCAATTCTGGGGGTGAGGAAACAATCCAGCCCATGACAGACTATAAAACTCCTGTTCTGTCCATAGCACCAGGTTTCCAAAGACCTGGGTTTCCAAAGGCTGAAACCCTTGGCAAATTGCATCATGGTTAAGAGCTGCTTTCTTCCACATAAGATTCTCCCTTGGACAGCTTTTCTCCTTAGAGGCAGGCAGTTGCCTACGGACTAAAATGAACTTAGTTCTTTTGTAACCATATCCCTGCTGTAGGACCAAAATAAACATTTTGCAAACGCTTTAAATGTATCCGGGAAGGTGTTAATTGTTTTATAAGGATCATTTTATTTCATGCACACTCATCGGAACTGGGTGAGGTGGTGTTAGGGAAAAGCCTCAGAAAATCTCTTAGAGGACCCCTGCCCTACTGTCATGGAAAGATTTTTTTCTATTCATAGAACATAGTGTTTGTTATTATCATGTTGTTGTTGTTGTTGTTGTTGTTGTTGTTAAGCCAGGTTAGCCAAGGTCTGTGTCTCCCTTGACCACAGATAAGTCGTTGCATGACAATGAAGATGCGAAGTAATGTCTACAAATCATTCTTCTTTTAGAAACCATGCTTGCTCATGTTTTATGCTTTCATTAAAAGAAATATGAAGAAAAACCCCTTAGTGTCTCGAATGAGGAAAGCGAGCTGTGATGCAATGTCACCGTGGGCCTATAGTCTGTCCACAGTTTATGACCACTGCTCTCTTTGAGGGTCATTGAGCCATGCTTGCAGAGGCCTGGTTTTAAATGACAGATCAGCTTCTCCTGCTGGTTCCTGTTAACCAAAGCTTGGCACCAGTTCTGGGGTATAAGACCTTTGAAGGGCTGAAAAATCCTGCCTTCAGGGAATGGGCAGGAGCAGTCCAGGTAACGCTCCACATTACCTGGCAATGCATTTGATGGGGAGAAAAGGAACTATGAAAGCTTTTTATTGATTTCTTCCTCTACCAGCAATATCCACCACAAAGCTATCAAAATGAATCAAAGTACCACGTGTCTCAGAGTAAGCAAACAGCCCTGAATTTGGGAGACTAAACAGGTAGGTACTCTATTTCCATTTACAGATAAAACAGAGACTTTGGGGTGCCTGGGTGGCTCAGTCGTTAAGCGTCTGCCTCCGGCTCAGGTCATGACCCCAGGGTCCTGGGATCGAGCCCCGCATCGGGCTCCTTGCTCTGCTGGGAGCTGCTTCTTCCTCTCCCACCCCTCCTGTTTGTGTTCCCTCTCTCGCTGGCTGTCTCTCTCTCTGTCAAATAAATTTAAAAAATCTTAAAAAAAAAAAACAGATTACATCGAAAACTGGGGATGTACTGTATGGTGACTAACATAATATAATAAAAAATCATTATAAAAAAAAAAAAACAGAGACTTTGAACGGTTAAATACCACACCTAAGGTCACAAAGCTAGAAGGGATACAATGAGGAATCGAATTCAAGATCTGTAAGAGCGAAGCCCCTGGATTGCACCAATGTCTTACCCCAGTGTCACAGGAACTGCAGTCTTCCGTGAATGACCAATGGGCATGTGTCTTCTTCTAGCCACTCTGGTCAAGGCAGTTTCTTGATTTACTAGTAGTCCTTTCAGAAGAAAGAAAAAATGGAGTTTTTGTCATGATTTGTTTTCACCGAACCCAGGTTTACTCCTCTGAATGTCTGTCTGCTCCTCTTTCTAAGTGCTCACCTCTTTTCTATTGGTTTTTATACAGAACAGGAGTACGGGCTCAAGATGAACAAGGTCACAGATCTCTATAAAAGTGACTTTAGCAAATCCCTGAAGCCAAACCAAACTCAAGATTGACATAACGCTCTTCTGTGTACATAGGAGAATGTTCTTACCTTTCAGAGATTTGCTGAAGTATTTAAGGAAGATATGTCATGAAGTCTGTAATGTACTTTAAAAAAATCAGTAAAAATACATAGATGAAACAATGGTAACATGTTAATTGTTAAATCTCAGTAATGGGTATATATTTATTTCTATGTATCTTTAATTGCGTGAAAATTTACTTAGTATACATGGTCAAGAACAAAAGTAAGTGATGATCGCTGGGTAAGGATGGAGGTGGTGAATGCAAGGGGAGGTTTAAAAGAGATGTGATTTCTAGTGATGATGATGACGATGGTAATCCTTCTTATGCCTCCCCTCTGTTCTCATTCAAAGAAGAACAGATAACCTTACCACGCACCAGGCACTGTGTGGAACACTTTTCATGTATTGTCCCCATTAGGCCACAACAATCCTATGAAGTAATGATTATTTTTCTCAACTTAATGGATGAAATGGAGACTCAGAAAAATGATATAACTTGCTCCAGAGCCTTTTTCACCAAAGGAGAGCACTCCTTTTGCCTTAGGGAGAGCTGTGTGGGAATAACTGAGCTGAAAGAATTCAGGACACATAGGGAGGTAGGTAAAGGCACAGAGGGACAGATAAAGTAGTGAATGGACAGAAGGCAAACATAGTAGGTCCCGAGGATGGCTGAATATTTCAGTGAAAGGATGACGTTGTGATCAAGGAAGTCGAAGCACTGGGAGATAGTCCATTTTATGACCATACTGATATACCTGGTATGTATGAGAGGTGCAGGGAATAATCGATAGGACTACAGAGCTTTCCAAGAGTGAGAATGCATTCAGCAAGAAGGGGTAGCTAGAGATGGGAAGGATTTATCGTAGGGAAGAGTCCTGGCCCCATGAATCAAGCACACCATACCACCTCCACTCAATTCTAAGACTAATCAGGAAAAGGATTGCTAACAACATTCCCGTAGTCCATAAGGTTATTTTGGCAGTGGGTAAAGTACAGCTTCTAGTGAATTTTCTTTAGCATTTCCAAAACCAATTCACTAATTTTTAATAATTGCTTCCTTTGAGCAGGGGGTACTGACCTAGGTTTAGCTATTTCATTTTAAACTAGAATTTAATTGTAAAAGACTTTTTGCTTTTTGGGGAAAAAAAGAAAAAAAAAATTCACCTAAGAAAAATTGGTCAACTGTGTGCTCTGCTGGAATGCTGCTGGAGAGATTATCACAGCAAGGTGGTGGCCTAGGGGGGGGCGAAACAAATCATTTTTGTAAAATTGAGATTAGTTCATTTCAATTGATAACTTTTCATTTAATTTTAAAATGTAAGTAGCTATTTTTAAAAGAAAAAAAAGAAAGTCTAAATTGCACTACTAATCCAATGAAATATTGCCAAGAGGATGAAAGCAGACAACTGTGAGCCATGTGGGGGATCCTTTCCAAAGCTTGCTTTTATACCTCTCTTCTGTTCTCATTAAAGCAAGTCCCAAAGATCAGATGATCCCAGGATACAAGCTGAAGGCAAGGGCACAAGTTGTTTACTTCATCTCTGCCCCCAGCCTGCTCACCACCAGGCTGGGACGCAGGCACCCAGGTCAGAAGAGGGATTTTTCTATTTTCACCCTCCCAGGTCTCCATCAGGAGCCACCAGGGAGCAGTAGATGACTAAGTCACTCATCTGGCTGCTTTTAGTTAAGATACTTTCTTGAAAATGAATGGGAAAGCTCATAGGAGGGGGAGAGGAGAAATAATAACAGCACCAATCGTTCACATCCATGTGGTTTCCTGATTCACAAAGGGCTTCACGCACATGCCTGCGTTTGATCTTGCCTTTTAGTGAGCAGGACATGCATCTTTGGTCCCATCGTACAGAAGAGCAATCCCAAACCCAAAAATGAATGTTCCCAATCCTAGAGTTTGTTCAGAGCATGGGCTTTTGAAGGCAAATGCCCTGGTTTGAATCTTGGCTTTATTACTTGCAAGCTATGTGACCCTGGGAAGTTACTTCACCTTTCTTTTTCCCAGTTCCTCATCTGTAAATGGAGCTAAGAATAATATCCATCTATCCAAAGGTTGCTGTAGAGACCAAATAATAGGATGCATATCAAGGACTAGGAGCCCCTTCGGCACATAGTATTCAATAAACACTACCATCACATTTGTAAAATGTTTTCTAGCTCACAAGATATACCCAGTTGAACTATATTTACTAAGCGTCAGAGCCAAACACTGTGTCAAATGATGGGGATGCCAGAATAAATCAGCCATGACCGCAGCCATCCCACAGGTCACAGATGAGTGTAAGGAACAGCGCAGAAAAATGGGCTCACTCAGGATAAAGTTCATTATTTTCAGCAATGAAGGTAATTAAAGGAGAATTTAGCACAGCCTGAAAGTGTTAGAGAGGGCTTCTTAAGGGGAAATACTTTTCTAATTTTACCTTTCGTAAAGCCCTCTGAAGAAGATAGTGTTTTGTTCATTCTACAAATGAGTGAATCAGGACCTAAGGTCAAGGACTTCCCAAGTTCCCTCAGCGAGTGAGTGGCAAAGCCAGGTCTCAGTGATACCAAACTCTCTCAAGGATACCTTCCCTGTGAATTAAGTCATTGAGATACTAGGCTATTTTTTTTTCTTCTGCATCATTTTTCTTTTTTAAAAAGGAACAAAAGCAATCATTCTTTCTGGATCTCCCTTTTTTCCCCCTGAAAAATGTGGTACAATGTCAAATTATCTAAACTCCAAAATCCGCTAAGGGTCACAAAGTCCTAGATCGGAAGGGACAATTGCTTATTGGTAGGGATCTGGCGGCACAGAGATACACGTGATAAACCCTAGTTCCACCGTCCATAAGCTCTATGACAATAGGCAAGCAATTAATCTAGTTGAGCCTGTTTTTCCATTCACAAAATGGCACAATAATAGTTTCCACCTCCTAGAATTGGTATGATGAGGAACAGTGTTGGCACATGTTATAATTACCCGATAAACATTTGCTACTAACTTTATCTAAAGAAATGCCACTTAATCCGCCCACTTCACCCCTCCGGGCTGATCACACAAATCTTCTGTGTGTTCTTTTTTGAAAGGCTTCCCCAGAAGGAGATTTTAGAGCGTCACATGTGAAGTGTTTTAATGCTTGACCAATCTTGCGACCTGGAAATCCAACTCTTCCACACTTGGCTTATGCTTTCATTTAAAATATTAACATTCTGCTCTCAGAAAAAATAGAGAATGGCTGATTATGCTTTCTTCTGGATGAATAAATGACATCTCCACTTTCTTTCTCCCAAACTGTCTTATTCAAGGAGCTTCACTTTTGTCTTTAGAAGTCTTCTATCTACTTCTTTCCACTGGTGACGGACAGGACTCCTTCATATCCTGAGACTGGTGTGTGGTCATGCAGGTAGCTGGTCAGAATATTGTGCGTGTTGTGCTCTTTGTTTTCGAAGCATGTTCACATACTCACCTTGTTGATCCTAAAACGGCTGAGAGAGGTAGGAGGGCAGGTATGAAGTCCACATTAAGGATGAGGAAACTGAAGTATTAAATAACGAATAACAATAGCCTCCACTGCATGATTACGTTCTGTATCTCTTACGCATTTCATCTTATTAAACTTCTTACAGGGGCCCTCCTTTGGTAGGTGTTATTAGTTCAATTTGCAGGAGGGGAAAATGAGACTCAAAAAGGGATGTCACATATCCAACCTTCTCCAGTTAATGAGTGGTCAAGCTGAGAAAGGCCAGATCTGTCTCACTTCAAAGCCAATAAGCTCTATCACTGACTTTTGAAGGTTCGCTCAACCCATCAGTGACTAATATGAAGTGAGGATCCAGGGCTCCTGATTTACAGTCCAGGACACTTCTCTTTTCTTTTTTTCCTTTTTTAAAGATTTATTTATTTTAGAGAGACAGTGTGAGCCGGGGCAGGGGTGAAGGGAGACGGAGAGAAAAGATCCCAAGCAGACTCGTCGCTGAGAATGGAGCCCACCTTGGGGCTCAGTCTCACAACCTGGAGATCATGACCAGAGCAGAAATCAAGAGTTGGACGCTTAACTGACTGAGCCCCTCAGGCCTCCGCAGGACACTTTTCATTAAGGCGCTCACTCAGTCCTTGATTGGGCAGCGTGACGGTCGCTGCTCACGCAGAACTGCTTTGTATCCCCATTCCTAGTTGTCTTCTGTTCTTAGCTTCCTGGTCTATTCATACCATGTGGGGGCTCCCAAGCATGCAGTCAGAGAGTAGTCACTTACAAAGTACAAATTATCATTTATATATTTTTATGTATTTAGATAATTATATATAATATATATTTATATTATTTACATATGTATCACACATCAATATACACGTTTATACACATACAAGCTTCTAGAACTGGCCAATTTCTCCAGCAAAAATAAAGATTTGTCACACCAGATGTTATACACACACACACACGTATATATATACACACACATAAGGTATATGTATATACACACATATAATGTATATGCATATATATGTATACACACACAATGGAATATTACTCAGCAAAAAAAAAAAAAATTAGATCTCACCATTTGCAACAGCGTGGATGGACCTAGAGTGTATTATGTTAAATAAAATAAGTCAGACAAAGACAAATACCATATGATTTTGCTTGTACGTAGAATCTAAAAAACAAACGAACAAACAAACAAAAAGTAGAAACAGACCCATAAATACAGAGAACTTGCTGGTGGTTGCCAGAGGGGTGGGAGGAGGGGAGATAGGCAAAATAGGTGAAGGGGATTAGGAGGTACAGGCTTCCAGTTATGAAATGAATAAATCACAGAGATGAAAGACACAGCATGGGGAATCTAGTCAATGCTATTGTAATAGTGTTGTATGATGACGGACGGTGACTACACTTGTGGTGAGCATAGCAAATCTATAGACTTGTCAAATCAGTATGTTGTACACCTGCAGCTAATGTAATATTGTCAACTACACTTCAATTAAAAAAAAAACAGACTTGTCAAACCAAGCAAAGTTCTCAGGAAATCACCAGCAAAGATATTTCTTTAAATATGAAGTTAGTAGGTTTGCAAATTTGAGAATTTCTTGCAGAAAATTTGAAACTGCTTCCCCCAACACCCGATACACTGAGGGCAAGGGGAGACCAAAGAAAGAGGCAGACCAATCCAGATTAGTAGGTGGTGGTGTTAACAAGCAAGAGAAGTTGCATATGGGGCTTGTCTTCCGTGGTGGGAAGACAAGATTTCCACACCTGGCTGCCAGAATCTCATAAGTTTATATAGAACTTATTGGGATTCAGTCACATATACTAGCCACATGGTCTCAACAATACCTCACTCTCTCAAGGCTGCACCCTTGAAATGGCTCCCACTATGGGAATGGTGGACACCTCAGACATTTCAAGACAGGGGAAGGGGATGAGGAGATTTGATTGACTGCCCAGGTCTAGTTCACAGGTCAATGGCAGTCACATCCCCTTAATGACCTCCCCCAACAATGTGGAAAAAAGTGAAAGACAAAAGATACTAGAAGTGTCCTCTCTTTCCCTGCGTGTGCAGTCCATGTGAGCCCATACACATAGTCACATCGGAGTTACAAGGCAAGAACTGGGCTGAGGAAGGGATTCCAACCATGTTCACCACCATACCCTGGGGAGGATGTGCTATATTACTATTGAGCTGCTCCACTCTTTCATTTTCCATTTCAAAAGGAGATGATGGTGAAAAGGGAGATCCAGGAGAGGAGGGGAAACATGGCAAAGTGGGACGCATGGGGCCAAAAGGTAAGTGCAATGACATGAATTTGACACTCTGATATTAGAATTGCTTTCCTCTTTCTATTGGCTTCGCCCTGGAAATTGGCAGCTTTCGTAACACTCTCTGCTCCAAAGATGAATGAAATGTATTTCAGACATGAATTTACTCACCACCAGAGAGCTCCTATGACACTGACTGTCCCCAGGACTCGACGCATTTCTCAAGCTGCCTACTTAGGGTGGGCAGGAGTGGGACACTCCAGGAACTCTAGGAGTAGCGGTCTCCAGAAATATCTAAGAAACCGTGAGTTTTAGAAACACGGCTGGGTTGATAGCTGTGTCTCTTCTCAGAAGCCACTACTAAGCAACTCATTTTGGCTTGCCTAGAGTGTAAGGAGAACAATAAGAAGGAACAGAAGGAGTTGTCTGATCCATTGACTTACTCACCTATTTCCAAGATCTGTCAGCAAATGGCGCGGTGTGGGAGGAGCAGAGCAAAAAAGATGAGAATGACAGAAAGGCTATAAGGGAGTGTTTTTACTCCCAAAGCCAAGAGCAACTTCCCCAAAGTATAGCTTTAGATTGTGATGTGTAAGCGTGTGTCTTCTAAGCGCTGGACATATTTCCTGCCAGCTGCTACAAGCCCTAGACCACTGGTTTCAGAATCTTTAGTATGTTAAAGAGAAAAAAAGACTCACAGGCCTTTGAGACCTCAATTTGAGAAGCGCTGACTTAAACTCTTCTTATTCTATAAATATGTACAACATTCTATAATTACATACAATCATTTGTAAAATTATTATCACAGGGATGCAGCTTTATAACTGGTAAATGTCTTTTAGGTCATCATAGAAAAAAACAGAATTGATAACAATTGATTGTTAACAATTTTGGAGGAACTCAGTGATCCCAGACTATATATATTTGTGGATAAAAACTTGGTGGAACAATCTCTGATGTCCCTTTGATCACTAGGTTTTATAATACATCCCCTCCCCTTTTTAAAAATGTCTAATATAGTCAAATCTAGGAAATAGAATCTCAGAGCGAAGCCAAATGGATCTACAGAGGAAGAGAATTAGAATAAAATGCAAGAATTCTTCCACTCAGCCCCTTATTTGACCTTTAGATTAAACATCTTCTGCTATAGACCTTTTAGAAATATTGTGTTGGTAAGCATTCCAACATCACCGGGTCCAGGATTTTCATACTTACCCACATTTAGCTTTAATATATACACTATAAGACTATTAAAGTAAATAAGGAAGGACAGGATATATGTCACATACCACAGAAAGAAGAGTGCACTTTTTGGTACTTCCTTCAAGTGAATATCATGCATTAGCCACATCTTCAAAGGGAATATAAAACCTTAGGATATAAAGATGAAATGCTTTGCTTTTCAGGAATTAAGGGGGAGCTGGGTGATGCAGGAGACCAGGGCAACATTGGCAAGACTGGGCCCATTGGTAAGAAGGGTAAGCTGCATTTTCCTTTTCTCCAGTGGCAATTTGAAGCAAATCGAGCATACCCTTGATATATTCTGAAAGGTTCTGTATCATGAGAATGATCCTTTTTCTTTCTTTTAACATAAGAATTTTCCTCTTTCTTTGTGTCTAAGCTGTTCCTTTCATACATAAACAATGTGTCTAAAAGAATAAATAAAGGCCTTGAACAATATTAAACAGAAATTCAGGGACAGAATCAAACATAAAGTTTTGGTACTTTCTGTACAGAACTATGTCCTACAATCTGCTGGTTGTAATCCTTGATACACTTAAAATGCGTATCATGACCACGAAGCACATTCAGTGGTAGAAAACAATTATTCATAAAACTCAAGGCAGTAAAGGACAGTAGAGTTTTCTTTTCTTTCTTTCTTTCTTTCTTTCTTTCTTTCTTCTTTCTTTCTTTCTTTCATTCAAGATTTTATTTATTTGAGAGAGAGAGACAGAGCAGGAAGGATGGGCAGAAAAGGAGAGGGAGAGAAAGAATCTTAAGCAGATTCCCTGCTGAGCATGGAGCCCAACCTGGGGCTTGATCTTATGACCCTACAACCATGACATGAGTTGAAATCAAGAGCCAGTCACTCAATGGACTGAGCCACTCAGGTACCCCAGTATAATTTTCTTTCTTAAACTGAGTGAAATAGTAATGATTCTGCATCTGGGATTTATTAACAGATGAGAAACTTTAAGTATATATATTCATACTCTTTTGTATTCTGTCCTGTCCGAATCCTGCACAAAATTACTGCTTTCCCATTATAAAACAGAGATGGCCTCTTTATTATCTAAGTATTCCTGCATATCATCTTCTCATAAAAACGCTCAATCATAGCCAGTTCCAACGGCTCCTGATGGTCAGCAGTTCATACTGGCATAGTTCCTCTTGGTTTGAAGATACAAAGCCGAATGAGAATCACAATATTTTTGCAAGGAGCTCATAGACTATTTAGAAGAATTCTGCAGCCTTGATGTGTACCCTGCAGCCTTCCTTCCATGCATGCTGAGCAGCGGCAGGATCAGTCATATGCCTCCCAGTCACCCACAACGTGTGTGGGCAGGTCGATTGGTGCAGTGTAAGCCGACGCTATGGCCCCCCTTTCTTCTCATCCCGTAGCTTGGTACCTCCTCTCTCCCTGTCCTTTTCCAACTCATTCCTTTGAGAATTTTCCTTCTGCCTGCATTTGAGGGCAGGGACAGAGTGTAGTACCACTGAAAAGAAGTTGCTATGCTTATTTCTGATTCAGTGGCCTGTAGCGTACGTTCACCTGGGATTGAAATTCTCACAGCTGGGGAAGAGCCAGACGGACTCCTCCTACGTGACGACTCTTTCCATAGTATGGATTTGGGGTGGTTTTACTATGAAGCTAATGAAGCTTTGGCTTCAGAGCCCCACACTTACTTGGGTCCTTCCCAAGACCCTGAGAGGAGCCTTATCAATGCACATGGCCATATGTCTTGGTAGCGTTTGTAAAGTAAGGCATTTTATCCTCAACTGGTGAAAAGAGTGCCTCTCAACATTAAAAAACAAACAAACAAACAATTTCCTCCTTAAGCAGCCTTTTTAGACATTATTTTTTTCTAATTGTCTTCCCCTATGAAATTTTAATACCATCCATTGACTATATATCTGTTATGTACTGTGTGTATATTTTTGAAATGTATAAAAGAAAGATTTTTCACCCCCTAGAACAGACTTTTATGTCCTTGAGTGGATACTGTCTGCATTGAGAATGCAGGCGTAGCACTACTGTCTCCTTCTGCTCCAGCTTCCCTCCGTCAGACTTCTCTGTGTATCACCTGGTTACGGGAGTGCCACAAGTATTTTGGGAGCTCACTGAAAGGAACTTGAGTGGGAGAAACGTTTAGTTTGGACTTCATGGGATAGGCTTACATAGTTGCAGTTACTTCCATGTACAGTTGTTGCTAGTAATTCCAATCGAGGGATAGCTTCCAAGAATATTCTTACCACTTACTGTGCAGATCTCTCCAAAGTCATGGTTAAAAAGTGCAGGGGCAGAGATCAGATCGTCAAAGGAATGTGTCTTGCAGCATCCAGCACAAGAAATGTGTGAGTTGTGGGAAAGAAACAACATTTGAAATGTACAGGACCAGAGTTAAGCTGCGGGAAATGTTTCCAAATCCAACAGCTCATATATGAAAAAGACATTAGAGAGGTATTCTCAAATTTGACAATATTCTTAATGTGCATAAATCATCAATACTAAGCCGTAGAGGTGAAAGAAATTTCTTACACTATTAATAATGAAACAAAATTCAGATTTCTGCATATAAGCTATGAGAAATTCACTTGTATTACTCCTTCTGCTAAGAATGACTACCCAAGTCAAAAAAAAAAAAAAAAAAAAAAGCAAAGCACAAATACAAATTTGGAGGCCCGGAAGAGCTAGCAAGTTGAATAAGACTCTAGGGGCCTGATCTGGAGGAGAAGAGAACCACACTGAGGCAAGCTATGCATTCTGTACTATTTTGCAAGTCATTCCCCATAAGCGAGGCAGCGCTATGAGACTGAGAAGCTCCAGCAGGAAGTTGCTCAAACTGAACTGGTACTCGAGGCCTGCCCGGGAAGAGTGGCCCGGGAAAATGCCACTCTTTTTCACTTCAAAAATAAACATTTTCTGTTAGGACTCCACAAATTCTGAAAAACATTTAATTAAACATACACCCATTCATGTTTCAAAACATATTAACAAGCTAGACATAGAGGGTACCATATTTAATATGAAAGGGGATATCAGCAACAGCAACAGAAACTTATTAAAAATCATACTCAGTAATGAAACCTTGACCACTTTTCTCCTGAGATTGGGAATGAGATGAGCACAGCCCTCGTCACCAGTTTTAACTAACATCATAGCAGAGGTTCTAGCTAGAGAAAAATTGCAAGAACAGGAGATAAGAATCACAATAATTGGAAACAAAGTAATAAAAGGGACATTGTGTGCAGCTGGTGTGAGTGCATATCCAGAAAATACAAATGAATCTACAGATTAACTATCTGTATTAAGTTTTTTACACTTTAGCCGTACAAAAATCAATTTTGTTTCTATATACCAGAAATCATTGAAAACGAAATTAAAAAGATGCCACTTATTACAGCATCAAAATTATTAAGTATCTAGGAACAAAGCTAAAAAAGAAGATATCTAAGCCTTCTACAACAAACATGACACAATGATGATGAGAGAAATTAAAGAATGTTTAAGAAACATTCATACATTGGGAGGCTCAATATGGTTAAGATGACCACTATGGTTAAGATGGCCCCAAATTTATGTGTAGATCAATGCTATCTCAATCAAAATCCCAGAAGTAGCTCTCTTGGAATTTAATAAGTCAATTCAAAATTTATATGGAAATGAAAGGAACCCAGAATACCCAAAGACAACCTTAAAAAAGAAAAACAAAGCTAGAAGGCTGAATTTAAACATTTGTTTTAAAGCTACAACCATTAAGATAGTGTTAATTTATGCAGAGACAGATAAATACACCAATGAAAGGAAATGGAACATGCAAGAAGACACTTAAATTTGGTTTATGCAAAGTTGATGTTACTTCGCAATGAGAAATGATGTACTTATCAATAAGTAGTGCTAGGTCAATTGCATATTCATGAATGCAGCCAAACATATGCAGCGCATAAGTATGAAAAAAGAACTATAGAGGCACAAATTTATTAATTAAAATGTTATGATTCTTAGTGAATTTTGTAATGTGGTGTCTACTTTTAAAATTTAGTGATTTATTTCTTTTAAGTATTCATTTTTCTATCACTTTTCCATTTGTAATTGGAATACTTTTTCTTAAAGAGGGCTTCTCAAATTGTATAAGTTCAGATAAAATGAATCACGGATCTGCCCCTGTCTGTATCAGCTTCGTGTAACAACTGGTTAAGGGATGGAAAGATGTGGCCGGAAAGTGGGATGCTGGACTTTTAAGATTTCTGAGATGTAGCCATGTTCCATGTAGTTGAGATCCCAAGTATCACCCTGGAGATGAGCAGAGGTAGAGGGGGAAAAGGAGTCACTCTCATGAACATTCCAGAATTCAAGAAGTTCGTTTTCCAATGAGTCATTCTAGATGGTACACTTGCCTGGATTTAGATGTGTCAAATACAGATGAGGCTCCAGCTAAGAGAGTTGGAGGTCATGATCTTGAGTCAAGTCTTAAACCTTTCATAGAATAAGTCAAGGTGTCTTGGGAGGGTGGTAGATGACAGAGACAGGGAGAGTAGAGTTCAGTATGATTTTCTGAGCCTCATAGTGGATGAACTTCCACAAATGTTGAAAAGGTAACAGTCTGGAAATGATAGGGTTAATTAACCGTATCTTTTTCAAGCCAATTCCATATTTGCACACCTCTATCATTTTACTCATTGCCATGGCTTATTAGCTTGTCTTTTTCCCCCTATAGACTGAGAACTTCTGGAGGAATAAATGAATGAAAGATTTATCATGTCTTTTTGCTTAAATAAATAAAAGCTCTATGTGGGGACCCTACTTTTTAATCATTTTACCCTAATGCCTAATATACAGTGGAAACTTTCTAAACGTTTATTGCATGAAGAATGAAAAAGTGAATGATAAAATATTTTATTTCCTATGATGTGGCCCTATTTCTGCCCTTTATTTCTATAAGTACTACTGTCCCTTAACATCAATTTCCACCATTCACTAAGATTT
The DNA here is from genome assembly GCF_023065955.2 of Ursus arctos. Lineage (NCBI taxonomy): Eukaryota > Metazoa > Chordata > Mammalia > Carnivora > Ursidae > Ursus > Ursus arctos. The sequence continues at coordinate 67,323,315 of NW_026623078.1, forward strand.
CTTTCTCCTCCGGAGATATGCCATCAAAATTTATGAGCATGTCCTGGAATTTCAAAAAAAATTGAGAGTTAGTGTTCTGGCTCACCTGGATTAATTTCATTTTTAATCTGTACTTTGAAATTTATTGTCCTGGTTTTGTCAGTGGCCCTTCTAAATTTTTCACTGACTCAGATTAATCTCAACTTTCTGGGCTGACCTTAATGTTGTCACTTGCATGGACAAGGTAGCTTTCTGGATGTCAATATTTCATTTTAGGAAGAAGAGAGAATGATTTAGTACAGGCAAATTCAATCTCATAGCAAAATAAATGTTTTTACTTAAGGTCAATAATCCTTTTACAGTGGAAGCGTTGTGATTTTGTTTGTTTGTTTGCTTAAATACAACCTCTAATTCTTCAGCCTTAAGACAGTTATTACTGACATGTTCCCGCTCAAGAGCCAAAATAAGTTTTCGTGTATGACTTTAAACCAGAATTCATTTTTGGGAAATAGTGCCTATTTCACATGCTCCTTAAACCAGCTAAGTACGTGGCATGCTTTCCGGCTAAGTATGTGACAGAAGCTAACATTGGTTGACCATTCTTTATGACTCAAGCACAGAGTTAATCCCATGAGAAGATGACATTATCTAATTTATCTTCTTTAACAATCTTCTGATTCTAGGCGCCATTATTTCCACTGGAAAAAAATGAAGAAATAGAGTCTTAAAGAAATTATGTAACCTGTCCACGTTTAGCAAATAAGTGGCAAAGGCAGGATTCAAGCCGTGGTTTTTCGGACTGCCATGGTTGTTCACTCTACCACAGTGCTTTGACTTTCCCATCTGTTGAAAAAGGAATGAAATTCATGTGAAAATACTGGAAAGTAGTCACAGTGCTTACATCTTGTCAGACAAAAAAAGCCATGTATCCATTCAAAAATCTGTTTTCCACACTATTAAGTTCTAGCTGAAGGCTCTTGCTTCAGTGAATGTCTTCTCTACTCTGTTCCACAGCCATTTTTGCCAAATACCTGGCAGGCACTTCCTTTATTTCACTCTGTGAGTAGGTAAGAGTGAGTGTCCCATTTCCTTGGTCTCTGATGTGTACTTAAAACCCCCATTATTTTTATAAAATAAATACTCCATTTAGGCTTCTTTGATGTCGCCATTGGGTCTAGCCCAGAACTAGGATCATAGCAGGACTAGAATCAACTTTTAGCCCACATGGAATTGAAAGGGATCCACATTTAAAGAAAACACACTATTTTCAAAAGATAAAATATTCAACTATATTCATATGATCTTTTAAGTCCATATTGTTTCTGGCGGTGACAAGGACTTGACATTCCTTTCAACTACTGATAACATTTTTTGAATACTTTGATTTCATTCACTAAATCATTGGTTCACTCATTTGGGAAACACCATGAACTGAGGAGCCAGAAATGGTTGGGTTTCAACACCAACACTGCCACTGAATTGCTAGATGTCCTTGAAGAAGTTATGTTGCCCCCACGATCCTCCATTCTTTCCATTGTAGAATAAAGATAATGATAATACCTAACTCATAGGATTTAATTTGATACTATCTATAAATAATATGATAATATCTATAAAGTATCTGGAACAGTACTTAGGAAATGTATATTCCCTTTCTTCCATTAATATATTCTCAAAATCTATTTTTATCTTTAACAAATTACATATAAGAGAAATTGAGGAATTTGCAGGACACAACTTGGGTGTGAGCAGAACAATCTTCCTCATCATGGTGCATGGCATATTTCCATGCTTTCCCAGTTGTACCTCTGTTGTGCACTGTCCCCTACCTTGCTCCTATCTTCATCTGCTGAAGTTTTTCAGAACTGAGCTCCAGGGCTAGCTTCCCAGGAGAGCCTTCCTTCATCCTTCCAGCTGAAGCACTATGTCATCTACCTCCCTCCCAGAGTGTATTATCTCTGTTCAGTGTCTCTCTTGCAGTATTTACCACATTCTATTGTCATGGATTTCACCATTGTCTTATTTCATTCAAGTGCAAGTTGTGAGACTTCCTCCTACATGTTTAAAATGCATTCTGGATTTCAAGGACCTCTCCTTCTGTTTGGGGAGCTCATGAACGTTCACTAGCACTGTAAAGAGAAGTGTCTACATGGGTCAATTTGGAAAGGCTCAGCAAATTTTTGCGGCCCAGGCAAGCAGGCTTTCCTGAAAGATCTACAGTCAGTATGTACAGGACTCTTAATGAAAAGCACTCAGCAGACACTAATGAAAAGAATAGGTAATGAGCAGGCAACATGGGCTACCTTATGGGTTTTAGAGTGGCTCCCATTTTTTTCCCTTTTGCTGGTAAAGGATGGGGTTAGGCAGAACCTCAATCCTGACTCCGTTTCCCCTCACATTGCCCCCTTGGGGCATATCACTAATTCCCTGGCCTCCCTGAACTCCCACGAAGGTAAGCAAGCCCCTATAGTCTTCTAGCCTGGGTGACCTTCATCCTATATTCATTCCTCCCAAATTCTTTCTTTTTCTTCTTCCAGTTCACCATTGAAGCATAAACTCTATTTTACTTCCATCAGGATCTTCTCTTTTGCTTCTCAAGAACTTCAGCCAAACATTTCCTTTTGGAAATCAAAAGCTTTTGCTTTCAATTATTGTGTCTGATGTAGGCTTCAAGGGCTTATTTTGAAGTCGAAAAAAAAAACACATTTTTTTTCTCTCTGCTTTAATAATCCTGATTCTCTGAGAATTATTTTGTGGATGCCTCTGACTGAATAAGAAAATGGCCACATAAAAAGAAGAGCAGAAGGGAAAATTATCAAGGTTGATATTTCAGCATAATCTGTTTGACACAACTTTATATTACCGATATTTGCATACATCACATCTTTTCAGAAAGTGTAAACCCCTTCAAGTCAGTTTAATCTTGTCTCCCTTTATATCCTCTCAAAGTACCAAACCTTTTGTCTTGCATAGAGTAATAAATAGTAAATATTTGAATTAAATTGAAAAAGCGCAATATATGTTTTTGAAAATCCAAGGGTAAAGCCATATGGAAGAACTTGGGGGCATAATAAATACACAGGCACTGCAATGTGCTAATCAATTAATTCAGATCTACAAAACAGTGGTACTTTGAAAGTTAAAAACATGCAGAGAATTGTATTAGCCTTTCTCAGAAGGCCATGTTAGTAGGACAGGTGATACAAATTTAACTGCTTCTTTGCCCCCCCATCGGAATTCTACATTCGATCTAAATAACGACTTGCTTGATTAGTTGTACTTGTGCAGCCAATTCAAAATCAAATTATTTGTGTAAAACCAAAGAGTATTAGTTGGAGATGTTGCAAATGAAATTTAAAAACTCTTCCCTATGTTTTTAGATACATAAGCTATTGTCTGCCAGAAATCATTCACCATTTTAGTTAATTGTTCTTTTCATGGCTGTTGGTTTTATTCAGGTGACAAAGGGGAAAAGGGTTTGCCCGGGATTCCAGGAGGAAAAGGCAAAGCAGGTACGACACGCTCATTTTTCTCTTGAATTTCTAGCATCATTCCACATGGATTTCATCTTTAAAAATAAATACATTTTTATGAAAAAGCAACAGTCCTCTCAATGCTTAACCTTACTTTACTTGGGCTAGAGGGAAGGAAAGAAGGGAACTTTCCTCTCTATCTGCTGAGTTTCCAAGCCCTGGGGAAGCTAATGATGGCACATTCCATCCTAGTCATGCTTAGGGGGAGGAAGCAGCTCTCATTGTCCTAGAGCAGAGGAAGGTCCACCATGGCCTCAGCAGTAGGACTGCACCACGTTGCCCTACGTTCCACCAGCATCTCGACCAAAATGGAGCCAGCGGCTTGCCCGCAGCAAATTGGCCCGATCCCCAAAGACCCCATGGATACAGAACATGCCTTCAGCGGTCAGGAAGAGTCTCCCTGAGGCCTGAAAGAGTTGTATGTCCAGTGCTATGTGCAGGGAAAGAAAATAGATTGCTCTGGGGGAGGTCACAGAGGTGTAGTGAAGGCTAATTTTAAGAACTGTGTTAAATTCCTGATATTTAACTGTGATTGCAGATAAATAAAGCCACGGAGTTTTTCCTCCTTTGGCTAATAAAATTCTTTTTGCTTTTCAACTGCCAAAGAAGAAAGCAAAAGGGACTGATTAAATGATGCAGCCATTAAATAGAAAAAGGGAATTATTTGAATTTCACATCATTTTCCTTATACTTCTTTCTCTGTCACAGTATCAGCAGGTAGCTGAAAAGGTAAATGAGCAAAGAGGGAATGAATGGCAGAAATTAAAATCAGAGTTAATCCACAAATGGGACAACCGGCTCTTGAAATTATATGTTGAATCTATTCACAAGACTTCAACTTAGTCCTTGAAACATTCGAGGATCATTCAAGTTGTACTTGAAATGGATAATCAGAATTATCATTTGGTTTCATCATGAAAGTTTTCTCCTTTCTTGGGAGAGTTGTGTGAGCCAGGGAGCAATGCAGTTAACAGAAAAGAAGACTGGGCTAGAAATTTGTCTTTAAAAAGCTGTAAAGATTTTATTTTGAGATTGGATGGGCACATTCTGTGTTCAACAAAAATGCCAAACGGTCCACAGTATGTGTTCAGGGGTTGGCCATATTTACTCTTCTCCTTAAAAATCTGGTGTAGAGCTGTGTTTTCACTCATCCAAAATACTTAAAAAGATATTTTGTAAATTCCTGAAGACAATGTAATGTAGAAGCCTTGTTTAAAGTAAAAGACCAAAAGTATAGCCATTCACAGAAAGATATAGCCACTCTAGGAAAAGGGAGTAAAGATTAAGAAGACGGCAATTGCCCTTTCCAACTGATGTAGGCTTCAGGGGCTTATTTTGAGCCCTTGTTTGTGCTCCAACATGAATTCACAGTTTTTGTTATTTAAAAGGCACCGTCTGTGATTGTGGAAGGTACCGGAAAGTTGTTGGACAACTGGATATTAGTGTTGCTCGCCTCAAGACATCTATGAAGTTTGTCAAGAATGGTGAGTCTCTCCTCTTTTGCTTTGTGCTATCTACCGATTTAATCCCTTTCGACGTTACAATTCCAGTATTCCTCGTGGGAAATACTTAGGCTCGGGCAATGGCCTACTGAGATAGTGTCACCACCGTACAGGTCTCTCAAAATGCTAATTATCCGCTCAGACTCTAGGACACTCCGGGACCACTACCTACATATATTCACATGTATTGCATTGTCTGTGGATAGAAAAAGATACTTTCTGGAGAGAGGGGAATGGAGAAAAGGGCAGAGTTTGGTAAGCTACACCTTAAGAATAAAAAGGGACAGGAAGAGTCAAACAGAGCTAGCATCTCAGGAAAGAGAAGTAGTAAAACAATAGCTATTTTCTTGAGTACTTAAAATAACACCTAGGGTGTGGGTATTATGATTACCCTGAAGCTTAGAGAAATTACCTTGCCTGTAGATACAGAGCTAATTAACAGGGGATCAGGGATTCGAATCCTGGTTTCACCGATGCTTCTAGCCTCAATACACATCAACAGAACATTATGTGTTTCTCTGAATTGTGCAACTTCCCACATTAGCCATTTTTGTTACCCCTTGCCATTTCATTGTAGTCAGCAGAGAAGCCCTTAAGGTGGGGCTATGTGTTCTCTTCTGAGACAGCATGAATGAGGAAGCTATTGTAGCTAAGTTGAAATCGGTCTTTTGTTGTACTTTTATTTATTGTAACCCAGCTATGTTTGTTGTGCATTATTAGAAACACACATGCCATCTTGTGTTAATCTTCATTTTGTAATACTCTTAATTATGACGCTGGTTATAATTAGTACTGAGACGCTGTCTCTGACATGACTTGGATTCTCATGAAAAAACCAGACCATAGAGGTTCCACATAGAGCAATAGTTTTTGACATTTATTGGCGTGGTCACAGATTTCTTGGTAAATTTTGAGTTATAGACCCAAAGAAATACACGTAGATGCTCCCAAAGCCTAAAACATCTTTAACATATTATGAGCTTGGGATGATTCGGAGTCCCCAGTTCTGTCCTGAAGCTTACTCAGTAACTCAGTACTTCATGTGCCTGGAGTCAACAGGGACAACTCAGGCTATATACATGTTCATTGCCCAGGAACTCGGCCCAAAGGGGACAAACTTCTATATTATTCTGATGTTCGTTCGATAAGCTTTTACCATCCCATGCACTCTTGTGGGCTCTGAGGCTACAGAGTGGTAAAGACATGGTCACTGTCCTCAAGACATTCAGAATTTAGTACATGAGGCATGCAGACAAACAGACTAGATTGTGTTGAGTGACACAAAAGAAGAAGAGGAAGGAGCTATGGAAACTGGGGGAGTGTGCACAAGAGCCTCATGCCTGTCCAGAGACATTGGAAAGGTTCCTGTAAGAGAAAATACTTCCATTGGCATCTAAATGACAAGTAGGTGTTTTCCAGGTAAAGCAGTGAGAAGACTTTCCAGGCACAAAAGTCATGGAAATGGAAGAGAGAAGGGCATGCTCTTGGGACTCTAAGTATGGCAAAGCATAAAGTAGTCTGAGAGGAGCTGAGTGGCAACTCATTTAACAAACCTTTGTCAAAACAGTCTCTTCTTCACAGTTGTGTGGGGAGTTAAGGAGGAAGGACGGGGAGGACAAATGGTAGGACTTTGTTCTCCATTAGACAACTACAAAGGTGATAAAAATATTTAACCAGTGCCTAACTCATACTAGGGACTTCAAAATAATTGTTGAACATCAAATCAGTGAACTTAAATCCAGCAATACTGTATACTTGCCTTTTCTCCTTTTGAGATGTCTAATCACGAGCATCTTTTCCTCTCTGCAAAGTCATAGCAGGGATTAGGGAAACTGAGGAGAAATTCTACTACCTCGTGCAGGAGGAGAAGAACTATAGGGAATCCCTGACCCACTGCCGGATCCGGGGCGGGATGCTGGCCATGCCAAAGGACGAAGCTGCCAACACACTCATCGCTGACTACGTTGCCAAGAGTGGCTTTTTCCGGGTGTTCATCGGGGTGAATGACCTTGAGAAGGAGGGACAGTATGTGTTCACAGACAACACTCCTCTGCAGAACTATAGCAACTGGAAAGAGGGGGAGCCCAGTGACCCCTACGGGCACGAGGACTGTGTGGAAATGCTGAGCTCAGGCAGATGGAATGACACAGAGTGCCATCTTACCATGTACTTTGTCTGTGAGTTTGTCAAGAAGAAAAAGTAATTCTGCTCACGCCGCACGCACTCGTTACTTCTCTGCGGCTATCACTGCAGTAATTTTTATGCGTCTTTTTCTTTCTAATTACGCCAGATTCATTCTGACTCAAGACAAGTAGAAAATGCTGAACCGAGGTTTGGCATTCCCATTGCCATGATCTTCTTTGATGATTTTGAACATTTTCCTACACAGTAGATATTGGACCCATAGTTCACCAAGTTACATGGATCCTCAGAGAGAGTTTGGATTACTAGTTGTGCAGGATGTGGTTGTCTATGTGTCAAATGAAATGTTCTCTTGGCATTTGCTCTGCTGCCTCTCCCTAGACCCCTAAAGCAGTGTCTATTTAGCCCAGTGGATAATTGGACAGTTGGTTGGTGATGATTAGGCTAACATGCCCTTGCTCAAAGCCAGACTTATGGGAAGGCCTTCTGCGAGGAATGCAGAGATGTTATCTGTCTTTGAGGCCAAGATCCCTTATTCTTTGACTGGTCACTCACCATGGCTATAGCCACACTCGAAAGGTCCTCCTGTCTGTGCAGATATAAAAATACTTCAGCCCCAAACTTCTATATGAGAAACTTCTAGCCTGTGACCTGTTCCAGACCATCTGGAATCACACAGACAACTTCTGTGCTTTGGATTGATGGCCTTCACTGAGGTCTACCAACCAGTGGCCTTGGTCTTTTTCTATAGGCCCACAACTGAATCCCAGGTCTCCAGGTTTTAACTCTGATTTGAGGAAAGGGGAACTTTAGAAATTGAAAAGAAAAGAGAGAGAGAGAGAGAGAGGATTTTTTCCAAAGAATATTAATTGTCCCTTGTTACTAATATGGCCCCATTTTTCCTTGTTTTGGGTTCAGCCATATCAACTTTTCTCCCCTTAGGCATGGGGAATGAAGGAAGGCATTTGTGAAGCTTTCAGAAAACTCCAGAGGCTTCAAGGTGCTACCAATGTCAAGTCGCTAAGCCCTCTGCTCCTTGCCTCTAATATATCACTTATGGGGACATTTCATAAGAGGCCTTTTACTTTCTGTAACCATATGTGGTAACAACCCCATACCAGGGATGTCCTTTGTAGTACTCTGACATCACAGGAATGTGGCAGGTGTGGAGATTGGAACATGCCTATGACTCACATTTTTCGAGCTGGTAACATTCTACTTTGAACTGCCAATCAAAACTCAAAGCGGCTTTCATTTCAAATTTGAAAATAATACAGTTCAACAAAGCTCTAGATTTTCCCCTTATAAACTGCTGCTCCAGTTATAGTTTGTGACATAGGATTAGACTGTTTAAAATGCTGGCAAATGGTTAATGAAATAAGAGAAACTGATCAACAACATATGTTCACCTTAAACCATCTGTCCATGATTTCACCCATGACTAACTGGTTATGAGATAAGATTTAATTAGGTTATTTCTGTGGGTTTACCGAGAGTCACAAACTCAGGTCCTATAGGGGCCACACAAGGTGACATAAATAAATCAAGTGGAATGGGTGGGGCTCCTAGTACTGAACACAACTTGTTCTTCTAACGGAACCAGCTTCCCCCTGCACCGGTGTGTTTGCTGTGGCGGATCCGATATCACTACACGCTCTGATATTTCAAGAGAAGTCAAAAAGCTGGAACTTCATGATATATACTCACATTTTAAAATATTGGCAACCAGTCAATTTTTAGCCCAAGTTTTAAGTTACATAAAACAGTCTGCTAGTCAAAAAAAAAAAAAAAAGTGAACTTTTCACTTCTCATCTCTGGAGAAAATTTCTGAAGGTTCTAACCATGTCAAATGTCATTAGGATACAGTGATATCAAAGTCAAGGTCTCCCATTTATACTTCAGTCAATTCAGTTCAATTACAGGAATTTGTTCAATGTTTGCCATTCATCAGGTTAATAAACTAGTTCCGTATTCCGAGTTTTGAGAATGTGGCATATGATATTTTGAAGGCAGTCGGTTTAATAAAAATTACAAAGCAGGGCATTATATCAAAGCTGGTAACCTTGGGGGGAATGCGAACCAGTCAAGAGCATGAAGAACAAGAACCTAGGAACGTTTGGAGGAAAAGAAAGGGATAAGAGGAAAGGAGAGAGGGGATGGACAGCCAGCATTGCTTAGAGGCAAGTGGCAGTGGGATCCATGTGCTGATTTGTTCTAGGTGGCCAAAGTATGAATATTTATTGTGTGTACTGTAAGTACTATTATTATTATTGTTATTATTATTAAAGCATTTCTTTTACTGACTCATCTTTGCTACCAATGCTTCAGCAGAAGAGAACAGAGTATCTAGGGCATCACACGCCTAATTAGATTTGCTATAAAACGTACTTAAATTTTGTGAAGCCCTTTGTGCTTTAGAAACACCCTCACACGTCATTTCTCCTTTGATCCTGATAAACTTTGTGTGGTAGGGAGGGGAGATGCTTTTACTGCCATTTTCTCAATGAGAATACTGAGGCCTAAGGAAGCTTAGCAATTTACCAAAGTTGACTCATATGGGAGAAAAGTAGATTCCAGCCTGCTGATCAAAACTGCCAAGCCAGTGTTCTTTCCAGCCTGTTTACTGCTCATATTAAGTGGGAGCACATCCACGATTCTCTCATGATAGCAGGAACTCAACTGATCTCCAAAGCTACACATTAGAGTCAATTAGCAGAGATACCGGGGATTTGGAAACTTACCTTACAACTCTGGTGTTCGCTGGCTTATTTTTGAGTTCACGGATGTCTACACCTGGCATGAGTGTTGGGAGGTGACTTAGTAGGGCCTCACTCGAGTTCTCCAGATAGCTACAGGTATAGGGAAAGCCAAACAGATACACGAAAATCAAGATGTGCTCAACAGAAAAACGAGCACATAATTTATTTGCCCCATGAAATTCACGAGAATTCCCTTAAACAATTAGCATTTAAAATCAATTTTATTCTCAAAAAGTTAAATTTATACTCAACTTTTCAGGGATACATCTGTGTACCTCTGAGGGACTACATAAAGTTTCCATGGGAAGAAAATAAAAATATACACTTACAACCTCATAGCCCTGCCTTCCCAAAGCAACACATTCCATAACTAGGTAAGAAGAAATATCTTATGTCCAGAGTTATTGCCCAAACACTCTGAAAAGGTGTATACCTAGTGTTGAGACAGATATAATAGACATCGATTACACTTTGGACAACTCACCCATAAAAACTGTTGGCTCTAAAATTACATATATATGGTGCTGCTTAGATCTATGTTAACCATATGTGGGCTGATTTGTTATTAACCAACTAATTTTCACCTTTCTGGATGGCATAATTTGAGACAAGAAGATATTTATTGACTAGGAAAGATTGATTAAATAGCAGTACCCACTGCGTCGTGAACAGATTGAGACTGAATGTCTGCAGGTATTCTCTCTAATAAGAAAATCATGATAGATTCCATGTAGCGCCCTGCAACTTTAAATGTATCACTTGAAAAATCTAGATCTGGTGTCTTGATGTCATGAATTCCAATGCTAATTGTGCCACTTATTAGCCCTATTAGGGGAAAATTTCCACCCTCTAAACGTTGTTTTCCTAATCTGTATAGTTCCTCCCCACAGAATACAGTGACAATGAAAGAGTTAACGTGTAATGAGGTAAGAAACAGGGTACCAGCGGGACACGTTACATGGGGTACAATAAAACTTAACCATTACCACCAGCTACGTTTTGTAAAGAAACAAGTCATATTGTAAGATACAGGGTTCCCCCTCCCTCCAAAAGTAGAGCGTTCCAATGAAAACTTTCGTAAACTGAAACGGTGTGAAGCAGAGACACGATTACCATTAATTCGTATGGAACATGTTTGAGCGTTCCCCATCCCCACACCCTAAAAACATAATCACCTCTCTTCGGCTTTTCTGACACCTTAGGGCACAGCTTGATAGTGATGCTCAAGGTAAACGGAGGTAACGCACAGATGCTCACAGACACAGGTCGGGGCGGCTCTGGCGGTGGATGCTGGGATGCTGAGCGTAGGTCCTGGGGAAGGAGCTCGGCGGGGCGACTGTCGCTGCTCTGCGTGCGGCCGCTCTATCACGGCTGCTGTGCCACACCGACACTGAACCCTGTGTTCACTTTCGGGCTTTTTTCCCATAAAAGTGAAAATTCTCTTCGGCTGTCTTTCAGTTAGTGAAAGCAAGTACCAAGGCAGGACTTTCGTAAAAGCAAAGTGGCGTGATGCGAATTTCCTGACAGTGGAGGAGACCTATTTACATTTTACATGCTAAAGTGAGAAACTATGCATATCTAGTATATACACTCTATGTATGTATATACGAGTAGACTGTATACGTGTGTGTGTGTGTGTGTGTGTGTGTGTGTATACATAGACAGGTCACTTTTCTTACCCTCCTTTCTAGATAAAATGTTCATCTTCAGGGCAGTGAATAAATCTGCCAAAAGTTGTGCCACTGGTTAGAATTAGCGTTGAGATTGATTCTAAAACCATTTCTATTCCTTTTTTTTTTTTTTAAGATTTTATTTATTTATTTGACAGAGAGACAGCAAGAGAGGGAACACAAGCAGGGGGAGTGGGAGAGGGAGAAGCAGGCTCCCAGCGGAGCAGGGAGCCTGATGCGGGGCTCAATCCCAGAACCCTGGGATCAGGCCCTGAGTTGAAGGCAGACGCTTAATGACTGAGCCACCCAGGCACCCCTAAAACCATTTCTACTTTTTATTGATTCTAAAACCATTCCTACTTTTTCTAAGATGCGGTTCATCTGAACTCATGCTTATCACATAAAAAGTAACTATTTTTTAAACTTAAAAATGAAACCATCAACTTGCACCACCTTGAGGCGGTAAGACCTTCATAATCAAGCCAGTAAAATTTGAGGGCAAAAAAGAAGGAAGATGGAAGGAGAGGAACCATTTGCCACAGATATTGTATACACACATCTTTTTATGAATATAGGAATTTTTTTTCACTGCACTCCTCATAGATAGTCATGCAATTTATATTTGAACGTTTTTGGTAATTTGCTAACCCCCTTAGAGAAATTTTCCTGATGGTGAACTAAAATATGCTTCCCTCTAATTTCCACCCATTGTCCTTGCTCTGCTCTCTGCTGTTTATGACTCTGAGAGCTCTGGCCCGGAGACAAGCTGGAGCAGGCTCTTAATGAAAGTACAGATCAGGGCATGGAGAACTGTCCTCACTATGGCACTGACTACTAAACAGGATATCCAGTTTTGTTTGTTTGTTTTGTTTTGTTTTTTGCTTTTTTAAAAATATTTTATTTATTTATTTGTCAGAGAGAGAGAGCACAAGCAGGGGGAGCAGCAGGCAGAGGGAGAAGCAGGCTCCCCGCTGAGCAAGGAGCCTGATGTGGGACTCAGTCCTGGGACCCTGAGATCATGACCTGAGCTGGAGGCAGATGCTTAACTGAATGAGCACCCAGGCGTCCCAGATATCCAGTTTTATACATTTCTCTAAACCTAGATGGTATGCCCCACATCCAATGAATTCAAGTTTTGTTGGCATGAGAGTCACAGATGTAGAGTATGAATGGTATGCAAAGTCATCTGGGGCATCTCAATAAAAAAAAAAAATCTTCTTATTAGGAAGGTATATGGTGGACAGGGTTCAACCCCCAGAGAGGAGGCTGTTAAAAGGTAGATAGTTTGATAAGGCCTCATTGAGAGAACTCAGGGCAGGTGTCCAGTGTTAGTGGGAGAACAAAGTCAAAATCAGAGTCCAAGTGCATAAAGCCTGCACGACGAGCAGTTGGCTTGGGTGGATAGTAGAGTTCATTCATTTATTAAATACATTTCTGGAGCACTGAGTATGTGTTAAGTGAGACCATGATAAGGGCTGGAGAAACAATGGAAAAGAAGACAAATCAGGTTTCTAGACTCATGGACAGAACTCCCCTCAGTCTCACTGAACATCAAGCCTACCACACTGAGGCCTAGGATTTATTCCATTATCAGGGATGGAATAAATAAACCTGTCCTATTTTTATATGTCCTTCCTCTTCAACATAACACCTCTTCAAAGATATATTAAGATAAGTTGGACAAGGAAAATTTTTTGTAACAGTACCACATTACCCTTTCTCAAAGAGCAACATAGACACATCTCCTTGAATACATTTACACATTGACTCATTTTGATGTGAACAAAATTTCTTATATCAGTGTGTATACTCACCCACACCTCTTTCTAACAAAGATAGACTGTATCCTTGTGGTTGTGCATAAATGAGCATTGACACCTGTTCAATGTTCCCTTGCCTTATTTATTCCTGGCGACCTATATCAGACATTCAGTGAAACCCAGATTTGCCATAGATTGTCACTTTCATAGTAAAATAAGAACAGACAGGAGGAAGGGAGGAGAAGTGAGTCAGCCATTTTACCATTTATTAAAATGTGAGTACAGCAACCCCAAATTAATCACCATGTTGGCCTCTGCATTTGGGAGATAATGGAGATTTATGTGTGCCCATACAATTTTAAAGCTATATAACCCTTTGGCATATGTATTTTTCACTTTATACCCCTTAAGCAGACTAATTTATCAATAGTTAACACTTATTCTTTGTGTAAACCTGGTTGGTGGGCCTTTGGGCGAGGGGAAGGAGGTGAGGACCTGACGACTGTCTACAGTCAACTCCTGCACACTTTGATAGAATGTCGGCCCCAGGGAAGGGTACTCGTAAGCTTTCCCATGATGTGTGAAAAGTCCAGGCAGGCACAGGAAAATTTTCTATGTCTTGAGAAAATAAGGTAAGAAGAGATGTAATTGCAAACACATTTAACTCAAATCCATTAAAGTCTAGATGGATATTTTTACTAAGTACAGTCTGCATAACATAGAATTATGAGAGACTCTTCCCATAGCAGATCACAATCTCACATGGATATTTCCAAAATCAACTTGGAGAAGGTGATCCTGGAGAAGACTATCAGGAGAAATTATGTGTTTTATAAGTGGGTGCTTTCTGGCAATGTTTATGTTTTAAAAACATTTTTCCCCCAATTCCCTGTTTTGTATGATCTTATCTTTGAACTTGTCGATCTTGGTGCTTTTCTGGGACATAACCTCCAGGATGAATGAGGATTTCTGTACCGGCACTTAAAAGCAACATAATTCTCTCTTCCACAGAATAGGGATATTCTCTTTGCCCTAAAGGACCTTAGGACTTAAAGAATAGAGTGAACAAACACAAGAGGCTATTTCCAATTTTGGTCTCTACATCTGAGAAAAAGGAGGTAAGTTGATAAATCCAAAAATACATATTGAGACACTAAAATAAAGGAGCAAAAAGCACAGTTTTTAAAGAAGCTTGAAAATATTCTTTCTGTGTTTCCTAACACCAAACACCTATGCATAGAGAGATTTTATAGAAAGAGTAAGGAAGGAGGTATGTATATATGCTTGAATCCCCACCTTTGAAAGGGCAAAAGAAAAAATAGCTAAGCTCTTCTTTTTTCAGATACTCCCCTATTGGGAACAGGCTGGGACATGATACTACTGCTTCTCTTTCAAAATGTTGTGTTACAAGTTTCCCTCATTCGTACATTTCCAAAAACTCAGTAGCTTGATATGCACTAATGCTCTGCCTCACTGATTCATCCCACTACAAAATATCACGATAATACTTACAGGGTGAAATGATACACAGTAAGGAATGTGGTCCTCTGATCAACACAAAGAAGCCCTCAGATCCATATGGACAAAAATTACATGATATTTGGGTCCTAGTATGCAAACTCCTCATACTAGGAACACTTATTTTTTTTTAAAGATTTTATTTATTTATTTGACAGACAGACAGACAGACAGTGAGAGAGGGAACACAAGCAGGGGGAGTGGGAGAGGGAGAAGCAGTCTCCCAGGGAGGAGCCTGACGTGGGGCTCGATCCCAGGACTCCGGGATCACGCCCTGAGCCGAAGGCAGATACTTAACAACTGAGCCACCCAGGCGCCCCTAGGAACACTTATTTTTAAATTATCTTCAAATTTTCCTAATTTGCTATGGTTGGGATTCTAAAACATCCCTGCATTTACCATAATCCTTATGGCCCATTATTTCCTGGGAATTCTTAGCCATGGTTGTTGGCTTTGCTAAAATATAATGACCACAAAGCTATGGGGATTATAGGTCCTTAGTTCCTTTACGCTTACTATGGTTTCTTCCTTTGGCACCCAATGATGATGAATTGGTCACCATGAAGCCATACAGGAGCTCAGCAGGGGTCTCAGGAGTATGATGGAGGCAGAAGTCAAAGTACAGTTGGGTTGATGGAGAAATGGGCCATTAAGAAGGTAGAGATGGCATATACAGAAAATATCCCAATATACAGAATTCCAGGAAATAGATAATTTTTTGAAGTGCCATGTGAGAGGCATGTTTCCATTTAAAACCATGGGATTTAACAGAAAAGGAAAGTCATACCTTGTGATGGAAAGTATTTTTAGGAAGCTTGCCTGTAAAGGAGAGTTGAAGCAACAAGATCGAGTGGTGGTTGGACATTGTCAATCAAAATAACGGTAATAACTGATATAACTTGAGTGTAATGCTAAGCATTTGGCATGTGGTTTTAATTTAATCCACAGATCAACCCAATATGTGGTACATATTATTATTATTATTATTATCTCTGTTTTGCCTATGAGTGAATTGGGGCACAAAGATTAAGTAACATTCCTCAGTTCATCCTGCTGGGCTTTCCAGGCAGGCAGTCCAGTCCAGTGTTTGCGTTATTAATCACCGCGCTCTTCAGTCTCACGTAGGATAATGGGCATATTTGGAAGGTCCAGAGTTTCTGTCTTGCTACTCAAGTTCTATGTGACTGCTCACAACTCACTCAACTTTTCTGAGCTTGTTATCTCTGTGTACAACGCACATCTTGATGGATGTATGGGAAAGAGGGAAAAGGTACAAACACATAACTGTTTCATAACACCTCCATCCGTCATGAATAGGTAGGAAACTTAGGAACGCTTTATCCATTCTCCAAAAGGAATAAATAGATATTTCAAGAATTCTGAAGACAGCCCTTCTTTATTTTCTGTCCCTTAGAAGGCAAGGAAAAATACCGCCTCACATAAAGGAGGAGATTCTAATGGAGATAGAGTGTTCCAGGGGGATCTGGTTGAAAACACTTGAAGTCAAACATGAAGTTTCTGAAAAGAATCTTGAGATGCAATTGTTCTGACAGAGAGAAGGAAAAATGACATAATTGGGGCCCCCTGGGCTGCAGTGATGTGATCCTGGGACAGAGCATGACAGGAAGATGGAGAGCGCGGGCTCCTCCTACAGGACACCGCCAGTCCCTCTGGAGGCAAGCATGGCCTGTGGGGCCCAGGTGGAAGGACGTCAAGTCCTCTGTTTAGGCCTATGACACGTCAGTTCCCTCTGTGGTAGAGGTCATATTCTAGACTAGACGGACAACTCCCTAGAACTTTTAAATGAGTCTTATTTTCCTCTGTTATTATTGCGAAGTTTGTAACAGGATATGTTGTTTTTATTTAATTTTAGGAATGAAATACCACATTCCATGATCGCAACAATTTTTTACCTTTTTCAGGTATACAGTCACTTAAGTCTTGTGTCCAATCCTATCTCCTACCCTATAGTCCTAGAGAATGGAGCCACAAATTCATAATATAATCTATTATCCAATGTAGATATTTGATGAATGAATATGCACTCTTTGCATTATGACTTCTGCCCACCTTTTTAAACCCTTCCCTTTGTTACCCACTTTGAGGTGCATACCTCCAAATCTACACATGTGCTGGAAGTTTCCACAACAGGTTCCTCTCTCTGATTTGTGTATTTTGCCCATATGTATCATTCCCTGTTGTCTATGCAGCAACCTCTGATTCATCCGATGAAATGCGGTTCACAATCTCAGCTTCCCAGAGGCCCTCAGGACTTCTGCTCTGTTCCGTAGGCACACTCTCCATGTTCCTGTCATGGCATTTTCTGTTGAGGACAGGGATTAAAGGCGAAGGCAAAGTGTCCAGGATATAAGAAGTAACCCGTGCACGCTTGTTCAAAACTACCTTGTAAGTGGTGAATCCGGGAATGGAATTCAAGGTGTCCTGGTGTCCCCTGGTCCCACTATGTTCAGGGCAGCATTCTAGGAACCAGAGGTGTTTTAATCAAGGTCCTTATAGGAGAGAGATGGCCCATAAATGAGGTAATTGAGAAGATTTGAAAGGGAAACCTTATACAAAGGTGTAGGCGGAATTAAGGGAAACCGTCAAGGGGTCATGACACATGTAGGGTAGCAAGTGCAGGGCCTGTAGGGCCGGTGTGAGGGACAGGTGACCAAACCCGGAGAGAGCCACATGTGAGAACTACCTGACAGGACCTGTGGCCTTAGCAGTGAGGGGACAACCTGCTACTGTGACCCCAGGGAAGCCAGGGGGTCGTTAGCTGACTCGTGTCTCCCATCGCTCTCTGTTCTCCTGCAAGTGCTTCCCACTGGCCAATCCCAAATAGAAGCCAGAGGGTAAAGGATCCAGTTGTTGCAAGCTGTAAAATTCAGCCTCCTGAGGCTTCCAACATGGTAGAGCCAGACAGAGATGGAACTGAAGGTCAAACAAAGATATTCAGCACAGAGCGTTGAGTCCAAACTCTCTTCCTCAGCAAGCAGAGTCTGATGATGGCTTCTTACAGATTCTGGGAATGAGGATGAGATGACGAATTTGGAAGAGCTTCAGTCTTAGAAAGGCAACAAACAGCAGACAGCCAGGATTAATATGAGCGGTCCTCATAAAGCATCAGAGTAAAGAGCCAGGCAGAATGGTGGAAACCAGATGTGAGGCAATGGGACAGGAACCCAGAATTGAACAGGAGAGTTTTAATGAGAAATAGAAGGTGTGGCCAGGAGAAATTCTCTAAAACAACACAGTGGGTTGTAGCACCTTTTTTCAAAGTATATACAGATTTTTTCACAGGTGAAGAAGGAGCTGGAAGGTCTGCAGAGCTGGTTTTGGCAGATACAAAGAGGACTAAGACATGACTCCTAAGTTTAGGAATTCTCTGAATTACTAAAGCCTAAGGGGCCAGACATAATCCAAGAGTGCTGTCCACCGCTTGGCATATCCTGGCATCTCAGTCCTATTTGGTCTCTCCTATGACCCAAATCCTTCAGAACTATTTTTGAAGATTTCCACAAGACTCTGAAATTCTTTGACATCAAGCCATCATGCATATAAAATGGAGCTCTATATGGATATGTACATATATAATAAGACATAATATAATATTATAATAAATTATTAATATTGTATATCACTTATTAATCACAACACAATCATTAATTAATATTATTAATTATACATCAATTATAATAATATATGTTTATATGCTATAATTATAAATATAAAATAAGTATAATTATAATTAAATACATGATTAAATATAATTATAACATACATAACTATATTCTTATATACTTCAAAAAAATTACCAGTAAGTTGGGTTTTTTTGAAGTCTATTTGAATTCTAGTAAAATCTCAATACTTAGGACATAACTCAAGATTTTACTTTCAATCACAATCAGCTCAACCAAGAAAAAGGCCATCTGGAAAAGTAATCGTTACTTTAGAACTACCTCTCCCTGTTCCCTTTGCACCACCAGTTCTTGTAGACCCCCTGTTGGGCGGCTTCAGCCCAGAATCTTTTAATGGGAAGAAACAGAAACTCGACTCAGACTAACTGAAGCAGGGAAAGAAAGGGAGAAACTCAGGGCTGCGCTGGACTGTGGCTCGTCTGGATCTGGGCCCTGAAAAGGCTCAGCCTTCCCTGGGTTCTCTTTGCTGGACGTCTTTCTCCAGACTCATCCCAGGATAAGAAAGATGGTCACCCGTAAACTCAGATCCCCATTCTTCCACTTTCCCAACTCCAGAAAAACTCTGGTGTGCCCCGCTGAGGTACAATGTGCTGTTGTTGTCCCCAAGTAGCTCCGTCTTGGTCTGGTACCACCACCTGTGGCAGGAGAAAGGGCACGATGGGCGCAGGTGGAGGGGGAGTAATGATTTCATGAACTCATGGACTCTCTGTGTTCTCTGTGACTCTCTTTTTCTTTCTACCTCTCTATCCATACACCCACCCATTTACCTCCCTGTAAATAAATATACCTTTGTTGGAGTGGTAGCATTTTGAATTATGCTAATTTGAATTGAACTGAAGAGCTTAATGAGAGAAATAAATGAAAAGGGAAAAAGAGCGTAGGCGTGCTGTTTCTCCGCCTTCATTCTGCCAGGAGACATTATACATCATAATTACTTGGAACATTCATCCCTTAGAAATTCTCAGCCTGAAGTTTGCTCTTCTTTCCAGTGGCCTAAGACCACCAGGATTTTAGATCTAAATATCAAGCACCAAAAAACCCATGTTGTTAAATTGCAAGATACCTCCTACACCCCTTCTTCCCTTCTGTTCCCCCTCACCTCCCAGCTTCTCGGCTAACTCAGACTCGCAAACTCGTCCCTGCCAAGTGATTCAGCCCTGGGGAAGTGACGCCTGTCGATGAGGCAAAAATAAATTCATTTGTAGTTCTATATCTTACCTCAAAAATTCATCTAACTGTTACAGTCTAATCCAGAGTACAGTGTGTTGATTTTAATGTGAAACAGTGTATCCACCAGTCATCGAAGTAAAACTGGTAGTAGAGAAATGCTCCCCATATTTCTTGTCCCTGTCCCTGGGACACTGCTCTGAATACCTAAATCCAACCAATCCCGCCCAAAGAAACCAAACTTGGGTAAGCCCATGGGGATATAACTGCCAGTCAGAAATCAATCCTATTGTTGCAGTGTCACTTTCGTATTCACTGAAATTTCAGTTTCCCTAAGTGTTTTGACAATTACTAGAAATTTCCCAAATGAGGAAACAGCGATTACATTTTTTCAAAAAGGAAAGGCTTTTTGAAATTATTGTAATGTCCATGGTGATCTCATTGTCTGTTACTTTTTAAAATCAGGTTGGCATTTTTGAGGTGAAAAGGGCTTTTTAAAAAATGATTTAAAGCGAGATATTGCTGCGAAATTGACACACTGTACCTGGCAATAGGACAGGGCCACCAGCCAATTGAAGGACATGAAGTTGTTCAGGCTGCAAGAGTAAGTGTGTGCTCTTTATTCTGCTAACCCACCACTCTCGTTCTGCTCTTATGAGGAATGGATTTGACCATTGTTCTCTACCACCCCTGCTTCTCTCTGCAGGGAAGTTCCTCCCTGTTCCTTATGCTCCTGGGACACAATCTGATGTGGGTGTTAAGAGACCACGCCTTCTTTTGGGATTTTATAACCTTTGAAGCCTGATTCTTTTCTTGAGCGTCTTCTAAAATCTCATCTTTAATTATTTGGCATCTTCTAACGTAGCAAGACCCCAATTTCCAGAATCTATTCTCTTTCAGTTCTACTTCCATGCTATCCTGTTATTTTCTGACTTTTTTTTTTTTTTTTGGTAATAACCTTGCCAAGGAAGCCAATAATAGCCAGTAGACACTAGTTCTCTTATCCTATCACTCACTTCTAAAAGTACAAGTTTAAGATACTTACTCTGTCTCCCAAGTTACTAAAGGCAACAGTTTTTCCAGCTGCTCTTCCATAGTATAAAACGGATAGCTAGTTTCTTATATATCCTCATCTCTCATATTGACCTTACTGCTGCTTAACAATGAGGCCAATGCCATATATTATTGTTTTACTTTAAAGCAGTCTGACTCAAAAGACCAATTTCTTTGTTAGCACACACTAAACTACATCTGAATAAATGTACCCTTAAATCATAATAGTTTAATGCCATCAAAATTTCTTATTCATATCACAGTTGAAAACAGGTTGGGCAGCGCTTTTGCATCCCATAGTGGTCCCCTGTGGAGCCCCTGGCTTCCTAGGTTGTCAGAGAAGAGCTGGACATAGGGTGATTTCAAAGGCCAAGCCTGGAAGGGGGTTATATCATTACTGCCTACATTCCTCTGGTCGGAACTCAGTTATTGGAACGTATCGAATTGCAGGACAGTCTAGGAAATGCAGGCTTTCTGTGTGATCTGAAAGAGGAATTGTAGTAAACCCATGGCCTTTGCTCTGCTATCGGTGACTACAGGGTCTGCCGTCAACATGTATTGGCCATCGAGCAAGTTACTTAACCTCTGTGTGCTTCAGTTTCCTCCTCTTTAAAATGAGGATAATAAAAGGATAACTACATGAGGGGGGTCATAAGTTTGTATATATATATATATATATCTATATATATATATGTAATCTGAATAAGCCTGGTACATGGTTAGTGCTGTATAAGGTTATATAAGTGTTACATAGCCAGTTGTTAATATCTCAGTACAGACACACCGGGATAATTAGCAAATGTGTCATTTTATAGGAAGTCTGTTTGATTAGCAAGTCAGACATTTTAAAATCCTAGCCGTCGTGGCTCTGAGGCCAAAATAGTGCATACCTTCATGACTCATTTTGTGTCTTTTTACATTTGCTCATTTCAGTTTTGCAGGCTTATTTTAGACTGTGTTCTATACCAATGGGATGACATAATAGTGAAAGTTCTCACTCAAGGGATATTCTTCCTAAACATTCTACGGGAATTACCTGATTAACGACAGCCAAATTTACCAAGAAGTGACTCTGTATGAGAAAAATTGTCTTTCATTCATAAAATAATTTATTCATGTATCAGAACTTAATACACATTCAGTATGTGCCAGACATCGAGTTCAACAAAAAAGCTATAAATAATGGATTCTCGCGATGGCAGAAGAAGGTGATTGTTTGTCTACGGAGTAGCATTTATTACTATCTACATTTTTATAAAGAAGAATGTGGAGTTTGAAAAGGAACCACTGATGCTCTCCATTCTCCACTTACTATAGGAAAAGAGTTAAGATTTGCATCCAGGACTGTCCCAAGTCAGTAGCCATACTCTTATCACTCCTCCAGCATGTCGGCCAGAATGCTAGCAGGGAACAGCCCATACATTCAAAATGGGTAAGTCAAGGTCAGTTCTAAAAAGGGACTACAAGTAAGAATGTGGGCCAAGTATGAAGAGACACCAGGGACAATGTAGTACGATAGGGCTGGTAAGATCTGATGACACTTCCTACCTGGAGGTGTGAAAGGAAAAGAGAAGGAGTAGTTACCAGGAGCCAGAGAGAGAAGGCTACCTGTCAGAAAAAGAGAATTTCAGTCCAGGAGTGTAGCCAACCTAATGTGACCCCACCGGGAAGGAACGAGGGCAAAAAATACTCAATACTTCCCTCTCTTTGAACTCCTGCCAATGTTTCTCACTTACCGAAACAAGCAGAAGTCAGAGATTGGGGGTGGGGGTCCATTGATGAATAAGTCCTTATGGGTCAGCCTCCCAAAGAACCAAAGAAGATGGGAAAAAGAAATAAGAGTGAATTTGGGGGGAGGGCATCAGAAAGTATCACAGGTGAAAAATGGAAGAAAACGAGTGAGTGGAAAACAAGATGGCCATCGTAACCACTTTAAAATCTGTGCACACACTGAATTCTACAGCATTTAAAAAAATTGTATTAGGCAAGATTTTACAATGGATTTAACTTAATTTTCACATCCACAACTCTCCTTTACTATGAATATCACCTCAGTTTATTAATATTTAATTATTTTATTATAGCAATAGATGAACTGGCAAAACCAGGTCCGGGAACAAACACATTACACATTTGACTCTTAGCAAGCACGCATTATCAACGGCTAATAGCTGAAGCATGCAGACATAACACAGAGGCTTAGTCTCTGCAGGAATTCAGTGGCCAGAGGAATGGGGGGTTGTGACTTACCAAGTGAGGAAGTACATCTGTAAAACCAGCCAATCAGAGTTAAACGGCAGAAAAGAGAGCTCCCAGTGAAGTTCTATGCTGAGCATCTATTTTGCTTAGAATCTTAATAGGGAAATATGTGTCCACCTAAAACATTCTAGAAGTCATTTTTCCCAATCTTTTCTTCCTGGTCGTATCAAAGATCTTCAGGTTCTTATTGAAGCTGTTATTGGTAGTTAACATCTGTGCAGTCTTCATGGCTGAAAAGTTCGTGGATCAACATCTCCCTCACTGCATGCACCGTCCATTTTAACAGACCAGTTTTGCAGGCAACATAAATGATTAATGAATCCTGGGTGGTGAACTAGCAGCGTGCTTGGTGTTTCTGACCCAGGTGCTTTAAAACTCATTACTGGTACCTACTGAAGCTTTTCTAATGGATTTAAAATAGATTTCACTACAGTTAACATGATTCTGCTCTTCTGTGATCCTGATTTTCATGTTCCTTGTTTATGTGTTGTTACTTGTCATTGTTAGGCACTATCAACAGGCTTACATTTTTTGAAAAGTCAACCTGCATTCAAGGTGACAATTTACCATGTTCCATTTAGAAAAGAAAAGCATTTACTACGAAGTTGCAGGTCTAAACAATGGACGTTTGACACAAGACAGCACTTTTTAAATGTAGAATTTGCGAGTTTAATATTACAAACAAAGCCAGGCCTATACTAAAATAGTGCCCTGGAATATTCCCGATAATGGACATCAGTAATTTGCTCAACACTTCTATGTGGTTGCGATCCAGAGGGCAAATATTAATCAGCCTCTTTCTCGCCATGGAGGGGCACAGGCGCTAAACCGGTCAATCAGATCAACTTCTTTCTCCAACTACTGTGATTGGTTCAGAAATGGGCATGTGACTCCAGCACAAGGCCAACTAATTTTTTTTTTGAAGGTTTAATATATGGACGATGGGAGAGATTATGCATTTATCTTCTCT
The DNA here is from genome assembly GCF_023065955.2 of Ursus arctos. NCBI lineage: Eukaryota > Metazoa > Chordata > Mammalia > Carnivora > Ursidae > Ursus > Ursus arctos. Next base: position 67,347,328 of record NW_026623078.1, read on the forward strand.
GGGATTACAAACAATAAAGGTTATAGAAACAAGAGCTATCACAGAAATCTTTCCTTCTTGCATGAAGGAAGCCATCTGCCCTACGGAAGAACGGGAATAACCCATAAAAGATAATCAACTAATTGGCACATTAAAAAAAAAATTACCAATCCTTTCCCTTGTGGAGAGTATAAAATCTGTATCTTCTGCATTCCTATGTGACTCCTTTATGCAAATTTACATTTCAGTCTTTGAGGTTTCAGACCCCCTCTAAGCTAAGGAAGGCCAAGGAACCCTAATGGACACCCCACCACCGTTGCCCTTACTGCAGGTTGTACTAAGGGCAATTGGGGTTAACAGCAGAAGGAGAAATGGATGTCAATGACCAGGAGAAAAAAAAAAGTAGAAGAAAGGAAAAAAAATTTTTTTGAAGAAATGTAAGCAATAAGCTGTCAAATCTGGATTGAAAATCAAATTATAATCAGATTTGTATAAAGAATTAAAATAAACAAAACAGATAAGAGATAATTTTAAAAAAAAAGATGTATAAAGTCTTGTGCTTTTAAATTTCAGGGTTCCAGAAGGACTGGTGGTATCACTAGCCAAGAAATGTAGTAGTCAGAGAAATTGGATACATTAACAAAAAGCCTCGAGTAACCGGAATTGCACACCACAGATGGAAGATTATATGATCTACTCATATTCTTGACTGTGGAGTAACTTTCAAAATACAATGTGTATGATAAGAACGTCTAAAGACTTTGTTATTGACAAAGTATGGCAAACTTAAAGTGACACCCCCTTGTACAGCAGAGGCAAATCTTTCTGTTTACTGATGCTTAGGACACTGCATTTGTTTAAAGAAATCTCATTACCAAGATCCAGAAAGAAAGAGATGTGTAGGATTAGTGCCCAGGAAAAGTGAGTGACTGTTCTATTTACACAGACATTAGGGAATAAAGTATTTCACAGAAGGGTGTCTAGATTGATAGAACTTCCCTATGCAACAATCAAACTCTTAAACAATGTTAACTATTTTGGAGGACAACTTTATACACTGAATTATTGTAATTGCTTTCTTCTTCAAAAGACCACATGAAATGTAAAAACATTTTTGATAGTTGAAGTGATTATTATGAATATAAATTATGGTAATATTATAAAATAAGAATGTCTTGAGGACTTCTAAAGTATTTGGATCTTTTCCCTAATCCAGATGACTATGCTTTCAGAATTTTTGTATCTGGATATTATTATTATTATTATCGTCATCATCATCACCATAATCCTTAGCCTTCTTCATGTTGAGTTACCAGTTATCCCTTTCTGTTATTGGTTTAGTGACTTTACAACCTCACTGGTTGGTTAGTACACTTTCATGCCCTTATTTTCTAGGGAAGAGGAAGTGTGTGTAAGCTGGAGTTAATGACTGAAAGCTTAAAGCCACCCTGTAGTCAAGCTCATTGGCCTTCTAAATTGTGCTATTCGTCAGCTTAATCTATGTTCTCAGTAAATCTAACTGTCTCTCAGTCTGTCTCTCTCTCTCTCACTTGTTTGCTCGTACTCATTTTCATGCATTTCACTGTGCCCTGTGCATAGAGGCGGCCTCATATCTGATGTGCAAATATATTTGCACCCTGTGTGTGTGTGTGCGCGTGCATGTGCGTGTGTGTGTGTGTACTGCGTGCATACACACCTAGTACAAGGTATAAAGCATATATTAAAAAGAAGGGAAAGGGCAGTATTAATGATTTAATAATAGACAATTATAACTATATTTATATACTTGAACATATAGTAAAGTGAGTGAGATTAAGAAAGAAATCAAGAAAAGACTTTGATAGAGAAATATTAGACTGATAGCAGTACGAAAATTCAAATTCTGATATTTCAACTATAAAAAAATTGCAATGAAGGGGCGCCTGGGTGGCTCAGTCCTTAAGCGTCTGCCTTCGGCTCAGGGCATGATACCAGAGTCCTGGGATCAAGCCCCGCATCGGGCTCCCTGCTCTCCTGGGAGCCTACTTCTCCCTCTCCCACTCCCCCTGCTTGTGTTCCCTCTCTTGCTGGCTGTCTCTCTCTCTGTCAAATAAATAAATAAGTAAATAATCTAAAAAAAATTTGCGATGTAAAAATTGAAAATTATTTGAAGAAATATTTGGCCCACACTATTGTATAGTAGTCTGATTACATGAGTGACATGGTTTCAGCCATGAAAATTTAGTGCCTTCGAACGAACAAATGAGTCACATAATTTATGATATTTAGAGAATGATCTTAATTGTGATAATAATTGATAATAATTGTAAACCGCTTGAAGCCAGGGACCAATCTTGTTCATCGTTGCCTCTCTGTCCACACCTAGCCTAGCACTGCATACAGCTGATGCTCGAAAAGGCCTTCTGAAAGAATGGCTGTCAACTCTGTGTAAACTCCAAACACATGGCTGGCTGGCTGGCTGTCTAGATGAACATATATGCACACATGTATACATAAGTACACGAGGAAAAACTCCTTCAGTAGTTATTTAATTAACTATAAATAAAATCACTTCATTCCTTACAAAGATATTTATTTATTGTCTCTAAGTTAAATGGATCAATAAGACAGTCTCTGCCTTAAAGAGGATTGTAATTCCTTTGAAGAATATAATATATATTACAATATCTAAGGATTGTTTATTTCTGCAATATTTGGCCGCGTAGCTATTTCAAATGTCAAGTAAAACTGAAATTCATAAAATTTCATAATTTTATTTCTCACATTTATTAGCTAATTTCATTCAAAAGAGTTGATGTAGTCTGTAAACTTTAAGTTACACAATTTTACTTCTAATTTTTTCTGTTTTGAAAGAGCAAAATCTTAGTAAAAGAGATAAAATATGACTTGCCAAAGATTATAAAGTCAGTATGTGACAAATCTAAAATTAAAGAATGTATTTCAGGATTGTGCACTCATAATTAAACTTCTCTTCTGCATACTGAATTCATCTATTCGTTCATTAAGTGCACTGATCTCTCCAGAGTATTACTCAGTGGTGAGAAATTTGTGCCTGAATTTTTTTTTTTTTTAGATTTTATTTATTCATTTGAGAGAGAGAGACAGCCAGCGAGAGAGGGAACACAAGCAGGAGGAGTGGGAGAGGAAGAAGCAGGCTCCCAGTGGAAGAGCCTGACGTGGGGCTCGACCCCAGAACTCCAGGATCACGCCCTGAGCCGAAGGCAGACGCTTAACGACTGAGCCACCCAGGCGCCCCTGTGCCTGAATTTCTTGCATTTACTTTGTACATTCTCATTGTGTGAGTAACTTGGTACAAAGCCTTTGTTCTTTTATCCTAAGCTTTTAAATGTCTGATTACCAGGGTAAGCCCACTGCTCAAACGTTTTGTTTTTAAAATAACACAGGCAAAGAGTGCAAAAGTTTCCGTGTTTAGGAGACACGATCTGAGAAACTATTATCAAAATGAATTAAATAACTCCGTTTACGCATTGCCTGGAAACTCATAAACCCAAGGATGACGGCTGCACCTTCCCACAGTAACATTCATTTCCCCAAACATAACATTAATCAAACTTGTAATCTCTTGTTTAATATTTATATTCACAGTTAGACTCTAAACCCCATAAGAGCAGGGATGTGTTAATACCATTTGCCATTTGGTGCCCATTACCACACAAAAGTGTCTGACGCAGAATATCAGTTAAATGGAACAAAACTGAATAGCTGAGGCGGTATGAAAGTCCTTTCAATCAATCATCTACTGGAAATATGAGAAATTCCTTCTGCAAAGGAAATTAAAACCACATCAAAGAAAATCAAAATCATTAATATATGCTTATGTGTTATGTATGGATATATACAGATCTTGCTGTCTAAATGTGTGTGCATGTGTCCATGTTGATGCTATCTCAAGATTGCCATAGAGTTTGAATGAGTTGAGGATGTAATAATAATAAGATAAGGAACAATAAATAATATAGATGAACATTTATTGAGTTCTTACTATGTGCCAGAAACTATGTGCTTTACATGAATCAAATCATTTGATTCTCACAACTGCACTACTAGGTAATTACGGTTTTATCCCTATTTTACAGAGAAAGAAACAGCCTAATTCTATAGGTACCATAAAATAAATGGAAAGCAATGTCACCTTTACTGTCTGATAAGCTTCTTGTATGACTACAGGAAAAAAAAAAGAAGGAAGGAAGGAAAGAAGGAAGGAAGGAAGGAAGGAAGGAAGGAAGGAAGGAAGGAAGGAAGGAAGGAAAGGGAAAGAGAAAATCCTGGCCAGAACTTGTGAAATACACATCGGTACAGATGATTAAGTTAGAGATTACTCAATGCCAACTGTTGCAGAAAGAGAAGAGAGCTATTTGGGTGTGGTTCTGTAGCATATACACGGCAGTACATTTCATTGATCCCGGATTCTTTTTAACTTCAGCCTTGCTTTTTATATTGTATAGAGTGGACAGAAATGACTCAGTAAACAGAAACAGCGAACGGTAGTATGTTATTCTGAGATTTCAGATATGCTAAAGAAGTCCACAGGATCGAGCTAAGTTTAGGAATACCAGGTGAAAACATAAAATCTATTGATCTCTTCAATTGAGCTAGGCACCATGTAGAACACTTTTTATTGACTGATTCATGTAAGGCTCCTCCTCACTGCACTTTGATGGTAAGCATTATTTCCTCACCGTGTCGATGAGGAAGTCAGAGTGAATAACCGATCCCAGGTCGCACATCGTAAGGGGCCGACTCTAGCTCCCACACTGTTTTACTGCTTTATGTCCTCTTTGGAAGCCAAGTTGCATTGATAAGAGCATCCTGGCAGGGGCCCAAACACAATAACTATCAAAGTTGAGGTGGAAACAGAAACATAAGGCAGCGGGTTACTGACATTGGTCAGACTTGAGCTTATGAGACCCAACAGTGGCTCTGTGTGACAACGGGAGAAAAAGCAGGAGGCAGACTGAATGGCCAGAACTTAGCACCCAAGAGATGCACAGTGGAGGTAAAGGGGGAAAACAAGGGGAACCCTTCAGTTCCTGGCTAAGTGATGAGCAAGTGTGCACCCTAAAAATGCATGAGAAGTTAGGGAAGTGGTTTGTTAATTATTTCCAGCAGGAAAATGTTGAATTTGAGGTCATTGCCATTCAGTTGGAAATACCCAGAAGGCAGATAAATATGTAGGCATGAAACTCACGAGAGAGGTTAGCCCTATAGAAAAAGATATTGGAAGCTGTTAGCTGGGTGCTGAGGCAGTTACTGAACATGACTAAGGTCACTTGAAAGTGTACATAGAGTGGATAAAAAGGTAAGGAACCAAGGACAGGAACCCTGGAACTAATGAACATTTAAAGAGCTCTGCTGTGCTTCCCAGGATCAAGGCTTGATTTCTTTAAGACATTCTTTACTGCTTGGTTTTAATTTTTTAAACAGCATTTATACTGATAAATTATGTTTGACTTCCAATAAATATAATTTGGATAAAAGGATACAATAAATAAAATAAAAATAGTATATAAATGTAACATAAAATAAATATATATACACAACTAAATATAATGAAATAAGCAACATAATATATTATAAATGTATAAATACAAAATAAAATAAGTAAATAAATTTAATATAATAAATACTATTAATAAATAACATGTAAGTTAAATAAATATAAAATAGGATATGAAAAATTACAAATACTTTTGTCATAGACCTGACGTGTGTGATAGTGGTATTTATTAAGTGACTTCATTATAAACTATGAATTGCAGAAAATACTGACAGGGTAAAGAGACACAAGCACCAATGATTTTTTTAAAGGTTTTATATATTTGGGAGAGAGAGAGCAGGAGCAAGGGGAGAAGCAGGGGGAGGGGCAGAGAAGGGGGAGGGGCAGTGGGAGAAACAGACTCCCCGCTGACCAGGAAGCCAGTCACCTTGCTCCATCACAGGCTTCTGAGACCATGATCTGAACTGAAGTCAGTCACTTAACTGACTGAGCCACCCAGGCGCCCCAAAAGTACCAATGATTTTACAACTTGAAGATAACCCTTATTCATAAATCAATTTATTTACTTCCAGTAATTTGTGGAAAACATAAAATTTACTTTCATTAAAATAAAATTAGAATAATGCTGTGTATTTAGTTTGTTATTTTTATTTGCTTATTAAGGTAAAATTAGTATACACTAAAATTCACACATTTTAGAAATGAAATGCAGTTCGGTGAGTTTTGGGAAAGGTGTATGCCCATTGCCCAACACCATCATCAAGGTATGGAATAGTTCCATTCCCCCTAGAAACCTGACTTGTGTTCCTTTACAATCAACACCGCCAACTGTGGAAAACCCTGTTCTGATTCTAGGGCCATGGATTAGTTTGCCTGTTCGTTTAATTGGAAGCACGCAGAACATACTCTTTTCTGTCTTGCTTCTTTCGATCAGCAAAATGTTTTGTGTAAGTGAGATTACTCGTTTTGTGTAGTTATGTGTATCAGTTGTGTGCCTCGCTACGTGGCATCGCAATTTGTCTATCCATTCACCTACTGATAGATGCTTTGAGTGTTTTTAGTTTGGGGCGATTATGGAAAAACCTCAGATCATGTATTTACAAATTTCATACACATACGTTTTCACTAATTCTGGCTTTCAGAACTGTCAGACAATATATTTAAATTCATTCCATGCCTCTGAATTTGTCAGAGAGGCAATGGGAAACTAATACATTTTCTTTTATTCTTTTCAGAATTGGGTTACTCTAACAGCTTCCGGGTAGACACAACACATTGAAATCTCTCCAAACTCATTCCAAATTGCTACAGCAATTCATAGCAATATAACTATAATCCCCAAATACAAGATACCTAAGTCAGACATCTCTTTAAATGCAGAGTTCTTCAATAAAAGGGGCAAAAAGATGTGTATTTGCATGTATATTGGCAGGAGTCACTAAAACTACCACTAAGTCTCTTTTTGCTTTAAAATGAATGCCTGTTATTGATACGAATATTCCCAATAATCTGAGAATATCTGCCAGTATGAAGCTTGATCAATTTGTAGAAATTAAGATATAATTTGACATGGTGAGAAAATTGTCGTGTCCTTTCACTGCTCTTGAGACAAGTCCAAGCAAGGCTGGAAGCCTCCCCTTTCACTGGCGTTACCCACCCCACCTACTGCCTTGCATCCGCACCCAGCTCCCTTGTGCAATAGCTCTAATCGATTCCCATTCATAAATGACATAAAGGGAAACCCACTGTTTCTGCATTGCTCCTTTTCCCATTTACACTAACACTTGACCTGCATTCACGGAGGAACTTAGCATCTCCACTGAATCAATCGTGTGGCTGGAAAAGAATATGTAGGATGAAAGAATTTCTGATCTTCGATCTCAAGTGACAACATAAGCAGTAAGGTACAGGGCCTTGATCCAACACTCCTTTATATATATTTTATGTATTTCTACTTCCTTGTATTAAGAAACAGGTAATGCTTTACCAAGAATGTAGACGAACTGGTTTGATTAGTTTTACTCATTTTTAAAAAATTAAATAAAAGGAACAGAAAGAGAATGTTTTCTTTAATTTTAGTTTCCTTAAAAACTGCAAATTGAATGCTTCAGTCAAACATTGAAAAACACACTAAAGAGCAGTTCTTTCACTAAAGAGCAAAAAAAAGGACAACGGTGGGCTTAAAATTTGGCTTTTTTGCAGCAGCATAACAAACTCTAGTTCTGATGAAGAAAATACTGGGGTGCCTAGGTGGCTCAGTCAGTTAAGTGCCCAACTCTTGATTTCATCTCAGGGCCCTGATCTCAGGGTCGTGAGATTGAGTCCTGCATCCGGCTGGCTCTGCACTCAGCGTGGAGTCTGCTTGAGATTCTCTCTCCCCTTCTCCCTCTGCCCTCCCCAACTCTCTAAAATACATAAATAAATGAGATCTAAAAAAAGAAAAAAAGAAAAAGGAAGAAAGAAAGAAAATACTTTTACTACCAATCTGCATTCTGGTTGATAAAACTTTCTGTGTCAGTCTTGGAACTCACAGTTTCTCACAATTCCCTTTCCCCAAGATAAATTCTATAAAGCACATATTATAGTAATTTTCCATTTTTGTGGAAATCTGATAGTTAGGGGCCTTGGGGAAGAGAAGGAAGCGCCTACATTGTGGTATCACTCTCCCTTTTAATTTTCTTGACAAATCAACATCTTGTTAAATCAATAGCTATAAAGTGCCCATGGTGGGCATTATCGAGATGCCAAGCACAGCAAGAGGGTAAGACCCAGTCCCAGCTCAAAACATGCCTTAAAAGGACAAATAAAATCTATTAGATATTTCTAAAGATCTATTTTTTTAATCTCAAAATCAACAGATTCAATTTTTAGTGATGTTTGGGGGTCTCACAAGTTTTAAAAATACACATGTATAAAAATAACACTCCCCTTTCCCCAACTCAAGAGCCGTAATCCAGGTTTACCCAAGAAAGTCCTTATTTTAAAACTGAAATCCCTATGTTTAAAACCCCCTCAGTCCTGAGCAAACTAGGACAGGTGGCCACCCTCTCATACACGACAAGATTCAAGTTAAATTTAAAAAGTACTCACTGGTTTTTCTCAGGGGGTGCCTAGTACTCTCCTAGGAACAGTGTATGAACTAACTATAGTTCAAACCAAGCATTTGATCATTTAACAACATAACATACAATAAACAGTATGTTTTAGGGTTTTTTTTTTTAAATCCCTTTATTTGAAAAAGCAGTAAGAAAATTCAATGCCTTATACTTTTTCAAGTGATAAAAAGAGGCAAGTCTTCAAATCATGTGGTTCTTAGTTATACAAGAAATGTCAGCTGAAAACGAGCAATTTATAATTGCCGAGGGAACAGTAACTTCTAATTGTCTCACTCTGGGGCCTTGTATCTATATTTTTAAACGACAGTGTGAATGAATATCTGTTTTTACAGTGATTTAGATTAAATATTTTAGGATTTGAGGGAAAGGTATTATGCCGTTTGCTTTTTCAAGAATGCTGCTGTTAAAGTAATTTGTAGCATAAAACAAACACATCAACTCAATCTAAGAATGGTATATTGTTTTTTCATGTAACTATGATAAAAATTGGCGAGTTGTCGTTTGGCTTTCAAAATTGCACCATTCTATTGACTGATTTCATACACTGAATGAAGTGAGGTCTCCATTCCAATTTGGCCACTCAGAATTTTATGTTTGTATTTTTTCTATCTGTGTGTTTTTTTAAAGCATGGTTTTCAAAAGTTAACAAAAGTCTAACATTATTGAGTACGCTGAATTTAATCATGATAAAATTACATTTTGCCAATAGAATCCCCAAATCTTTGAATAGGTATTTGTGATTATTTTAGGTTCTCAGTGAAGAATTGCTTGGAAAACACTCCAAGCAATAGCTTCATTCACTAAGGATATTAAGGTTATTATTAATAATAATACATGACACTTATTTGTTCTCATGCTGAGTTTCTCATAGACTTTTCAAATTTAGTGTGTCTTAGAAAGAACTGCTCGTTTGATTTGGCCATTTCCTCCCTCTTCCTGTCCTCTCCTCAGCCCTGTAAATGGCATGGCCACCCCACGGAGTGAATTAGCCAGAGGCCCAGGTCCCAAACCTGATTCCCACTTTCTCCCCTCCGTTTCCTTGCACCAACTGCCATCAAGTCTTCCTTACTCTGTCCCAAGCACATCCGGAATCCCTGTCCTTCTCTCCCTCTCTGCTCCTGCCCTCTTAGACCAGGTCACCATCACTTCTTTCGTGGATCCCCTCAACAGCCTCCTGACTGTACACTCTCCTCTCTTACCTGCTCTAAATCCATACAGCACTAAAAGTGTGCCTAAAACATCCACCGGAGGGGCGCCTGGGTGGCTCAGGCGACTAAGCATTCGGCTCTCAATTTCCGCTCAGGTCATGGTCTCAGGGCCATGAAATCGAGCCCATGCTGGGCTCCAGGCTCGGCAGGGTGTCTGCTTAAGGTTCTCTTTCTCTCTCTCTGCCTCTGCCCTTCCCTACCACTCTCTCACTCTCTTTCCCTCTCTCAAATAAATAAATCTTAAAAAAGAGAGAGAGAGAGAAAGAAAGAGAATACACTAGGTCGCTTATCTGTTTCAAAGCTCTGCACTGGTTTCCTGTTGCTTTTGGAAAAAAATCCTAATTTCCAACTCTACCCATAACATCTGGAATGCTCAGGCTCCGGCTCTGACTTGGGGCTCCTTTTCTGCTGCTCCTTGGGACACTGCTGGCTTTATCTCCACGGATTGTCTTAGTCCACTTGCACCGCTATACCAAAAGCACCATGAGCTGGGTAGAGTATAAACCACAGGAATTCATTTCTCACAGTTCTGGAGGCTGAGAAGTCCAACATCAAGCTGTCAACAGATTCCGTGCCTGGTGAGGGCCCACTTCCTGGTTCACAGACAGCTTTTCACAGTGTCCTCCTGTGACAGAAGGGTCAAGTGTCTTTCTTACAAGGGCACAATCTTATTCACGATGGTTCCATCCTCATATACGTCTTCACTTCCCGAAGACCCCACTTCCTACTACCATCACATTGTAAGTTGGATTTTACCAAATGAATTGAGGAGGGCGGCAGGGGTGGGGGGAGGGGGCACAAACATTCAATCTACAGCAGATTCCACAAAGAAGACAAAGATTTTTAGAATTTTCATACAAATATTCCCTCTCCCACCAAACACATCCTCCTCTTTTTGCATTGGTAAATGTCAGCTCCTCAGAGATGCCATCCCCGACTACCCAGAACGAAAGAGTTACTTTCCTTCCAGCACTTACTACAACTCGTAATCTTTTCCTTATTTGCTTCTACACGTGTTTGGTGCCTTCCCACCACAAACGTGTAAGTTTCATGAAGCCAGAGGCTGGGGTGTCTTGTCCACTTGCTATTTTTAGCGCCTACAGCAATGTCTGTAACAAATGAGTGTTAAATTCGTGTCTGTTGCGGAGTGGTTACTTACAGACTTTCTGTTAATGGAGGTTAAACACTTTATGTCTTATATCATTTCATCCTTAGTGAGAGACAGATACGATTCAGGGCACCATTTTACAGATGAGAAAATTGAAACTTAAACTTTCTGGCTGTGTAAAGTCCCAGTGTAGTCCTACTGGTAGAAAGTGGTGAAATCAGAAACATATCGCTCTGCTCGATTGCCCATGTCCTTACTGGCCCTGGGACCCTGCAGGCTCTCAGGAGCTGGGGCAAATCATAAGCATGAGCCCTCCAATCCCTTCTTCTGCCAGATTAGAAATTATAAAATTGGGATTTCTCTAATTTTACCATTCTTTCTACATTTCTTAGCTGGAATTCATCTATTACAAAGGGGGCTTTATGCTGTATGTGTCTCGTATATGTCTTATTGTGAGTAATTGAAATTATTAAATCATGTGGATTCCAAAACTCAAGTAGGAATTTTTTTTTTAAAGATTTATTTATTTATTTATTTATTCGACAGAGATAGAGACAGCCAGCGAGAAAGGGAACACAAGCAGGGGGAGTGGGAGAGGAAGAAGCAGGCTCATAGTGGAGGAGCCTGATGTGGGGCTCGATCCCATAACGCCGGGATCACGCCCTGAACCGAAGGCAGACGCTTAACCGCTGTGCCACCCAGGCGCCCCTCAAGTAGGAATTTTGAATAGACTTAATAAAAACTATCCTGAGAGTAATGGGGGCAGGGGGTGGCACCGATGGGTGCCTGTTTTCCTTCCCTGCCATGACTGCTTAGGACTCTTCCAATTGTCCAGGCAATAGAGCGCTCATTATCTTTCCACAATCAGTAATGAGAGGTCATGCCTTTTCTATTAGCACAGATTATAGTTATTAGAAATCTCCCTGCAGAAATCTTATACTGAAATATCACAGGTTTTCTCATTTCAGTCCTAGGAGTGGTGGGTTTAAGGTCATTTTAGCAATCTTTGGTAGAATCACCATACACTGAAACATCCCGAAACACCAACGGCAAGCCACACGTTCGCGTACACAAACTTCTGCTTTCTATATCATAGGCTTTCTGGATGGCCTCAAAAGAGAAATTGGGGGGGGGGATAGGGAGGAAGAAAAAGGAAAAGAGGTCTCTTTCCCCCCAAATCCTATTATTATATCCATATGTTAACCAGAAAAAGAAACGCAACAGAGACGAACATAAATCCAGCTGCATCGGAGATCCTGGTGAGCCAATAGACTTCGAAGCCATGAGTCAGGGAGAGATAGTGAGAGCCAGAGATCACTCAGGATGCGCATTTCTCACAAGCATCTAGAACTCTACTGTCCCAAAGAAGGATTCCTGCTCCTCCTCTGTTTCTCATGGGCATTCATGCTAATATGTCTTTGTCCTCGATCCCTACCTTCCCTTTATCACTTGCCAAACCAGCCATCCAGTCCTGTCAGATGTGCCTCTAAAATGCCCCCTGGGTCCCTCTCCTCCCTTCCCTCTCTGGTGGCATTACCTTAGTACATATCTCCACCATCTTGTGTCTGGAATAATAAAAATAAAATAGCTTCTTAACTGGTCTCCTCCGTCAAATACTGCCCCGCTCAGGCCACCACTACCCCATGTTCCTTGTAGTAGCCGGTAGGATCTCTTTAAAACCATAATTGTGACTCATAAGGCTCCTCTGTGAAGGCCCAGTAATAATTCCCTATTGTGTTTAGGACAAAGTCTGAGATTCTTCATAACTCTTTCAAGATCTTGCGAGAATTGGCCCAGACTGCCTTCTTGCTGCTCTGTCATGCCGTCTTCTTTTCTGCAACGGTGAGCTTTCCTGAGACTGTCGAACACCTGATGCTCTTCTCCTTGAGTCATCACACGGGCAGGTTGCTTCTGTCTGCAGGGCTCTTGCCAACACACTCTTCCTGCTCCAGAGGAATGAGCTCCTCCTCGGGGGAGTTTCCCTCACCATCAAACTCCCTCAGATCAGGCCTTATGCACCCCTGCCTCGTATCCTGGCACACAACGAGGGCTCCACACGATCTGCTCCCTGACTTCTAAATTCTCTCCCAATTCACAAGGGCCCCAAAGCTACTGCAACTAGACGTGAATCAGGAGCAATAGAGGATCACTCACCTCGCATTTGCCCTCAGTCAGTCTTACTCCGAGGGGATATGGTAGGTGCAAATGGAAAACTCCCTACCACCCAGGTGTCAAGGCAAGCCCTGGTCATTGGCTACATGGCCAATTGCTGTCAAATTCTCAGTTTCTCCTTCTGTTGAGATGTGGTAGCTAGGCAACTTCAATAACATTTGGAATCCAACCCGCAAAAATCTCACTCCAAGACACGATGAGGTGCCAAAACTGGTCGGCTTCCCTTGAGAGCACTCTCCCGAAGGCCGTGAACCTGCACCAAGTGTCTGGGAAGCAATTTTTGTAAATACCTACGCTGCAAGCGTGCATCGGTATAATGTTTTCTTGACTTAATTATGTGACATGGCCAGAGCGTCTGATACAATATGTGGAAGGCTTGGATTTTCCTACTGTAAGATGAAGTCCATATGTAAATAATTATCCTGTTAATGTGGCACGTATTTGAAAAACTGACTACATATTGCAACATAAATTAAGCAAAACGAGCAGTTATTTCAAGAGGGCTTTTCCAAGCATGAAATCCTTGCCGTGAGATTTGTGCTGTAAATAACGCATTTAAATGAAGTAATAAATCAGAAGTCTTTTGCATACATCTTTGAAGAAAAGGGACTCACCAGATAATCTTACCAGATAATGATTTTGAGATGGAAGAACTATGGAAACAATAGTATTCTTCAGACAAACTTCTATCTTTTCACAGATTCAAATTAGCTGGAGAAGGAACATATCCACTAAGGGGCTTTCTGAATGTCACCAACATTAAGATGATAGAGGTATAGATTTTAAAGCTGAATAATGGCTACTTAATTCTCTGTCGCCTCAAAATTCTCTACGGCGAAGTGACTAAGTGCTTCCTTGTATTTTTTTTTTTAACTCGTAAATGTGTAGATAAAACCATAATGAGAAAGTGTTAAGCCTAATAATATTTATTCCTTGATACAAAGTGTTTTAATACACAATTAAAACTTCCCATTTGAGGAAGATAAGTGACATGGTAGAACTGGTTGACTAGAGAAGGTTAATTTTTTTCTAATTATATATTAAACAACCTCGCTAATCACTCTTTTCCTATTGCCCAATTTTTTGCTTAACTGAAATTATAAGCACATTCTAACTTTCCCTAATACTTTTGATTAATCCCAAAAGGTGTCTTATTTCTAACATGATTGTAATATTTTGTCCTTTTACAAACATATCCGTCAATTAAAACAAAGCAATATCATTATCCTATGTTATTATCCCTAGGCTCTAATGAGTATTTAGCCTGGGATTTGCTCAATAAAGCAAACACATTGCCATACAAATAATGACTATATATTTCTAGAACTCACAAAAATAGACATTCACGGTGAAAATATAAACCTCTAAAAATGTAATAAAGCCTCTAAAAATGCAATAAAATTCAAATATTTAAATATAGATTCAATTTTAAAAAACTATTCTCCAACTTATTCATGCAAAATTAACAAACAAAATTTCACTTCACTTTAGTATACACTTCAGCTGGCTGTAGAATAAACATATTTTACTAAATCAGTTTAACATAGACAAATAGCAGTAGTTAATTTACCAGATAGAAACTGGGGCATATCTATCAGTTATCTGACAGCAGAATCATACCCAGGGAGAGTTTGGTGCCAAGTAATTGAGAAACTGCTTGAAAGCATTTCACGCTTTGGTTTCTGAACAACTATCACGAAGTTCAGTCCAGGGCCGCTTATGCAGTGTCGTGCTTGGAAAACAGGAAACTGCCTTAGGAGGAAGTTGTTACTGTCATTTGTAAGATATCTCAGACAGCTCATCCAAGGACAGATAAGGTATTTTGCTGTGAAGCAGCTGTATTGTACTGGAAAGCAAAACAGTCATAAGAAATGGATATGAATCCTGGCTCTCCCATGTACTACTCACATGTATAATCTTGGACAAGTCATTTAATGTTCCAGTCTCAATTTTATCATCCTTAAAAAGGCTATAATACCTGCTTCAAAGGGCTCCAATAAAGCTCATATAAGATCATAACTGGGAAAGCGCTTTCTGTTTTAAAAGACTACTCAGCTAACAGATGATGGTTATTATTCTCCATTCAGTTGTCCTCGCCATCGTATTAGTGAATTTATGACCTTGGAGGTTGAGTTCTAAAGACCCTACAACTTCTTCTTCTTGATTGTAGCCTGAATGAATCAACACAGAGGGAACATCTGAGAACTGTTGAAATAGTGAAGGAAATCTGACTTATCTGGAATGAGATGCGTTTATGCCCAACCTCTGAACTGATACATATCAACAGCAGGCGAAAACCTTGCAAATTTAAATACATTGGACAATTTATTTGTGCTTATAGGTCTATTTTTCTTCATATAAGCGATGTATCTTAATATGTTACTTACAAAGTGACTCATATTGGAAACAGGTTTTATTTAAAGAAATGCTGTGATAAATTTTTTTTGTGGAATAAAGAACCAGTCCTTCAGTGTAGAAAAATTATAGTCTTGTAAATTTGAATTTTTATAAGCCTATTATTGTAAAAGTGGGGATATACTCCACTAGGATTTTTTTTTTTAAGTTGGATGCCTCACTCATAAACTGGGGGAAAGTATCTACATGGGACCAAGACACAATACAAATGAAGAATTAAAACAGTCACTTGAATGGTCTCCTAGTAAAGTCGTTGTCTTGGTGTTGGAACTAGAGTTCAGAATAAAGTAATTGTCTGGGATATCCATGTCCACACCACCCATTTAACAACGGGTTTCCTTCTGTAAGTGGAGTCACAGTCATCCTTTATCTGAAGTACTGGACTCTTTGTATCAGTATCTGAATATTAGCATCTGTATGATAGACTGACTCTTACCCACCCATTCTAGCCTGTTTGCTCTATTTGATTATGACCAGTCACAGACTCTGGCTTTTGACCGCCTTTGATTCCATGTTTATTATTTTTGTTGTTTACTCTGCAACTGAGCTCATAAGGGTTAGAAGATTAATAGGGATGGCCTCTGAGTACCCAACTTCTCCTTTGCCCCCATCTTGAATCCCTTACAGCTTAGTTCTGCTTGGAGCCAGGCAAGGGCAACATCTGCTCCTCAGTCAGCTCCAGCTTCAAGTTCTTCTATCTGGGCAGATCCTAGAACTCCTTGTCAGCCCTGGAGTGAGAGTTTATGGAGTCTTGATTTTTTTTTAAACAGTGTCCTAAGTCAGGTTTATTTTCAGTTGAAAGTGACAGCAAGCCAACAAAAAACTAGTTGAGCCAAAAAATGGAAATTTATTGGAAGACTTATAACCACAAAAAGAACAAATACGGCCCAGAGACCAACTGGGAATAGAAACTCCAATGTCTCCAGAATGTGCTACATGTCTTGCATCCACATGTTGGCTTCATTTTCTTAGCAAAGGTTTTCCCACCAGCAGGAAACACAGAATCTGGCAGCATCTCCATCTTCAATCTTCCAGAGTCATCACCAGAAAATGACTGGCTTCTGCCTTCTCTCTCTTTCTCTCTCTTTTTTTTCAAATTAAAAAACCAGGGAGAAGATGTGTACTTTGTCCAGTGTGAGTGAAGGGTTCATTCCCAGACCAATCAGCTAAGGTCAGGCAGTGAGCAGTGTTACTCTGGATTTATTTACTCACCTCAGATCATTAAGTGTTGCTAGGACTTACGAAAAGTGACAGCTCCCATTCAAAATAGATGCCTTCAATGGGAGAAACACTATTTCCCAGAAGGAGGGAGTGAGTGCAGAGAAACAATTTCCAGAAGGAGGAGGGGTGAATGACTGGACAGACATGGCAATGATTGTTTACTGGGATAGATAAACAGTTGGCATATTATTTTTTGAACTTTGGGTTTTCTTATTTTCCCTATTAATCCTTGCCTTTTGTTTATACCAAATTTGTCTTAAAGTCAAGGTGACTAGTGAATAGAAAAAGCAAATGAATCTGAATAAAGCTTTATTGGAGAATTAATACTTCTTGAGAACCAGCCAATTTCCAAAAATTTCTTCTATAATCTTTCATTTTCCCCCTCAAAGAACCCTGAAGTGAGATAACTCCATGCCCATATAAACAAATTAATACTCAGGGATAATAAATAGCTGCTTCAAGATGATGAAATTAGCAAGGGCTAAGCTGCAACTAAAGACCTGTGTATATTCAATTGGAAAAGGCAAATGCAGTGGGGCTGGTGCAGATTCAATTCATGGTGGAAATTGTGAGAAAGTAGCAATTGGTGTTCAGGGCTCATCTTTACATGTCAACCCCACAAGAGATTTGTTGCTTTGCAGGGATCAAGTCCAAGGACAACTCAGGACATATTACCAGATTATTAGTACAAGAAGTATAAATAAATAATTGCTCTACTTTCTTTTCTTTGGGATCTATTTTATTCACCATCACAGTATTAAGATGGAAAGTTGAGATTAGGGTGTAGACCTAGAGAAATGAGGCCAAGGAGACCAGCTGTCCTGCTGACTATAGCCCATGCTAAAGGTTTTCTCACGGCATTATACGATAAGAAGACTCTATTGGGATTTGGTGGAACGTCTTTAAAAAATAAACAGAATGATTTTTCCTAGAATATCTCTTTGGTAGAATGCATTCTTGAATCAATGGAGGGGTTAGCCAGCTATTGGAGGATTCCTGGATCTTGAGTTCCTGTCAAATGCCATTGCATCCCAAATAAGAAGTGACAAGAGATGTCTATCCATGCAGAGCAGGAAAGATGATAGGATATTTACTTTGTGTCCACAGAATGAAGTTGAAGTCCTTCTGTTCATCTGATTATCTTTAACACTTACCCACTGCGTACAGGCAGTAGTACCTTTTGTTTGGTACCAGGCGTGCAAAGATGCGTTCCTCCTCTCAAACTTACAGTATCATGGGTGTACTTTGGTGTATTTCTGACCTCAAAACTTCAATTATTAAGATAATTTTGTGATGTGAGTACTTGGTGAGTACTTGGCATAAAACCCAGGCTACTCAGATGACAGATTCATAATGTAGCTAACATATCTCCCATGTTGTAAATGAGGGAACCATCCGAAAGCCTGAATGACGCGTGCAGTGAATGACTGAGCAAGGTGGGATTTGAGTCCATCTCTCTGGTTCTGGAGCTCAAACACGCACCCTGCTCCTCCATGCTCCTACACTAAAACTGCAAATTGGAGGTTAAGTTGTGTCTTCCTCTTTCCTCTCTCCTCCCCCTACATATTTAGCAGACAACTGGGAAATGAATCTGGGAATGTGCTCACTGATCTGAGCACTGACACCCAATAGAATTAATTTGCTTTTGACACTACACTTCATGTGTGTTCAAGCTTACATTTAATTAATGATAAAATTGTGAAAGAGCATGGCCTGGAAAATTGAGATGAAATTAGAGTTTTTTTCTACCTAATTTCAAAGCCTAGAATTCCAACCAAATCTAAAAAGTCAATTTGGTTATTAATTTCATCCAAGGAGCTCTTGGATGAAATAATATTGCTCAAATGAATAATAATATGCAAAAAATGGTTCTGCTATAAGAAGAATTTCTTAATTTTATCCTTGAACTTGGGTACGTTCTGTTTTAACAAAAAACTTCTCCAATTACATTGAGCAAGTTTTCATTTTACCTTCTAATATTTTTGTTATTTCTCATCACTGACTATCATTTAGGCAGACAAAACACCACCTACCACCAACATCACTTTAAATAAAGTCTATATGCACGTAAGGATCCTAAGAAAAATAATACTTATCCTAACCAACAGATAATGAGTATACGGACATTCAGCAGAGCTCTTTCATCTAAATTATCTTATTTAATCCTAAATGAAACTATTTTGGGTGGGTGATATTATTAGCACCATTACACGAATGAGGAAATGAGGATTAAAGTGGTTGAGCCAATGGTCAAGAGCAACAGCCTTCCAAATGGTGGGGCAGGGCTGTGACTTAAGGAAGCTTGTCTTGGCTTTTCCAAGACATATTTGTCTTGGCTTGCAAATATGAGACACTTTCTTCCTCATCCTCTGTGCAATATTTGTAACAGTTCATTGACCTCCTGGACATTCATTTAATATTCAGTAATTATTACTCGAACACCTGTTTTATGAAAGGCACCATGCCAGGCACCGTTGGGGATAGACATCAGCAAGACCAAAGATATGCCCTGCGGAGTTTACACTCTAGTCTGTGAACAAAGGCAAATATCCCAGTATGCAGAACTCCAGGAAATAGATCATTTTAAAAATGCCATATGAGAGGCATAATTTTTTAAAATATTTATTTATTTATTTATTTATTTATTTATTTATTTATTTATTTTGGGGGCAGAGAGCGTGCGCACATGAGTTGGGGGGGCGCTTGTGGATAGGGGCAGAGGGAGAGGAGAGACAGAATCTTAAGCAGACTCCATGCCCAACATGGAGCCCTGCCTATGCGCAGCTCCATCTCACTGCCCTGAAACCATGACCCGAGCCAAAATTAAGAGTTGGACGCTTAACCGACAGAGCCACCCAAGCACCTGGAGAGGCATATTTTAAACGCCATGAGGTTTAACCGAAAAGGGAGGTCACATCTAGTGATAGATGTGTGATGACGTCACGGAGGTGTGGCCTCTTTTTTGAGCCCTCAAAAACACGGAGGATTTCAGCAGGAGGGAGTAGGAATTCCAAAAGAGGAACAAGAGCATAGAAGTGAGAATGTGTTGGAGAGTTCAGGGAATTGTGAGGTGACCAGTTCAACCTGGAATGTGTAAGAAGGTCATGAAAGATAAATCCCAAAGGCTGAATTAGAAGACAAATGATAAGGGACTAGAATTTTAGTCTAAGAAACTCACTGTTGGGTCCACATATGTTCCACGTTAACTAAATTGGCAAGTCAGTTCCTCACTAGCATTGTTATATGCAGGCAAATGTTACTGAATTTAGGACAATCTGTTGGTTATGTAAAGAACACAAAAAGCAAGTGTAAGGAACTACCGCTCTACGGGTATTCTGGAAGTAGTCTCCTAATTACTTGTCTAAAGATGATCTAAGTATTGCTACAGATCCGCTTAATCCTTAATTCTCAGTCTACACAGTCGATAAGGACAAAGTATTTTGGAAGAAATTTCTTTTTGTATTACCAGTCTCCTCAGATGTAATCTTATTTTGAAAAAAAAAATGCAGTTCTTAATATACAGTACTAAGGGGGAAAAATGCGTGTCAACAGGCAGAATAATCTAAACTGAAAGAACAGTGTGATCATTTGCTTTAGACGTTATGGTTTATTTAGTGTTTTAACCATCAGTCTTTATGACTGAAGGATTCACCTCCTAGCCAGTCCCAAGTGTGTTAGCTTCGAGGGGATCTTGAATCAGAAAACAGAAGTCCGTGAGAACAGCTGATGTCTGTCTGATCTAGCTGTTTCTAGATCAGACAGACATCTGTGTCAGTGGCAGAAGTTCCCGACAGAATAGCCTTATTAGGAACAAATTTGAAGGATGAGTATTTGGCCTTGATTCATTAAGATTCTTCTCATGTATTGTTAATTAGCTCCATTTATCTCAAATAAGCTAAATAGTCTAGAAAATGACAAGAGGTCACAGGATATGAATCACTTAGAAAAGAATAAATATAGATTCAGATTATTAGGAACAAAAATTAGAATGTATAAGGAACTCCAGCAAATCAACAAGGCATGGAACCAAGTAGGATAAAAATAGGCAAAAATAGGATTCAGCAGTATTCAGAGGGAGATTTCCAAATGGACCACAAGCATATGAAGAGACACTCTAGCCCACCGGTAGTCTGAGTGATGTATCTTAAAATAATAATGGAATCTCTTTGTATCCACCAGGTTAGTAAAATTGAGCAAGTTGGAAAGTACTCAATGACACTATGGACCTGGGGAAAAGAAACACTGACTCTTACATACTATTTGAAGGGTACCTTCCAATGTAGCTTTTTTGAAGAGAAATCTGACACCATAGTGGAATTAAAATGCAATCTCATTTGCCAGTCCATTCCCCAGAGACAAAAATCACCCACAGTTCCATAAGGGAACATGTCGAAGATACCAACTGTAGCGGGGAGGTGAGCGCCATCTGGGTCTCTGTCACGGGACGCAAGGGTACACCAAGCAAGTCAACAGCGATGTGCTGAAGGCAGGTCCAGCTGCATGAAAATAGGGAAAAACAGGGAAAAAATCTGTCTCACCACACAGCACTATACATTATTATAGACACATGTATATCCAAAAACATATGAAGATAGTTTAAGGGTGGGGGACTGTAGTGGGGATCAGAAATAACAGGAAAATGTTAAAATAATATTTTTTAAAAGTAGGATCTTTCTTAGGCCAATAGTGAGAGTGTGCCATGAATTGTGAAAGAGACCCAGAGTAAGGGAAGGAAGGAGGGAAGGAAAGAAGGAAGGAAGGAAGGAGGGAAGGAAGGAAGGGAAAACTGAAGTGTAATTATAAGGAAATGATACTTTCATTTCATACAACTAACTTGTATTGAATGTTTACCGAGTACCAGGCACCGTAAGGCACCATTTATTCAAGAAACAGGCCAGTAACTAAACATTCAAAAGGTTGTTACCCTTCAAACTGATCACCTTGATAAACTACGCGCTCACTTTCCCAGCCTGGCATTGTTCAGAAGATTTGTGGAATTGCTATACATTGAAATCCAATTATGTCCAAGCACATTTGAGTGTCATTAGGAAAAAGAAAAACAAAGCTATCTCGTTACTTTGCAGTCATGTTTTTTGGAAACTATAGGTGTGTATATGTATATATTTATGCGTACGTACAATATGTAATATATATATACATGCAAAAGGTGCATCTGTCTAACTTTTAGCTGTTTCAAAGAAATTACTCTTTCCCAAAGGACTGAGATTTGCCACCGTCTGAAAGAATGCATGGCTGACTCCGAAAGAGTACGTGAATGACGGTAGCATTGTCAAAATGTCTTTGCCTATAGCCCACCCTAAGGTGATTACATTAAGGGACAACACTCGTTTACCTGGATTAATTCTTGTACATTTACTTAAAAATAAAAGTGTGGGGGTGCCTGGGTGGCTCAGTGGGTTAAGCCTCTGCCTTAGGCTCAGGTCGTGATCCCGGGATCCAGGGATGGAGTCCCTGGTCTGGCTCCCTGCTCAGCAGGGAATCGGCTTCTCTCTCTCCCTCTGCCTCTCCCCCTGCTCATGCTCTCTCTCTCTCTCTCCCTCAAATGAATAAAAAAAATAAAGAAAGAAAAGAAAAGAGTGCAGTGATATGAACAAAAGCTACTATCATCCACTTTTGTACTCTTCTTCTTTCAGTCATTAATTTCTCCTTCATTAAATAAATGTTTTTGAATCTTTCCTTTATGTTATGGTCTGAGGTGTGTGCTGAAGATGAAACAAAAAATAAATAATAACTCGTGCCTAAGGTAATGCAAAGCCTGATGGTTTTACTTTAAGAGGTAGTGGGTTTATGTAAATATCCATGCGGACCAAAATGACGAGAGCCAAATTTCTGGCAAAAATGTAACTTCTCTGTTTGACTCTGCTTTATATTCTAATAAGTTTCGACTCTCCACCGGAGGAAAGCGGTAGAACGGGAAGATGAAAATGTTTCCCAGATATTTATCTATTCACACCAGAAAGAAGGTCTGGCCAGAGCCCCTCAGCATAGCTAGCAGAACCCTGCCTCCAGGGGGATCAAGAGAAGGAACATCTTCTAAATGCCTAGTGTCTAATTGTGCCCAGCTGCTTACCTCTGCAAAGGCTATTGACGATGGCCTCTCCGGGGCAGATTCTTTGTTCAACAACCAATTATCCAATTGTCCTTCAAGCATGCAGTCTATGTACACACGTCATTCCCTTCCCAAACGGATTCTTTTATTTCAGAGAAACCCGTACCACTTGGGATGTTTTCCTCCAACCGTATAGATTGCGTCCTGCTTCAGCTGTGCTGCTGGCTGTAGTAAGCATAGCCTCACTGCAACTCACCTCCACGCTCCAGAGACTTAGTCTCACGAAGGTTTATCGCAGGTCGCAGAAGGCTCGACGTCACATGGTAATTTAGGGTGTCTGTACCATACAGAGAGCATACATCACACGCAGGGAGAAATGTAAGGACCAAGGAACAAAGGGACCACTTACAAGATGCGGGTAGGGTGAAAGAATCCACAAAGACACGGCAGTATCAGGTCTAGTAGCTGCAGGCCAACCGCTAAGGCGGAAAGGGGCAAAAGGAGAGATCAGGGGGGTTGCTGGGCACAAATGGCCAGGCCTCACCGTGTTCCCGTCAGCGTCCTGTGGTGCTCCCCGGGCACAGCACGCAGCCAGAGGGAAGGGGCGTCCCCTGAGCAGTGCTTGCAGACCAGCCTCCCTGGCGCAGAGTGGGATAGAGAAAAGGGGAAACTGAGTCAGGAGGCGCCAATAAAAATGACGAGGGCTGGAAACTGAGTTGCCTGGGGCTGTGCGAGAGTGTGGCTGCCCCTCTGTTGACTTCGTTTTGTCGTCATCCCTCTAGAACGGGCATCTCTGAAGCAGGGACATTCTCTACTGCTCTGCAGTGAATCTCCTACTCTCTACAGCGCCTGGCTCATGCCAGGAGCTCTATACATACCGAGTAAATGGCCACTGATTTAATTATCTGCGGCTTGTGTTGAGAGAAAGGCGCAGAGGAACATGGTAAGTATTCACCAAATTCACTCATTTGAAGCACACCTCTGACTAAACTCCACTCACCATCCCAGCCTCCAGGTATAAGTGCTCTCAGGTGGTCCCGTCTACTGCTGCTGCACTCCAGAAAAAGGGGTGGAATGACAGGCATCGATCCACGGCTATAGTTATTTGCCGTGACTATCAAGGCATCTTGGAAATAGCGGGCTTTCAACAAATACAGCATTTGGCAAATCAAGTCAGAGGTTCCATTTCACTTGTACAGTGTTATGCCTGTGGTCAGTGTGGGTCCCGAGTGCCCCCCCCATCTGTCTCATTTGTGAAGTGATAAGGAAGGAAATTGCAAGTGGACATTGCAATGTGAGTCTCCACACCAGTGCTTCCCTCAGTAAGAAAAAGGACATTACTCTATGGTAAAGCACACTGTGTGAGACGAGATGCAGAAGAGTCCCCTTACCTCTGACATCTTTCATTTGCCCCGTGAATGTGGCCTCTTGATGTTTAGAAGCTCGGCTAGAGACACAGAACAAGACAACCTGGGCATTTATGTCTTGATATGTTTGCAGTGAGAAATGTCCCAGCATCATGCTTTTCATCTCAGAAGACTACGCCAACAGCCTCTATCATAACAAAACCCCAAGTTCGCAATTAGTGCGTCCAAGCTGTGATTAAGGCAGTGATGAATGTATCATCACTGTTTTTCAAAAGCCACCTTGGGTTCTTTTCACTAAGCCTGGTTTGAGTCTGCAAAATGATAGATCTTCAGGAAATTGTCTGCAGTATAGAAGATATAAAAACTTATCTATAGTAAGTCAGGCACAGATAGACAAAACCTGTATGGTATCACCCACCTGCAGAATCTAAAAAGTCAAAAACATAGAAACAGGGTAGAGTGGTCGTTTCAGCACTGGGAACGGGGAGGAAATGGAGGGACGTCAGTCAAAGGGTACGAACTTCCAGTTATAAGATGAATCAGTTCTGGGGATCTAATGCTGAGCGTGATAGCCATATTAGTAACGCTGCATTGTACAGTTGACACTTACTAAGGGAGTAGATCTTAAGTGTTCACAAAGGTAACGATGTGAGGTGATGTGTTAATTAACTGGGTTGTGGTCATTTTAATATATATATATATATATCAAATCATCATGTTGTGCACTTAAATTTTCTTTATTTGTCAGTTATACCTTAATAAACCTGGGGGGAAATAAGCCTATCAAGGAAATCATCCTCAAAACAAAAGCATGTCTTTATGATAATACAATAATAGCATACCTTTGTTAGTTTTATCTTAATAATATAGTAGTACTCTAAAGAAGCTTTGGATACAATTATTTTATTTCAAAACAGATCCATTCTCTTTGTCTCTTGTTTCCTGTGACCTTTCTGAACTGTTTAAACTTAGAGGTCTTGTCAAATGTCAGTTTTCTGGCAAAAATATTAGCTCCCATGCTGCAGAAAGCATGACTTACTTTGTAGGAGGAAAAGTTATCAGCAGAACTGTCTCCTTTCCACAAATACCGGGGCTCATGGTGCTCGGGTCCGCTTGCGTGAATCCCTCCGAAGCATGCCACGTCCCAGCAACAGCCACCCGCCAGGACGGGCGGACAGACACACAAATTTCTCCTATACTATTTGTGGTGCTAATGCCCTATCGGGAGCGGTGCTTCTCAAAGGCAATGGAGGATGGTGGGGTTTGGAGTCATCTGAATTTGAATCCTGGCACTGCCACTAGCAAGAAATATGACCCTGGGCAAGCTACTTAAACCATCTGCGTCTCAATTTCCCGGTCTGTAAACTGAAAATAAAATAGCATCTACTTTCAGGCTGTTGCCAAGATTAATGAACTAATTCCTGCAAAACACTTCATATCATGAGATCCAGACTCCTACTCTTTGTCTTATGACTCTGGATTTGCTAACATTCAGTAATTGGGTGCAGCTATTGTATTTTGGGGCAGGATTTACAGAAAAGCGTCTTCCAGCAGCAGGACTCCCTCACTCATGTGATCTTCCCAGCTTCTCTGACTAGAAAACTGCAAGAGGTGGGGATGGTGTTCAGGACCAGCCCCTGACACTTAAAATGCCCTTCTCCTTCCATGTGTGTATTCCACACACCTTTACTGAGAACCTATTGGGTTGAATCATATGAAATTGCAAATGGTCTAACCTGGGTAATGTGAAAATTAATAGAAGGAAATCTTGTTTAGAATGAAGTCCGGAGGCTGGCAGGGGGAGCTCTCACACCCGATCACTCCTTGTCAACAGCACACCTCACAGGAAAAGAAGGACGTAGCACATGGATACTACTTTACTACCCCAGCAGGAGGAAGGAAGGCATTTCTTCTCCCCTGGCAACAGCCCAGCCAGTGAGAGACAGTCACAACTCAGCCAACGAAAAGCCACTATATTTCAAGCTCCCAGTTTACTCCAACAGGACTTTTGGTTAATAAGAGTCCTCCCAGGGTGCCTGGGTGGCTCAGTTGGTTGAGCGTCTGCCTTTAGCTCAGGTCATGATCCCAACATCCTGGAATTGAGCCCCACATCGGGCTCCCTGCTCAGTGGGGAGTCTGCTTCTCTCTTTCCCTCTCCCTCTGTGTGTGCTCTCTCTCTCTCTCTCTAGCTCTCACTCTCTCTCAAATAAATAAATAAAATCTTAAAATAAAAACAGTCCTCCCGACTCCCCTTTCCTCTAAAAACATTCTGCATTCCTCTCCTTTGTTCAATGAACTTGCCTGTGTTTTTTTTCCATAACTTGCTTATCCTAGACTGAAATTCTCTGCTATTCTCTGCTATTCCTGAATAAACCCCTTTTTGCTGGTAAAATAACTGGCAGTTTTAGATTTTAAGTTTAACAGTAGTTTCCTACAATCAGATGCAAAATACCCGAGACAAAGGATTAAGGATGCCAAGATGAACAAGGCCAATGTGGGCCGTGTCTGTACAAAACTGATGATTCAGGTAGTGAGACACTCCACCAATGTGCTAAGGGGAAGGAAACAAAGAATGTTAGGGCAAAAAATAGCATCTAACCATGAACCAAACTCAAAGGAGTAAAAGTAAGGCAAGAAAAATCTCTCCTCATAGAAACCAAATGAGTGGGTCATAAGCAGTTGGGAGGGATATTAGCTTCCCTAAGGCTATTGTAAAAAATTACCACAAATTTTGTGGATTAAAACAACACATCCCTTTATTCTCTTATTGTTCTGGAAATCAGAAGCGCAAAATCAGTTTCATGGGCAAAATCAAGGTACAGGCAGAATTGAACTCCCTCTGGAGACTTCTGGGAGGAGTCTGTTTCCTTGCCTTTCCCAGCTTCCGCAGATAAAGTCCCTAGATTCCTTGGCTCATGGAATTCTTCCATCTTCAAAGCCCGTGACACAGCATGTTGCTTCAGCTGTCATGTGCCTTCGTCTTCTGCTTGTCAAATCTTCTGCTTCTCTCTTACAAGGGTGCTTGGGATAAGGCCCACCTGGATAAACCCACCTCAAGATTCTTAATAACATCTGCAAAATCTCTTTTGCCATGTAGGGTATTGTTCACAGGTACTAGGCGTTAGGACCATGCCTTTGGGAGCCATTATTCAGCCTATTATTCAGAGTTGAAAGCTAATTAATTGCAGAAAAAGCAGTTAATAGGTTGTCACTATAGGACAAATGAAGGTTCAGTCTTCGGTGCTCAGCAAGGAGATTTGGGAAAATATAACACCTTAGACCAAATCAGCCACATGAAGAGCAGGGAAGGTGGTGCTAAGGCAGATAGCACAGCTAGCATGACGGCCCAGGGGTGGGCGAACACGGTCTACTGAAAGACCCTAAAGACTGTCTTACTAGATACTTTTTACACATAGAGTACAAGTAATGTGGGGTGGTGGTAAAAGATAAGCCTGTGAGGGTGAGAAATCATTTTCTAACAAGTCAACTCTCATAGGATCATTTTCCCCTCAAAACTCAATGCCAAAATTTTAATATGATGTCAACAAATGATAATATGGGTTTTTTGGGGGGAATAGAATAACAGCAATAAAGTCTATAGTCCAAATCATAAGATATACATAAAGGAATAAAATTAAGAGAAAACTTGATACTGGGCCAATACATAGTAGAGTCTAGGGGAAAACAATGACCATGAAGGCTGCCAGCAGTTCAAAACAAAGCCCCAGAGATTATGACAAACTCAGATCCATTCTGGGGGAATTTCAGTGGCCAAGGATTGAGGTTCCTGTAATAGAAAACCAAGATTTCAGAGTACTGATGATTCTCAGTCTCAATCCATTCTCTATTCCAAATTTATTGAGGTCTGGCTTTGGTATACTATAGAGTTTCATGGGATCACTCAGCAGTTAAGGGAGTCCTTGCAAAAACAGCCTAAGAAAGTGGAAGTAATTATCTAATGTCAGGACCTCTGGTGTGTCCCCCGGTGTTCGATGCTGAGTGCCGGCCATTGCAGGAAGTCAGAGCGTATCTGAAACAAAGACCAAGGCAGAAGGTGATGGCTCCAACACATGACATACGCCACAGCTCTGCTTGGGTGTAAGCCCGGAAGCTGAGCAGGAGATGACAGAGCTCATTCGGGAGCGAGGGCAAAGCGTGATCCAAATAATAACTGCGTAGTTTACTCATGTTTCTTTCACAATGATGCATTTCATTGATTCATTCCTTCATCTTTTCATCCCTCATAACTTCATTGCACCCTGCTACGCACAGGTGCTCATTTCAGTTCTAGAAATATGGACATAAGACACAGTCGATTCATTCTCTCATTTATTTAGCAAATATTTATTGAATATTTACTATCTTTCAGGTGTTCCGTACACAGGATTGACTGGATAGGTCTTGTCCCTAAACATCCACAGTTTTGTGGGTGGGGGGAAGATGAATATGTAGGTACCACACGGAGTGATTTCTGCTGCAGTAGGAAGAGACACTGGGTACTAGAGGAGCACAGGGTGAGGACATTGGCCTAGTCTTAGGAGATTCAGGGAGACTTCCTGGAAGAAGTGACTTCTAAACACGGTTGTAAAGCAGAAGTAGGAGTTTGAAACTAATCGGGTCGAAGGAGAACAAGATGGCAGGTAGAGTGGATATCCTTTACAAAGATTCAGAGAGAACAAAGGACACTATTGGAAACTTAAGTAGTTTATTTGTGGCTTTAGGCTGCAGTGGAAGGGTGGAGAAGTGATAGTGAGGCCACACAGAATGCTAAGGCTAGATCGTGAAGGTTTGTGTATCACACTGAGGAGCTGGGATTTTCTCCTTGGGGCACTGATGTGGGTGGGAAAGGCCGCGGGATCACTGAGGGTTATAACCAAGGGAATGACATCATCGGAATTTAGTTTTAGGTCATCTTTTTGTAGTGGAAAAGTGATCTTCCTCAAGCCTCCCCACACGCACACACCTAACAACCCACTTGAAATAACACCTCACGAAAGGAGAAACATTACACTCACTTTGCAAACACAGCTTCAGGATGATCCTTCTCTCTCTCCTTACCTGTCACTGCATGTGGATACATACTTGCCATCTGACTGCCATGTCCTCCTCAGAGAAACTTCATTGACAATGGAAATAAGGTCAAGAAGTCACACACAGAAATTAACCAGGATATTTTAAAGCAGTAAGTTATTTTAGTTCAAAATAGAAAACATCCCCCATGGGGCGCCTGGGTGGCGTAGTCGTTAAGCGTCTGCCTTTGGCTCAGGGCGTGATCCCGGCATTCTGGGTTCGAGCCCCACATCAGGCTCCTCCGCTGGGAGCCTGCTTCTTCCTCTCCCACTCCCCCTGCTTGTGTTCCCTCTCTCGCTGGCTGTCTCTCTCTGTCAAATAAATAAATACAAATCTAAAAAAAAAAAAAAAAAGAAAACATCCCCCAATTCTGTCCTAACAGAAATTTGCATCTGGAAGCTGTTTCTAAATGGTACCAACAATTAAAATAGACCACATCCCCCTGGCAATTTCCCAACCCTGGAGTCTTTCTCTCCTGCTTCTCCCTTCCCTCTCAAGATACATGAACCACTGATCTTTACTTGTCATCGTTCCTCGTCTCCTGCCCCAACTGAAAGTAAATAGGGAAGACCATAATTGCAGAGAAGGAAAAGGAACCAGTTTTTATGGAGCACCTGTTCAAGGCATGTTAGGTATTTCCTGATACCTTTACTACAGTCATTCTTTTTCCTGATAACAACCCAGTGAGGCAGGTAAAATCCCTATTCTGCACTGGAGAAATTGGGTTTCATGGTGATTCATTTCTCCTTTCTCTGTGTCAGGCACTGGGGCACTGGGCTAGAAGTTCAGGGTCACAGGGAGTGGTCAGGGAGAGATTTCAGGCCAGATTCTTTCGGCTCATGTCTTTCCAACTACATCATAAACAGGGCTTGGTCCTTTTATTGAGGTCTTTTGTTACCGGCGCCAGTGCTCACACAGCTCCCTGAGTTTCTGGTTCCCTGTTTTTCCCTCTCTGTGGCATTCTTAGTTTGTACCTACCTGCCCATTCAGACTTTGGAGTCTTCATGTTACTTGCCCCCTGGGTGTCTCTAACCTCCTAATTCTTGATTGCTGATGTGAGGATGCCCATTTTCTCTTTGGTTGGTGTCCAACTCTGAGCCACTCACGCTCCTGGGTCAGCTCCTCTGTCCCCTAACACACTTATCTCCCAGCACTGCCCAGGCAGGACCCAGTTTCTAAGCACAGGTAGCAGCTCTGATCCAGGGCCTGCCAGTCCTTTTTATCATACCTCCCATCGAGAGAGATCTTAAAAAACTTCTCTGTTTCCTCTGCCTCCTGCCACTGACCATTTAAAAAACTATTGCTATATTTTTCCAAGGTGAAGCTGTGGAGAGCTTCATGATGAGATACTCATGTTTTCTATTTTGATTAAACACTTAGGAGCCAAGAAGACCCAGCCATTTTTCACACACAGAATATAGGCAGTAAAATCAGGCCTATGAAGGGCGCTTGGATGGCTCAGTCGCTTGGGCATCTAACTCTTCATTTCGGCTCAGATCTTGATCTCAGGCTCATGGGATTGAACGCCTTGAGGGGCTCCACACTCAGGGGGGAGTCTGGTTGAGACTCTCCCTCTCCCCCTGCCCCTCCCCCAGCTCATGTGCACTCACTCTAAAATAAATAAATAAATATTTTAAAAAATCAGGCTTATGAGTAAATTTGGTCCAAGAATATACTTAGAAAATCACAAGGCTATGAGATTTCTGAACGACCATTTAGCCTGCCTTTTACCCTCAGGTAGGAACATGCCTGAAGTTTGTAGAAAGCAGGGGGAGAATGATATGTTAAAAAAAAAAAAAGTACCCCAAAACCTAAGGGACTGACCTTTTTAGGCTGTCCCTCACCTAGTACCATTCATTTAGAGATCATAAGATTTAAGAAAGACTCTTAGCTATATAGAAAACAAGGTTTGAATAATTTTTATAAAGGGAGAGAGTCTTTCTAGTGGCAGTTACCCAACTTGTAAAATTTAGTATGCAGTGGCCAAAACTGTGGGGCTTTGTGCTGATTTGCTATTTCTTTTAAATATGAATAACTTTTTAACTAATAATAATGTGTTTCCTGATCCAAGGTAGGATATTAATGATCAAATCTCATGCTTTAGACTATAAAGCAATTACTGCAAAGAACAGAGTTCTCTTGCCTGTGTTCCAAATGACAGAGAGAGAGAGAGAACCACCACATACACTGTGCAAACCCATCTTCCCTCCCTGGAACCTGCACTGAGCTGCTCCAATTTTCCAACCAAGGTGACCTGACTTTGAAACAGACGTGGTACAGCTTTAGTCACAGTATATAAGCTCTGATTTTTGCCAGTTTTTTTAAAAGTCATCACTTTATTTGCCAAGATTAACCTCTTTTCTCTACGTAAAATAAAAGTATTGTTCGCCTAGTTAATAAAGAGAAAATAACACAATGTCTGTGTTAGCACATGACTTTGAAAGCAATGGAACACCTGTATAGAGACTCTTGTTTGAAAGTGATTACAATGAACCCACAGCAGTACAGGCATTACGCGGGTGGCATTGACTTGGAACTCATGTTTAACTCAGACTTGTTATATAATAAGTTCATTTGTTGTTGTTGTTCTTCTTCTAAAGATTGCATTCAAGCTAAAATACTAAAGGAAAACAACAAGCACAAACACTGTCGTATTGGGACTTGCGTTGGACAGACCTGGATTTAAGTAAAGATTTTGCCAACTGCTGGCTGGATGACATCAAACTAGTAATTTAATCTGAGTTTCAGCAGGAGAGATTAAAATAGGAAATATAAAAAAGTGAGAAGAATGGTAGTGACCTCCTAGGGTTATTGCAAGGACTTGAAAAATTAGGCAGTGTCCAGGATATGATGCAAATTATTAACAAATGACATTATATTCTTGTTACTAAATATAATGGGCTTCTTGTACTTGAACACAGATTTAGAAATTAAGATACATTCTTACGCTGTTTCCAACAAAAATGTGTATTTTTTGTGAGTAGTATATATCTAATAAAAATGAGCCTCAATACAGAAATTCCAGAATGGGGCTGCTCATTATTATGAAGTTACTTAAAAAATAATACACCATTGCAATTAGACTCCTTAGCTAAAAGTAAGCTTTCTAGGTTCTTAGTACTCAAAATGAGATCAGGGACTCAGCAGCAATAGCAGCACCTAGGAGCTTCTCCAAATTTTAGAACCTCAGGCATTATCCAGACTACTGACTCAGAAAGTACATTTTAATAAAATCCCTGGGTTATTCATCTGCACATGAAAGTTTGAGGATTGCTCTAGGAGGCGCCTGGGTGGCTCAGTCAGTTAAGCGTCTGCCTTCAGCTCAGGTCATGATCCCACAGTCCTGGGATCGAGCCCCATGTTGGTCTCGCTGCTCAGTGGGGAGTCTGCTTCTCCCTCTTCCTCTGTCCCTCCCCTCTGCTCGTGCTCTCCCACTCAAATACATAAAATCTTTTTTATTTATTGCTCTAGCACTCTGCAGTAGAGTGCTCTAGTAGAGTTCTCAGACTTTAGCATGCTTCATAAGTACCTGGAGAACTTGCTGAAGCACAGATAGCTGGCCCCAACTCCAGAGTTTCTGATTAAGTAGGTCTAGAATGGCCTAAGAATTTGCATTACTAACAAGGTGATGCTGATGGCTCTAGTCCAGGGACCACACCTTCGTAATGACTACAACATTCAGTAAAGACTCCAGAGGTCACACTTGAGTAGTAAGACTACTGGTAAATGCTACTCTAGACCCACTCTAAGAAGACTTAAGAATAAACCTTCAAAGTACCAAATCTAACAAGCGACAAAACTAACAAAAAAGCCCAACACTCCTTAAAGGAGAACAACAAAATCCAGACAACAATATAACATTCAAGATGTCCGCCATACAATAAAAAATTAATACCCATGACAAGATGCAGAAAAATGTGACCCAGAAGCAGGAGTCAGTCAACAGAAAAAAACACTGAAATGAAAGAGATGACGGAATTAGCAGATAAGAGTATTATAACAGCTATTGTATATATGCCCAAAGACTTAAGGAAAAATATAAAAGGAGAGAAGTGGAAAATATATGACAAAACTAAATGGAATTTCTAGAGATGAAAGATATAAATGAAAAATACACTGAATGAGATTAACAGCAGGTACATACCCAAGAGAATTAGAAAAAAAAAAAAAAGTCACAGGGGCACCTGGGTGGCTCAGGCAGTTAAGCACCTAACTCTTGATTTCAGCTCAGGTCCTGATCTTAGGGTCATGAGATCAAGCCCTGCATCGGGCTCCATGCTGGGCATGGAGCCTGCTTAAGATTCTCTCTTTCCCTCTCTCTCTGCCCCTCTACCCCCAGCCTCTGCTCATGCACTCTCTCTCTTTCTTTCTAAAAACAAAAACAAACAAATAAAACATAAATATATATATATGTATATATATATGCCATATATATGGCATTATATCACATAAAAACCTATATACAAATGTTCATAGGAACATTATCCATAATAAGGCAAAAGTGGAAACTCAAATGTCTATCAACTGAAGAATGGATACACAAAAACGTGGTATAACCACTCAGTGGAATAGTATTCAGTCATATAAATACAGTTCTGGTACGATATCAGCCACCATATGATTGAACCTTAAAAATATTATGTTAAATAAATGAAGATAGTCACAAAGGCCATATTGTATGAGTCCATTCATGTGACACGTCCAGAAGAGATAAATCTATAGAGACAAAAAATACATTCGTGGCAGTCTAGGGATGGGCAGGCAGCCCATTTTGAGGGAAAGTGAGGAATGATTGCTAATTGGTATGGAATTTTTTTATGGGGTGATGAAAATGATCTAAAGTCATTGAAGTCATAGTTGGATAATTCTTTGAATATACTAAAAACCATCGTATTGTATACTGTAGGTGAAATGTATGATATATGAATTATATCTTAATAAAGCTATTATATTAAAAATATAAAAACGTTAGCATTATATTTCACACCTAGGAGGTCATTAGTGAACTTTGCTTGGACAATTCCAATTTGAATTGGGAGAGGGGAAGCCAAATTATGTTGTGTGTTGTTAAAAAAGGGGTGGGAGAGTGGTAATGTGAAAACAATGTGGGTAGACCATTCTCTTAAAAAGTCTAGCTGTAGGGAGCCTGGTGGCTCAGTCTGTTAAGCCTCCGACTCTTGACTTTGGCTCAGGTCATGATCTCATGGGTCCTGAGATCAAGCCCCACCGCAGGCTCCGTGCTCAGTGGGGAGTCTGTTTGAAGATTCTCTCCCTCTGCCCTTTCCTCCACCCACACGTTTGTGTGCTCTCTCTCTCCTTCTCTCAAATAAATAAATATTTTTTAAAAATCTAGCTGTAAAAAGAAAACAGTGTTATTTAGAGGAATTTCCACGAAAGGGAATTAGGTAATGGGAGGTAAAGGAGAAAGAACGATACAGAAAAGTGGAGGTGGGAGAGTTGACTGAGCAGGTGTGAGAGGGGATAGAATCTAAAGAACGGGAGTAGCCCTGCATAGGAGACCACCACTCTTCAACTGATCAAGGAGGAACGAATAAAGGTCAAATGTCTGCCTCTGAGTTGCTCACAATCTGGGGGCAGCAGCTGGGCTTTCTGACCGAGGAGACATTGCCCAGGGATCTCTAAACCTCCCTAGCATTCTAGTACTACCCATTCTGACACTTGTTGTGGTGCTGGTGGTGATGGTGGTGTGTGTGTGTGTGTGTGTGTGTGTGTGTGTGTGTGTGTGAAAGGGGGAGACCATCCTTCTCAATGGTGTTCTTACTGAGAGAAAGGCGACAATTCCCACAAGGAAACCTGATAGCTTTGAAGACACAGAATGTATGGGGGATATTCAAGCCAAATTTAGAGTTGAGAGCAGGGGCTGCAAGTCCAGCTTCTAGGTCTAGGCCTAGGTCTAGGCAGTTAATAACAACATCTGATGTTTATTGAGTGCGTATTATTCATGGGCATCAGTCTGAACACTTTTTGCTCATAAACACGCTTCATCTTCACAATAACCCTATGAGGTTGGTGTTTTTAATCCTATGATGGCTAGAACACTGAGGCATACGAAGGTAAAGGAACTCACCAAGGATACATAGTTAGGAAGCTGGTAGAGCTGGGGTTTACAGCCAAGCAGTCTGAGAGCATGTTTTCCAAACCATGAAGTTATATAGCTTTCTTTAAAGAAATATACACAATAAAATGGGGTGAGCGTATGATGACGGAAGAGCCCACGACCATCCCAAAGGGAGCAGTCATTACCTATGTCCAGCCCATTCCTCCCATGCATGAAGTGGGCTCAGTGTTTCCAGACCATGAGACTTTTTTTTTAAGGAGGAGCTGAATCTGAACTTGTAAATAAAATCTCACAATTTTTAAACATTGGTGACTTTTTTTTAAAGTTTAGATATTTCATGACAAATATGTCCATGGGCCAGTTATGGCCATAACGAGCCAGTGTGTGATCTCTGCTTTAAAGAGAACTACAGGCTTCTGTCCAAGAGAAAGAGGGATATGATACAAAATATGAAGTCTGGTAAGTTTAGAAGCTTGATATGTCTACAGATGGCATTTTTTTAAATATACAGCATAAGGGGAAATGAACACACATTCAGAAACATGCAATCAAACAAATATGCATCAAGAGGAAAATCAGGTAGCACCAGCCCAAAGAAGAGAAGAAGACAGATGTTTTAGAACGACAATGACAAAAATGCTGGGCTATTGTCATGCACCAGGGCCATCAGGATGGTATGTCTTTCTCCAAGAAAGATAAAGGTGATCTGGAAGAATAAATCTCTTGCTGTAAAAATCCTGCCCCACTTACATCAGGCATACTGTATTCCCCAAGATATAAACAAATAAGGGACAATCCATCACTATCTCACAAAGTTACTGGAAGGAGAGGGGAATTAAACAGTTTTGGCATCAGTAGGAGAAATAGTAACCCCAAAACAAAATTAAGCTCTGTTACCATGAAAAGGGACAATAGACACCGAGTGGTCTTATGGGGACATGGACAGTAAGGGGCACAGCTGGAATCTGAAAACAGATTGCTAGGTCAGCTCTCTTCCACAGCTGCCCAGGATCACCATACCTAGGGTGATGGATCTAAAACAGCGCTGTAGTTCTGCCAGATTCGCTCTCATTTCCGCCCTTAGAGATTCTATATTCTCATTAACATTTTCGTTAATACTTTTTTCAAGTCTACACATCATCTTGACCATTATTACTCTGAATTCCATTTCTGATAATTTGGTTATATCCATATCCATTAGTTCTCTGGCAGAGGCCACAGACTCATTGTCTTTTCTTTGCTGGGGGGGATTTCTCTTTCTCATCATTCTGATGAGGAGAGGTTGCGGGGTTGTCCAGAGCCCAAATTATTGACTGGGAGCCAGGCCGTGCACCCTTGTTTTATAGGGTTCTTAGGGATGCCACTCTTGAAAGACATTGAGGAAGACACAAAAAGATGGAAAAATATTCCATGCTCATGGATCGGAAGAATTAACATAGTTAAAATGTCCATGCTGCCCAGAGCAATCTACACTTTCAATGCTATCCCGATCAAAATACCAACGACATTTTTCAAGGAACTGGAACAAATAGTCCTTAAATTTGTATGGAACCAGAAAAGGCCCTGAATCACCAAGGAACTGTTGAAAAGGAAAAACAAAGCTGGGGGCATCATAATGCCAGATTTCGAGCTGTACTACAAAGCTGTGACCACAAAGACAGCATGGTACCGGCACAAAAACAGACACATAGACCAATGGAACAGAATAGAGAACCCAGAAATGGACCCTCGGCTCTTTGGGCAACTAATCTTTGATAAAGCAGGAAAAAACATCCAGTGGAAAAAAGACAGTCTCTTCAATAAATGGTGCTGGGAAAATTGGACAGCTACATGCAAAAGAATGAAACTTCACCACTCTCTCACACCATACACAAAGATAAACTCCAAATGGATGAAAGACCTCGATGTGAGACAGGAATCCATCAAAATCCTAGAGGAGAACATAGGCAACAACCTCTATGACTTCGGCCAAAGCAACCTTTTTCATGACACATCTCCAAAGGCAAGAGAAACAAAAGATAAAATGAACATGTGGGACTTTATCAAGATAAAAAGCTTCTGCACAGCCAAGGAAACAATCAAAAAAACTAAGAGGCAGCCCACGGAATAGGAGAATATATTTGCAAATGATGCTACAGATAAAAGACTGGTATCCAAGATCTACAAAGAACTTCTCAAACCCACTATGCGAGAAACAAATAAACAAATCATAAAATGGGCAGAGGATATGAACAGACACTTTTCCAATGATGACATACAAATGGCTAACAGACACATGAAAAAATGTTCAAAATCATTAGCCATTAGGGAAATTGAAATCAAAACCACACTAAGATACCACCGTGTTATGCCAGTTAGAATGGCAAAAATTAACAAGGCAGGAAACAGCAATTGCTGGAGAGGATGTGGAGAAAGGGGATCCCTCCTACATTGTTGGTGGGAATGCAGGTTATTGTAGCCACTCTGGAAGACAGTGTGGAGATCCCTTAAAAAGTTAAAAATTGAGCTACCCTATGACCCACCCATTGCGATACTGGGTATTTACCCCAAAGATACAGACGTAGTGAAGAGAAGGGCCATATACACCCCAATGTTCACAGCAGCATTGTCCACAATAGCTAAATCGTGGAAGGAGCCGGGATGCCCTTCAACAGATGACTGGATTAAGAAGATGTGGTCCATATATACAATGGAATATTATTCAGCTATCAGAAAGAACGAGTTCTCAACATTTGCTGCAACATGGACGGCACTGGAGGAGATAATGCTAAGTGAAATAAGTCAAGCAGAGAAAGACAATTATCATATGATTTCTCTCATCTATGGAACATAAGAACTAGGAAGATCGGTAGGGGAAGATAGGGATAAAGAAAGGGGGGTAATCAGAAGGGGGAATGAAACATGAGACTATGGACTATGAGAAACAAACTGAGGGCTTCAGAGGGGAGGGGGGTGGGGGATTGGGATAGACTGGTGATGGGTAGTAAGGAGGGCACGTATTGCATGGTGCACTGGGTGTTATACGCAACTAATGAATCATCGAACAGGGATGTACTGTATGATGACTAACATAATATAATAAAATAACATTAAAAAATAAAAAATAAAACAGTGCTGTATAACCTTTTCACAGCCCATTTGCAAACACTTCTGTCTGTCCTGAAAGGATTATAAGACACAAACTGACGTTCAAGTATCCAGCAGTCGTTAAAATGCCATCACTACGACAGGACCAAAGGTATCTGCACCCACACAAGAGTCCACTGTTATCACACCATTCACTGGCCTGCCCTGCGGGGCTCAGACTCTGGCTGGGAGAAAGTGTTTACTGCCCCCCAGAGAGCTCTCTTTTATACCTGCAAGGCAAAGTTGGCTTTTGTTCCAGTAAAGAAACTCTTTTTGCCAGTTCGATCCCATGGTACATCTCCTATCTCTTACAACTGGTCATCAAATTCCATGACTGTCTCAGCCCAAGTTTCCATCTGGCCAAATTGCCAAAACAATGAAAATAGCAAAATAACAGCAACATGAAAGAGTGACCTTTTTAGACCTTTATTTCTCTAGATTCTTCCCACTGCTGTACAAGTTGGAACTCCTACGGTACCTTCTTCATTCCATGTACCCACAAGGTTTCTACTCCCTGATTAAACACTAACTCACAGTCATTTTTGTATTCCTTAATATTCTTAAGGATTGTTCTATGATTCAATTGAGTTATCTAGAAACAGTCTAAGAATTTTGAGGCTCTTGAAAAAGCTTTGTAAGGCAGGATGAGAGCAGCTCTCATAGACTGACTATGTCTCAGTACTGAGACAATACTTTTCTGAGTACTTCACTCTAGGTGGTGGAAACAAAAACTGTTCCTGGCCATGTATGAACCCCTGGGATTGTTCCTCTGCTCCTTTGGAATGCTTCTTCCTTGGCCTCAGATAAGTTACTTACCTTCATGGGCTGATTAGCAGTCATCTGAAGATTTAAGAGGGACCCTTTGTTGACCTCCCAAGCTTTCTCTGCATGCAGCTCTTTCCTCTCTAGTATTCTATGAACTCTAGCTCCTCTGGCCCCCTCAAATCCAGCTTCACCAACTCAACTCCTGGCCTCCACCGGGGTCCTCCTCCCTCACTCTAGAAACTCTTTCCAAGGTAAGAAAATAATAGGGTTCACATTACTTTTTTTCTTTTTCCTGAGGGATCATTACCTTGCATTATCTGATGTGCAATGTCTAAAAATCAGTGTTTCACATATATCGTCTGGAGTTTGTTTCAACTGGGAAGATGAATCCAGTCTTAGTTATTCTATTTTGGGCAGAAGTCACGTGTTGCTGTTTTTGATGATAAGAGAAATTTGTATATATTCATAGATGGAAAGATTGAGTGTAAGGTAGAAATTGAAATTGAAATTTAAGAGAGAGAAGGAAAGATTAATGAGTGAATTTCCTAAAGGAAGTACAAAGGAGAAATAATGAAAAGCTGGGATGGGACTTAACTTTAGATATGGAAAAGAACACTTTGTCTGAGACAGGAAGAAAGGAGGTGAGTAATAGTGATAAAGCACAGAAATTTAGAGGCAGAGTTCATTTGGTCAGCTAATATTATGTGAGGTCCTATTGTGTAATGTGAATAAAGCTCAACTACTTTCTGCAATGTGGGCTAGGAGATGGAGGAGGAGAGTGAAGTATGATTCCCTGCACAGGTCTCCCCAAAATCACCCTCCTTCCAAATCCTCATTCTTGAGCTTTCCATATTCTTGAAAAAGTGAGGGTTTTATAGATTATCTAATGGAGTCTTAATAAACTTACTTTAAAACTGCTGGTGGTCTGATTCACAGCTCACATTGGAATCTGATACCTATCATCTCTTGGTGCCTCCACTGATCTTTTCAACTTCATATCCTTTTACACAATACTACCTAAGGGATTTGAGACATGTGAAAATACAATTTCAGTTCGGGAAAGTAAGTGTTCTGTTCTGTACGTGTTCTGAACTTCACAGTGTGGAAACACAGTGGATGGTTGGGGGCCCTACATAATCTTCAATGGCCAGATAAACACTGCCATAAAGAATTGCCCTTATGACCCAAGGGAATTATCCACAAAAATAGATATGGGGACAGGAGTGGTGAGAAGAAAATATGTTCCATTGGGGGAGTGGGGAGTATGTGTACAGGTCTGGAGGCAGAAGAGTGATTGGAAATGCAGATGGATTAATAGGACAGGTGAGGTCAGGGAGCTCATCAGAAGCTATATCCCACAAATACCCTGAATGCATTCTGGGTGTTTGGAATTGATCCTGAAAACAGTAGGGAATTCTCGAGGAGTTTTAAGTAGAGGAGTGACTGCAATCAATTTTGTGGTAAGAAGTCATTCTGATAGCAGTGTAGAGAACACAAGGGATGGAACAAGACTGTTAGAATATTCGTTGTGACAGGGGATAATATCCTGAGATAGAAGGAGTATAGTGGGGATAGAGAGAAGTGATACGTGCTAGAGAATAAGGTGATAGAACTGCCAGACCTCACAACTGATTAAATATGTGGCATGAGAAGTGCTACCAGGGGAAACACCCAGATGTTTGTCTCGGATAGCTGGATTGACAGCCTTGTTTTCAATGAAACAAGTATTACTGGTTAGATGATCTGAAACTCCTTGCAAAGTAAGAGAAAGTAGGAACAGTTGGTTTAGATTGGCTTTTTTATTCATTGAACATATTGTCTACTATGCCAGGCTTAAAGATGAGGAAAGGGAAAGAAGCTATGGGATAATAAGCAAGACAAGTAGTGGGGAGGGGTGGTGACTGAAAGTGACAACCTCAGGAATCCCTAAGGCCCAGTCAAGGTTTGAAAACACGAATTAGTAGTGGAAACAAGAGTCTTGGTGATGACCTTCTTTTAGCAACCCTGGGTGCTGTGAAAGTAGAATCAGAGAAAACAGATAGAGATGGTGGGTTGAACCCCAGCTGCAGGATATGGGGTCAGTGTGGATAAATTTATAGTGAAGTACAAGATGGGAGACAATATCAGGGACTAATACAAGCATCTCTAAAATGCCTGCCCATGAGCACAGAATGGGGCCAATGAGAGAATAAAGAGAGAATAAATGAAAGGCCAGAGGCCAGCAGGCTGAGAATGAAGGAGAGTTTGGTGAATAGGAGATAGCCGTCAGAGAGATGTCAGCATTCACGGGAATGGCAGCAGTGAAATTCCAACAAGGTGGGTCCAGATGTGATTTCACGTCATTGAAGGTAGCTGGTTTCAAGGCAAGATTGTTGAAAGTATCGTGAGTATGAATAATGACATTCCAAACAAGCGTGTCCACGAAAAGTCTACGAAGAAGGTGAAAGTCACTCTGGAAGTCAGTAATAGAAACAGGATGGGGAAAGAGCAGAAAAGTGAAACTGTTAAGAGCTCGTAGTCAATTGTGTAGAGAAGGGACACACTGGTGGGGTGGGGGTGGGGATGAGTGCTTTCCTTCCTTGGACTCCAGAGTTGTTACTTTCATTAGAAGGAAACTGGTATCATCAAGAGACAACAGGTTTGGGTGGTGATCATGAGAAAGGAAAACCATCTTAGGAAGGAATTCATTTTCAAGCAAATAATATGTTACAGTAATAGAAGAGGATTCAAGGACAATTCTTTTCATTCCACAGGTCATTGTGGCAGCAGGTAGAAGAGGGAAAGCAGGGATAGTCAGGGATACATAGTATATAGCAGTGAAGGTGCTGGAAGGGACACAGCGGAAAGTTTTGCCCTTGGTGGCAATTTTTTAAACAAGTGCAACTGAGGCTCTCTGAGTCATTCGCATTTCTGGAAACTCCAAAGTCATTTTAAATTTATTCATTAAAATTTTGGGGGGTCATCATAGTTGCTGACCATCTCCACGATGAAATTCTTTGAAGAGGTCTTCCCTTTGAATGTTCTTTAAGTGCTTATGGAGAAATGTGAGGCAGAAAATACAATACGATACGATACGATACGATACACAGGAAGATCATTCCTTACCTCTCAGGTCTGAACAAAGAGAGAGTTCACTGATGAAACAAATCAGTGCAGAAAACTTTAAATTTCCTATTAAATAACTACCGCACATTAAATATCAGAAAGTGATGACTAATAGGAGGAATATACAAAAGGTTTCATCCACGCCCTGTTTTGTGGCTTTTGCCTTAATCCTGCCACCACACCTATGAGTTTCACTTATTAAAATAATAAAGAGGTAGAATGACTAAAATCTGCTGACCAATGCACAGAGCTACACACAGTCCCTTAAAAGCTAATACTGACAGACAAGATCAGTATTCCATTTGGAGAATGCCTGATGATGGTAGCTAGTATCTTTTTCCAACCTGATCTACCTGCGTATGCAGGTGTGTGAACTTTTGTTTATATTCAGCTGGTCTTTGAGAAGATTAATCTCATATCCTTTATTTCACTTACATAATGTTGACATTAAAATCAAAGATAAAATGGGGATAAATTGGAGCAGGGAACCTAAACTATACATAGCATCCTTTTTAAAAAGTCCATTTAAGTGTTTAAGAGACAACAATTCCTAAGTTTCAGACAGGTAAAATCAATAAAGTTTTATGCGGAAAATATAGTCCACGCAACATCATGTGTACACAGGAGCATATTGCGTGTGTGTAAAAATTCAAAAATATAGCAGTCATCATATTAGCTGCCATTAAAGGGGCGATTACCATGCGCTAAACTCTTTTCAAGTTAATATAATCTGGGCAATCACAGGAGGTGAATACCCTTACCCCCATTTCACAGATGAGCAAACCAGCAGCGCACAAAGAAGCCAATTACCTCTCTAGCATCCACCACCATGGAAGCTGAGCCATCTGACTCTGTCCTAGTGATATTTTAAAAAATCCCACTAGTCTCATTTGAAGCAGATCCACTCCACTTTTTAGGTGTGACTGGTGACCTTGATTTTACCTTCTGAGTCACAACTTCAAGACCTGTCTTGTAGTTAAATTGAGGAAAGTTGGGTAGGGAAGTTGTGAGAGCCCGGGGGGGGGGGGATGCGAAGGGCAGAAGAGAACAGGTGGAAACTAAGAAGAGGGACAGAAGAAACAAATAAAGAGCAGGACGCTGGCCCGCGGAAGCGCGAGCGGAGGGAGCGGAGCAGGAAAGACAGCGCCAGGTGGCCGCCGCACCTGTGCACGTGACAGGCGCAGGCGCCAGGGCGGCCGTGGCGCGCTCACCTGGACCCACGTGACGGGGCGGGGCCCCGCGCGGCTCAAGACAGCGCGGCCACGCCCCCTCCCACGCGGCGCGCCCGGACCCCGCGGACCCGAGCGCCGGCGGCGGCGGCGGCGGCGGCGGCGGCGGGAGCCCGGGCGGCGGAGGCGGGCGGAGGGAGGCGGCGGCGGCGCGCGGAGACGCAGAACGGCAGCGGCAGCATGTCGGCCGGCGGAGCGCCAGTCCCGCCGCCCCCGAACCCCGCCGTGTCCTTCCCGGCGCCCCGGATCACTCTGCCCGCCGGCCCGGACATCCTGCGGACCTACTCGGGTGCCTTCGTCTGCCTGGAGATTGTAAGTGGGGTAGCCTCGGTGACGGTCGCGCCCGGAGAGCGAGGAAGGGTAGCGGCATCCTTGCTCCCGGGCTGTCTCCCTCTGCGCGCGCCCCAGCTCCCTTCCCTTCGACGTGGCCTTTACCTGCACCTCTCCCGGGGTCCTGCCCTCTCCCTGCCTGGCGCAGCCGGAACGTGGG
The DNA here is from genome assembly GCF_023065955.2 of Ursus arctos. Classification (NCBI taxonomy): domain Eukaryota; kingdom Metazoa; phylum Chordata; class Mammalia; order Carnivora; family Ursidae; genus Ursus; species Ursus arctos. The sequence continues at coordinate 67,391,366 of NW_026623078.1, forward strand.
CCCACCGACCTGGCACCTGTTACGCCGACACCTGCTTCCCCGCTGGCGACAGAAATCGGCCCGAGAGAGCAAGCGGGCGGCCCGGCGGGGCCCAGGATTGGGGACTTTGAGAGGGGAAGGGTGTTTGGGCTTAGGGCACCGTCGGAGACCCCCGGCGGCTTGGCCAGGGACCGCGCTTGGCTGGAGCTAGAGCAGGGCTCTCTGCCTCGCCTGTTGCAAACCTGCCATTTTGTTGGGTGGTGCAAAGGTGTAGCCAGCAGATGATTGAGTGACCTGGAGGTTGCCACGATGTGAAAAGCGGAGGCGGGAGGTACCAGGAAGAGAAGGCGGGCTTAAGACCTGGGCCTTTACCCCCCTTCCCTTTATTAGTGCCCTTTGGATTGGGGAGAGGATCAGGGCTTAAGGGGCAGGGAAGTAGGTCAAGTATGAACCGTGCCCTTGGCAATTTAATCAAGTGGGCGCGAGAGTAGCAGAGGAAAGGTAGAAACGTGGTTGTCAAGTGCCTTGCTGCCGACCTTTGCACCTTCTGACTTCCTAGTGGACTTGTGCAGCCCCACACCTTCTCAGCACTCTTTTTTGGGCCTAGATGAAGGTGAGGTCAGCTGGCCTGCCCTGCTATGTTATTGGGCTAGAGACTTAAAACTTTTTAAAGGCAATTTTCTGGAGTTGGAAGCTTTTGGAACTCGTTGTGGACCAGGGGAAATGTGCAAACATAAATTGGGCAACCCGAGGTTGCATCACGCCCTGAGAATGGCAAATCTAGAGTGCAGTGTTAGCAAGTCCCTGCCCTTCCTGCAGGCTGATATTGTTTGGTCGGTTAGGAGTTTTCATCTCCCTTCCCTCACCTGGCCCTTTGAGTTTGCATAACCTGGATTTGGTCGCTTCAGTTTCACTTTTGTGCTCGTGGGGTTGGAATGCTTTGCGAGCATTGGTTTTCTGCCCTATTATGCTACCGTGGCTAAGGCGTGCTAAGTTAATTTTAGCTCAGATTTGAATCTGAAAAAGGAGACAAGTGAGTTACAGGCTACGACATCAGTAATCAGATCGTGATGGCGAGGCTGGAAGAGGCTGGTTTGAGTCTGAGCCCAGTTCAGAAGCATCTGAATGCTTGGGATGAGGCGCCGGCATCCATGTGAGAAGAGTAGGGAGAGGATGGCACTGGGCCCGGGCTCTGCTGGGTGTGGGGGAGATGCGCTGAGAACAGTAGGGTCTGGGGAGAGAGCTTGCGTGAGTTCTGGTGCTTTAGCTCCCTGTTCCTCAAACTCCAGTTGTTCGCACACCTCTTTTACAAGTTTTTGCCAAATCCACATTCCACCTGTGCTAGAATTTACAGAATGTTCATTTCGATTCTCTTCCTAAACGTTAGTACCTACCTTAAGCCTCATCCTAAACAATAATACACACGAATCCTCAGATTTGATATACTGGGTGTATTCTTCTAATTTTTACTCAAATATATACTTATATATTGACGTATGTATGTATATATGTAAAGATATGTAAGAGTACATGTATGTATATATGGAACATATATGCAAAGAAGGCTCATCCATGTGCCATCAAATCAAATACTGTCTCAAGGAACACCCATGGTCTTGTCACACTTTTAGAAATGCTGCCTAGTTCTGAGGGGAAAAAGTGGAAGTGATTTATTCTATTTCCTCTCCCCTGCCCCCATTGTTCTTTATCTGGCCTAGTAGTTAGTTTTCAACTCTGCTGTACTTAATTACTTGGGCAGCTTTTAAAAATACAGTGACTGGCCCAGACTAATTAAATCAGAATCTCTTGGGGGGGGGTACCCACAGTCAGCCAGGTGCTTCTAAAAGCTCCCCAGAGGTTCTAGGGTACAGTCATGGCTGGGAACCACCAAGAGCGGCCTTTATCAGGGCCCTGTGGACAAGACAGCCCTCGTGCAAATATGAATTTTCTCCCTGTGCGAAAGCTTCTACCCCACCCCATTCTAGTAGGGACCCAGGCTCACAGAAGTAGCCAGACTTTCCTCTTATCTCTTCATGTCATCTGGCTTCTTACTCCAGAAACATGTCTCAGACCCTCACCTACATAGAATAGCATCGCTTCCAAAAGCCACATCAGTTTACTTTTCCCTTGTTATGGGCAAACATATGTGATAGGTTAAAATCTAGGCCTCCCACCTCTCCAGCCCACCCGGCAAAAATAAAAGAACCAAAATCGTCCAATGAAACTGGTGACCTCAGAGAACCAACAGACCTCGTTAGAGCCAAACTGTAGCTCCTTCTTGGCTCTTTCCCTTCCACACTGCTTAGAGATATCGGATTATACGCCCTAAGAAAGCAGAGGTCAGACTTGCTCAGAAAATTCTGTGTTACAGACAGCAGGGTGGCTATACTCACTGTGGTGAAAGCTGAGGAATGTCTAGATTGTCGAGTCCTGGTGTCGTACACCTGAAACTAATATAACATTGTGTGTCAACTACACTCCAATGTAAACTTTTTCAAATTTTACATAAAGAATTCAATCTCAATCCCCCTTACTACACCCATTCATACTCTCTCAAGTATAAGCCATTTGTTGAGAGCTAATTCAAAAGATGCAAACAGCGCCCGCCTAACAGCACCAGGTAGGGCCGTTTAGAGCCCTGGAGAATGTGCAGCCGCACATGCGTGGTGTGCTTTTGTGACATAGGTGTGGTCCTCTCCCAGATATGTAGGTTGTCAGCCCCTCAGTTTTTGCACCAAGCTATGCTCACCACGAAGAGCGTGATACTAAGTTATTTTTGCAATGCAAAGCCTTTTAGTTTAGGAGGGAAAAACATCACCTTTGAAGTTACATTTTCAGATTCGCTCAGGGTTTCCTGAATTAATGTTTTCTAAGTCATTTGTCAGGTATTTATTGGAATACCTACTGTGTGAAAGGTACTCTTCTGGGGGAAAAAATGTTTAGACCCTTCCTCACCTGAAAGAACACATAACCTAGTTGAGATGGTATGCATAAAAATAACGACCATTCAAGGAAGAAAGACGTAAGTATGGAAAGTGAACTACAGCTCAAGTGTTTTCCAGGTGGGTCTGTTCATAAGAAAATGACCTTGGAGCATCTGTATTATTGGGCTGAATAAGATATTTTGGGTCCCTGTCCTCAGCTAATCTTGTATAATGCATGAGAAAGATTAGATGTAACAGTATTAAACACGGGAAAGAATAAAGGTCATATATGGAATTCAGCGTGTTTCATGGTTTTGGTGTTTGGGAAGCTGCCCACGTTCCCCCAAGATATTCATTAGTGTTTCTCTTTATGGGAGATCTTCTAGGACTCTTATTCACTTGCTTCAACCTGCAGTGTTGTGGCTGTCCCAATAATTTTCATTTATTCAAGAAATAATTAAGAATCTGCTATGTATCAGGCCTTATTTTATACCCTGGAAATAGAATAGCTCCTACTCTTAAAAGAAATTCCTATCTAGTGAAGTGTAAAGTCAAGAAAGAATTGCAGTGCTGTGTTTGTAGTGATAAAATTGGTTCATGAGAAATACTATTGAAAAACAGGGTAGGGAACAAACTGAGGGCTTCAGAGGGGAGGGGGGTGGGGAATGGGATAGGCCGGTGATGGGTAGTAAGGAGGGCACATATTGCATGGTGCACTGGGTGTTATACACAACTAATGAATCATCAAGCCTTACATCAAAAACCGGGGATGTACTGTATGGTGACTAACATAATATAATAAAAAATCATTATAAAAAAAAGAAAAAGAAAAAGAAAAACAGGGTAGGGGTGCCTGGGTGGCACAGCGGTTAGACGTCTGCCTTCGGTTCAGGGCATGATCTCGGCCTTATGGGATCGAGCCCCACATCAGGCTCCTCCGCTATGAGCCTGCTCCTTCCTCTCCCACTCCCCCTGCTTGTGTTCCCTCTCTCGCTGGCAGTCTCTATCTCTGTCGAATAAATAAATACAATCTTTAAAAAAAAAAAAAAAAAGAAAAGAAAAACAGGGTAGAGGGGCACCTGGGCGGCTCAGTTGGCTAAGTATCTGACTTTGGCTCAGGTCATGATCTCAGGGTCCTGGGATGGAGCCCAGCTTTGGACTCCCTGCTCAGCAGGGAGTCTGCTCGTCCCTCGGCCCCTCCCCTCACTCGTGCTCACTGGCACACGTGTGCTTTCTCTCTCTGCATGTCAAATAAATAAATAAAATCTTAAAAAAAGAAAAACAAAAAAACCCAGGGTAGAGCATGTCTGACCACTGAGGAGTCCATGACAGCTTGAATGGGATGGTGACATTTGAGTTTAGTCTTAAATGATGAGTAGACGTTCAATCAACAGAAAAAGTGGGGAAGAAAATTCCAGATAGAAACAAGGGCATGTGTAAACCCTAGAGACGAGAAAGACCATGGTATGAAGGTTCTAGCAATTGTTAGTTTGTTTTGGTTTTTTACATAAGTTCTGGGAAGGTGGCAGAAGGAGAAAGAGCAGGTAGGGCTTGAGTTGTGACGCGCTGAGAAATGATAGGGCCAAGGCATAGGGTGGGGAGCTGCTGAAGGACAGGGGCAAATGTGATCATCCTTAGCTTTTAGAAATCTTTGAGTAGTGAGACTTGGTTATAAAACAGATTGAAGGCAGAGAGATCACCTAAGGGCTTTATTTCAGTGGTTTGAATGAGGGATAATGACAGCTTGACAAATGAAAGAAGTAGAAAAGAAGAGAGACGGATCTGACGTTTCGAAGGTCAACCAAGTACGTAAAGTTTGGTGTGTCCTGAAATGACGCTAGACCAGACTTAAATATAAGATGTAACTTGGAAGAATTATGCCAGAAAAACAAATGTTAATGAGAGGATGACGGGGAGGGAGGGGCTCTGGAGCAGGCGTGTGCTGTCATGCCAAGCAATCTGTGGAAGGGATTTCAGGTTATTTTCAACCCAAAGCTTTGACATTGGACTAACATATCAATGGTCGGATGTATAGAGTGTCCTTTTCTGGCCCAGAAAATAGATTTGAGTAGCCCAGCGACATTGTGTGTTGGCAGTGGTGAAGAGGTGACTCCATGGATAGGTTTCCCTCTCTAAAAGGGTTTTAATTCTATAAGTAAGATTTTCCCTTTACCTCTGGATTAAAAATCTCCAGCCATGTGTAAAGACTCCTTAAAATTTCATAAGAGAAAATAAACTGATGCCCCTGCCAAAAATTATTTTCGGCAGTTGTTTGCCCCTGACTGGCAGCCCTGTACAAAACATGAAGAATGGCAATAGGGAAAACTTTAAATCAGATTTCTGAACATCTTGACCTTGAGCTCCAAAGGAAAAGGTCAAGGAGAGGAGATTTGTTTTGCAGAACCCTACAGAAATATTGTAGCTGGCAGTAGGAGCCGTGAACATGGCATATTTGCATTGATAAGCCTGAAAAGGAAAGACTATGTAATGACAAAGGATGGGGACCAGGCTGGTGTCCACCGTCCCTGACACATGCCATACCTCACAGATGCTGTTGGATCTGCAGAACGAACTGGACAGCGTGTGAAAATATTCCAGAGAAACTGGCTGGAGTGGAGAAGGGCAGCTTGGGAGTAGATGTCCTGAGCAACTTTTAAAATGTCATGATTCTTCTCCAGGAATATATAGTCTGATCTGAATTTCCTATGTCTTCTTTTATACGAAAGGGGTCACATCCTTTTACAGTCACCATATATGACATTCTTGACTTTCGTATAATAGCTTCCAGAAGGAGAGAGGTAAAAAGGAGGAAAAGAGGCAATGATTTGCAGGGTTCCTGCTGATGTCAAGACATTGGCCTGCATGGACATTTTTAACCTAGGGTGATAACTAGTTACCCACAAACATGAAAAGAGGATTTTTTAAAAATCCAGGGCAATTATAAGCAAGAATAAAAAGGGCCCAGAACATATTTCTCCCCTCTAAGATGTGCTTTCCATTTTAGGGTTAGCACTGGCCATTTAAGAAACCAAAATGGAACTTTGGGTCAGATGGGGAGGAAAAACAAAACAAAACAAAACTGTAGTACCAAATTCTTTATAGCATCCTCAGACATATTTTTTAAACTTTCAAATGTAAATCTAAAAAGTAAAACTTCTTTTCCGTTAGTATGTTTTGTACAGAGGCCTCTTCTATATCTGTTCTTTCTCGTTGCTTCCCAGAGCTCGTCTTGTTTTCCTTTCTCTGATTTAAAACAAACAAAAACACCTTGCTGGCCTGTACCTGTAATTCAGAACTGTCCCAGGGCTAGTCCAGGACCAGGACCAGTTTGGATAGAAGTCCGCATGGGGAGAGGACAGATGGAAATTGATGGAGGGAGCAGGAGGGGGGCGGGTAAGCCACAAGATAAACACTACCCTGATCAAAAGTTCCAGCAGCAATTGCAGTAGAATAGGTGAATTGGACAAATTTGGGGCCCGAAGAAGATTGAAAATGGGGTGGCATGAGATAGACTGGCAAAAGCTGCCAACTTCCCCCATAACTTTCCATCCCCGCCTCCTGAGGTCTTGTACTAGGTGGTGGGCGTTGCCAATAATAACTTAAAAATTGAGAAGTACGTGTTCCTGCTTCACTAGTCTTCATGCCTATTTTCGAACACCCACCATGTACCAGGGAATGAGCTAGGCTCCAGACAGCAGTGTGTTCTGAGCATCTCAAGCTGTACTTCTGGAGAATTTTCTTCTAGAACCATTCATTTACACACACTGGTTGGTTTTCGTTCATTTCAGGGAGAATGCAACTGAACCTCTTCTGTAGAAAGCATTGTGGTGGGTTCTGAGCATACAGAGGTGTTTAAGGCCAATGCTGCTGACTCTGACCGCACCATCCAGTGGGCAAAAGAGCCAGATGCACCTGCGACTTCAAACCAGTAGTTGTAAGTGCTGTAGAAGATACACACATCGGTAACCGTGGAAGCACCGAGGGCTGGCAGCCAGCCAGGGAAGTCTTCCTGGGAGACCTGCTACCAGAGTTTAGTTATCCAGAGAAAGTTTAGGTGGCAGCACATGCTAGGCAGAAGCATAGACCAGTGTGATCGACTCATGTGGATAAGGGACGAGAGGCTGGAGTACCCGGGTAGGGTAGCTGGGAAAGTGGTGGTGCTGGGACGAAGGTGAACTTGGAGAGGGAACAAGAGTATTGATACTCTTACCACTTGACTGCAGTCACGTGGTGAATGAATTTACACGTTTATTGGGCTGCCTTAGAAGCACATCTGTAAGTTGTATGTGTTGACCGAAGTATGTGCCCAGTTAAAAAAAATCTTGGAGGGCACCTGGGTGGCTCAGTTGGTTAAGCATCTGCCTTCGGCTCAGGGACCCTGGGATCTAGCCCCACATCTGGCCCCCTGCTCAGCAGGGGGTCTGCTTCTCCCTTTCCCTCTGCCGCTCCCCACCACTCATGTGTTCTCTCTCTCTCTCTCTCTGTACTCTCTCTCTCTCAAATGAATAAGTAAAGTCTTTTTAAAAAATCTTGGAATACAGGTTGTGTATAAAGAGCTAATTGTAGGTAATCTCTTCACTAGATGATGGTCTGAACACATTAAACGTTCTTTAACCATGTTATTTCATTTGTGAGTACCCAGTAAGCCAGCATTTATTAAAATAGGAGGGGTTACCAAGAAGAGAAGATATTCTGAACTTTTGGAGGGGCACAAACCGCTCTGTGATTCGGATGAAAGTTGTGTCCTCAGAAAAATGCAATTAACTACGCAATTGGATGATTTCAGGGAATCAACCCCCCCACCTCCAGCAAGCCAGTCCATGGCAAAAGGATAGAAACCCTGCTCTAGAATGAATACTCACCTTTGAAGGAGGCACAACAGCATAATGTCAAGAGCATAGGCTCTGGAAGCCAGTTGCCAAGTTCAAGTCCCACTTCTAACAGTTATGAACTGTGTAACTTAGGGCAAGTTATTAATGGCTGTCTACTTCAACTTATCTGTAAAATGGAAATAATAATAGTAATTATCTCTCAGTGTTTGTGTGGATTAAATTGGTACAAATGACACCCTTAGAGAGTTGTTGGAGCATAAGCATTCGATAAATGCTAGCTAGTATTTCTATTATCCTCATTAGCTTCAGCCTCTCACTCTAACTCTATAAACCAGACTAAGAGGCAATTTTTTTTCCCCTCTAGGCTTGCTGGTTGGTTCATTCTCAATGCTACCGTGATGACGTGCTCGATCTATGAATAGCAGGAAAATCGGAAAGAAAGGGTTATACGTTTATATACAGGAAGTTCTAAATAATGAAGTATTTCTCCTTAGGGGTAGTCTAACCAGTCCTTCGTACCTTCAGATTCACTTACCTTTGCCTGTTCTCATTCCAAACATCGACTAAAAATAGGTCAGAGTAGGAACTGGCCCGTTTACTTAGCGCAATAATAAGAGGATCCGGAGATGAAGGTGTCAGATGGGTTTGAACATTGCTAGCTAAGATGCTGCAGGGCGTGTTGAAAAGCATGCTAGTAGGAAGTAAGTCAGAGGAAAAAAGGGTATTTGCAGAACGACTCCTTTAGAGACATAAGACCATCCAAATAGGAGACAAGTTGGGAAATCTGTCATCCGCTCCGCGCAGCCCGAGTTGCAAGACTTGCTTCTGGCTCAATACCCTGTTTCCCGTGGGGTTACGGGTTCTCAGCAGTCCACGGTTTCTAGTGAAAACACGTTTGGAGTCCAACTCGGAGGGTTCCGTTCAGTGTGATGTGTAGAGGAAAACTCCCACGGCTTTCTTATGGGCAGGCTTCAGTCCCGCCCCACCCTCGCGGGCAGAGCCAGGCTGAGCGAGAAACACCCGGGGAGCCACAGAGGGGTTCTGTGGTTTGGGGACTGTGGAGCACTGAATAACCGCAGCTCAGCACATGCTGGAGCACTCGAGGTGTCTGCCAGTTACACCTGGACCTGAGCTCAGAGGGGAAGGGGGAACTGAGCTGCAGGTGAAGGCTGATACGTACTTCTAGGAAGCGTTGGCCTTTGTAACGTACCTGGAAGTCTGGTCATCTTGTTGGAAGACCTTGAGGTTCAGAGGCATGAGCCCCCACTTATTCGTTCCTGAAAGAGATGTCAAAATGGGGTGCCTTGGGGGAGTTGGGTATGTAATTATCGGACTTTTTAGGACACTGGAGAGCGATGGAAGGCAGTGATAGACAAGAGGTCAGAACGTGGATTCAGATCCAAGAGGAGAAACCATGGACGGACGTGGCATTCCACCCCTCTTCACAGTGTGTGTACCGTGCAGTTGCTACGATACTTTATCAGCTGTCCTCCCTCAGATTTTAACCATCTTTGTGCTTGGAAAACAAGGCTCCCTCCAGAGTCACCTGTCCTAAACCTGGATGCTAATAATTTCAGTAGGGCTGGTAAAAGCGCTCAGCTTCGTAGTGCCCAGAATTAGATGACGTGAATATAGTAACATGGACGGTGGTAGTGTTATTAAAAGATCCGTTTTTAAAGTTGGAGCCAGGTTGGGAAGCCCAGGGACAAAAGGCACTTTTGGTAGAAGGAAATCCTGAAGCAAGGAAGAAAGAGCGGGGTCAAAGCCCCGGTGACCCCTATAGCAACGTGACAGTCTTGCGGTGAGGAAGGTGGGTCTCCCTAGTGGCCTCATCTCTGCTCTCTGCCCCATCCCTCCTGCACCTCCCAAAGCTGCCGTGGTGAGCAGGACTTCGGTGTGGATGTCACAGACTCACCGAGCCAGGGATGGTGGGGGGGCTCAGTGCTGGTATGGGGGGGGCACTCATACACCTTCCTCCCACCCCTGCCCCCTTCCCACGCAGCACACACACCACAGATGAGGAGGCGAACCTGTTCTCTTTTCATCTAAGCGTTCCGTTTCCTCTCCAAGCCTTTGAGGTGTTGGAAGGGCTGTAATTTAGAGTATGACAAGAATGGTTCATCTACACGATTTCACATCAGCATCTGCTGTCAAAGCCCTGGTCTACCTTGAAAGCCTGCTGCAAAACCTGCCTCCCCTGCCTCCCTCTCTCGACGCCTCCCATTATATTTCTTCTCTCCTCTCCCCGTCTCTCGGAGCGCACTGTGTGGAGCTCTTTTTATAGCACTCACCACAATCTGCTCCTGAATCAGATTTGATGGTGTCTGTTTCTCCCTAATCTAGAGCTCCTGGACACAGAACCTTGCCTTTTTTTTTTTTTTTTTCCCCTGAGTATTCTTCTACAGTGCCTAGCGGTAGATTTGAGGACGACCAGTTTGAGGTCCAGTTGGGTTTTATTAAATGTTCTCTTTAATTCCAGGGGATCATATAGCCCTTCTTCAGAGAGTCAATTTATCATAATCCCTGTGTCCTATAATTATGCTTTTCTATCTGAGTCCATCTGCCCCTGATAAACATGGCCAATTGATCTTTATTACCCTGTGTACTTGCACCTCGGTTCTCAATAAACGACTTTAATTAATAGATATTTAATAGCAATGAATATTTCTTAAATAGTATTTAAAGTAATGTAAGTTATTTGTAGTGGGAGAGTAGGAAAAGGTTACCAGGAAGATGATGCTGAGAAAGAAAGGAAAGATTTGAAGATCTTATCACCTTCAAATATTTAGTAAACAGTATGAAAGAGTAGAGAATCTTTCTACTGGGAACATTATTTCTTTCATAGCTACTAATAAGGTTGTGGCTAAATTTTTAAATATGCATTAATATTCATGACTTAGACTTATTTCATAAAACTTTCTGGGTTGATTGTTATTTTTTTTATTGTTATTTTTTTATTTGAAATTAGGACTTCAGATATACCAGCAACCACAATTATAGATTGATTAGATTGGTGCTGTAGTTATCCTATTCAAGGGATAATTTAGGCTTTCGAAAATGTCTTTCAAAGTGGTAATGAATTGTATGACTGGGCCTTTGTTTAGAAACTTGAATTAATAAAACTTGTGATTTTAACTTTTAGTCATTTGTGCAATTTGGATATTATCTCGAGACTTAAGAAGCAAGATACACATGATTATTGGTTTTTAATATGCAGAGTTCTAGCTGTTCTTGGAAACTTGGAGTTTATTTACTAAACAAATATCGGAGAGCCTTCTGCATGCCAGTTGGACATGTTTCAATGATATGACCTCTGTGTGTGGGGGGGGGGGGTCAGGGGTGGGGAGGACATGGGGTTGATTCCCACTTGCCAGCTGTAGGTATCCTTAGGACAGGTATGTAGCCTAGGCTTTTGGACCGCCAAATCTAGCGTAGGGATAGGAAGGGATCCTTCTGTCGGTGGATAAATGGCTTAGCACGCAGAGGCCAGTAAGTCAGCTGGCTGCCAAGAAGGTCTTCTAGTGCAGTCGGACTGGAAGCCAGGCCGTCCAATTACAGTGTTTCTCGTCAGTGTAACATAGCGGTATAGAGAGCTTGCCCAGGGCACAGGGCGGGTACCTGAACGTGGGGTGGAACTCAGGAAAGACTTTTGGGGTGATGTACTCTTCAAGATGAGCATGAGTGGAAGTTTCTCAAATACACATGGGGAGGGAATGACATTCTGGGCCAGCATATGTCAGGCCCCTCACATGTGAAAGCGCTTTGTCTCTGGACTGGATTTTTTTCTTTAATATAAAATGTGAGGGGTTTTGTGGCAAGGGACAAAGGCTGAGGAAGACAGGTTAGAGCGTAAGGGGCCTGGAATGCCCTGAAGAGGACGTCTAGCCTCTGCTGCTCTAGTGTTAGCTTAGAGGAGACTGCTCTGGTTAGCTTCGTAAAACCGACCATCTCTACCCTGTAATCGTTTCTCCTCCTATGATTTCTCCCTCACTCCTAGTTGCCCAAGCCAGGAATCTGGGTTTGTGCCTTATCTGTTCTTTGGCTGTCATGTCCCCTATCTGATCAGTCACCACCTGCCACCACTTCTCAGCTTCTGTCTAATCCATTCACTCCTGTCTGTGCTCCATACCTGAGTCTGGGCTGTGCTCTGTGGCTGTAACGTCTCCTCTGTGGTCCCTCAGCCCTGGATCCATTCCTCTCCGGCCGGAGAGAAGCTTCTGAATACAAATTGGGTCATTCTGGGTCCTGCTCAGGGGTTCTGTGGGCTTCTACTGCCCTTGAGTGGACCTGCAGGACCCTTTGCGTAGCCTCCAGCTCTCCCCTCTGGCCATCCCCTACGTGGTACCTGCTGCTCCCCGCATGCTGAGCCCTGCCCCTCAGCTGCCAGATCCTCTCAGGGCTGTCCTCCTGCCCCGGGACAGCCTTCTCCTCCTGCCACTACCCCTCCTAGCTTTGTCCCTTGGGTTGTTGCTTCCCGGGAGTGCTTCCTGAGTTTCCAGCTCCGTTTTAGAGCCCTCCATCTGTCAACCTGCAGTGCCCGGTATTTGCCCAGTTGTGAGGTGTGAAGCATCATTTTACTCACGTACTTAATTGTCTCTTTCCTGGGGCGCCTGGGTGGCTCAGCTGGTTAAGCATCTGACTCTTGATTTTGGCTCAGGTCATGATCTCAGGGTCATGAGATCGAGCCCTGCCTTGGGCTCTGTGCTCAGTGAGGAATCTGGTTGAGATTCTCTCTCTCTCCCTTTCCCTCCCCCTCCACTTGCTGTCTCCAAGCAAATAGGTAAATCTTTTTAAAAAATAGTCTCTCTCAGCTCTAAGGGAGTATGAATTCTGTGATGGCAGAGACCAAGTGTAGCTTGTTTGCCATCTTATTCCCTGCTCCTGGAATAGTGCCCGACAGGCCTTAGGTGTTTGCTGAATATTAGATCTGTGAATATGCAAAGTACCTGTTCCCATGCCCAGCACGCAGAGGAGTATCAATAAATCAGGTGGTTGTGTTTATTACCATGTACGGCAGCTGCGGCTGTCGTTCTACAGATAGGCAGTAATCTCACATGTACAAATCGGCCATGATAAGGACGGGCACATGGCCATTAGAAGTGACAGGTTAGAAAGTTATGGCTGATCTTTGCTGATAAACTCTCTGAGAAGCGGTGAGCGCAGAAGCCAGTGGTTTGAAGAGTCAGAGCTCACGGATAGGAGGTGGGGACCAAGCAAACAGGAATTTGCAGAAATGGTTGACTGAAAAGGAAATTGTTAGAAAGGCAACAGGGTCAAGGAAAATGCTCCTAGGTAATGAAAGAATTCCGTGTCTGCTCATGGGCTGAGGAGGAGAGTCCAGCACGAAGGCAGGTGCAGGGACATGTGTGGCACCGGGTCAGACCTGTGAGCGGAAGCGCTGGCCTTGCCCCAGAGGGGAGCTGGTGTCCCGCATGAGGACAGAAGACAGGCAGTGTGTGTGTGGGGGGATGCGGGAATGTGTGCAGGGGGCTGGGGAGAAGCCGAGGGTAAGAGGCAGGGGGACGAGCACGTTCACTTCTGTTGCCCACACCCGTGACATCTTTCTTCCTTCCTGCAGCTGTTCGGGGGACTCGTCTGGATTTTGGTCGCCTCCTCCAACGTTCCTCTACCTCTGCTACAAGGATGGGTCATGTTCGTGTCCGTGACGGCTTTTATCTTTTCCCTCCTCTTCCTGGGCGTGTTCCTCTCTGGCATGGTGACTCAGATTGATGCCAACTGGAACTTCCTGGTAAGAGATTTTTAAGTCTATTTCAGGAAAATGCGAGAAACGTAGAAATATCTTATTCTGTCCTGAAATGCCTGGTCCCCTGTTCTCTCTGTTGCCTCCAGTGAGAGAGGAAAGGCCTGACCCCCCGGGTCTGCTGGGCTGCCGTGTGGCTGCCTTGCTGGACAGCAGGCTCCCAGTTTGTGAAATTTCTGTCCATAGAGCCGAGCAATCATTCTGTTACTCTGGTATGAGTTAGATGACCTTTACTCAAAGACTCTTTTATTTCACGCAACAAATGAATTGCATTACAGGTATTGAACTATCGAGGAGTGCCTTTGGGAGATGGATACTGTGACATAGATCTTGAAATTTTCCATCAGTTTCTGCTTCAGATATTAAATACATACATTCTCTTCAGAAAACCAGGAGCTATTAGCATACTCTATTCTCTAAATACTTCGAAAATGGGATAGTTTATATTTATTTTTAATTCCTGTCCTAAATTAATAAGAATTGGTAGTTTTAAGAAATGAATTTATAGGGGTGCCTGGGTAGCGCAGTCGTTAAGCGTCTGCCTTCGGCTCAGGGCGTGATCCCGGCGTTGCAGGATCGAGTCCCACATCGGGCTCCTGGGCTGGGAGCCTGCTTCTTCCTCTCCCACTCCCCTGCTGTGTTCCCTCTCTCACTGGCTGTCTCTCTGTCACATAAATAAATAAAATCTTTAAAAAAAAATGAATTTATAGTCAACCCAATTTTAAAAATTATGATGCTATTCAATTGAATCAACTTACTTTCCCTTTTCCCATATAATATAGGCGGCCCCTTTCATGCTTATGCTTATTTGATCTCTGAGACTATTTCAAAATGGCCACTGGAGCTTGAATTCCAGCCTGTGGTAGACAGCACTTAAATGAAGGTCCTGAAGAAACTCTTTAGGTTTCAGTCAGTTGGTGGTTAGAAACTTAAATCAGGCCTTCAGTCAGGTTTATACTGTTCTTCTCAGGTTTTATGGTAACATTGTATTCACCAGCTTAGGGCGGATGTTAGGCATATTAACAAATATTCTTAGTTACAGAGTAGAAGGAGAACCATCGCCATCCCAGATGTGAGCAGCAGTGAAGTCTAGTGAATGTGGCTGCCCATTAAACCAGCCCAGGGGCAGATGGTTAGTGTAAAGTTAAGGAGGAAGTGTGGGGCAAGGGTTATGATCTTGCACAGGCTTTAAAGTGAGGTCTGGTGTGTTTAATAACTGTGTAGCCTTGGCCAAGGTACTGAACCTCTGTGACTTCTGATTTCTTCCTCTGTAAAATGGTGATAATAGTACCTACCTGGAATTAATGTATTCTAAAGTGCCCATCAGCTTTCTGTCTGATTTATAGTATATGATCCATAATCATCCTAATTCCTTAAATAGGCTTATAGTTTGAAACTTTGAAAGTCCTTCTATTGAGTCACTGAATTGTACACTTGAAACTAATATTACACTGTATGTTAACTAACTGAAATTTAAATAAAAACTTAGGGTAAGAAATTATTCCCATACACACACACACACACACACACACACACACACACACACAGAGGAAGTCCTTCTGTTCTTAGGTTGCTAATACACTGTGTTCCTACATTTTTGCCTTGCTTTCTCATTAATGATGAGAAAATATTTCTAATAATTGGTCAAGTGATGAAGATCAGAAATCTGTATTGAAGTTACAGATAGATTGCTTAATCTCCTCTTTCTTAATGCTTGGCTTTCCCATAATCATGTATGAATGAATCAGTCAATACCTAATGTTGGTAAGCACCATCAGGCTCTTTAAGTATTAAGCTCAAAGATGGTATTTGGCCAGCATGTACCAAGATAGCCTTCAGTACTAGTTAATACATAGTCATTGCCCCACCCTGCTACCTCTCCCCAAGTGCTGTGCTCCCAGCCACCCTGGCCCTTTCTCTGGGACCTTCCTGGACTTCCTAGTAGCCCAGCAACTAAAGGGTTACTACGTGGGAAAGTAGTGGGTCTCCAGGGTCCTGCAGTGCCCAACATTCCTTCTCATGGTGGATGCACATGCTGTACCAATGTTTAAATATTTTTCCAACATCCCTCCTGGCTTTATTAGACATATGTTCATACCATCTTTTTTCCTTTTGTTTATATTGAGTCTGATTTTTGATACTGAGTATATCATTAATATCCTTATAAATTTGGGTTTCCTAAATATGTGGTTCCCCCCCCATCTGTAACATCATATTTGTTGTTCAGACAATAAAATGTAAGAGTGTGGTTTTTTTTGTTTTTTTTGTTTTTTAATTAAACCACTTTATGAAAGGCACAACTGAAATTGGAAAGACCTACCCATCTGTTGCAGGGGTCACCTGTGGAGTTTACCCTCTGGTTCTTTAGCTGGGGTAGTCCACTCTTACTGAGGGAGGAAATGGCGGTAGCCTCACGCAGCACGCGGTACAGTGGCCTTCCCTGCACAGCCTTGTCGTGTGGGCACACTTTCCAAGAGCCCACTCATGGCTTTATGGAGTTCTCTTAAATGCTTGCCATATTTAGAATGGGCTCCTTTTTTTCTCTCCTTTGGTGATTTTCCACATAATCAGTCATTTCTGACCACCGAGTTGGGTTCGGTAGGTTTTGTAACGTATCGTGTATACTCTCGGCCAGGAAAATTTCTGAGCCATGCATATCGTGGCGTCGTCACCAGATGGTAACCAGTTTTGATTGCTGCATTCTGGAATTGGTAGACATTAACTGCTCAGAAAAATCATTGTTTCCCCTGGTGGTAACAGTTTAATGTTACCTGTATATAGTGCAGGATGGAAGCAAGAATGCATTTTGATGAAAAATTTGTTTTCTAAAAGTATTCGTTGGGGGATATTAACTAAAATATTCAAGGCTTCTAGCTTTTGTTGATCGTGAGGCTGAATTAACATTTGTGGTGGTAGATATCTTCAGTATTTTTCCCCAGCTTTCTAGCTTAGATGTAAGTGATGAAATAAAAATATAATATGTCACATATGTAATAACATATATTAAATGCTAAAAACCTGCCCTATTCTAATTTGAGGAAAGAAGCAGGTTTTGATTTTTGAGATGGTTTTTCTGTTTGTTTGTTTAGGTTTTTTTTTTTTTTTTTTTTTTGAGGAAATACCATTTTGTCTAACTTTAAATAAGAGATACCATACTTATTTTCCATTTTTGGAGAGACGGGGTGTGAAGGAAAGATACATTTTAGAAAAATAAGAGCTACAAAAAAAAAAAAAAAAAAAACCCAAAACGTCCTGTACAGTTAAACAGGCTTCACTTTATTCTCCCAAAGTAGGCGGCATACATTTGCCCATTATGGACATCACTTGATACTGTGAATGTCCTGAGCTATATTTTCTGTCCCGACTTTCATTAACTTATTCGGTCTTTATGACAATTCCTTATGGGAGACTATTATTCTCATTTTTACGGTTGAGAAAGATAAAGCTCAGTGTGGCTGTTTTTCACGCTGCCCTTGTGGAAACCAGGATCCCCCTGTTTACAATGTAGCTTTTTTTTTTTTTTTTTTAACTAGTTAGTAAAAATTTGACCTGAGGAGCAAAACATGGGCTTAAGGTAAGAATATGGGGGATAGTCATTTGTTGCTGAAAAAAAAAAATCAAGCTCTGCTTGATGGTTTAGCCGAGCAAAAAGTGAAGACCAGTGCGCTGTGCTCCGGGCTGCGCGAATACCGGGAAGTTTGGCAGACAAGCAAGAGTATACAAAGGAGACTCGGAAAGGGGCTGGGGCCATCTGCCGATGGGGAAATGCCAGGGCCTCAGGACAGGTGGCTCACAAAGGGTGGTCCCTGCCCAGCGGCAGCAGCGGCACCTGGCAACGTGTTAGCCGTGCAGGCCCTCAGGTCCCCCCCAGACAGACTGAGTCAGAAGCTCAGAAGGCGGGATGCAGCCGTTTGTGCTGTAGCAAGCTTTCAGATGACTCAGGCATGCTTACCTTCAAGAACCGCTGGGTTTGCATAAACAAGCTGCACTGTCCAAAACGACGAGCAGAAATCTGTGGCAGACCTTCTTGCACACATTCCACACATAGCAGGAGTCGGAGTAGGATGTCCAGGATGGCCAAGCATCGATGTGGGTGGGGCTCTCCTGTGGTGGGGAGTCTTGACTGAGCACCGGACGGGTACCTGGTCCTATGGTAGGCCCTAGAAATAGAGTGGTGAACAAGACAGGCCTGTAGTGGCTCACAGAGTTCGTTGTTGTAGGAAGTGTCAGTAAAGAAATAATTACACAAGGGCGCCTGGGTGGCTCAGTCGGTTAAGCGTCTGCCTTCCGCTCGGGTCATGATCTCAGGGTCCTGGGATCCAGCCCCGAATCAGGCTCCCTGCTCAGCGGGGGTCTGCTTCTCCCTGTCCCTCTGCCCCTCCCCTCTGTTCATGTTCTCTCTCTCTCTCTCAAAAAAAAAAATAAAATCTTTAAAAAAAAGGAAATAATTATATAATTGATGCATTAATCAAAATGTTAATGGCCAAGCAAGGCGTGTTCAGGATACTAGAAGAGCATAGCTGTCATCTCAGGTCCACTGGGAAGCAGACTGTAAGGTGAATTTAAAAATGCAAGAGATTTTGGGGTTCCTGGGTGGCTCGGGTGGTTAAGCATCTGACTCTTGATTTCAGCTCAGGTCTGGATCTTAGGGTCATGAGATCAAGCCCCAAGTCAGGCTCCATGCTAAGCTTGGAGCCTGCTTGAGATTCTCTCTTTCCCCCTCTCCCTCTGTCTCTCCCCCCTGCTCATGCTGTCTCTCTCTAGGAAAAAAAAAAAGAAAGAAAAAGGTGCAAGAGATTTTTTCGAGGGGGAGGGGAAGAGATAACACCTGTAAAAGGTGATGGGGAAGGAAATAGGGTAAAGCAGAAACATCTTAGAGTGGGATGCAGATTGACGGTCTTGGCCAAATTAATGAGAAGCTCAGGAGCACAGTCTTTGCCTTAAGAGTCTTGTTTTAGGCAGAAGTGCCCAGGCACCAGTATCCCCACTGTACCATCATTAGCTGGGGACTGCGGGAGGAATGTGACCTTGGCTCAAACACAGCAGTAGATCCCCAATCCATTGAAGCCAAAGCTGTCAGCTAATTAGACTTCTCACAGCTGAATGTCAGGTTCTTTCTTAAAACGGACTGTGTATAGTTCGTGATTACAGATGCTGCAAGGGCCCAGGAGAACATCAGAAGCTGCTTTACTAAGACATGTAACTCCCCACTGCAGGTCACCTGCCTGACTCTAGAACTCCAGGAGCCTGCAGAGTGATTTTCTCACCAGTGTTGTCATGAAGTTAGTTCTTTTCCTCTAACACCTTAGGTTACGTATGACCCTAGGATGACATGGATTGCTGGATAGCATGGCCCGAGTCAGAGTTAGGAGTGTAAGACGTTTATTGCATGACAGCACCTGTAAAAGATGAAGGAAAAGGATTGGACAGGGAAGCCTTAACCACAGATCGGTTCTGATACTACTGGAAAGGAGGAAGAAGTCAAAATCAGCAGGAGTAGAAAGTTGGGTGGGGGAGGTGCAGGTGGTAGTTGGTGGTGGGAAGAGTCTCTCCAGCCACACAATACTGCATGTAAAGGGCATCAGCCTTGAAGCACAGAGTACTTCCTAGCACCAAAGTGAGGTCATAGTGAGTGATGTTCAGAGAGATGGGAGGGTGGCCTGAGCCAAGGCTGGTGAAGAAGGTGAGGGCCTCATCACACCAAGAGTTGCGGCCACGTCACCAGCCTCGCCCCTTCTAAGGTCACGTGAGCCACTTCCAAGGGTCCACGTCAGTAATTTAGATAAGCACCTAATGATCTCGGACATGTTTTCCTCTCAATCTTATTTAGTAATTGAGATCCAGCTGTATTACTTCTAATCCCTAAAGTAGTGACGTTTGGACTTTGACCTCCATCAATTAACGTTTGTTGTGTAGCTACGCGGATCTGAGCATTTCTGCTCTAGATTAGACACACGATCAATCTAGAACACTGTTCTTCCGTCTCTTGAAGGCATCGGTGAGTCAGCGTCTACATTAGTGGTGTTAAGTAGAACACATTTTTAGTGTGTACCTTTGTAATTCCCGCTCCTGGTGAGTTAGCTTTTCCTCATTATTCTAGGCAGAGTAGGAACAATTCCCATGGACAGTTTTGTTTGTTGAATGGGCCTTTACAAAGGCAGCGCGTTGTTCCTTCTCTGTACTGTTGCTGTATCAATAACAGTCTGATAGAGAAAACCAAGCGAACTTTGGAACCAAACAGCCCTACATTTCAAAAGGTTATGTTTGTACGGCTTTAGAGCAGTCATTTAATTTTAAGAAATCACTTGTTTATCAAGTGGGACTAATAAATGGTGGTTGTAAGGATGAATGACAGTGACTGTAAGGTACCAGGCATCTGGGAGCTGTTGACAAAACCGCACAGCAGTGTGCTGATGGGTACCGGATCGTGTAAGACTGTGAATCCCGATAGAATTATCCCTCACAATCCCAGCAAATTATGAAATCACCTTACAGCAAGTGACTTTTGTTTGAGAGTTCTATACTTTTTGTCGACGTATATGATAGAGAATTTGCTTCTTTAGAATATCAGGAGATAGGGTATTGAATTCTGTGATGTCGTAGGTCTTCCGCGTTCCTCAGTGTATGGGGTGACAATCTAATGGGTAAAAATAATAATTGCTCAGAAATAAAAGACTTAATTATAAAGTGTGTGTATGTATATTATTATATAATTACATAATATATTACAATAATATAATTATTATCCAATAACAATACTGACAAGGTGTGTGAAGTTATATATTTTACCATAAAACTCAGGACCTTGGTTTCGTCAACTACGCCGATTACAGCGGGTCCGTTGGTTTTCATTTGGATTCTGATAGGTTGACGTTGTTCAAGCAGCCAGAGTAAATGGTGAGGATGCTTCAAGATCGTTTGATTCAATGTTCTAACCTTCCTGAACCTTCATGAGTTGAAATAAGGAACAGGAAAAAAAAAAAAAAAGTATTACTTCTCATTGTAGGTGACTTTTTTCTCCTCGTCTTTCAGGATTTTGCGTACCATTTTACAGTGTTTGTCTTCTACTTCGGAGCCTTTCTCCTGGAAGCAGCAGCCACATCCTTGCATGATCTACGCTGCAACGCGACCGTGTCTGTGCACCCGCTCTTGAGTGATAACCAGTATAACATAAACGTCGCAGCCACAGTGAGTGTCCCTGCGTCCCGGTGACCAGCACCCCCCACCACCACTGTCTCGCATTCTCCCAGGACCGTTAGCATTACACGACGACTAGCTCTTTATCTGTATAATAACCTGATGAGCCAAGTTCCACCCTCACCCCTCGTGTTGTGAACCCCCACACCGAATCACAGACGCCGAGATCGCAGCCAGCCATGATTGTGGCTGGCCTGGCACGACAAAGCCTACTTTGTAGAAAGAATTCACTGTGCTTTTTCACTTCCTCTGACTTCAGCCGCGGTAAGGGAGATTGGTTCTTCAGTGGTCAGTCCCTGCTTGTAATTCATTTTAATTCAGTGAGTATGTATGGAGAGCTCACCACGAGGGAGGAAATGGGCAGGGTGCTGGGCACGGCGATGAACCACGTACAGCCCCTGCCCCTGAGGAGAGTCCAGGGGAGCGAGGGGGTAGATATCCCCCCATGACCATAGATGACTTACAGATGAAATGCATTCCATGGGGAAATTTTTGGAATGTTTTAGTCTTCCTTAACTCACATACTTAAGTGAGTCTGTTGTATTTTATTGACATAGGTAATTTGAAGACATGCTGCATTATTTCTGTTTTTATAATTTTGTAAGTGTCAGAAATCCAAATTATTCCCTGAAATGTGTTGATATTTAATATGGCTAAATAGCAAGTTAGTGACCCTAATGTTTTACCATTTTATGTAGATAGCATATATAAATAGCCAGACTCCCCCCTATAGCCATTAAAATCTTTCTGGAGCAGTGTTGTCTACCAGCGCTTTCTAAAATGATAGAGGTATCCCATATATGCATGATTCAATATGGTGGCTACTAATTAATCATTCATTCATTTACATTTAATTTACATTTACATTTACATTTACATTTACACAGCCACTATGTAGCCGGTGGCTCTCATATCGGACAGCACAGGTCTAGAGTCTGGGTATTGAAGGGTGGAGGGACGATGATTCTAAGACCTACTTTCATCAGGTTCCCAAGCCTCTGTTAGGATTTGTCAAAATTCATTGAGTGTCTACAATGAGTTAGACTATGTGTGGATTGCAACAGAAAGGAGGCATGGTTCCAGCTTTGACAGGCTTATAGTTTAGATCAGTGGTTTTTACACTTTTTTTTTTTTATAGGAAATGAAAGTGTTTTGCTTAATGAAATCTTACTGAAAACCCAATAAAGACAGAATGCAAGAGCAGAGATGCTGTAGTTGGGGTGGGAGAACAGGGTCATGAATGATGCCTGGCCGTCCTTCTGAAGCCACCTCTGTCTACCTCATCACCTCTGAGGCACTGCTGTGGGACCCTTACTACCCAAAGACCACGGTTAGAAAACCACTGGTTTTCACAGTATTACGAAGTGAAGAAAAGTTCAGGGACTCGGAATGGACTTTTTTTCTACCAAGAGTCCTTCCCGTGAGTCATCAATTCTTGTTGGATTTTCCTTTACTACTTCCATCCCCTCCTTTTTAGCGGTGCAGGCTATATTCTCATTACCTCTCAGCTCCTTGAAGTAGCACCAAACTGATCTACTCGTAGTTACCCTGAGATCCCCACTCTCCTAAGAGTAGTCGGCGCTCAAGTAATTGGTGATCCATGGTGGACGGCATTAGTTTCTCACCTGCATTCCTTTGTCCTAAGGGCCCAGTTTTCAGTGTTGTCCATGGTGTCGTTCTGTTCTGGCTGACCCTCTCCTGTGACTTTGTCCCTGTTATCCTTCCCTTTCTCTCTGCCGAAGAGAAACTGCCTTGGTAAACCTCAGCATGCTTTCGGTTCTCCATTACCTACCATCTCATCCACACGCTCCCATGGAAGTGAAGCTTCAGGTCCTGAGTTTTAATAATACTTAAACATAGGAGCCATTCTTTTGTGACATTACATTGAATCCCTCACTTTACTTTTTATTTCAATATACCTGAGAGAGGAAAATTCATTTTCACTAATAATAGACATCAGAATTGGTCATCCTTATTCAGCAGACAGTGTCTAGATTAGAGATGTATCAAAGAGACAACCAGCAGAAGAAGGCTGGGGAGAAGAGCAGAAAGGCGGTTAGAGAATGGTCATGTTCTGTCAGCGGGTCTGCTATTCCTTCTCAGAGCTAGAGTTTCCTGGTAAGAGATCCCTGCACTAAATCATAAGGTTTTACCACATTTAATTGCTTTGTCTTATAGTTTTCTGTGGCTCTTGAATTCCGAAAGGGTGAGGACACTACTACTGTTTGTTTACATGCACCAGATGTACTGCTGAGCACGTAGTTGTGCTAAAGAAATCCTTGTCAGATATTAAGGACGGTAATGCAGAGTTGAATGCGGGTTTCAGAACGATCTCCCATGCCAATCTGTAGATTCGTTTCTGTGGCTTTACTTTGTTTCCTTCTAAAGTTGCTTTCCACTATCACAGGAAGGTTTTGATACATCCTCAAGCTCTGATACCTACTCTTTTCTTGGCTGTGAAATCACTGTATGAACAGACACCTCGTAATGAGCTTTTGACTGTCGTGTTGGGGGTTTCATAAATATTTAACAAGTGAGTTCAGCATGGGAACAAATGTTCCACCTAAGGCTATCCACAAATGAGAAAATTACTGGGGGCCACGATGTTTAAAAGAAGGGTTAATGATGTGAGGGGGTAAAACAGGAGTACAAATCATCAGAAAGAGGACTATAAACCGTTTTCGTAAGTGTTGAAGTATCTTTAGGTAGGTTGATCAGTCTTTAGATAGTCGTTCCTTAGGATGAGTGTTTTCTGAAAGTCAATGTTATAAATCTAATATGAGCTTTTGTTTCCTTTTTCTTAGATTTTTGCCTTCATGACCACAGCTTGTTATGGTTGCAGTTTGGGTCTGGCTTTACGAAGATGGCGACCGTAACACTCCGTAGAAACTAACGGTCTGTGTTGGTTTCCTCTGGCTACTTGATGTGTCTGATTAATTTGGATACCATTTTGTCCAGATAGAACAACATTCCAAAAGTAATTTTTTGAGTATGTGGAGAGAATCTAAGTGCAAGTTTTGGTTCATTTCATGGATGGAAGTTTAATTTTATTATGAAGTTACACATTGGAATGGCCTTTAATTTTATACCTGTCTCTTTTTTAAAGAAAATCTTCCTTTATATCCATAAAATATACTGATATTGCTCATGAAAAAGGGGTATCTCTTTTGTTTAATTGCTGAGTCACCTAACCCTTAATTTTAATAGGTAACTAAAATTTCCTTAAAAAACAAAAAGCAAAAACAAACCGTGTTTTAAATAGCCTTCCCACTGAACTCTGTCTTTTAGTGTAAAACAGAGATTGGCACCCTTTTTCTATAAAGGTCCAGATGGTAAATATTTTAGGCTTTGTGGGCCATACAGTCTCTGTGGCAGCAGTTCATCCCTGCTGTTACTTAGCCACAGGCAATGGGCAAGTGAATAGTGAGCCTGTGTCCCAATAAAACTTTATTCACGAAGACAGGAAGCAGGCTGGGTTTGGCCTGTGGGCTAAGTTTGCCAACCTCTGGTGTAAAACCTTAGTTATATGTTATGGATTTTATTGATCTGATCCTGGAAGGTATAAAACGAGATAAGTCACATAATATTTAGCCTCATGATGCAATAATCACATTGCCTTTGTGTTAATGGTCAAGTATTTACCCTTAAAGTGGTGGATAGTTTTTCAGGCCAATTCAAGCAGAGTCTTGGGTACAGGAAAAAGTAATTTATGAAGTAAATCCTAGTTGCTTAATCAAACTAAGTGTCTCTTAACAACTGAGCAAACCTCTCATCGGGCATCCTTAAGATGAGATCCCCAGAAACCATTCACCACTACTGGAACTGGCATCTAGCTTCTTATGTCTCACTTTGGATTTATTTATGCTTCAGAGTACAGCGGTGTGTCCTCTGCATGAATACACGGATACTTGTGGGTGGGTATACGAGGCTTTACAAATAGGGCTTCCCTGAAGTGTTAACTTTTTACTTCTAATTATTTCACATTACGTTCTCAGTTAAATTTGAATAGAGTATTAAATATAACTTAAAGTCGAGGCTTCTTACGTGTTCTGATAATAGCCCCAACATCTATGTTGTTTTGCACTGGTAACAGATAATACAAAATCAGTTTTAAAAGAGCCATCCTAAAAACTTGTCTCTGGCTGAATTGCATAGAAAATATTTTAATGCATCTATTAGAGACGCTGGTTGTGGAAAGGTGCCAAAAAATGGCTTGAATGGGAGAATGAGTAAGAGTTAGGTCCCAGCTCCCACCACACTGCCCAAGCAGGATACTTACCTCCTGCCCCAGGCGGGCTTCCTCTGGGAAAAGAGGGCTTTGACCATTCAAAAACCTTCAGCCCTTTGCTTTTTTTTGGCTGAATCATCCCCTAAGAGTGTCATGTCTAAGTTGTGCTGTTAGATTTCATGGAACTTAGAACAAGCCCGAATGAGTCACATTATCAGTGCTCAGTGATCAGATGCTATTTATATAATAATACCCTACAAAGAAGAATCTTATCAGAGTTTGGTTTGTGATATAAAGACGTGTTTCAATATGTGACAAGAAAAAGAAATCAGTCATTATACTCATGTCCTGTCTTTTCTATAATATCTGACTTCCTTGGTTTTTGTAGCTTCACACCACACACTTAAACCTGTATTATGAATTGTATATTACAAAGTCATAAATGTGCCATAAGGATATATAGTTCATTCGAGTTGGAATCGTTTAAAGTTAGTCTGCTAGATTTAGTTGTGAGATTTTGTTTTTGTTTCCAAAGTATAACAGGTCTGTGCTTGGTGGCATTAAATTAAATGATTTCATGAAATGGCTTTAGTGGCACTTTTGTAAATGGATTGCTTCTAGATCATTAAGAACCAAGCCTAAAACTCATCTGACTGTGAATACTTACATTTGTAGATTAATCGTGTTCTGGGTTTGTGAATTGAGTGACAAAGCACTTGAACAAAAATTATGGCATTTGAGAATTTCTTTATATATGCTGTAGAAATGAGAAAGTGTTGGCTGGTTTTAAAATCTAGTAACTCCATGATGAAAAGAAATTTATTTTATAAGTGTTATGACTCTAATAAAGTATTCATTTGATAATCTTTTTTGGTCATCTATTTTTTATACATTTCACTTTGAAATTCACTTAAAGGTTTGATATAAACTTGACAGATTTGGAATTTCTAGACTCACAATATATAAAAGTTCTGCTTTAAACATTTCTATGAAAAGTCTCTCAGGAAATGTCAGTGAGCCTTCTTTCTTTGATGAAGGTCAAAGAGGTAAGTCTTTGGAAGTAATATTTTAAAGGAAGTTTATATTCTATTCTATTCTATTCTATTCTATTTAAAAGCATTTATATAGTGCTTTAATATGTGCCAGGCAGTGTTCTCAGCATTTTTTCAAATATTAGCTTATTTAATCCTCATGATGACAACTCTGTAGGGTGGACGATATCATCTCCTCTTAAAGATGAGGGAACTAGGGGCACCCGGGTGGCTCAGTTGGTTAAGCGTCTGACTTTCGGTCTCAGCTCTGGTCTTGATCTCGGGGTTGTGGGTTTGAGCCCTGCATTGGGCTCCATGCTGGGCCTGCAGCCTACTTAGAAAAAAAAAGAAAAAAGATGAGGGAACTAAAACATAGACCGTAAGCGACACAGAGTCAGGTGTCTAACAAGAGGCTTTTAAACCCCAGCAGTCTGGCTCCCAAGTCCAGGCACTTTATGGCTGTTCATCCCTCAGTTCTTCGAGATTTTACATATTTTATATATATAAAAATGTGACCCTTCCCCCACAAAGAAGATTTTAGCAGAATGTTTAATATAATTGTGTGTGGTAGATGCCATCTTTTAGAACTTTTTGTCAGAGCCAAGGACTCGTGAGTTTAGCTGTAAGACGTTAGGCCAGGCCTCCATCACAGGGGAAAGGTTCGGCAGCTTCGGTCCGCCAAGGCTCCCCGCATGCTTGGCTGCCTGTTTCTCTGGTCCAGTAATTCTGGCCTGGAGTGTGGGCCTTCAGTCTCCTGCGTTGCCTTACATCAAATCAGCTCTCTCCTGAATTACCCTGGCTTCCCGATCAGCCCTGGAACTGACATCAGAAGGGTGCTCTAGTCTGAGTTATGCCTTTCGATCTTGATTCGTAAACTCTGTTTCCACCACTGCATCGGCCAGACTCTGGAATTCTAAGTCATCGTCACGAAGGTTCAAGTTTTTTTACGAGTGAGCCAGTGTCTCAGGTAGCAACGTAATGTATTCATGTGGGAGGGAGGGGAGACGATCATCTTTAGAATGTATATGGATTTTTGTTAATGCTTTGAAAGTTCATCTTTTTAGAGAAAGTCTTAGGCTGTGCCGTGGACAGTAGGTCAATACTAGTTGCTCTCTCTGGAGCCTTCTTCCCTCAAGGACTTGCATGGCCTGCTCCCTCACCCTGTTTGGGTCTTTGTTCAGTTGTCACCTTGAATGTCATACCAGCACTCCTCCTCCTCCTTTCCTGCATTTCTCCTAGGAACTTCGGACATATATTTTAAATATAGCATGAATAGCGTATATTTTATTTACTTACTGTGTTTGTCCTCTTCTCCGCTAGGATGTAAGGCTTATGGACAGGACCCATCTGCTCTGTCCACAGCTCCATCTCCAGTGCCTAGAAGAGAGCATAGCAAATAGCATGTACTCAGTAATTAGATATTGAATGAGCAAATGGATGAATGTTATGGCAATACCTACTTTTGTGTTCCAATCGATCTACTCTATAAAAATTGATCTTGTTAGCACTTGAAAATTTCTGGTATAGAATGCCTAGGCATTTTTCACCTGGCTCTGGATGTATTTAGAGTGAATTCTACCTTACAGGTCCTCCAGTAATTAAATAAATGTGTACTGTAAAAATGTCATGTGGTCCGTCTTCTACAGCAGAGGAGCTATGCATGTAAACATGAGGCATCCTGTGTAAACTCATTAGATCTTTATTCCAACTTTTTTTGTGACCAAAGATGTCACTGTAGACTCAACTGACTTAGTCCTCAAAGCATCATCAGAACTAAGAACTAATGGTCAAAGGCTGTCATTTTTCTATGATTATGATGGGAGTGGAGGGCTGTGGCTAGTGGTTTTTGCTAAAAATTATGGTCGTCACTGTTGTAAATGTAACAAGAGGTGGAGGTGTCTGGTGTCTGGCATTTTGATTTTTCTGTCTGCCAACTCTAAGCGTTATCCTTGGATATGCATGAGAGGTATTCTAAATGAAGGGTATTGTTGAACTCCCTCCCTGCATTTCCATGTTCCATTCTAAGGCTGCCTCATGTCCTGACTCAATGTACACTTTGGCCGAAGCAATGAAGTTCTGATGTATCAGTGTCCTGGGCCACATTGCCTTTTCATGTAATTGTGCATGTTATTGATTATTAAATATGCTGTCTTACTGAATACACGAAAACTTTGTGGAAAATTTTTGGAATGTGACTAAACTCCTTTATATACAAAAGTGTATAAAATATTTAACAGTGGTTAGCTAAGGATTTGTTACTTTTAAACAATTTAACAGTTGTCTCAGTTTCTGAACACACGTACCTTATTTATGTATATGAAATATATGAGCTAATGTCAACCTATTTTAACTATTAGTAAAGCATTTTAATTTTAAATCATAAAATACTATATCACACTGTGTAATAAATTACCTGAATATTTCTTAAGGCACATACACTCATTTTGGAGGCCACAGGAATGAATGGATCATTGATTTGGAGGTCAGCTACCTGGATTTATGTCTTCTGGTTTGATGGAACTGTTGAATAAAATAATAAAGGAAAGTGTCTCATAGGGTCTGGCAGCCATAGACATGGTCTTTTATCGATACTTTTGCTTTGGTTTCATAGTGAGATGATAGCTACTACTCCATTTCTTTTGAGTAGAAAGTTGCCTGTATCTCAAAAATTAACTCTTGAGTTAATAAATTATTATTAATTATAAATTAATTAATTAGTTATTTTTTATTTAGTTATTTAATTAATTAGTTAGTTAATTAACTAATTAATTAATTAATCCAAATAAATTATTATGGAACGAATATATTCTCAGCAAATGCATATGATATTATGCTCTTTCCCAACGCGAGATGAGTAAAGGTTGCCTCAGATAGTTTTTTAATAGTTATACTTTCAGTGTGCATTAGAAAAGTATAAATTGCACATCAAAGGCACGATTTCGTGGCTATTATTCAGCATGGAACTAAATAAACATTTAAATAAGAAAAAAATAGTCCATTAAGAGCTGTGTGACTTGAAGTGAGTCACTTTATTTAAGCCTATATACTCATCTACAACGCTGATCATATTTGCAAACCTGTGACAGTAGGCTCTTTGGGAAGAAGAACCCAAGATGGAGTTACAAATATGAGTAATTGATTGGAGGTAATGCCTTTAAAAGATAGAAGAAGGACAGGGGCGCCTGGGTGGCACAGCGGTTAATCGTCTGCCTTCAGCTCAGGGCGTGATCCCGGCGTTCCGGGATCGAGTCCCACATCGGGCTCTTCCGCTATGAGCCTGCTTCTTCCTCTCCCACTCCTCCTGCTTGTGTTCCCTCTCTCGCTGGCTGTCTCTCTCTGTCGAATAAATAAATAAAATCTTTAAAAAAAAAAAAAAAAAGATAGAAGAAGGACAAATAAGATTAGGTAGGAAGAGTTTCAGACTGTGCTCTAGTTACGAGAAAGTCTCAACCAACTCCTCAGGGAGCTCCTGCACCAAGATCGCCCAGAGAGGAGCCCCACACTAGCTTGGAAGGGTGAACCCTCTCCCGAGACCATGCTCAGTCCCTGGCCTTGGATAGCCCAGAAAGAATGCGATCTCAGCTCTGTGGCTTAAAAGCTGAAGGAAGATCCCAAGGCCCCTGCAACTGGAGGCTGTCCAGTAACCGCCCTCCGTGTGAATGACAACCTGCTGGAGAGCTGACTGCACACCTGGGGACTGCTACTCTCTGCCCCTCGTGCCAAATAAATCCACTTCTCCGTACACGTCCTGGGAGCCGCTTCTCTGAGGCTCCAGTGGCCCTCTTGACCTAAGGGAAGGATTAGAATAAGGAAGTTAATGAGACAAACCACCAGCATCATCAGTGCAGTTAATCTTGGGGTCACCGCTGGCAGCAGCTGCCGCCAACCTCTCCAGGTCTTGGTCATTGATCTGGTGTCGTGACCCAAACCCTCATCCCTGACGGGTCTAAATTCTTGGCAGCAATACCTTCCACAGGTAGGGGTCACTGCCCTTGTCCATTCACAATCACTGTGGGACAAGGAAATACCAAGAAGGTACTCAAGTGTATGACCTGAGTTCCACGCACATTCCTCCCTGTCTCGATTGCGTAATAGCAGCCCTACTCCTTCCTGACCAGGATCCGTTACCCCTGCCAAAATGGTGAATCCTTTGTGCCTGCTGGTTTCCAAAATCCAAAATGCCTCAAGAGAAGCCACAGCTTGTAGTTCAATGGGACCTTTGCTCTGTTCCCTGGTAAGAATGAACTTCCCTTGAGGATCCGAACAGTAACCATATAGAACCCAAAGTTGCAAAGACAGGCTGTATCAAGGCCACAGTGAGTCATGGGGAGTGATGATAAGTGGGGCTACTCCTGTTTCCACCTCGTTTTTCACCAGCGCCCTGAGTTCTTTTGGAGACGCAGTGCCCTACAGAAGTTTCAGATTCAATGCATATCTGGCATCTGGAAGACGACTCCACACCCTCACAGAGTATTGGCTCTCTGCTGGTGCTTCAACTGTGCCTTCAACAGGCCATTTCAGGCCAGCTGCTCCTGTGTGGTGCATTATAGGATATGGCCAATGACCGCAGTCATAGAACTATCTCCCTGGTTCGATGCTATGTTGACTGGGATTTCATGCTTATGGAACAAGGGCTCCACAACGTTACTGTGCATGAGTTCGTAAACTTTCTCACCTCAAGACACTTTTCCTTCCACAAAGTGTGCTTGAGATAAAACCCAAGAAAACATAGGGGTAAATCCCCATGACTTTGGATTCAACAGTGGCTTTGCAGATAGGACAGCAAAAACACAGCAACAAAAGAATAAATAGATAAATTTAACATAGAAATTCAAAATTCTTATGCACCAAGAGACACTATCCAGAAAATGA
Organism: Ursus arctos; assembly: GCF_023065955.2. Lineage (NCBI taxonomy): Eukaryota > Metazoa > Chordata > Mammalia > Carnivora > Ursidae > Ursus > Ursus arctos. Next base: position 67,422,190 of record NW_026623078.1, read on the forward strand.
AAAGACAACTTACTGAAAGGAAAAAAATTGTAAGTTATGTAATTGGTAAGGGCCTGGTATCTAGAATATATAAATAACTCCTAGAACTCAACACCAAAAAGACAACCCGGTTTAAAAACGCACAAAGGACTCAAATGGACATTTCTCTAAAAAAGATACACAAATAGCCAACAAACACAGGAAAACATGGTAAATATCTTTAGCCACCAGGGAATGCAAATCAAAACCACAATGAGATATCACTTCACTCCCACTAGGGTAGCTGTAATATTTTTCTAAAAGAAAAATAACTAAATTGGAACCCTCATACAGTGCTGATAAGAATGTAAAGCAGGGGGCGCCTGGGTCACCCCGTTGGTTGAGCATCCAACTCCTGGTTTCGGCTCTGGTCGTGACCTCAGGGTTCTGGGATGGAGCCCAGCGTTGGGCTCCACGCTTAGCAGAGAGTCTGCTTCTCTCCCTCTCCCTCTGCCCTTCCCCCTGCTCACAAACTCTCCTTCTGTCTCTAAAACAAATATATTTTTTTAAAAGAATGTAAAATGGTACAGTAACTGTGGAGGACACTTCAGCAGCTCCTCAAAATATTTTAGCAGATACATATAAAATTACCGCATGACCTAGCAAGCAATTGCACTCTTAGATATATACCCAAAAGAGCTGAAAAGAGATATCCAAACAAATACTCGTGCAAGAATAGCCATTGTAGCACTATTCACTCTAGTGAAAAGGTGGAAACAACCCAAATGACCATCAGTGGATGAATGGATAAGCAAATGGTCTATCCATATAATGGAATATTAATAAGCCATAAAGAGGAATGAAGTACTGATACATGCTAAACGTGGATGAATCTAGAAAACGCTATTCTAAGTGAAAGAAGACAGACACAAAAGGTCACGTATTGTATGACTCCATTTATATGAAATATACAGAATAAATCTAGAGGCAGAAAACACATTCGTGGTTGCCAAAGGCTAGAGGGGGGGGACAGTGGGGGAGATTCTCCTCCCTCCCCACTGTGAGGACATAACAAGAAGGTGGGCTTCCTGCAAGCCAGGGAGAGAGTCCTCACCAGAACCATAAAAAACTACATCTCTGTTATGTAAGCCACAGGGTCTGGTATTTTGTAATGGCAGTCTGAAATGACTAAGACCAGATGCTATGCCAGAACTTGTGTTTACAGCAGAGCTCTTTCCCACTTCACTCAAAGAAGTTTCCTTTTTATGCCAACCAGAATATGGACCAGAACAATATTCCTACACGTGGAATGTCTCACCTTCAGAAAAGCCAGAGAAACCTACAAGCCATGGTACTTCTATCTTTGTGGTTAAGAAAGCAAGATGCAGGATTTCGGCTTCTTCAAAGGGGATGCACCAACACGCTACTGACAACTACATGCTACCAATTTTACAAGAAAAGGCAGTTCCCTGAATCTTTGCAGGGTTTTTCTCATGCCCTCCGGAGTGCAGATCTTACCAAGGTCTTCATCCAGCTCTTGTGCTCATCCTGATGTCATTAGTGTCACGGATCAGTAGCATGTGCTGTGGTTCTGTCGAGAGTGTCCAGATCTCTACAGACTACATATCATGACACGGAGCAGAAGAGCTATCCTAGTTTGGGGACAAATCTGTAATGTGTATTACTGTCTGATCCATGTGAAAGCCAACTGCTTCTGATTCTCGTTTTTGATTAAGTTGGAACAAACTCCCAGGACACCTGGGTGGTGCAGTTGGTTAAGCATCTGACTCTTGGTTTTGGCTCAGGTCATGATCTTGGGGTCCTGAGATGAACCCTGCATCAGGCTCCATGCTCAGCACAGAGTCTGCTTGAGATTCTCTCTCCCTCTGCCCCTCCCATTCTTGCTCTCTCTCTCAATTAAATAAATCTTAAAAAAAAAAAAAAAAAGATAGAATGAACTCCTTCACCATACCAAGTGCTGACACGTTGTTTAGCATGGCAGCCACAATCAGGACCACTACTTGGTGGGGCTCGTGATGCTCCATGGTCATTCTCAAAGATGTTTCTGATTTCTGAAGAGACCAAACTTTTGAATTAAATAGAGATATGTCAGGGACCCTCTCCCCTGCATCTGTAAGATCTTAATGATGACACTAGGATTTCCCTAGTCATTTCCCTTTCCCTGGAATGTAATCTATGTATTTTAAACTTAGTATATTGGCTGAGGGGCTGTGCAGTTTCAGAAGCTTCCAGTTGACCTCCTCTTCTGTGATAGCTTTTAGTCTATAGACCAAGGATCCAATATGAGGTTTATTCTAATTGCCAAGTATGGTAAATCCAGTTATACACTGGGGACCAGGGAGATCATCAGCAGTTGGTTCACACACATGGGAGGTTCTTTGTAAGCTGGATGTGGCCAGTAGTCTATTCCCCCCACATGTCCCTACTTGAACAGACATGATAATCATGCTTGAATCTCCAAACATCCGTGTCAACTCAGTCTCTGTGTCCAAAGACCCTCAAAATATCTTGCCATTCCCCTTTACTCAATATTAATCACTTGGAGAAGGATCGGTAGCATACATCCGCCTGATGTTATGAGCTCCTTCCTCATGGGAAGTAGCCACCTCTTCAGCCAATGCATTCCAGGTTCGAAAATGGGTTCAGATTGTGAACTGAGCAAGAAAAAGTGAACAATTGCCAACAGTTCTAGGCTCATCCAATCTTTCCTTCTTTTGACTATAATAAGCAGTCCTCTCATTGGTTGCCCATCTGTTTCTGTCTCTACGGAAGCCATGTTCTTGTAATCACCTGCATAAATTCCAGTGGGTCAAGGCTCTGTGATGACCTCTCCCCAAATTTGCAACCCCCTGGATTTGGGTGGTGAAGTATCACCTTCTGGATTCTATTACATCGTGGTTCCATCATTTTAATTTCTTTTGATGAGCCAACCTCTGTAAATATCTTGCCCACCCACCCTTCTGCTTTTAAAGGAAATCCATCACTGAACCCCTTAGTGATGGAGAATAGCACTAGCAGCTACCATTCATTGAACATTAATTATGTGCTAGTCACTGACCTAAGAATATTAGATGTTTCACATTTAATCTCCCCGATACCCCAAGACACTCATGATCACCGTTTTCCACCTATAGAAACTGAGGACACTGAAATTTGGGGACTTGTGTAAGGTGATGCAACTAGGAGTGGAGCCAGATTTCAAACCTAAGCAATGCGGTCCAAGAGCCCGCTAAGTACTTATATCCAAAACATTTTTAAAGATTACAATTCTGAACCAAGTACAAGGAGATATGCACTTTTGGTTTTTATCAGAGCCATGAATTTGTTCAACAAGCACTGGAGACATGCCGGAGTATTTCACAGTGAAACATACGGCATTTTCCGTGGGTCACTATCTACCTCAGTTTTCGCACTTCAGCCTAGTATCAGCCTTCATATCTGCCAGCGGGGGTACTACAAATGGGACGAGGCAGTAAGTATATCAGTGAATGAAAGCAAATTTAACATAGGTGTCCCCAGGCTCCATTGAGTTTGTGGGGTCTGAGACAAATCTGTCCAGAACGCAGATGAATTCCGGTCACACAGTAGGTAGCTGTGGGGCAACCCTACTCATCAGATAACTAAAGCAAGACTTCAGCCCAACGTTGGGTTGCTTTTTTTATCTGGCTTAGTCTGGGTTTATATTTGCACTGCAGAGTCACAAGTGAGAGTTCTCTTTCCATCCTCACTGTCTTGCTTTTGATCGCTTGGCCATTTCCATTTGTATTAAATTCAGATTAGCCAAAGCGCATGCAGTGCTAAAACCGATGTTCACTTTTCTTTTAGCTGTTCTTTCATCCAACCAGGAGAGGGCAGTCAGAGTACATTTTTAGAGACTTCAGAGGCAGCTGCTTAAGGGTGGGGGACTTCACAAAGCTTTTCCGTTCTAATATGATGTACTCTCCAGTCCCTTTCCTCAGGGTAACGTGCAAACTCAAAGTTCAAGGCCATAGGTAGCATGCTGGTCTAGGTAAGAGCTGAGCACTATAGCCTCTTTTAAGGCACTAGCCAAAACTTAATCATTAAAAGCATAGATAGCAATCATTGTAATCAGAATGCCTGTTTCCACAGCGGGGAGGGACTAAAAAAAATCAGTGTCTTCCATGTCCTTGAGATACTCACTATGTTAAAATTAAAGGTCATCTTTTCAACACCTTGCAATATCTTTCACTGTTAATCAAAATATAATTCTGGAACATACTCACTGGGTTCTGTTTGCCAAATTCGGCCATGCCTTCTCCTGAGTTTGAGCGTTACTCTTCCAGCCTTCACTTAAACCTCAGTGGCGATTGAGTTGTTAATAACAACTCATACTTAGTAGGGCCATCATGCATTTCATGCAATAATCAAAAGGTTTTTTTTTAAATGCTGCATCTGTAGTACACTTTCTACTGTTGTCCTCGCCTTCCTGATTGAAGTCACTGTTATTGTCACAACCAACTTGGTTGGGTGGTGCCATGACGGAAACAGAGTTTGGGGCCAGGTAGAATTTATTTCCTATTTTGGCTCCGTTGTGAGATTTAGGGCCAGTCTCTTAATTTCTGGGTCAGTTTTTTCTCCAGTCTGGAATCATCTTCCAGCGAAGCTCTGATTTTACCGAGCAGTAGGATTTGAAGCAGAAACTACTACTGCTGTTATTTTTGTCGCTGTTATTTTGACAGAAGTAGCCAGGTACTAACCAGTGACATCCCTCCAAAGGGTAGCAGACCAGATTTGTTCTGGTACTAAAGACAGTAGCCCAAATAAACCTGGTTTTTAACAACACTGAACATATGGGAGGGGGGAGAAAAAGGGAAAAAAGAGAGACAGAGAGAAACAAACCATAAGAGACTCTTAATGATAGAGAACATACTCAAGGCACCTGGGTGGCGTAGTCATTAAGCGTCTGACTCTCGGTTTTTGCTGAGGTCATGACCTCAGGGTCATGAGATCGAGCCCCACATCGGGCTCCATGTTCAGTGGGAGTCTGCTTGAGATTCTCTCTCCTTCTTCCTCTTCCTCTGCCTCTTCCTCTTGTATGCTTTCTCTCTCTCTCAAATAAATAAACAAATCTTTAAAAAGAAGAGAGCAAGAACAAACTCAGGGTTGATGGAGGAGGTGGGTGGGGGATGGGCTAGATGGGTGATGGATATTAAGGAGGGTACCTGTGACGAGCGCTGGGTGTTGTATGTAAGTGATGAATCACTGAATTCTCCTGAAACCAATATTGCACTGTATGTGAACTAACTAGAATTTAAATAAAAATTTGAAAAGAAAAAAAAAAAACCCTGTCTTCAATGTTAAGGGGAAAATTAATTTTTGTTTTTGTTCACCAAACAGTCATACTTCTCAGATTTCCTTTTTTTATATAAGAACTCTTTCTTCTCTATGTCTTCCTTCTCTTCAAGAATACCAGCACACCAGAAGTAATCAGAAAAAATAGCAAACAGCATTTTTAGTCCTTGTAGTTGACTCTGAATGTGTGTAATAGTTACCTCGTAGGAAGGAACCCAGTTTGGTCTCAAAGAAGAATGTTTTAGCAAACACCACACATATAATGAAAGTCTTTCTTACATGTTTTGCATATTACATTATATTTTATATATGTAAATTACATGCAGAAATCAAACTATCAATTGAACAAAACACTTGGGTAAGTATAATTTGTTATTTTTGACAATCTTCTTAGAAAGCAGATATTATTCACATTCTACTGAGAAACTGATATTAACGGATCACACCATTCATTCTTAATAGATCTTGGAAGACAGATTTTCAGACTCAGACTCCTCGTCTAGTGCTCCTGCTTCAGTGCGGCATCATCTGGATAGTCCTATTTTAGGCAATTTAAAGCAGGGCACATTTATAAGGGACCCTCAGGTGTATCATCCCAGGGCCAGCAAGTGCACTAGCGGCTGGTGTAACATCTCTTGACCACCTTTTACCACAAAGCACAGCAGAGTTAGAACGCACCCTTGCCATGAAAAAAAGCAAATTCTTCCATCTTCAAAATAATAACAGCTTGGACTGGCTGTTCAACTGTTGGAAGTCACAGTGAAACTCAGCAAGACCAAGAATTATATAAATGCATGCCATCACCTGGATGATACAAACCAGGATTATTTATTGCAAAGAACTGAATTATAAGTATATAATTTTTCACTATGAAAGACTAGTATTTGTGTGTTTGTTAGAAGAATCTTTATTCTCAGGGAATCCTAAAGAGTGAAGGAAGACACTGGCATACTACTAGGTGCTGATAATTAATGAGAGATTGCTAATGAGAATGTTAGAAAGGTATAATACATATTCTTAACCACGTGCCACAATATCATGAGCCGATTGTATGGCAGGGCAGTGCACTTGAAGCCTTTCTCATATTGTTTCATTCCATCTTCCCAACAGCTCTAGGAGATAAGGACTGTCATTATTATACCAGTGCAGATAAGAAAGAGAAGGCTCAAGGAAGGCCCCTTTGCATAAGCCAAAGTCTTTTGCAGGAAGATAATGAGGAAATGAGGTCACGGTGGAGGTCAGGAACAAATTATAACAGGTCTTGGGTGATAAGCTATAGGTTTAATATTTTATTCTGTAAGCTTTGAAGGAACACAAAGGAGTGTTTTAGTAGGATTATTCTAGCTGCAAAGTGTAAGGACAGATTGAAGGAGGAGAGACGAGATATCCTGCAGGCTAGTGCTATAATCTAGACATGGAAAGATGGTGGTCAGGGTAAGAGGAGTAGGGAGAGGAAGGAAGGAAAGAAGGAAGAAAGAGAGGGAGGGAGGGAGGAAGGGAGGGAGGGAGGGAGGAAAAGAGGGAAGGATTTCATGGAAAAACGGAGGCAGGCCCATATTTAAAATCCTGCCGGTCCTCAGATATCCCAGATGTTCCATGATTCTGTGTACCTGGTAGGCTTGCACTGCTTGGGGCCCAAGTGATGATTTGAGGCCATGTGACCTCTGAGGTTAACCATTGTAACTGCAGAAGAACCTTGCTTCTCCAGAATGGTATGCTAGTTGTTTGTATCATGCGAAAATTTAAAAAGCATTTCCTAGAGTTAATGGGCCAATATTTAACATTTCAAGAAAGTGAAAAAACAAAACGCAGAAACATACCCTATTGAATGCTTTATAGGAGCCTTAATATGTACGTGTGTGTGTGTGTGTGTGTGTGTGTGTGTGTGTATTCATTCATTCCTCCATTCAACAAAAATCTATTAAGAGATATTATGGGTCAGGCAGTTTTTTTAGGCAATGAAAGTATGAATTTCTTGGCCTTTGCTAACAATCTTATGAAAGAAAATAGACATCAGAAAACATGTTATAATATAATATAATATAATATAATATAATATAATATAATATAAGCAGAGTGCTACAGGTGTACAGAGAAGACACTAATCCCAGGTGGGCATGAGTGGAACAATTTCCCGAAGGAGCAAGTGTCTAACCTGAGTCTGAATCACAAATGTAAGTTAATTAGGCATTTGAGGGGATGAGCAGTTTTAGAAAGTGAGAATACCACATGCAAGGAGCAAAATGTAAAATGGCTCAAGCATGTTGGGAGAGCTATAAATAGTTCCTATGGCTGGGGCACAGTGTGGGAGCCGAAAGTCAGTTTAAACATTAGAAGTTAGGTCACCCAGAGTGTAGTATCTATATAAAGAAGTTTGGACTTGATGTTGAGGGTAAGAAAGCCACAAGATTTGACGCAGAGTCATAACTTGATCAGATTTTTTGCTTGAGACAGATTTCTCTAATACTGATAGAATGAGTGGATTGTAGGAAATGGTAACTGAAAACAGAGAATTGAGTTAGGAGGAAGCCATTGAGTAATCCAGGCAAGAGATGATGAAGTTTAGAATAAGTGTCAAAGTAAGTGATGGAGAAAAAAAATGCATAAGGAAGATATAAACTAAGTATAATTGATAGAACTTGCTAACTCTCTGGAGCACTCTCTGGAGCTAACTGTCTCGAGCACCTGAGTGAAGGGTGGTATGTTTCACTACAGTAATCTATGGGTGTGGGATTGGGGAAAGGGGAAGTAATAAATTCTATTTGAAACTCATTAGCACATTTAAATTTGGAAATGCCTTGCCAACTACAAGTCCTGATCTCAGAAGAATTGTATAAGCCACAGAAAAGTACAGCTTTGGAGTTGTGAGCATACAAATGGTAGGTGATGCCTGCTAGATGATGTCTATTAGCTCACCGTTGAGAGAGGTGCAGAAAGGGAAGAGAACACTGGCACATAAACATAGGGGGAGGAAAACAGCCCAAAAAAGAAACCAAGGAGGACCATCCAGAGATTTAGATACAATGTGGCTTGATACAAGTCAGTGAGAGAGATGCCTAGGAAGAGTGACCAACCCATCAAATGCTCTAGAGGCATGAACTTGATGTTGGCTATTCAGTAGAGAGGTTAAGAGCAATAATGAGAACACAGCCAACCAGCCAAAAATGAGTAGAAAGTATTTATGTCATAAATAATTACGGAACACCTACTAGAGACTAGGCCCCGGGAAAAAAACAAGGAAGTAAATTCTATGTCCCTTGACATTAAGAAAAACAATACAATTTATTCATTGACATTCCAAATTCTGCGTCTTACCTTTTTCTTATCCAAAATCTCAATCAACTCTGATACGTACAGGTCCATAGTTCTTCATCCACAACTTTAAACTCCAAAAAGCTCTGGCAACTAAGTTTGTTTTGTTTTGTTTTGTTTTCAAAAATCTGACCTGAATTAATAGGAGACTATTTTTAGTCTTTATCTCTCAATATGAACATTCATATGTTTTACTGCAGAAATATTGATAGAGATGATTATAGGGTGCTGTACTATACCCCACTTAGGGTAACATAATATACAGTACAAGTTCTTTGTTTGCTTCTTAAAATCTTCCCCCCACCAAAATTGAAGTCCAGAACACGTATGACTTCACAGGTTTTAGATGTGAGATATGGACATCTAGAATGAAAGCACTTTATTAAAACACTTCAGAAAATATACATTTTCTTGCTTTCTAGAAGGGATACTTCTGATGGGAGCCATATATAATACTTATTTTGAGTGTGAAACTTTCTGGCAGAAATCAAGTTATTGCACTAAACAATAGTCTATTTATCCCTCTCTATGGCAACTATCACCACTGCTCCAGTGCACTGACTCCGAGTACTCAGCAGAGACTGGAGGGTGCTCTGCAGCTTGCAGAGAGATGTCCTGTCCTAGAGTTGACCTCACTCCCCTGAGCATTCTCTTTGCTTCCTTCACTCTGTGGCCCAGGGTCTGCTGGCTCCCTTTTCTGCCCTGCACCTGGGCCTGCTTCCGTTTTCTTTTCCATGAAATCTTAGGCCAGGAGAATCTTCCCATTCTTATTTGGCAAGCTTGGGATCATTACCATTTCAGAGCTGGAAGAAAACTCAGAGCGTTGTGTTCAGTCCCCTCCTTTTAGAAATGAGGATACTGAGGGGCAGAGAAGTGAAGGGACTTGGCCACACCACCTGGGTAATTTATGATAAAGCGAGGCCTTCAATCTAGCCTCCTAATTCACTTTCCCAGCTCAAGGCAATCAAACATCAGATGAATGGTTGCAGTAGGTTATAGAGTGGACATTTGTGTTTGGCTTTGTTTGTTTTTTGGATTGTTTATTTCACTCTCCAATTTTCCTCTGGAATATCACTCCCTGTCTCTACCTCTGTGTTTCAAGCAAAATTTACTCCTATCCCTAGCTCCATGGGTAGCACATAACCGGAGCCAAGCCAGTCAAAGAATCCTACTCTTCATGCACAGACAGGAACTCCCAGCCCAATCAGAGATCTGGGGAGCTTTGGAACAATTGCCAAGAGAAGGGCATATGGGCATCTCTTTAATCCCCGTTGGGCCTCAGTGGCACCTGGGAGCACCTGGCCTGGAGTTGTTTAGAGCCATCCTATGATCATCTGAAGCCAAGAAGGGAAGCCAAAAGCTTGGAGGCAGAAGACAGAGTGTTCTGATGACATTGAGTTTCTGAATTCTCCCATGCCTGAAACCCCCTTTACCTCTGATTTTTTTTCAGTCACGTAAACCAATTAATTTCTTCTTTTGTCTAAGCCCACTCTGAGTGGATTATCTGTCACTTGCAACCAGAAATGCCTTAACACATAAAATGACCTTTTATAAAGTCTCTTCAAACACTGTCTGTTTGTGGTTTGATGATTTTTTTCTAAAGGTCTGGTATTTCTGGAATCTCTGAAATTCAATAACTTGCTGAATTGAGGTGAAGTGAGGAAACAGGCAGAGTGAAACTCTCGGGTCTCCATTATACGCTACGTCTCTACTCTGCATCAGATAGCATTGCACATTCAACCAAAGTCTCACGTTCTCATTTTGTGCTGGATGTGTGACTCCATTTGCTTAATTTGAAACTGACATAAGCAATATAACTTTTTATGTTGCCAACCGAGCTTTCATATTGGGCTTTTCCATTTATTTGTGTTTATAAAATCATTATCTCTTGCTCTTAAGAACGAGAAGTGTTAAAAGGATTTTTTAAAGTTAAATTGTTGGGTGGTGTTTTTTTTTTTAAGACAAATAAGTCCCAAGAGGTTTCTTAAACTTCAAACCACTGTAAAAGAATGACATGGTAATGAGCTAAATGTAAATGAATCAGAAACTTCCAGATTAAATTTGCTTTCAAATCCACATGAGTTTATAGACCAAAGGGAAACTCTGATTTTTAAGAAAAGCCCATGGGAGAATAGATAATATTTAACATGTTGGTCTATGCTAAATTAGGCCCTCTTTATTGAATAATTATCTAATTTGCAAATGGAAAGTGTCTTCCCATGGTCTACCAAACACGGGGTTTTCCTGAGTAAAATCGACAGAGAAGACAGCTCATATGCCACCGCTCAGATGACACAAGCCAAAGTCACAAGGCACTTCCAGGTTTAGGAGAAAAGAACATGGTTGCTTAAAGACACCAACAGTAATTGAGTATGTCCATTTTCTTTTGACAGAAGGTTTCACTCTTCTTATTCAATTTCCAAATCACCTGCCTATTCATTTCTATTCTCATTCCTGGCTTTGGCCACCTGCTTCTCCAACTTGAGTCTATGCCACTCTCTTCTTTCTTATTCCTGTTTAGCTATATATCACGCTCCTTTCTGTATCTTGAACTTGTCAAACTCTTTCATACCTCGGGGCCTTCGTATTAGCTATTCCCTCTGCCTGGAAGACTCTTTTGATGGCTCCTTGCAAATTGGTCCGTGTGCTATTCTCAGAGGGACCTTCGCTGTTCATCCTATCTCTACACCTCATTATTCTCTCTCATATCACCCTATTAACTTCCTTCATAGCTGTTACGATTGTATGTATCCTATTTATTTACTCTTTTTGTCTGTCTCTCCCTTTTAAAATATAAGCACCTAAAGTGCAGGGATAATTTTTTTGTTTGTTTACTGCTGTATCTCCAGAGCCATGAGAGGTACCTGCCACACAGTGTACAAACAATAAATATTTGTGGAATGAATGAGAGGGTGAAGGAATGAGGGATGAAATTGTACAAGTATGCTCCTTCACCTAGAAGATTATTTATAGAGGGGGAAGCTTAATGCGCTCCAATATTAGCTATCCTAGATAAGGTTGAAGAAGAAGGCTTCTCTCTACTTGTTTAACTTCCATTAAGTTCCATTAAGAGATGCAACATGCACCATGACCTCGTGATCCACAATGTAATCTAGAAAGATGAATACTTCATGAAGTGTCCCACCTGTGACCATATATGTTTAACTATCTCTACAAATTAGGAAAAATCAAATATCCAGAATTCTAGGGTACTAGAATTAGTTCTCTGACATTTTCACCTTGGACTTTCACTTAGAGATGAACGAGGAGGACAGTTTACCCCTAAGGTTAAGGACAGACACCAACTGCCCGGAGAAGTGACTCAGTATTGATGGAAAACAGGAAGGGTGTCAGGCTGGATATTGTCCATGGTAAGGTCAGTTATTTAAAACAATGTGTTAGGGGCGCCTGGGTGGCTCAGTCGTTAAGCGGCTGCCTTCGGCTCAGGGCGTGATCCCAGCTTTCTGGGATCGAGCCCCACATCAGGCTCCTCTGCTGGGAGCCTGCTTCTTCCTCTCCCACTCCGCCTGCTTGTGTTCCCTCTCTCGCTGGCTGTCTCAGTCTCTGTCAAATAAATAAATAAAATCTTTTAAAAAAAATAAAACAATGTGTTAACTGATTTTCTATCTATGCGTACTCATGAAATAAGTTAAACAGAAACCATAATACATTATTTCATTTAACTTTATGACAACTCAGAAGACAGACATAATAGACATTTCATATCCCCATTTTCTTTCTTTTTTTTTTTTTTAAGATTCGTTTATTTATTTGAGAGAGAGCGAGCTAGAGTGCATGTGAACAGGGGTGGGGGACAGAGGGAGAGCGAGAGAGACAATCTTAAGCAGACTTCCTGCTGAGCATGGAGCCCAACACAGGGCTCCATCTCACAACCCTGAGACCATGACCTGAACCAAAATCAAGAGTCAGCCACTTAACCAACTGAACCATCCATATCCCCATTTTCTATGTGAAAGCCTAACGTTTCCCAAGTTCCCAAACCAGAAATTCTGATGACAAGACCACAGATTGCTACTTAGAGACAAGAATACTCATGATATATGGAAGCCAAGTGAAAAGAAAAGCCTAGTTTTGAGAAAGGAGACCATAAGGAGTTTTTCTCTATACTTCTCATATAATTAAAAATCCATAACTTACCGTGTGTAAAGTTCATGCCGGTTTGGTGGGTGACATAATAGCATGTAAGACAAAAAATCTCTTGACCAGGAGCTGTCAACCTAGTTGGTAAGATCAGATATGCACACATAAAAAATTTGGTAAGAGTGCAGATTCAGATCATTTGTGCTGAAGGAATTGGGAGGAGATGGAAAAGGAGGACATCAACTCCAGACTGCAGTAGAAAATGAAATTGCTTCTTGGAGAGGATGGAAATCCAGCTCAGCAGAGCCAACTCAGACACAAAGGTCTGATGGATAGTCTTCTCATAAACAGTGACAAGGAGGAAAGTATGCCATACTGCAGGAAAGAAACTGACTTGGATAAAGGGTCTAACTTGGTGGAGAGAAACAGGGTTAGAAACAGCCTTGAAGCCAAACTACAAAGGTCAAGGTCCCCAGTGGTATCATTAGAGGCAAACATATATACAGCAGAGGTAGGGGAAAGTGAGAAAAAAGGGAAGGACATAGACAAGAAATGAAGGAAGGGAAGAATGGGTGGAATAGGGAGAGAAAGAAAAGGAAGAAGTGTTCTATAGTGACGCTGATTCCAAAAAAAAAAAATGGCCATCTTTCTTCAAAGACACCTTATTTTCTAAACCCAACACACCAGGGCAAATGACTGAACTGTTTTAGAAAATCCTGGGTGCACAGCTATGATGTCCATAGGTTGCACTGCTTATGTGTGTAAACTTCAAGGCATATGTTTTTAGGTTAAAGCATGATGGAATTTTTGTTGCTGTCATTGTTGGAATGGATATCCTTCAAACACCTGTAAATTATAAGCACATCTTCCAACAAAATTAGGCTATTCTTGGAGACGTCCGCCTCATATCCGGGCATTAAGGGAATAAAAAGTAGGGGTAGAAGCGCCAGGAAATTGAGAATAGAATTAATGCCACCTAATTTGGGAGAATGGAGAACAGACCACCAGATGTGGGCCTGGGAAGTGTGCTATGGAGACAAGGGCCTTGGTTGGCAAAAAAGAGGAAAACAATTATTGAGGGCCTCATAGGATGGGTGCCAAGTCTCTTAACTATTTGCTCTGTTATGTCTTAGGAGAATCCCAAGAGGAATTGTTACAACTCCTTATTCAAATGAAGGTTAAAAAATTAAGTAACTTACCCATGATCACATGTTAAGTGGTAAGTGCAGTCTGATTCTCAGTATTAGAAGAATCCATTCCTTTCTGCTCACACCCACCACCACCATCTTGTTCAACCCACTATCATTTCTTGCCAGGATTCCTACAACTGCCCACTAAACAATATCCCTAATTCCAATCCTGTCCTACAATGTATTCTTTGTGCTGCAGCCAGGTGAAATTATCAAACTAGAAATCAGATCAACACACTCTCCTGCTGAAATCCTTCAAAGACAATATGTCTTCCTCTGACCAAAAAGCCAGACTCCTTAGCAATGGCTGTAATTGGGCCAACCATACAATGTATCAACTAACCATAAAATGTATCTCCTTTTGAAAGTGAAGGAGAGGCCATTAAAATTAACCTGGGACAAGAGGCATGAACAAGGATTGTCCTAGGTACATAGGGACATGTGATCTTTTCCTATAGAGCCTTTCATGGCCTGCTCATAACTTTCCTATCTCATCCTTCTCCAATTTCCCCATGGCCTTCTTATACTCTTGTTGTACTAAACAACTGGAAATCTCCTCTACATTGTGTTCCTTTCACTTCAGGGGTCTTAACACACACTTTCTGATTATCTCATCTCTCTTCACCAATTTTTCTTCACCCAGCTATCCTTTAGAACTCAGATCAAAGTTCACTTCCTCTATGAAATTTTCCCCAACTCCTCGAGGCTAGAGTTGGAGATGTTTTTATTGGTTCCATTTCACCATGTGCACACCCCTAGCATTATATTTAACAGACCACACACATGCCTATTTCCTTGTACATCTTTCCCTCTGATTGGATGCTCCTTCACTGTAATTAAGCATCCAGCCATAGTTCCATTCCTACCACATAGCAGGCATTTATAGACAGAGATTTAATACATATATGTTGAGTGGATAGATAGATGAATGGATATGTGAAAGGATTAAAAAAATAAGTTATTTTCCAAACTTATAAACCGCCAGTATGATTCAGTTTTCCTTTCCTTCAACTTAATGATTTCCTAGCCTGGCTATGCATCTGAATCACTGAACTGGGATGTCAGATACTGGGGCTAAGGAGTCTGTGTTTTTAACAAGGTTGCTGAGTGATTCTTGTTCAACCCTAGTCCAGTTGGTCTGGATTTAAGAAACTAAATCGCTGCAATGATCATCTGATAGATTTTCTTTATTCCCATACAGTTTGTTCTGGTCCAGAGAAATGTTAACCCTCTATTAGAAAATTAGAAGCTATTTGCTTTGGGGTTATTGGGTTACAGTATCTGCAGTCTCAGAATCCTTGGTACACTAATGTTTTCTTAAAAGAGTTCAGTGTACCCAACTGATATGAAATGAACAAAGATACATCTATTCATATGTGAATCCCAGGGTTCCCACTCTAGATAGCCGTATCTCCAATCTGGGAGCTAGCTCCTATTGGCTCACTCCTATGGTCAACATTTTTAAGATAAGAAAGATTCCTTTAGAATAAGCCAGCGGCCAGGAGTGGGAAGAAGGCAAGCAATCTCCTTGGGGAATACATTTGCTGAATTTTTTTAAATTGCCACATTTCCTATCTTTAGCATTTGAAAAATATTGACTGTACTGAAAAGTTTTAAATTTATGGCAGGTTACTAGGGATTTTTCAGCATAGCCCCATCCAAGTATTCCCTTTGAAGTAGTGCCTATAATATAGTGCACTTCACCAAAGAAGAGAAAAGAAAAACAGCCTGTCTCCTTGAGAACAAGAACAAACGGCTTGCAAACATGAATTGAAAGCCTACTTTCTGAGTAGAGGAACTAGTGACCAACAAAGCCATAACCTACCTCCACCTCTCACGCAACAGCAGCTGGGAGACCCCACGGGGCAAGGACCTCTCGGCTGACTTCTCAGAATCATTAGCCTCTGGTCTATCAACCTGCAGATAAGAAATCTCAAAAAAGGAAGAGTGATTGGAACTCAAAAGGAAGACAGGGAAAGGAAGGTCAGAAGGCAGACTCCACCGCTTCTCCTGCTGCCAGTTTGTCGTAAGTGCTGGATGAAGCACTCAAGTTCTGGGCTCAGTATTTTATCCCTTCATAAAAATAAGCCTCACAGTACTTGCCCAACGTGCCAGGCCTAACTACCACAATTCAATGCCATAAAATGCTTTGCATTCCTTGGTGAAAGCTGCCCTATAAAAAGGTCAGGATACCAGTCTGGGCTTGTTTTGTTCTTGGGATTAAAATTTTGAGATTACGAATCCGACATTATTATTTTTAAAACCTTCTCATACAAGGGTAAAGATAGATAAATCACCATCTAAGGCTTTGGTGATTTCCCCCATAACACTTCGGTGAACTAAAGGTGAGGATAACAGGAAGACTGTCTATCTCCATGTAGCTGGAAATTGGTTGTATATAAATCGGGAGGGCCTCTCTGTAGAGTATATATTAGAGGACAATTGAAAAATGAGTAGCTTATCAGGGCAGGAAGAAGCATAGTTGGAAGTTAGAAAAGGAAAATAAGTGTACTTACGTTGAAAATCTAAACTAGGAAAGGGAGAAATTCTGACATAGAGAGTCTGAAAGAGATGAAAGGTGTTTGAAGATGTCTAGCGAGAAGATCTTGCTCATCAGTCAAGTTAAAAAGATTAAGCATGTATTCTTTTAACTTTTTATTTTGAAATAATTTTAGATTTACAGAATAGTTGCAAAAAATAGTAAAGCAAGTTCCCATATACTATTCACCAAACTTCCCCTAATGTTAACATCTCACATAACAACAGTGCAATTATTGAAGCCAGGAGATCAACACTGATACAATACTCTTAACTAACCTCCAGACTTCATTCAAATTTCCCTGGTTTTCCCCTGGTGTCCTTTTTCTGCAGGAAGATCCAATTTAGGATTCTACATTGAATTTCATAGGCATGTCTCCACAGAAGTCTCCTCCAATCAGTGACAGTTCATGAATCTTTTCTTTTACTACCTTGTCATTTTCAAAGAATACCTGTCATTTATTTTGTGGAATATCCTTCAGTTTGGGTTTGTCTGATATTTCCTCATGTTAGACATGAGAAACAGGGCAAGGATATCACAGAAGCAATGCTGGACCCTTCTCGGTGATCCGAGCAGGTGTGCACTATGTTGATACGTCTGACATGTAAACTTTGATCACTGGTTAACATGGTATCTGTTGGAGTTCTTCACTATAAAGTTACTGTTTCCACCACTGTAATTTATGAGTAGATTATGAAGAAAGACTCTGAGATCATGCAAATATCCTTCTCTTTAAAACAAAACAAAGCAACTTTATGTGTTTAGTGCCATTTTAGGGTCACAGCAAAAATGAGGAGAAGGTAGAGATTTCCCATATCCCCCTGCTTCCACACATGCATAACTTCCCCCATTGTCAATATCCCTCACCAGAGTGATACAGAGCAGGGTTTGTTACAATCAATGAACTTACATTGACACTCACTAATCACACAAAGTCTATACATTAGGGTTCACTCTTGGTGGTGTACATTCTATGGGTTTGGACAAAAATATAATGACATGTATCTATCATTAGAGTATTATATAGACTATTTTTGCTGCCTTAAAAATCCACTGTGCCTCACCTATTCATCCCTCTGCAACCCAACCCCTGTCAACCACTGCTCTTTTTACTGTCTCCTCAGGCTTGCCTTTTCCAGAATGCATATAGTTGGAATCATACAATATATAGCTTTTTCAGATTGGCTTCTTTCACTTACTAATATGCATTCAATGTTCCTCCATGTTTTTTCATGGCTTGATAGCTCTTTTCTTCTTAGCACTAATAATATTCCATGTTCTGGATGTACCACTGTTTATCCATTCACCTGCTGAAGGACATTTTGGTTGCTTCCAAATTTTGACAGTTATGAATCAAGTTGTTATAAACATTGACATGCAGGTTTTCCCTTGGACATATTTTCAAGTCTTTTTGGGCAATTACTAAGAAAGGAGATTGCTGGATGATTTGTATGTTTAGTTTTATAGAAGCTGCCAGACTATCTTCCAAAGTGTACCATTTTGTATTCCTACCCAGGAATGAATGAACGTTCTGGTTGCTCCACAACCTCACCAGCATCTGGTGTTGTTAAGTGTTCCGGATATGGGGCATTCTAATAGGTATACAGTGATATCTCATTGTTGTTTTAATTTGCATCTCTCTGATGACATATAATGTATAGCTTCTTTTCATACAAATATCATTTTAATCACATACTTTTGCCCACAAATTTTAGCACTTATCAAGGGTTCTTATCTGCAAAAAATTATTGCTGTCAGTTTTGCCTAATGATAACTTTTCTATTTCCCTTGTTCTTTTTACATTTAACGAGAGTACAATATTGTATCAGTGAGGCCAAAGGGGAAGAAGTTTCACATTCTTATCTGTATTCTTTTTTTTTTTACCAAAGATGGTATTTTCAAACTCTCCTAATACTTGGTGTTAATAGAATTCATCACACCCATTTAGGAGCTAAATGGAATTTTTATTTGAATGGGCACATTCTGAAATAGCAACTGGATGATAAAAGTTAAATTCTCATAATTTTAGGTCCTTTTTTATTTAAAAACTCAGCAATTAATCTTGAATTCCATATTCAGGCTGGGTACTAGAGTAAGTTCTGGAAATATAGTACAGGCTAATACAGGCATGTTCCCAGCCCTAATAAAGTTTTCAGTAGAACAGAGAAAGCAAGTGATAATATAATTCATTGAAATTGTGGTGAGTTCATAAATGGAGAAGAATAGTTCACTCTATAGAGGAATAAATGTACCTAACCTAGTCTGGGTTAGGCAACTGGTCTGATCTGCAAGGGTGTCTCGGGCAAGAAGAAGTTGAAAGAGCTGAAAGGATGCTAGTGTATAAAGATAAATCAGGAGTATAAAGAACCGAGAAAGCACGAGGCTAAGGAAATCATAAAGGGAAAATCTTGCAGGCCATATCAGAACTTATCAGAACCATTAATAGTGACCAAAGGAGCCATGGAAAGTCACTTCAGAGCTTTTAACAGAGCTGCAACAAAGTTGTGTTTGCAATTCCTAAAGACTACCCTGGCGGGCTGTGTGCAGACTGGTTCCAAGGGGGGTAATAGAGGCTATGCAGGACAGGCAAGAGACAAAAGTATTTCAGATCTAAGTAATGATAGTGTAAGTGGAGAGAGGAAGGAAGATTCAGGAGATGCTAAAAGATAAAATAATTCCGGACTTAGAACTGACTGTGAAAGGTGGGAGAGACAGGCGGGTCCGCAGTCAACCCCAGGACTCTGGCTTAGACAACTGAGTACAGAATGGAGCACTCCCTAGATAGGGCAAGTAGAGGAGGAAGTTGGTAAAGGAAGCTCATGACTTCAATTTTGGACACAAACAATTTGGGAAGAAGCACGTGTAAACGTTAAATGGGGAGTTGGATATATGTGTCCAAAACTCAGGAAAACACTGATGCTGCCGGCTTGGATTTCAAGGTTATAAGCATATTGTTTCCACATCAAGCCGTGGGAGATGAAGGGTTACCTAACTTAAGTGCGGGTTGAGAAGAAGAGGCTGGCGACCTATGCTGGGGAGGAGTCTCCTGGAAGTGTTGGATGGGGAAAGGTGGGTCACCTTCATCCAGGAGTGTCGGAGGGGTGGGAACAAAAACAAGATGAGGTGATGACATAAAAAAGAAAGCATGTGCTCTTTTCTGCTTAATTGGTGTGGTTTCTCTCTCCTGACTAGACCCTCACTGATTAGCCCTCCGTGTGCTGTGGCTGGGACTGCTGTTGAGACAGATTCCTAGAGAGAGTGACTCGGGACTCATCCCTAGCTTAACTTTTCTTCCCTACGGATGGTTATCCTCCAGTTATCTCATCCAGCCCCATCCAGATGCTGGGGGTTCCCAGATTGTACCTCCAACCCATACCCTCCTGCGCTCCAGCTCATGTATTCAGTACGCACTTGACCTCTCCATCTATAGACAGTTCTGGCCAAGCTCTTAATTTCCCACATCCCCATATAAACAAATAATTTAAAGAAGGCGCCACTGCTTGTTCAAGTTAAAGGAAGAAAAGTTATTCCTCATCATTCTCTTTCCTTCATCCTGCCCTTCCCTGATTCCAATTCATAAAAACGTGGGTTCCATTCTCCCTCTAAAGTGCACTGCAAAGCCTCCTACCCTAATCTCAGTGATAATCATCCCTCAGCTGACCTCCCAACACCCCTAACCACCTAGTCTAATGTTGTCTTCATACACCAACTAGAACAAACATTTTAAAAGCTAAGTGAGCCCCTGGCACAGCCTGGGTTTTCTTCGGTGACATCGTACTGCAGCGAGTAGGCCAGCTAGCGTTTGCAGAACACTGCAAATTTGTGTAGAACTGCAAACCATCTGACTCTTGCTTACTCCTACCTGATATTTCCTCTCACTCCTTCTGCTCCAACCACACCACCCTTCTTGAATTCCTAGAACACCTGAAGTCTTTTCCGTCCTCTGGACTTCCAGAGCCTGTTCTCTGCCTGTGCTATTCTTTCTCTGCCTTTGCACACAGTTCAGGTCTCCTTCAGGGGCCGCTCCTCTGACACCTTAAATACACTTTCACTTTTCACCAATCTCTTGGTGTGATTAATCACAGTTTTCGATTAGTTCTTTTTTGATAACTGACGTCCTAATTTATGGAATGTAAGCACCATTTATCAATTCCACAAGTATTCTCTAAATTCTTACTGCGTTTCTGATGGTTTTCTGGGCACAAGAATACAGTAGTGACCAATGTCCCGCCCTCTCAGAGATGACATAAGATTTAGGTAGGTAGTCAGCCAATATCAGAGTGTAACAAGGAACATCCATTTTTATTTCATTCCAAATAAAAACAAATAACAGGGCCCAAAAATGAAGGGAAATGGTCCATTTTGCTTCTATTGGTAAGATTCTTTGATAAATGTCTATGACGTCAACTTTCAGCAATAATCAAAGCGGCTCTGGTGGGCAGACAATGTCAATGTGGGGAGACGCAACTTTCATTGGCGTGTTTACATCTCCCATTCTGCTTTTAACATAGAAGGTGGTGGTGACATTTACTTGTTTTCCTTAGTCGTTCTTGTAGATTCATGTAGGTGTCTCCATCTGGAGCTTTATTTCAAATCTGCGTTGAATGCCAGGCAGCATTTGTAGAACACTGTGAATCTCTTTTATAACGAGCTTATGGAGAATGGTAGCTGGGGTGGGGAGGAAGAGCTACTCAGGCTTCCATGCATGTGGATCCCAAACCCACTGAAGACGCGGGAGGACAAACAAGAACTGCAGTAAGAACGAACACACCATGACCAGAACACAACCTTGGGTCACACATGATGGAAACTCACATCCCATTTAAATAGATGGAAAGGCAGGACTTTCTAATTGTTTGAAGCTACTCACCCCAAATTACCTATGTTCAGAGTTGACCTGTATAAAAAAAAATTCTACCTAAAAAGAAAGTTACACTGATCACAGTGAACCTAGAATCTTAAAATCATTGCTCCATAGATCATCATGGATGGTAGATACCAAAAATCAAAAGCATGAATTCCCTATACTATGTCCCAGCCAAGCAGTCTTTTAGATCATGTTTACACACCTATGATGCCAAAACACTCAGTGCTTTTTCATCTAAAGATACTTCAGGCTGTTAAAAAGCTCTTACTTATGCAATTCGAGTGTCTCTCTGAGTTGCTAATATAAAACTTTCTGGATATCAATTTTCATTAAGGCGAAAGCAAAATGACTCAAGCCCCCATCTTACATACTTAAAAAATTTCGTTTTCCTGCAATATTCTGGGGGATGATTGGTGGATCCAGTGGTCTCCTGGACCCTCTGATTCTGGATTCCTGCTCACATTGAATGCACTATCCATGTTCTTTTATCTTCCTTCCAGAGGCAGCTGTCTGCTTGTCACGTTATTGTGCCCCACGTGCTGATAGCCTTGCCCATATTTCATTTCCCAAAGTACCAATTACTACAAGCCATTTAGGAAACTTGTTACTGCACATGGGTAAGGTCACAGAAGGAGAGCAATTATCAGATATTAGTACAGTTATGAAGACACTTGGTCATCTTCAACACACACAGTTTCTCGCTGCCCATTCTTCTCCTTAGTCTCTGATCTACCGCTGCTACCTCTCTCACCCACGCTGTCAGTCTGTCTCTCTCCCTCCTTCTCCCTCTCTTATCCAACCTACAATGTCCAAGGCTCACATCTAAAAACACTCAGTTCCGTCTTACCTTATTATGGAAAGTAACTCACTCTCTAGTTTCTCCTACTCAGACTAGCTTGGTGTGGGAGATTATATTTGCATAGTCAAATTGTATCATAGGGAGTTTTGTATGCAAAAGAACAATTTTCTCACTTTGAATAACTCTGTTTCCTTGGTTCCTAAAGTAACCATCTCAAATTGTAACCAGCTTTAAAATAACACAAATGTCTTCCCTAAATCCTTAAGTTGGCCTGAAATGTGTCTTCGTGATGTTTCTATCTATTGATTTTTATTCCATGATAGTTACTGATTTTTACTATAAGCTAGGCACTACACTAGGTATTGAGGGAGGTAAAGACCCAATTCGTGCCTTCAGTGATCTAGAGAGGATGCAAAAGCAATGAAAATATATTATAAAAATTGCTTTTCTGGAGCTAAGCACAGTGTTTATGGGTGACCTATGGGAGTGCACTTACCCTAGACATGGAGGGTGCACTGGGTTGAATTGTGTCTCCTTCAAAAGATGTATCCAAGTCCTAACTCCTGGTACCTGTGAATATGGCATTTGGAAATAAGGTATTTGTAAATAGAGCTAAGTTAAGGATTGCAGGATGAGATCACAATCCTGGATTTAGAGTGGGCCCTAAGTCCAACGACTAGTATCCTTATGAGAGAAGAAATAGGGAGATGACACAGAGATAAGAAAAGAGAGTGATGTGAAGGTCTGAAGGCAGACACTGAAGTTGTGCTGCCACAAGCCAAGAAATGCCAGAAGCCCCCAGAAGCTGGAAAAAGCAGGGAAGCATTCTCTTCCAGAAGCCTTTTGAGGGACTGTGGCCCTTCTAACACCTTGATTGCACTTTTCCAGCCTCCAGACAGTGAGAAAATAAATTTTTGTTGTGTTAAGTCACCACATTGGTGGTAATTAGTTGTAGCACCCCTTGGAAATTAATATCGAGGGTTGTCTAAACTTCTTCCAGGAATATGCTGTTTAAACTAAGAAATCAGGGGTGGCTGGATAGCTCAGTCAGTTAAGCATCAGCCTTCAGTTCAGGTCATGATCCTGGGGTCCTGGGATCAAGCCCCGCATTGGGCTCCCCGCTCAGCGGGAAGTCTGTTTCTTTCTTTCTCTCTCTCTGCCTGCTGCTCCCCCTGCTTGTGCTCTCTCTCTCTCTCTTTCTGTCAAATAAATAAATAAAATCTTTAAAAAAAATAAAAATAAACTAAGAAATCAATGTGAGCAAGTTAGTGAAGAGTTAAGAGGGATTGAAGACTGTCCTGTCTCAGAGAACAGTACATGAATAATATGAATTTGTCAAGTGATGATTGCTACTATTTCCTATTTCCTATGAGAGCAGGAATGGCCATGGAGATGATGCACGGCTAACAAAAGAAACTATATACCCTTGGGGTAGGAATAGAATGTAATATATATAATATGCCCATATGCTCATAGCATATGAGCAATATTAGTTATGAGTTACCAGGTTACATATTAGTATCTAAATATTCACTTTTGAATATAGGTAGACCTTCAAAATTGACTTCAAATAAAAAATAATCCCCTTGTGTGCTCTGTATATTGCAATTCTATCAAAAGGAAAGCTCAGTGACTCTGGGGTCATTTTGCCATTGCAGCACTTAAAACGGCAAAGCTCAACAGAGAATAGTTTCACCCTCTCTTGACCTGAATTGAAGGTGCAAATATATTTAGCATAGCAAAGGTTGAGTATATTGACCTCAGCTGAGAGGTCTAAGAAATTATTGTCCTGTATAATCATGTCAAACTTTAAAAATTTGACTACCAGCATTTTTAATGATAAAGTTAAAATTTGGAAAATTTAATACTTATTTTTATGTCCTGGAAATTCATTCCAGGAGGTGATATTAGTTTTCAGCTTCAGTTTTGGCTGAATACTCATTTTAACCCCTGGTCACCTAACATTCAACCATAATGTGTATTTGGTGCCCCTAGCCCTTGTGTTTCATGGGTTTATCCAGGAGGGTCTGCCATGTAACATGACTGGCACTATGGTAAATAAACAGGGAAGAGCAAGATTCTTGACAAGGAAGTAAAGTGTTTAATGAACATAATCAACTCTCTATTGTTCCTGAAATATGTTTAAGAAAATCATCTGGGGAAGAAAAAAGAAAGCCCACCGAAAGCTCCTATGTCCAGCTGAGGTGCCAGTCCATTCTGCTCAGAGAAGCATTTTGGCGAAGTCCAATTACAAGAAACAATTCAAGGCATGGTGCATGGCAAAGGAACAAAAAATACTGGTTGACAAAAAAGCAATATGGCGTGCCTATTGGTGCAGGAAAGAGAGTAATGGTAACTAATGGAGACAAAGGGAGGATAACTAACAGAGAGGCTCTGGAGGGGGGGTTGACCTTGGGTAAAAGAGAGGGCACTTTCTCCCTGATACCGATACTGATAGGACAGAGAGAGGGGCTAGCTGTCTTTTATCTTGTTTTGTTTTTGTTTCCGTTTTGAGACTGAATACATTTGAAGCTGGGTTCCTGTCTTTTGAGGACTGGTGGGTCTCCATTTCACCCTCACAGCTGGGGCGTAGCCTTGAAGAGCTCCAAGTTTCAACTATTGTCCTTCCAGCCCTAGTTTAACTAAAATCTCTACCTGTCTCCTCAACTTCTCTGCTGCTTTCGAATTTGCAAATACCTTGAAAGAAAAGTGTTGCCAAATGTTGTGCTTTTAGCCCTTTCTTTTTCTCTCTGATCTTGGGTGCACAAATCCCAGCTGTTTTGGTAGCTCTCAGATATCTTCAAATGTTTTGGTTCATTTTCCTTGATTCACCTATTTCAGTTGTTCTCAGAAAGAGATTCAATTGGATACAGCTAGTCAGTTAATTCATGGAAGTCTAGCTGTATTTCCCCCCAACATTACACACAATTCACTCCATGTATACATATCCAGAGGTTTTGATGTAGGATCATATATAGTTTAAAAAACATCCTCATCCTCTTCCCTTGATAGACATGGGTTTAGAGATTCTTTTCAAGAAGCAGTCTGAGATTCAGACTTTGATGGAGGTTTAAGGAATAGCCTTCCTAACAGCTAACCTTCCCAGTCACTATCACCTTCTTTTTAGACCTCACATGGCTGCGAATCACACTCGCCCCCTGAGAATAATTATTTCCAGGTACAGCCAGGCTTTCAAAGAGCCTCTAAAATACAAGAGAATTTTTAAAATTAAGTAATTTTTTTCCTGTTTTCCAAAAATCTGTGAAAGAAGTTCCACATTTTCCTGTGTCATTTATACATTGACTTATTTGCCCCGCGGTTTTCTTGAAGAGGGTAAAATAGATAGCTGGATTATAGAAACACGTGCTACAGGCATCACCAAGTCTGAAACCACCTGGTTCTCCCACGGCACCTGAGGGGTGACTGGGAATGGCTCTATCAGTTGTCCAGAAAGTGACGTCATGACCTGAGGAAGAGACAAAGGGCCAGTTACTTAATAAGAAGACAAGCCTTTCATCTGAAAGATAAAGATGATAATTTCTAGCTTTCCAAAATTTTCTGAGCAACTACAAAAGAATTATGGAAAAACATGTTTTTAATAGACTTTTGGAAAATCTCTTGAGCCTTATAAAAAATAAATACTTGTACTCTCCTGATCTCTACACCTGGAGAATTCCTATCTGGAGGCAAGCGGCTGAGGACAAGGCAGAGCAAAGCAATCATTCCTCTAAAGAACCGTGCTGTTTGGGGGCGGGGGGAGGGGCTCTCAGTCCAGCTCATATGTTAGGATTGTTGTGGGAAGTACCACCTCCTAGAATGAAATCTCAGATGAAAGGTGACCACCATAGGCCCTTCCTTTGAGGTTTAAATTAGCCAATTGCGGCATCGGAGGAGGTGAGCCTGCTTTTCTAAGGAAAAAAATTATTTCATGTTGACTTGAATTTCATAGCACGGCACAGGAAGAAGCCTTTTCAACAGAAAGGCTAAAATACACAGCAGCCATGAAAAATATCTGTGAAACTGTCTTTCAAAATAATTCCTATTTTTTCATGAAACTGCATATTTCAAAGGAAATGTAGAAAAAGACATGGTCGTAACTGGGACTGCCTGTTACTGGAAAATGTCCTATAATATACACAGAAAATCTCTATTTTCCAGTTTTCCACAATAAACAGTATTTTCCAATTATAATTAGAAAAGTGATATTTAAAAGCCTTTCAAAGCTTTGAGCCGGTCCCCTTGGCGCCTTGCCAACAGTTCCTATTGGGTCGGAGTGAGCTTGGCAAGTTGACTGAGAGCAACATTTATCCCTGAGTTATCATTTGAGGCTCTCCTCCATGTCCTGCTCAGCAGTGACAGGACATCCGCTGTGAGTTAATTGCTTGTCCAAAACTTAAAAATATGTGATAACCTCACCCATCGGCAGGGTTACTTTCTCATCTCAAAGTAGAAACGAACTTGGACTCTTGTCTCCTGGACTCTGAACAAGAACAGGAAGTCCAAGAAGTCATGTCTCTGCTTTGTCACCATTGTAGAAAAGAGCTCCTTCTAAAATGATCCTTATGCCTATGATCTATAATGTGGATTAACCTGGAGCCAGTCTATACGCAGGAGCCAATGAGACAATTTAATGCCAAGGGTACCAGGCAAACTATCTTCCCAATAGCTTATCATTCGTACTAGTCATTCCTCTGTATTATCTTAAAGCATCTCCGAGCTCACGTTCCACGATACAAGGTCTCGTACGCATAAGGAGGCCTTTGCACGCTTCACCTCATTTCTCTTCCCAGAAGCCCTGTGAAATCAAACACTTGTTACTTTGCCAGTTTTGGTGAGCAAATTGGGAGAAATTAAGCACCTGCCCAAAGCCACAGGGTTAGTAAAAAACAACCTGAGACTCAAAACTCAGGTCTGGCCTGACTCCCACACCCCATGCTCAGAATCATCTTGTGACACGGTCTTTTCCCAAGGCCCCAGGATGTTTCGGGTAAGGGGGTAAGTAGGTGTGCGAGCTACTGAATGAGCCAGGCAAGCTCCTTAACCCGTCTGAGTCGGAGCTCCCTTCGTTGTGAAATTGGCCCGGTAGCAACACTTACCTGAAAGGGCTGTCCTAATGATTAAAAGGCAATAATGCACGCAAAGTGTTTCTGAGACAGCCTTGCCTTCAGAATGTAGATAAATGCTAGTCTGTGATTTGCTGTGAAGATGAGCTCATCACCTGTTCTTACTGCTTACAATATAACAACTCCGACAAAATGCATTTGAAGTGTGAGAGACGTCTTAATCGTTCGCTACTGATCCATTTGGGGCCGAACTGCAACTAATCCTACGTAAAACCTTGAGCACATCTAACCAGCCTTCTATTCCGTCCCTGTTTCTCCAGCAGGGCTTCAGGCAACGTGGAACACTTCATTACGTTACATTCTTACCAAAATCTAGACATACTCAGTCGAGGCCATTCGTTTTCACGACATGCCTACCGAGTCTGGAAAGTTCATTTAAAAATAAAGAGAAAAACAAAAGAAAGACATGTGAATAGCTTGCTTTGTCTAAGATGGAAATAGACTTTAGGGTTCTCTAAACGAATATAGCCAAAGCTTAACCCCTTATCTCGCTGAGACACCAATTGCTCTTCTCTTCTGTGTCACAGTGCATGATACCACCATCATTCAGGCCTTCGGACTAGACACAGGAGTCATAAAGTCTGTTATTTATTTTATTTATTTGTTTTAAAAAATAACGAAAAAACCTCAAGCATAATTCCAATGAGAGAATAAACAAGAAACACCGTGGACTAGCCATCTCTCAAGTTTGTCAAAGATGAACATTTTGCAATATTTGCTTCAAATGTTTTTTCTAATTGTTTTTAAAGAAGGACATTATAGATACTATAAAGTTTTCTGTATAAAACTCCCTGATCTCGGGGCGCCTGGGTGTCTCAGTCGGTTAAGCTTCTGCCGGCGGCTCAGGTCATGATCCCAGGGTCGTGGGATCTAGCTGAGCCCCTCGTCTGGCTCCCTGCTCAGTGGAGAGCCTGCTTTTGCCTCTCCCTCTGCCCTTCCCCCCTGCTCATGTGTACGCACAAGCGCTCTCTTTCTGTCAAATAAATAAATAAAAATCTTAAAAAAAAAACAAAAACTCCCTGATCTCATTCTCTCCTCGTCTTCCCTAAGGTAATTACTATCCTGAAATGTTGTTTATCACTTTGTATCCTTTTTAAACTTTGCTACATATGTTTGTATCTATAAATAATACATATTATTCCTTTGCTTGTTTTTGCAAAAGACATCATACCATACATATCTTTCAACTATTTTTTATATTTCATATTATAATTTCCCTATTATATCATTTTGGAAAAATTTATATATTTTTCTTTTCCTTTATTTACTAGTTTTCGGAATAATGAATTGGTTCCCTTGCAACCTCCCAAAGTGACCAGTGGGATTTAAAAAAATTTTTTTTATAATCTCTTCGATTATAGCATATTTGGTGCTTCCATCAGTTGCAGAAATTCTTCATTTTGACACTCAGATGGTTTTGTACTCTGGGCACCACTGTTTGAAGAGAAGGCTAAATGATGGGCTCTGGTCAGCCAATTAGCAACTTAAAGCATGGTATGAAATCAGAAGCCTCTTTAATCGCATTTAACAGAAGGAAAACTTCAAAGAAGCCTGAATTAGCAGCCTCAACAAGCTCCTAACCAAAGTCAGAGGCCACATCAGAAGAGTAAAGCCCAAAGGCTTAGGTTGGGATAGGGGTCACAGGGTAGATGTGACTGGAAATATTGACTCTCCACGTGTCCTGGAGCCGTCTGTGCTGCGTAAGTGGCCTATTTCCGCTTGTCAGAAGGTAGCTCCCAGATCCTCCTAACTGCCACCCCCCGCCCCGACCTTCCTGCCTGAACGACGTGCACAGACCTCAACTAATGCACATGCCTTTCAGAATCTATCTCTACCTCCACCGCTGGCCACTAGCCAATGACCAAGTTCAAGTATCAGCATTGCAAAGCTGGTGTAGTGCTGTCCTGTTAAGGGAGGGAACAGATTATTCACCAAAAGACCTACAGGACTTGGCTACTGTGTACCAGCAAGAAACGAGAAAGCATGCCTGGGAGAGAAGCTTAAGGATCCCGCCAGCACTGACACGGAAGAGGG
The DNA here is from genome assembly GCF_023065955.2 of Ursus arctos. Taxonomy (NCBI): domain Eukaryota; kingdom Metazoa; phylum Chordata; class Mammalia; order Carnivora; family Ursidae; genus Ursus; species Ursus arctos. The sequence continues at coordinate 67,451,447 of NW_026623078.1, forward strand.
TGTGTAGATTACTGTGACAGTGGCTAACCTATCTGTAAGGCCATGGATGACAGCGTTCGCAGAAGCCCTGAATGCAGGAAAGACAAACCCAAGTCCAGAGTAGGTGACTTTTCCAGTAAGAACAAAGAGCTACATGTTCCATGACTGGAGTGGCCCGTTACAATCAACCGGCCACCAACTGTCTGGGAATCACTCCAGGGAATGGTTCCCCTAGTCCCTCTCTCCTGCTTATTTGGGTTTCTCCTCAAAGCAGGTCTTAGCCCGGGAAGAGGGTATATCCTGATTCATTTCAGGGCTTCATAAGGCCCAGACTGCCCAACACTATTTGACCTCTCTGTGGTCCTCTTCCACTAGCCCATGATTTAGGGCCCGTGTGTGCTCCTCCACCTTTTCTAATAGGGGCGCTGAGCTCCCAAGAAGACTTCGCCTTTGAAAAATAAGTACTTGTTAATGATTTCTGGGTGCTCCGGGTCAAGGGCCTTTAGATATTCTCTGGTTTTTGTTTTGTTTTACGACCCATTTTGTTTTGTTTTTTATCATATAGGGTGTTTTTTGGTTTTGATAATTTGGCCTCCACTCACTTACATTTTCGAATTCATAAGAATATTTTGTTACCTAATTTGATTGAAGATATTTTCTGGTTTTTGTTTGTTTTTTGTGGTGGTTGTATTTCATTTTGATTTAATTCAAGGAGAATAAAAAGCTACTCTCCTGCCACCACTACCTTTCTTCTTATATACAATATAATGTTATGTCATGTTATATTATATTACATTATGTCATATCATATTATGTACTATTATACTTATGCACATTGATACAGGGGGTTTTGGTTGTTACTTCCTGTTCTTACAAGGTTTTTTATCTATCTATCTATCTATCTATCTATCTATCTATCTTTCTATTTATTCTCTAGCAGATGGACAATTAGTTTCTAAATAGTCACACTGTAAACAACATTACAATAAAAATTCCTAAATAAGTATTTCTTTTGCACAAATGAGAGTTTCCGTAGGGTTTTAAACTAAACATATTTAAACTAGATGTATAATAAATGTTTAAACATTTAAGTTAAACTTGGATTTAGGGTGAGCATACATTCACTTTCTAAATTGCCTACTAAGATACAAATTAATTTGCAGCAAAAGAAGTATCAGTCAGGGTTCAATAAGAGATACAGAGTAGTAGTGTATGTATATTAAGGGATTTGTCGCAAAAAATTGACTTATGCTCCCGTGGGGTCGGTAAGTCCAGGCCATCAGTAAGGGAAACTTGGAATTCTTGGGTAGAAGCCAAAGCTGCAGTAGACAGGTGGAATTTCTTCTTTTTCCCAGGGAGATCTCGGCTCTACGCTTAAGGACTTTTAATTGATTGAACCAGGCCCACCCAGATTATCTAGGATGATCTTTACTTAAAGTCAGCTGCTTATGAATATTAATCACACCTACAAAATGTCTTCACAGCAACTCCTAGATTTGTGTTTGAATGAATAACTGGGGACTACAACCTAGCCAAGCCGCCACGCAAAACTGGCCATCATAACGATGTGTGAAGTTACTACTGCTCCACATTTGTGTCCTTGCTGGAAATGGTCAGACAAGGAATGCATACGGGAATGGATCCTAATGGTACTGACCCAGGGTGAAAGAAGCGTGTTGCTATCGTTCGCTGACATGAGTGCGCTCAGGAGAGCCTGGATTCCGTGCGTATCTCAAAGGTCATGATCTGGCTTTATCATTTTGCTTCGTTTGTTAACTCAAGCCCGGACCCAAAGGTAACATTACACTAAGTCACATTTAAATGCCAGAATATTCTTGTATGCTGTAGAGTAGGACACCCAAGACTTAGAATGGCTTTGGAACACTAGAGTGGGTTTTTTCAGTAAAATCTACTCTTCCAACTTCCATCTTCCTCCAGTGCATTCAGGGTACGTTCCCTTCGCCGAAGCTGTGAGGAACACATTCGTGAGGGGGCTCTGGCATCCCTGAAGAGCTAGAGGGCAGCTCTTCTCTGCAGCACAGGAATGATAGTAGAAACTGCCACCACCTGGCAGTGCTCCCTGAATTCAATGAATTTAACACTACCTGATATGCATATCGTTTCATTTTATTATATCTCCTATCTTTGTGTGAAGTTGGAAATTCTTAAGATAAACGACATTGCTTCTCAGCTGGCTTCAGAAACACTGGTGTAGATTTCTGTACAGTGACCCTTCAAGGATTCCTGCATGATACAAAGCATACGAAACACCAGTCACCGAAATAGCTAACATTTAATGTGCACAGTGGATACGTTTGTCTGCAGTACACATGACACTGTAAGAATTTCGTACAAATTATGGTTTTTTTCTTTCATGCCTCAAAGAATATGAGCTATAATGTAAATAAACTATAAAATACAGTCATACGTTCAGGGTACATAATGAAAGCAAATAATACTTACCTAAAAAAACCATAAAGACAAACTGTTCAGTACTACTTAAAGTTGCTTGAGTGAGGTTTGGTTTAAGAAGAGGGAGAGGGGGGCGCCTGGGTGGCAAGGGGCACCTGGGTGGCACAGCGGTTAAGCGTCTGCCTTCAGCTCAGGGCATGATCCCGGCGTTGTGGGATCGAGCCCCACATCAGGCTCCTCTGCTATGAGCCTGCTTCTTCCTCTCCCACTCCCCCTGCTTGTGTTCCCTCTCTCACTGGCTGTCTCTCTCTCTGTCGAATAAATAAATAAAATCTTAAAAAAAAAAAAAAGAGGGAGAGGGAGTTGATAGTCACAGGAGCCATTTGGTGGTGAGTGAAGATTAGCTAGAGTGAGCTGGTAAAAAAATAAAATAAAAAACAAATGAATGAGTGAAAAAGTAAATGCCTGAGGTGTAAAGACCTCATTTACTGGCACTCAGTGCTTCAAAAGCAGACCGCCCTCAGAAACCATAGACAAGGTATTGCGATGGAAGTCTCATCAATAAGTTCTCTGAAGTCCTTCAGTTGCAGTTATATAGCTCCTGATAGTGTGAGATGGTATATGTCATCACTTTTAAAAATATGATGTTGCTCTTCAGGTCATGATCACGTTCATAGGCAACGACAATAATTTCGTCTGCATCGTCTAAATCTTCTCGTAAAGGTTTGTCATCACTATTCATGGCCCTGCTCCTTTTTCATCAGTGGTTCCCTCTATTTCACTGAGAAAGATTGATTCATCCTCACTATTAGCAGAAACCGTTTTGACCATAATCAGTATTGCCCTTCAGTTTCAGCAAACCTACCCTGGGCTTAGCTCTGGCCCTCCTCCTGCCAGACCCTTCCCCACAAAGCAAGTAGTTCTAGAAATCAAGAGAATATGACCACCCAGTGTCTCTGTCCCTCTTTTAGACCAAAATCAGGGAAAGAGTCAGGAATCCCCTTCCCAAATGGACATAAGCCCACTTCTAGGGCCTGCACACGTTGGATGCCACATGAGGGGTGGCCGCGTCATGGCCCTTTGTTAAGCTAGGGTTGGAAGAGAGCCAGTGGATGGAGCTTTGAATATGGGCTGGAGCATACACGTGTGCAAGATCCCTCACAGTGTGGGCTGGAACTGGTGGGGGGAAGCTTGGATGGGCAGTGGGCTGGACCCTCCTTTTAACTCTACCGCAGGCTCCGTAGGTATCAGGGGTGGGTCTGCAATGATCCTCAAATTATAAAATCTTACAGTTTCTCAAATTTCTCAAACCATTCCTTACTTGTTTTGAAACTCGGCTCCCCCATCAAATCGCTCCCTTTCTCTACTGCCTTCTTCAGATCTTTAGGGATGTGGAGAGCCTTCTCCTATTTCAACATGGTGCTAAAGGATATCCCATGCTGAGTGAGGCTCTCAATCCATTACAGAAGGCATTTCTCTAGTTATTAAAAAATATTATGCTGGACTCAAGTAACACAGTGAAGCTCTCCAGCATCAACAGTACTTTCACAATATTTATTTTCTTATCATGTCCACCATAGACACATCCATGTGCATGGACAAGCCTTATACATTTAACACATTCACTTTGCTCAATATACTTTATTCACCTCCAGAATTTTTTTAAGTACATGAGCTTTTCTAGACACATCTTTTCTTTAGATTTCTTTTTCTAATTCTCTTTAAAAACACTTTTACTTAAGAATGGTGTGCACACAACAGATACACAAGATGGTTTAAAAACAGGAGCATGAGATACCATCTAACAGAACAGCGATGATATGGGAGTGGCATTCTCTGAACCCCCTAGTGCGGATTCCGACCTAAACTATTTTGTTAGCACATATCTATAGATTCATTAGCATGGATTTCAACTAAAGTGGTAAGTTTGGGGTAAATATTTTATAAAAAGTTAAGGGAATATTTGGATAGTGAGCATTCACATAGTGAAGGAAACCTCTACTTTTCTCTGTCGTGTACTCTCTGTGCTGCCAAAAAAACTTATGTTTCCAATATAAATGCTATTCTAATTAATAAAATTCCCTAGTTAAATCCATTAATAGTTTTTCACAAATATGAAAAAAATTCTGAATCATAAATGTGCCATTAACTGCTCTCGACCTAACTTTCAGCCTCTCCTGACCTCTTCCAGTTATACTCTAAACCATACAAAGCCATTTGCTCCAACCATCCATGCACATATACTGATTCCTTTCTTTGGAATATCCTTCTCCATTTGGTACCACACCTATTTTCTCTTTTCTCAAATCTCTAATGCCTCCTCTTGCATCCTCTTACTCAGCAGATAACTTTGCTTTTTATTTCAGTAAGAAAATGAAGAGACAAATTTGCTTTCTGCTTCACTAAGAAAATTGAAGAGAATGTAGGCCAACTCTCACCACCATAACTATATACCCTTTAGTATCGATACCTATAAACACTGCTTTCCTTTGTGTTACTATGTAAACTGTCCTTGATTCTGAGCAAGTCCAACCTCTGTATGTTTGTGCTAGGTTCTTACATTCTTGTTGACTCAAGGCCGTTATTCCACTGAGATCTCTCTTCAGGAAACGAACTTGCCATTCAGCTGCGAGGAGAGCGGTTGGATGATAGTCTTCAACTTCAGAGCCGTTTTGGATCTATCTTAGCTGTTAAGGTACAACTTTGGCTCCCCGGATAGCCCTCAGCTAGTGATGGACCACTAAAAAGCTGATAGGATCTATTTCTCCTCAACACGAGATTGTTTTAATAGGAATTTTTTGCTCCAGAGTTTCCTTTTGCTTTTTCTGAAGCTCTCCCTACTCAATCCTGCTTGTATCTCCTTTCATTTCACAGATGTCAGATTTGGGTGCTGGACTGAAGGCTTCCCCCACCTAATCTTGTTTCTTCCCCCTTTACCTTTCAGACATTCTCACAGGGAATTTGCACTGCTAACTTCCTCTCAGTGTCCACTTCCTGAAAGACCAGAACTACCAGAGTTAACAGTCTGTATGGGTTGAGAATTGGATTTGAGAACTGAATTCCTTACCACCCAACTTCGGTAAGGACACAAATGGTCAGAGTTTTGCTAGGCCATCTTCTGTGAAGTAAAAGACAAATTGTTGCAATGTACATCTCTTACAACAAGGAAGGAACCTTTTTGGGTTCCAGAAATAATTCTCTCACCTACACATTGGTTGACATGAGAAGGAGCCAGCTTTAAGTGAGTGTGAAAGGACTGTGCAGCAGGTCCAGGCTGTGGTCCTTACCACTTGGGTCATACATTCTAGCAGACCCTGTACTATTGAGGTGTCTGTAGTGGAAGAAAATGCAGAGTGGAGACCATGCCAAGGACCACTGGGTGGACTACAAGGCAGTGTCCTGAGGTTCAACAGTAAGACCACACCATATGCAGGGGAGAGTTATTTGCCTTTTAAAGACAGCTCCTAGAGAGTTAGTGGGCCCTGGTAGAGATGGAATACTTGACCATGGGACACCAAAAACCACACCAGAATTTCCCATCAAGAGCTGAGTTCTATTGGAACCATCAAGTCATAAAATCAAATCGTCCCAGCAGCAATTCACACTAAGATAAAAATGGTAGGTACATCCAGGATTAAGCACTAGCAAGACCAGAGGGTACAAATAAGCTATCTGGTCAAGCATAGTAGACCCCCATGTCATCATGCTGAGGGCATGCCCCTCCATCAGCCCACATGAATGAACCTATGGGGGAGGGTATCTACAAAACCATCAGATGCAAGAAGCAACAGCCTGAACTTAGTTCAGCATATGGGTGCAAACCAAAATTAAATGATAACTGCATTATAACCACATTCAGAAATGACCTTGAAAGACAGTAGAGAGGAAAAATCTTTCAGCTGGGCAGAATCTTAAACAGTACAACTGGCTTATCCACTTTTAATGGAAAGATAAGTGGCCTAAGGTGAGACTATATATGGAATCGACATCAGTGCATATGAGCCTCTCAAGTTCGTCAGGAGTCTGAAGGAAAAGAAGTTAGAAGGTTGGTGGTGCCTGGGTGGCTCAGTCATTAAGCGGCTGCCTTCAGCTCAGGTCAATCCCCCTGCTTGTGTTCCCTCTCTCACTGTCTCTCTCTGTGTCAATAAAAAAAAAAAAATTTTTTTAATCTTAAAAAAAAAAAAAGAAGTTAGAAGGTTGGAGACAAATCCTTGAAAAAAGGCTTCGAGACAAAAATTTCGGTGTAGAAGGGTGAAGATGTACATGTGGGAGTGAGCATTTTGTATTTGAAACATATTCTTATCACATGTTAGTAACTTCCAGAAAGCATCCATAATTGAAAAGGCATTGAATAAACAGGCAGAAAAAATTGGCTGAGCCAGGTGACATTAGGCAGTGTTTGCCACCAGCCACCCTTGAACTGGCATGATGGCTCCATGAATAGAGTGGCGACAGCAGCAGAGATGACTAATCATGGGCTCACCCTTGCCAATGCCTCTGAATATCTAACCCTTAACAACAGAGCCCAAAAGTGTATCCCTGATATGGCCCTATTCCTTGAGGAGACTGCCCAGCCACTCGGGGACAAGATGATTACATTGGATCCCTGTGAACCTCAGGTCTGCTATGTATCTGGCTGCTTCTCCCTTATGAGAATAATAGTCTATTTCTCTTCCTGTTTCCAAATCTCAAAAAAAATGCCTTTCATTGGAAAATGATCCAGAAACCAGTTGAGGAAGAGAATTCAGGAAATATAGTTCCTACCTTTTCTTCTGTGATGCAGAGGAGACCTTACAAGGAGGTGGCAATGAGGCCAAATTAATGACAAACCATGGTCCATCCCTTGTCAGCCAGACATTTATACACACCCTTGTTGCCCATAATTAACTTCCAAGTTAAAGCAATAATAACTGCTGATGGCTGACTTTATAACAATCTTCAAGTATGATATGAGTATCAATGAGGGAAAAAAAGGATTTGACCCAGGCAAAATAAATAATTTGTCTTTTGGTGACTAAGTTATAGATATTCTTTCTTTGTGGAGGTTAAATAAATTGAACATCTTAAAGAGAGGCAGGAGAGCATGGTAGTTAAAAAAGCATGGACTCACAAGCCAGATTGTTTGGGTTAGATCTCATCTCTCGTCCTTACTAGCTTGCGACATTCAGCCAGTTGCTTAGCTTCTTGGCATCTCACTCTCCCTTCTCCTAAAATAGAGATAATAATGTACCTATTTCATAAATAATAGCATAAAGAATACACAGGGTTGAGGAGACCAGTACCTACCATCTAGTGAACATTCTATAAGTTTGGTTTTGATTATTCCCATCTTGAGGACAGTTTGTGGTTGTGCTTGCAAGCAAGAGAATGACTAAATGACCTCTTTTTTTTTTTTAAGATTTTTATTTATTTATTTGAGAGAGAGAGAGAGAGCTTGAAGGGGGGGCAGAGGAAGAGGGACAAGCAGACTCCCCACTGAACAGGGAGCCCAAAGTGGAGCTCAGTCCCAGGACCCTGAGATCATGACCTGAGCCAAAGGCAGACACCCCCAAATGACCTCTTATAAGCTTTTTTAATGCAGAGTTCCAAAGATTTTGTGGTTTAAAAGTTGCTGAATTTGCCCAGTCTTAAAAGTTTCCCTGGCCTCCTACCTCATCCTCATCCTTGCCGTCCTCTCCACGGACAGAATGCTCTTAGCAGTGTATGAGAAACCTCACTGACTCATGCTCTCCTCTGCCACCATCCTCCACCATCAATCAGTCCATCTGGTCGGGTCACCTTCTCAACAACCCACCTTATTCTCTTTTCTTTCTCCCATTTCAAAAAATTTTCCATGCCTCCTCTGGTGTTTGAGGTTTTTCTTGTCTTCGTAGACAGTAGCTCTGGTTTTGTCCAGGGAAGACTAACGTCAAGCATACTCCTGGGATGGAAATTGCAAACGCTCAAATGTAACGCCAGCATTCCAATTTGGAACCCAGAGGGTCAGGAGTTACATAGCTGGTGCACACTCAGCACTTTGCTCGCTTATATTATTGCTGCACATCAGTTTATAAACTCTTTTAAGGACATGGCTTGTGTTTTATTCATCTTTGTATCTTTCCTAGTACCTGGCACAATGTTTTGCTCAATAAAGGATTGGTAAATGGAAATAAATAAAATAAAATGGAACATAATGTCCTTGGAAATTCATGAATAGTTTAATTGCCTAGCAATGAGGTTATTTTCTGACATTTTTTATTTGAGTAAATTATTTTTAATATAGAAAAATTGTAAATATGACAAAGATAATGCCATTTTCCAGAGATAGCCACTGTTGTTAACTTCTTTTGCATTTCATTCTAATACTTTGATATTTTTAAACTTAGATATTAATATCCTTTTCTGTATGCTATAGTGATTTTTTTAACTAAATTTATTTTCTATTATTTATCTTAAGAAATGTTATTAGATACATCAGATCTACTTCTTTAATTCAAAAAAGGCTAAATGTCAAAAACCTATTGTGAACCTCCTATTATTGGACAAATGTGAGATTAATTCTCTTTATTCATCTAGAACAAGATGAAATTTGTAATTTGAATGAAATTTGTAATTTCATTGTAATTTCATTGTAATTTCAATGAAACAAGTAATTTCATTTACTCCTTCATTTCTTTACTTATCAACAAATGATTATAGGACCCCTTTTATATGCCAGACACAGTTACGTGCATAGAGGATATGCTAGTAAGCGAAAGAGACAAAAATGTCTGCCCCAATAGACATTATATTTTAGTGGGGAGAGAGAGAAGTAAAAAAATAATTAATCAATACATGTCACAGAGTGTGTTAAGTAGTTATAACAGCTATAGAGAACAATAAAGCAAGAAAGAAGGATAGAAGTGCTTGTAGTCATCCATTTTAAATGCCCTGAGAAGGGTCTATCGATGCAAAGACTTGAAAAACAAGAGGGAATAAGCCATGCAGATATTTGAGATAAGAGCTTTACAGGCAAACACAAATGAAGTGAAAAGCAGAGCTTGGACTAGAGTAAGGTAAGTGAGGTGCCTCAGCTATACAATTGAAGGAAGACCCCACTCTCAGCTCATGCAAATATAGTTGATCCTGAAAAGGCTGGGAGGCAGACTGCCCCTAGAAAGTTTCAGAAACAGTGTGCCTGATGCAAAGGGACCAATGCAGACAGCAGCTCGCTGGGTCAGAGGTGTAAGGCAACCATTGGGAGGCCTCAGGAGCACTGCAAGGAGGTTGGCTTTGATCTGAGTAAGATGGGAAGCCACTGTGGGCTGTGTTGAGCTGAGGAGTACTCTAATTACAACTTTAAAAAGAAAAAAAGGAAGAAAGATATAAAACAACGAGATAAATCTGCCATTATTTGCAGATGATATAATTCACATAGAAAACCCCCCCAAAAAATCAACAGAAAATATGTCGGAAAAATTAGAGATGAGCACGGTTGCTGGATTTGAGGTCAATTTGTGAAACCAGTAGTGTTTCTCTATGACAAAAACATCAATAAGAAAATATTGTAAAAGATCAACATGTGATTTATAAGAGGAAATAAAGAAATCTGTACATTGTCTAGGCACTAACTGAACAAAAATGTCCACAGTTTTTCTGGAAAAAAATTCTAAGTTTTATTAAAAACAGAAAGAAGATTGGAATAAGTTGAGTTGAAGCTTAAGTTAAGGATTTAACATTTAAAGATATCAATTGTATCCAAAGAAATCAATAAATTTAATACCAAAAAAATCAATAGTTTCCTCTACCAGTAACGATCAATTACAAAATATAATAGAAATTTAAATATTCTATAAATAGCAACAAATCCTCTAAACAACTTTACAAATATTGATCAAGCTTTCATGGAGAAATATTTTAAACTCTATTACAATATGTAAAAGAAAATTTACAAAAGATAGCAATATACCATGTTCATGAATGAAACTGAGTAACATCATAAACATGTTATTTTTCCCAAATCATTTTGTAAATCTAATGCTATTCCAATCAAAATTCCATACAAACTCATTCCCAAATTTAGATGAAAATATAAAGACAGGGGAACAGTTATCAGTTTTAAAATGAAAAGGAAACAGAGAAGTTCAGCTGGTTACACATGATTTACGATAAAGCCTTAGATATATTTCAGGTCTAATACATAAGAACAAGTAAATTAATGAATAAAACATGATAGAGGGTCAAAAATAGATCTATGTAATATAGGGAAGTGATTTATCAGGCTCATGCAGCCTAATTGGGATAAATACTTACAATGTGAAAAATTAACATAGGTTAATATCGGTAATACTGAAAGAATTCTTACAAATATACATTAAAACCTAGTGAGCTGAGTTGAAAAATAGGCAAAGTTTATCCACAGGCAATTCACAATAAATTCCAAAAAGCTAACAAGTATAAGATGAGATGCTTGAAATAAGAAAAATGTAACTCAAAATAACATGAGACTACTTTGTACCCACTAATTTGACAGAAATTAAAAAGAGAGTTGTAGTGTAAGTGCCTGACAATTAGTCTTTTTGAATGGAATAGTAGTACCTGACATTAAGCCTTTGATTGCTGAGGCATCCTTTTCAAAGATAACTGTCTCAGATGAACACATCTGGTTAGAGAGCCAGGTCCCTCCACCCATTAAGTTCCCGTTTTAGAAAGCCCTGGGTGACTTAGATAACTGACCACTTGAGTGACCCTGTTTCCCTTCTCACGTTTTAATTCTTGCTCTTTGTTTTAAATTCACCAGTAAAGAGTGATCCTGTGAAACCCTAGGCACCCCACCCTCGACCTCAATGAAAGCAGAGTCCCAGGTCTGTGCACGCTCTCTCTCTCCCTCTGTGACCCGGCTGTGTGGCCCTGGGGGTCCTGCTGAAGTAAGTCCTGCAATCATGATAAGCACAGCAAGAGCAGGTCCAGCCACAGCATTGGCTCTGTCGGGGGAAATGTCCCCGGGTGCTTGCCACAAGTAGTGGAGGCGCAGGTGAGTGTCCCCAGGTGTTCCCAGTCCTCGCATCCCTATAGATAGATTTGAAACACACCTGCAGGTGGAATTGTAAGCTGATGCAGTCATCTGGAGAGCAGTTTGAAGCAGTTAATGAAACGAAATATTAATAAATCCTGGTAAGCCTCTCTTTTATACACATCCCAGAGAGAACTGTTCACAGATCCATAAACAGGCTTTCTAAGAATGATATCTCAGCACTGTCTGTGGACATGGGGACTGATGACAACCTAGGTATGCATCTATGGGTGGACAGATAAGTAGAAAGTGGTGAACGTGTTCAGTGCTTTACTAAGCAGCTATCAGAAGCAACACTAAATACAAACATACAAAACAAGTTTTGATGGGAAAAAAACTAAGAATCATAAGGTATAAATTACCTTGTCTTCTTGCAAATTCAAAACAGCTATATACACAAAACAGTAACTTTCATTTCCCAAGAACCATACATCTTTAAGGACATCAGCCCATGCCCATGCCCGTGACAGCAAGAGGAGAAAGGAGAGAGACGAGTGATTAAGGAGCAAATACTGAAAGGAGATAAAATAAGAGGAGGACATTGCCTCTAATGATAACATTAATTACTAGGAAATAGGATTAACCTCATGTTTTATACGTGAGCTCTAGAAGAAAAAAAAGGTTTTAATAAAAAATAGATAAAATCAGGGAGAAGACTAGATTTTTAGAGTCACTTCTCACTCTAACAGTGCGATTTTCTATGATACATGAGATCCTTCTGCATTGAGTAAGCCTTGAGAGACGACTTGTATCATTTTCCATTAATGGGATGAAGCCAAACACCTGCAAATCCAGTAAATTCAGGCAAACTAGGCTCAGGGGAGCTAGTTTCACATCATCTGTCAACAAGGACATCAAAGGGAGGTGGGAAATCCGAATCCTCGGTCTCTGGGCTACGAGCCCTGGCTATGACTCCCCAAACACCAATTAGAGTAATTCTCCGTGTTCCTATAACCCTCAGCATCTGTTAATTGTTTAGGGCTTCATATTCTACCCTGGAGGCCTCTTGGTGTTTTCAGTTTAGTTAAGGAGAGAACTAAAAGAATAGGTACGTTAAAAGCATGGAGTCGGTGAGCAAATGTTCTGTCCCAAGAATCCCCAGGTTGGTGCGCAGATAGCCACAAAAGCTGTATTTTTTCAGCTGATTTTAATCCAATGAGTTTAATTAGGACTCCAGAGAGGAGTTTGTAAAGCGATGAAATCCTGCTCAAAACCATGAAGACCAAAAACTCCTTAACAACGGCAACAGACAGCAGGAAATTTGCAACCACAGGATACGGTTGGGTTCCAATACCCGCACACCTTTCTGAGAGAATGAGATATTTTGAAGGGTCAGAGATGGTACGGAGGGTATTTATGACTCGGTGAGCCTTTCTGGACTACGGGTCTCTCTAGAGTCCCTTCAAGCATGGAGATTACATGGTTCCATGATATGTGTGTGTTACGTGCTTGAAGACTGCAGACTAACAGAGATTCTGCTTCAGAAGATGCTGGGTGAAGTTACACGTTCCTCTTTGTAGAGCTCTTTCCAGCTCAGTGGTGTGGGAGCTGCTGGAAAAGCCTCAGGACATGAAAGTCAAAGAATGCAGACCAGAACAGAAAACATTCCTTTGGGAGAATTATAAACTTCAGAACTAGATATCAATGGAACTGGCTGTCTTGGGAGGTGGTCACCTACATGTCCCTGTGTGCCTTAGCTTCTAAGCAAAGAGGAATGTGTGACTGGAATTTATTTTCAGTGTGACTGGAATGTGTGACTGGAATTTATTTCTCAGTAGGTGTGCTTTATAGTTTCTTACATAGATAGTGTAAACAGTTTACTGTTATCTTTTTCAGGTGTTAGGTCGAAGGCATTCTCAACAAATACTTATGTCATCTTCATAAAATCCTTAGCTAGAAACTGTTTGAGGTATCGCTCTGTGTACAATCCAACTTCACTGATATTTGGAATCAGTATTCTATCCAAAGAGAGACGGGCAGCACACAGTAGGTCCAAGATTCTGTTTTGAGAAGACATTTATCTCTCTCTAGATGTGCTATGTGCTCTGCTAGGAACCCCATATTCTTTGAGCCCAGGAAGCATATACCAAGTAGCATTCTTGCCTTTCTTCTCTGAGTTTCCTTAGCATTTCTCTGAATCAGCAATCCATAGTCAAACCTGCAGACTCATGAGTATGAAAATTACTTACTTTAAAATTGTTTGTTATATAGCAGAAGACAATTCATACCCTAAATAGTTTGTAATTTCTACATATTCAAAACCTCCCAAAAAACACAGCACCTCTTTGAGAGCTAGATACAAAGGGTTCTGCGTAGATGCTGTCCTTAAACACAACTCCAGGGTAGCTATCACTGGTGACAGAGAAATTCTCCCCCTACACTCTAAAATCTCCTTCAAATGTCACACTAGGCCTTTTCTGCCCATGTCCCCATGAGGGTGAAGGAAAGAAGAAAGGAGAATCCAGCTGCTTACTTATGAACTCAAAGAGCATGATAGTCCCTGACAGGGTGTCCTGTTCTATAATACTCCTTTCTTGATGGTATTGTATGGTCATAAGAATTGGAAACTTGTAGGCATTAATTTTCTGCAAGTCTCCACTATGTGGAGAAAGCACAATATACACTTCATAAATAAACCCCCTTGCAAAATCTAGCTAAACAAAATGAGGTAAAATTCCCCATGATTTTATCACCAGCAATCAACATGAAAACGTGCAGGCCCTGGGGGGTAGGAGGGTTTGTAAGGAGGAAGTGAAAAGGGTGCCCATTAGCGCTACCTCTGACATCAGCGTGGAGGTTATGGTGAGGCTTGGAGTCTAGGTGAGAGAATACAGCTCACTAGAGATTAAAATCTATATTCTAGTACCAAAACCATATGTGTTTATTTACTACCACCAAAACCAGGTTTGGCAGGAAATTAGATCCACAAGAAAGTAACTATGTTGCTTTTAGATACATGGATTAAGTAAATCTCTTCATCTTTCTGAGTTATGGTATTTTTAACTGCAGTTTAGGGATAATACCTGATCGATACTGGATTGACAATTGAAGCAAACGAGATTTTGGAAGACAGATTTGGAAACTGCAAGGAATGCTACAAACTAAATGAAACAGGATAGTAATGATTAGGATATTTTATATTGTATCTATTCCAACACAATCTATTTTAAACTCATAGCTGTATATTTAAAGGCTAACTCATGTTAGGATTTCGAGGAAACACATTCTTATTGGAAAAAAAATAAAGAGAAAAAAGAAAACACATACATTAAAATGGAATCAAATCTGTTACCAAACAGTTGAAATGTATATGGTGGGATTGATTGATTCTGGTCTCTACCTTATCTGGGTCAATCTATAAATGGCGTCAGACAGTGCCTGTAAGCCAATACCATAAAATTCAACTTTGTTTCACTTCCATTTCAAATGTAATTCAAGTGCCTTTCAACAGAGATTTACTTTGAAGTTGGCTTTTTCACATCCCATTAAGTTAGTGTATTTTATTTGCGCGAAAATCCAAATTGATCTGATGTTGAAGTCCAGCCACTCTACAAATAGGAGGCGGAAAAGATCTGTTAAAGATAAAAATTGCCCAAGGGGAGACGGACATAATTTTTTAGGTTTTGCTGTGAACAGCACTCTTTTTCCATTATCAGATTGTCATTAGAGTTTCCAAAGAGCGGCCTAAGGCCAGACCTGTGTCCAGCTTGGACTCCAACCTTTCACCCCGCTTAACATCACTCTCTGAGCAATGCTCTGCCCTCCCCCTCTGCCCCTTCCAATTGCATCAGCTGCCACAAAGGAGGGAAACATATTAATAACAACGTATGGAATATTTCCACACAATTCCAACATTTAAAAGCTTCCAGGGTAAATTCCAAGAAAAGCTTGGAATTCCAAGCCCCCAAGTAAATTGTCTGTCAATGGTTATTCTCCTTTCAGCTTTGTTAGAATCTAGTTTCTCAACTTCATTGCTTGGATGTATAATAACGTAGGAGTTTGGTTTGAGAATATATAAAGAAAGGCTAGAATGTGTCTATAAACCACACTTATTCTTTTCATCTGTGTCTGCTTGTTCAATAGCACAAATATTTCCCAATACTCCAAGTTTTAGATCAGGACATGGTTCTAAGATATTGAGAAAAGGCTAGAAAGAACAGAAATAGATTCTGAGATGATAGAAATAAACATTTATCTAGAGGTGAGCATATGCTAAGTACTTAATTGGATGATTTGTCTACACATGCTCAAATAATTCTCATAATTATTCTCTGAGGAATAAGTTATCTGCATTTTATGAGGACAAAAGGGGCTCAAAGAAGCTGTGTCAACTCTCCAAGGTCATGTAGCTATTAAGTGGCAAAGCAGGTGTTCAAAACATCCGCCTTTTTACTTCATTTCTCACATTCGTTCCACCTAACCGTCTACCTTCAATGATCAATAGTCCAAGTTCAAGGATAGAGTGGCCAGAGGTCTCCATTCAGACAACCAAAAGGAGAAATGGTAGAAAAAAATATTTTAACAAATGGCACCTTGAATTCTCTTGAAGAAAGAATTTTCTTTGTCAGAAAGGTCACTTAAGCAGGGGAAGGTGAGAACATGGTGATGTGAGAAGAAGCTTCACTGCTCTGTTTAAGAGGAAAACAGGCATCTGGATTTGGAATAAATAGTGAAAATGGAAGGAAAGGGATAAAAGAGAGGAGCGGGATGACACAGCAGTCATCTATTGCCTATAAAGAAATGCTGTCTATGAAAAATCTCCAGTGGCAAATAGTTCAGAAGATTTTTTGTAACAAGGGATTACCTAAATCCGTGTTCAAGTTATTTGCAATGTGTCACTACAAAAGCATCTTTTATCTCCCCAGACTTCCGGTAAAATTGACTCCACTCACAACCCTTGTATAAGAAGTATCTTATCATCGAACTTTACATCAGAAACCAGGGATGTACTGTATGGTGACTAACATAATATAATAAAAAATTTTTTTAAATAAAAAAATTAAATTAAATTAAAATTTTTAAATGGTAAAAAAAAAAAAGAAGTATCTGAAAAGCAAAAGAGATGCACTTCCATATCTGCATCAGGGCAGGGCGGTGGGAGAAGAGAAAGACATAGGGGTCAGAAAGCGCAGGGAATTAGTAGAGATGTCCATGTGACTGTAGGAAGTCATTGGGCATTCCATGAATGTGGGAGAGGGAATGAGTTAGTTTATATAAATGTCAAGGAAATCACACACCTGAATTTTACCTGACTAGCTAGATCCTATTGTCTTGATATCAGTTTCCTCAGCCTGCCAGATTTATATTAGTAGAGGACATGTCCAGAAAGTTATTGACATCACGCCCTTTCAATCGCTCTGACACATGACCATGATTGGAAAATGGTAGCAAAATTCCTTTCCCACACACCTGCTATTTCTGTTGATGTCCCCATCGGCTCTCCTACATCCTTTTACTTGAAAATATCCATAAGGAAATTAAGAGAACCTCCTTAGATAAAAAGATGAGGATCCATGGTCTAGGAAATTTGAAGTTCAGTCAAATGTGCTGTCCATTATCAATGGTACTAGCGTTGCATAATTTATTGCCCCTTTGCAAAAGGCCATCTAAATCACTCCTTCCTCCAGAATGCCTGGCAGTAGACTCTGCATAGTATTTCTTCTCCTATAGTCCTCTAAACACTGCATTCTGGCCATCAACTTAGAGAACCCTGATTATAACAATAATAATAGATTAGAAGGAAACAGAAATACCTAATTTGATCTTCCAATGATTGCAAGAATCCTTTCTCCCACAACCCCAGGGGGATTGTTATTCATCTTCACGAACACATCCAGCGATAAGGACATTTCAAAAGGAAATTCTGTCTTTGGATAATATGAACCATCAGAAAGCATTTCCTTATACTGAGCCTAAATTATACTTCTGGTCCTAGATTACTTCAGGCATAGGTGTTCTTCTTCCATCTGTCCTTAGTTATTTGATGACAACTCTCATGTCACTATTTAAGTCATATTTAATTAAGTCATATTCAATTTTTTAATCACTTGCAGATGATTTGTTATACATACCAGGAACCAATTCTGGGTACATTTCATTTGCCAATGCTGCTCATAAAGTTTTAGTGTGCAGAAGGGGAGCTATGCCCCAGAGGTGTTCTTACCTGAGCAAAATTCAATGGTACCCTTATGGCTCCCTTCTGCAAATGGGTCCTTTATTAAAGCAAACTATGACTTTAGCTTTTCGGGACATTATATCAAACTCCAAACATACTGAGATTGCCATTGTCTCATTATTCAAAAATTTTTTCCTAATGTTTTTAACCCTGTTTCCTTATATACATATTTTTACCCATTTGAAAAGTTTAACATGACTCAATGGATAATATTTCCCATTTGCTAATATTATAAGTACTAGGACCTATGTCGTAACACTTCATAATCCTAGAGTAACATAGAAGAGTCAAAGATCATGCAGCTAGGAGAATTCTGCAAATTTTATACAATATTGCTTTTAGGCTCATGGCTCCAACCATGTCATGGAGGTTATAGGGCTCAAGCACAACTCAGAAAAATTTTTACAGAGATTGTATATGTCTTATTAGTATAACCTTTTGCTAATTCTATGCTCAATTTTATCTTCTTGTTTACCATGAATGTTCACTTAAAGAAAAGGCAGGGAAATAGAAACCTAGCACTATCTCATCCAAGAATTTTGTCTCTTCCTTGGAGAGTCTTAGTCTAATACCGTTAAGTATGGTAGTATGTTTAGAAGATCCCAAGGTAACTGGATTTCTTAGATGAGAAGAGTTTTTCCTTATTAGAGGGATATTAGGAAGAAAAAGTCATAGTATTGTTAAGAAAATAACTAAGAAAAACATGAAAACACTATTATCCAAAAATGTTGAAACTAGACAGTGGGAGAAGAGAGGAATATGAACTTCTCCGAGTTTGCTTCTAACACTGCTTTAATATTAAATCTCTTTGTAAACATTAATACCAGACCTCTGAGTCACTAGGCCTCTTTCCACAACACTATGCTTCTTTTTATATCATCTCAAAACAAGCCCCACCTCTCTGTCATAAATGTTAGAATAACTTCTACATTATCTCTTCCAAGTAATCATCTAAATTCTACTTAGAAGACCCCAGGGTAGGAAACTCACAGATTTTTAAGTCAGCTCAGCCCATCACTGAAAAGCTCATACCTCATACTTGTAGGAGGCTATTGATTTATTGTTAAATTTAGAAAGTAAAATATAGAATTGTCTCTGGTCCTTATAACCAGCATAGAGATTACATGTCCATATTAGGGAAGACTCGGAGTGAACAAGGACCAATGAAAAGAACAGTGGAACCATATATCAAATGACTTTTAAGAATCCTATCTAGAATAAATAATGTTGATTATGGAAGAGGAAGAATGGTTTTCTTTATTTTAAACTATATCTCATTGCACTGGAATCCAGTGCCTAGATCTCCACCCACCATATAACACTCAACAAACATTTCATGGAGTGAATGAATGTAAGGTCTTCCTGCTGCTATTACATCAGACCACTGAGACTTCACACAACAGGTGGATTTCCTCTTCCACACAACAGGTACTATGTTTTCTGAGGGTTTTCTTTGTTGGGAATGAGCTATTCTGAGTCCTTTGATAGTTCTTAAAACAATATATTTTATTGACCCTTTTCATTGATTTCTGTCCCCGGTTGTAGCACTCACAAAGCAATAGTCTAGGTGGCATCTGGCCAAGGTAGGTATGGGGGAGGGGAGGGTAAGGATGGTTGCCAGGAAGAGAAACCAAATCTTTCTGCTATTTGCCTGACTTGCTCTCTCAAAGCCTCCTGACAATCCTTTATAGTATCATTCTTCCACATGCATTCTCAACATTCTTTTTCCACCCCCAAAGCAGTCACATGAAGACCTTTTATCTTTTGCCTCTCCCCTGCCATAATATTGGATGTTCTTTCCAGATTCTCACAGAACCACAGACTCCCTCCATCCATCAATTTTTAATCCTGATCTCTCCTTTGAGTGCTCTATGATGCAAAAATACACAAGGAAATGGGGAATGCTGTTTCAAACACAGATCTTAATTGTTTGATCATTCATTTCTAACATCTTTTTGAGACTTGGAGAAGAATATACTGTAAGTCTTCTTATGTATCTCCAAAATGAATTTAGCAAATCAATCCTTTGGAGGCCAACTCTTTTCTCCCCATTAGAATGAAATGCAGCTTCAAGCTTGAGTTATGTATCTAAGAATATGGTTTAGCAAGACAAAAACTAAAAGAAAACACATTCAGTTAAATTTCAAACTACAAAAGCATGGCACCCTCCGTATCTGTGGGTAAACTCTATAATGACAGCTTTAATTAATCTGGAATTTCACCAAGACATAAATTTACTCATACCTATTTTTAAAAACAAGAATATTGATTTTGGACCAGCAATAAATTCCTGTAATATCTGTCTTCAGGAAAAAGCCAACACAATTCTAGTCCATTTCTTTTTGTCTTAAAAATGTTATGCCAAAACCATCATTTTGTTGGCTGCATACATTCTGATTTATATTCAATGAGAGTTGTAAAAGGCTTTTATAGAGGAGACAGCCGAGTGACATTTTTCTATAAATCACGACCATTTTTACTGCCACAGAGTTCTAAGGCTGAACTTCAAATGTAACCGTGCTGTAAACCCTGTGGATGGGACCACATTCTTGCTGAATGAGAAACATGTTTCCCCTTCCACCGTGAGTGACTGCACATTCCAATCAGTCTCTGGCAGATGAGAGCATCACAGAAACCCAGGGAACCAGGCTCAGCTCTGATGCAGCAGTCCATGAAATGCGGGTCACCCAGGACAACTCTGAATACAGCTATGCTGTAAGCTTCATGAATCACTCAAATTGGTACAGAATCTGGGTGTTGAGATGAAATAAATTAGGCATTAAAGGTACCGAGAGGGAGGCAAGAGTGAGGGGAAGCTAATTTTGGCAGACAGCAGTATTGTGGATCAGAAATATAACCCTATAGAAAGGAATCATATTTCATTCAAAGGGAATCCTCCTAAGAATTTCTTCTAGCCATGGAAATGTCATCTTTGCCCATCACTCTCCTGAACACTCCAGTGACCACACCTGATAAAGGTAACTCACTTTTATAAGAAAGCGGTGTTGAACAGAGCAAAGAAAAAGGTACCAGAAATTAGAAGCTCTGAATTTTCCTGCAATCTGTCTTAGTGAAATGAACCTGGGTTTGGAAGGCAGAAGAATGGCTTCTTTGATTTTGGAAAGGATATCAAACCCTCTCATGCCTAGATTCCTTGTTTATTCATAATTAATGTCCCAACCTGCCCTTTCTCCTGTGTTACATGCACCTGTGAATGTATCTGGCATGTGGCACCATCAACCAGCCAGAAACCTAAGTATCCTTGAAGCCTCCCCCTTTTTCAGTCCACATATACTCAACTACAGATCCTACTGATGTTACAATCTTAAAATAGCTTAAATCTGCTCACCCCTCTCCTATCATTCCAGGTCATTCCACCACTGTTTATTTCCTGAGTTGCTACTATAGCTTCTTAATTGACCTTCCTCCTCCCAATGTTGTTCTGGGCTTGTTCCCATCCAAACAGCCTTATGGCCAGAACGCTGTCTCTAAGGGTAGCTGTGATGTGCCTACTATAATCTCACATAATGCTTTTTGTCTGATTTCAGCATAGCTCCCCTACTTCCTTCTGGTTATGTTTCACCTGCAATGTCCTTTTCCATCTGTATTTTTTCGAATAAGCCAAGATACTGTAGCAAATATTAAATAGACCAATAAAAGCCATTCCTCTCTTCTGCATTCCCCGCCAGATAACAGTCCTGAGGAAGTATCAGTTCTCTGGGGATGATTCCATTAAAGCCGTTATTCAGGGACCCCAGCTGCTTCCATCTTGTGGCTCTGCCAATTCCTAGGGTCTCCTCCACATTTGCATCCACCCAGATCGAGGAGACAGATCCTGGTGGATGGCACAGGAGGATCGATGGGCCAAGCCTGGAAATGACACATATCATTTCCACTCATATCGTACATGGCCCAACCAGCTACAAAGGAGAATAGTTAAGTGCCCAAGAAGAAGGGGGTATGAATTTTTTGTGGATGGCCAGTATATGTCCTTTAAGTTAACACAGAGAGAAAGATGATTTGTCGTCATGCTTGCTTTTTGTTAGAAAAGGTTTCCAAGTGCAACTGTCTCTCAAGTGTCTGAGTGGCAGAAGGGGAATAACATTAAGAACGTAGGTTTCTGAGACGGACTAGTTTAAATCTTGGCTCTGGTGCTTGCTAGTTGGGTGATTCGGAATGAATTACTTGGCATCCCTGGGCTTCAGCTTGCTCATCTGTAAGAATCAGAATAATATGGCATGAGCTTTTTGCAAGGACTAAGGGAAATTAAATATTAAAAGCAATTAGCTCAATACTCACCAAAAAGCAGTTTTACCAAATGGAAGACATTATTAATAGCTATTGACTGGAAGAAATGGAAGCTAGAAAGAGAGATGAGAAAGAAAGACTTTGGGATTAAGTGGATTCTGCTCTCAAATACATTTGGCAAAGTACTTACCATGTTCTAGACCTTTGTTTTCTCGTTAATAAAATGATCATAATTCCTTATGGTATAAGGTATGGTATTATACCATAAGGAATTATGATGTTCATGTGACGTTCATAGAATAATGTAGGAATTGAACGAAATATGCACATAATGTGTTTTATATTATGTTCCACACATAGTAAGCTGTTACACATGACAATTATGATTAAAGAAATAAACTTAGTGTATCAGGAAGAAGAAATGACTTATGTGGTAAAAACATTTTTCTCTTTCCAGAGGGCATAACTGACACTTTCAAACTCTCCCCTCTCTCTTTCAACTCCTGTTAAGATTTTTAAATTTTCAAACCACAAAACTCAAGTATGCAAAAAATGTAAGTGTTTTTCCTAGTTTCTGTCCAAAACTCCTATGGCACCTAGAGCAGAAATTGGATTTTGCAATATCAAGGAACATTCAGTCACTCCAGGGTTTTCTCAGCTAATTCAAAGTAAACTCAGTCAATGCAGGTTCAACACCTGCCCCATTTGTGGCAGCCTCTGACAATCAAGGAGCCTTCAAATTTCTTTAGCATCCAGAGTAAGACATGGTGTCCTCAGCTATCCTTGCTGACTTCCACCGAGGTTTATAAAGCCCCATTTGATCTGGGGTTTTCCTTAGATTTTCTATTATTCATGTTTGGTCTCTGTCTGATATCCTCTGCTTCCACTCACTTCCACCCACTGCTGCTGTCTTGACTACGGTGGCCCCATGGCATGGCTGGATTGTCTACCACAATTTTATGTAGTTACAGCAGGACTGCCTCACCTCTCTTTGCTCTGGCCCCCATACAGCCATTTCCTCTACTGTTTCCAAGTCATGTGGTTCTCAGGCTTCAAAGGAGAAGATCAAATCCACGTCCCATATATTCGAATTTGCCCCAAATTGATTGGGAGTTGTATCTTCCCTCCCTTTATGACCAATCCTAGGAGAAGGGAAAGGGCAGAGCCCCTCAGAGAACCATTATCATCAGACTAATTGGCTTTCCGTCAGAGTCTCTTTTTCTTTCCCCAGCTCAGAGAATTGTTTCAAGTTTAAGATACTTCATTATACTTCACTTTTGAGACTTGAAAGTCATGAATTTTATGCCTTGATCTCTGTTTCATTGTGACATTTCTTTCTTGAGAGAAAGAAGCCTTAGGTCAGACTTTCAGGGTAACTCTATGCCTATATTAAGTAACCTACCTACCTTTGAGAAAAGAGGCATAATGGAGAGTGATATTGTCCCATAGTCACCAAAATCAAGACACTTTGTGCATCTATACTCAAGCTTAACATCTTCCTTCCAGCTCTACTGATTAAGCGTCCCTGACCCTATGAGAGGCTAGCCCCTCACCCTCTGGGACTCAGACTCATTCCCTTCTCAAGCTAATCTCACCAAATAATTTGTTTCCTTCTACACCAGGGGTCAATAAACTTTTTCTCTGAAGGCCCAGAAAGTAAATACTTTAAGCTACGCTGGCCGTACGGTCTCTGTCATGACATCCAAACTCTGCCATCATCGTGACCTCCAAACTCTGCCATCGTAGCCTAAAAGCAGCTAGAGACAATATAGAAACTAACTGGTATCGCTGTGTTCTAACAAAATTTTATTGATGAACACTAAAATCTGATTTTTGTATAATTTCCACACATCACTAAATATTATTCCTTTTTAAAATCTTTTTTAAACTATTTACAAACATAAAAACTATTCCTTGCTCATGGGCCATCAACAGTCTACAAAAATAGGCAACAAGCCACATTTGGCTCACAAGCCGTAGTTTGCCAATCACTGCTCTATATTATCTCTCTCACTACTTAGCAGACTAGTGACAACTATTTTATACGCTCTAGTGTTTTACATTCTTAAAAAATGTTATCTTCTCTTGACTCTTCCTGTCTTTCTAGCCTAATTTCTCTGTTGATCTTCACAGCAAAACTTCTTAAATTTTTTCTACACATTCTTCCACGTATCCATCTCTCAATTATTTTTCATATCATTCAAATATAGTTTTCATTCTGCCACCATAAAAAAAAACTTCTCTTGCAAAGGTCACCAATTATCTCTACATTTCCAAATCTAACGATACTTTTCAGTCTACATTTTATTCAATTTCTTAGTGGTTTTCAACACAGCTGACCACTCCCTCCTTGAAACATTCTCTTCTTACATATGAAAATAGCTGTATGCTTAAATCATTGAAACTACACTGTGTGTAATGCGTCTCTCAACTAACATGTTCTTTCATTAAAATTTAAAGAAGAAAAAAAAAAAGTCACCAGAGATATACCGGTTGCAAACCAGGAAAACCTTTCTGTCAGTGCCTGTCTTCACCTCATCTAAAGATGCTTGGACCCTGATGTCAGCAATCTTCTCAGTTGGCTACACCCAGAACTGAGAAAGTGGTTTATAACTTACTACACTCGTTAACCATTGTTTCTCATTTATCTGGATAGAAATACCTGTAATTCAATACATGATTACTTGAGCCTAAGACTTAACTTTGGGCACACACCTGCATCACCCACCTCCTGAATTAAGTTTAACCCACCTGACCCATTGTCAGGACTAAGAACTGGTTCAATGGGACAGAACAAGCTACCACCACAGGTTTTAGGATGTGAATATTCCAGGGAAGTTTTAGAGGAGGAGACTTTAGTGGCTTTGGACAGTACACCACAAAATGTTTCCCAGTGGCATAGTGATTATTCTGAATTAAAGTTACTTAAGAAATGTCCCCTGCAAGAGGAATACTATGACCTTCCTTTGTCTCCAGAAAGAAGGAATTAAATCTCCCATTTGAAAGGTACCACCTCACATACCAGGAGGTAGAGAGACATTCTCATTGTCAAAGAATTCAGGTCCTAGAATTCTGTATAAATAAATTTTGTGACTTTTATCCATTTGTAACCCCAGACCCAATCATCTTTAGAATTTCTTCCTAATTTTAGCTCCTAAAGATTAAAAACATAATTGTCTCATAAATTATCAAAGAGTTATACTTCTTTGTCTAAAATGTACAAAAGCTGCCTGGTCATTCTTTTTGTCTCAACTTCATTACTGGGACTTTGTGTGCATGTAATAAAACTTTGGTGTTTTTCTTCTCCTAGTAAAAAAAAAAAAGAAACATTCCGTTCTTGCTTATGTGACTTTTAGCTCAACTACCCCACTGGCCATCCCTTCTCAGCCTTTGCAACTGACTCTTCCACTTAGGCCACAATTCCTGGGTCTTCCCTATTTTCACCCTCTCTCAGTATCCCCAGAGTCTTAGCTACAACCTATATTTTAGTAATTCCAAAAATGTGTACCTCTTCAGCCCAGACCACTCCTTTGATCTCCAGACCCCTCTAACCAATTATCTACTTAGCATGTCGCTGCACATGTCTAAGGGGCATCTCAAAGTTGACAAGGCCAAACTGAATCACTGATTTCTGTCCCCACCTGACTCCTCTTCTTTCTCTGGCCTTCCCCAATATATGGCTCTGCCATCTACTTACTCGAATCGTCTCTAACCTTGACTTCTCTCTTTCCCCCACCTGCCATATGCTAATACGTCCTGTCAACGCCACCTCTAAAATTTATCTTAAATCTACCCACTCCTCTTCATTTCCACTGTGTAACTCTCCTCCAAGCCATCACCTCGCTTAAAGAAATTTGGGCAACTACCTTTTCCCAGTCTCCCTTCTGCATCTTGGCCTCGCTACATTCTCTCTACACAGAATTGAAGGTAATCTTTTTAATACACAAATTAAACCATGACACTCATTTGTTTTAAGGTTCCCAATGTGCCCAAGGGACAAAATCCAAACTGCCTCCCATGATCTGCAATATCTTGCAAGACCTGCTCTGTCCTTATTTTATGCTTCCTTTCTTTTGATCCTTATCTACCAGCCACTGTCACCTTCTGTCAAGTCCCCAGTTATAGCCAACTCTTTCTGACCTCAGTGCCTTTGCATATGCTGCCTTCGCTGCTAGGCACATGGTTCCTATGTCTATTAAATGTTTGTCTTGAAGCTTGAGGTCTTCCATGGATGAGATTCAAAGGAGGTCTTCCTCTCTTAACATTTACGCTACTCTCCAACCCAACTTAGCTCCTGTTACTAGTTACATTATCTACTTATTATGGATAAATTGCAGTAAGTTATCTACTAGTGTTTCCTGTTTACTTTCTGTCTCTCTAAGTTCCATGAGTTCAGGGATCATATTTTTCTTGTTCATCACCGTATGCACAACATCATGCATGGTACCTGAGGCATAACGAGTAGTTAATAAATGAACATGTGTGCTTATCAAAGAAAAAAAAAAGTTCAGTCTTAGAATGTTAAATATGACAGACTGTTAGAGACCCTCCATCTAACCTAACCTCCTCATTTTGCAGATAAATAAACTGAACCCCAGAGCATCGTTGGTGAGTTGAATTAAGTCATAGCTTAAACAGAATTAGGATCCGGTTCTTGCATTTCCAGCCCAGGGCTGTTGGTTCTACATCACAGAGGGCAAGCCTAAGAGATCATAGGAGTAATCTTTGTTCTATGTTTCATTCCCTTTTCTCTATTACGGTTAATGTTTTCAACCTTTAAATAAGTTCCTAGAGGAGGGGCACAGTCGTATTAATTTGCCTAATGCAGCAAAAAGAGAGATAGCTGCATAAATTTTTCCAGACATTTTGTTTATAGCCCTGAAGTTAGTGTCCAATAGAATTTAAATTGAATTTAACCTATTTTTAATATTTCAAACCATAGTTGGTTCATGTTTTCCATATAAAACCTGCAGTTCCATCTTCGCATTTTGCATTTCCATCCTCTTTTTCCACCATCAAGTGGTCTGGCTCTTTCATGAGTGTGGCAGCCAGATGACAGATGCTCTTCCAAATAACCCCAGGAGTGGTTTCTTCTTCTGCACCGGGGCTGGGCCGCCAGCTCAAGTGAGTGGAAAGAGGGGTTAGAAACCGGGCGCCCCACTTTACAATCCTGGCTCTGCGCTGATTCCCTGTGTCACTCTGGACAATTTGCTTAAACACCCTGGCCATGGGCCCCTGATTTGTAGAAGGAAGAACTCAGAATCAACCCTTCCCAAAGTTTCCAGCCAGCTCTAGTCTTCTATGTGTAATTTTCTATGTGTGTTTCTACACATAAAATAAGACTTTGCACCATAAGATTAATGTATCTCATCTGCCTCTTTCTCTCCCATTGATATCTGGTTTGCTTTCTTCCTTGATAATGTGACCTTCTAAAGGAATCTTAGGATTCCTAAAAACCTTAGGAACCTCTTCTCAAAATCCAAACCATTTCTAAGAATGTTCGATTCCTTTTCACAGTTTTGCTCCAGCTGCCTCAAGGTGATGCTTGAAGTAAGAAAATGCTTGATGAGTCGTGGGAATTGATTAATTGATTACCCAATAGGCAACCTCGGCACCTGCTCTGGGCAACATTGAGGTCAACCTATCTCCCCAGGAATTGCGATCTCTGAATATTTCTGGAAAATGCCTAAGAAATGCCTTTCCAGACCCCTGAGGTCTGTTCTTCCACTGCCAATGGCAGGCAGAAACATATTCAAATACCCAAGAAGAAAGAACACTTTTTTTCTGAAGTATTTCCCTTCTTGCTTAAACTGAAGGTACTAAAATTACATAGTAATCATCCTTATCCATGTCAGGGGCCACTCAATAGACAGGCTGCCATAAAATGAAGTCATTCATTCTTCCATTCACTCACATATTTAACAAATTTGTCTGTTTGGTAATTACTACATGCCAGGCATTGTGTTATGTGCTGAGCAAAGCCTTAATCAATGCCCTCAGAAAGCTTGGTCTCCTGCAGAGGCTGGACAAATAAACATGCAAGTACGTTCAAAGTAAGAATTGCTATAATTTCCTTTTACAGACTTCATGGTTGTTTTGAATGATGTATTGGGGGTCAGTGGGTCTGGATAGCATCAAAGTATTTTCAGTAGTGAAAGCCTAGAAAAGAATTAATCCAGTCAGGTGCTCCATGGGAATGACAAGAAGGGTCCAGAGTGGGAAGGTGGAGGAGTGGTCATTTCCCTCTTATGGTACTAGAGAATATCATTGCTCCTTGATGAGGTGTGTTCCTTTGTTTCAGTCCTCAATTTAATACCCTCCAAAAAATGTTTTTGGGTTTACATAATATTCAACATACCATAAAGCTGAGGAATGAGAGATAAAGAAGCGAAAACACATTAATATTTATGGTTACTTAATTTTTTTGATTAAAAATTTTATTTTTAGGTTCAGAACAAACATCTTGAAAGACTCACTTGTGTTTAAGTTACAAAAAATAAATGGAAAACACTGAAGTCATGTGGCCATGTCAGAGCACTCAAATGCCAGGAAAACTGACACAGCTAGTTGCTATCTAGTATACTTTTCCTACTGCTCTGGGTATCAGTGTTCTCCTCCCAGAGCAGAAGAGTATGACAAATTTAGATAAGAGTCAATGATTCTTAACCTACTTTGGTAGGCTCAATAATGGCTCCCCAAAAGTGTTTACATCATACTTCCCAGAATCTTACAAACATATTACTATATATATATATATATATATATATATATATATATATATATATGACAAAAGGGACTTTGAAGATATTTTTAAGTTAAGATGGGGAGATTATTTTGGGTTATCCAGTAGGCCCAGTGTAATCACAATGGCCACAGAAACAGGGATTGGAGTGATGTGGCCATGAGCCAAGAAATGCTGGCTGCCTCTGGAGGCTGGACCAGGCAAGGAATGGATTCTCCTTTAAAGCCTTTAAAATCAAGCAGCCCAGGCTATACTTTGATTTTAACCCCATAAGTCTCATTTTGAACTTCTGACCTCTAGAGCTATAAGAGAATACATTTGTGTTAAAATGTCTCTTTGTGGGGCATCTGGGTGGTTCAGTCGGTTAAGCAGCTGACTCTTGATTTCAGCCCAGGTCATGATCTCAGGGTCCTGGTATCAAGACTGCGGTGGGCTCCCTGCTCAGCGGGGAGTCTGCCTGAGATTGTCTCTCTCCCTCTACCCCTCCCTGCTGCTTGCATGAGCTTTCTCTCTTTCTAAAATAAAGTAAATCTTTAAAATGTTTGGGAAAAAAGTGTCCACTCACTTTCCCATTTTTCTATTGATTTGTTTATATTTTTCATACTTGTTTATTGGAGTCTCTTGCATGTTAGGACCGTTAACAGTCATATAGTTTGCAAAGATCATTATAATTTGTTTTTTCCTCTTGAGTTCATAGAGATTTTTAAATAGACAATTTTTCTTATTTTTATATTAAATCTTTTATCAAATCTTTCTTTGGTGACATGCTTAGAAAATGTTGCTCCAAGGTCTCATGTTCATTCTTACCTATTTTCCACCCAAATTAGATGGCTTTACTAGCTAAGCTTCTAAGGATATAGGACTGAATCGGGCACGGACCCTCTTTTCAAGAAGTACATAGGTTAATAATGAGACACATCGGTAGAAATAGCAAGAGATTTTAGGTGCAATAACAGTATTAATATATGCCTCTCACTAAACTAAGTACTTCATAAACACCTCATTTCACCCTCAAGGCAAGGTAGGCAATACATTGATTCTCATTTTTCACCACCATTTTCCATTTGCGAGTGACTAAAGGAGCAAGTGTTTCAGAGAGTGAGGTTCACCAGCATGATGGCATTTTTAGTCCAAGCCAGGAGCCTGTAGAAAATAAAAAACTGAGCCACACAGAGAAAGTTGCTGGAGTAGATGGGGTGAGAGAAGAGACCTGTAACTCATCGCTGCTGATGACTCCAGCACGTAATGACCTGCAGAGATTAAATACTGGACCCGAGACCACTCACGGCATTCAGAGAATTGCAGGGCTCTGTGGGGCAGCTGCTTTGCTCCAAAGGTCACCATGGGTGCCAGGAGCCACTACATCCACGCACACTGTGATCTGACTGTTGCTCCTTGTTGTCAGGGAACAGCGGCCAGGCCCACATTCCTCCTTCAACTCCTCAGTCCAATGGCAGGAGTATGTATGTTCCATGGCAATGGGCACCAGCTGCTGCCATTTCAACATCATTGTCAAGGTTGGCGGCAGTGAGAGATGGATGTACGTTCCTGTTTGTTCTTAATTCACCTCAGTCCGCACCTGGTTTGTGTTCTTAACTGCCAGTTCTACTAACCAACAATGACTTCAGGCCCAGATGCAGAGGCAGTAGGCTTCCCCTTCTTCCAGAGCACCTACAAACTACGTAAAATTGAATCCCCATCATAAATCCCGTATTCCACATCATTCATAGTGGTTCTGTTTCTCTGCTGGAGCAGTAACAACACAATATGTTTGAATGTTAAATAACAAATAGAGATTAGTGATAGCCTCTGGGAAAAGAAGAAGGAGACGGATTGGCTGTAATTCACCAAGGTCTTCAGTATTATTTATGTAATAAACTATAAATTTCTTCATAATTTATTTGTATAATAAACTATAAACTTTTGTGTATACTAAATTATAAAACTCTATGTTATTTTAAATTACAACATTATAATTTTATTAAGCTGGTGGCTAAGGACACAATGACTGAATGAACAAATGTGTGATGTGGGCCTGTTACTACTCAACCTCTCTTCTTTTTAATGTATTCATCTGTAAAATAATAGGGTTAAATCAGATCTAAAAATTCTTCTAGACCCAAAACTTCTTGAGTTCCATCAGTACGATCTGTTGACTTATAACATACCAGGGATATAAAGTATCTGTTTCCAAATATTTGAAGGCCATCATGGAAGATGGTGATCTACTCTAACCTCTAACCTATGTTGTTTTGAGAACAATGGGTTTTATTCAACAGAAGAAATAATTTCCCACCAATTAAAATTGCCCATCAAAGGAAAAAGATGACTTTAGAATCAATGTGCTCTCTCTTCCCGAGCAATCTAGGCAAAAGGTGATTATTTATCATGGGGGCTACTGAGGAACTTACCCTCTTGGGAGAGTGACCAAGCTAGATGGCTTCTAACAACTCCCTGAACTTCAACTGGCTATGTTTTTTGTATAAATATTTTCCACGTAAACTATTAGCTTAGATGGTTACAAAAGAATAGTCCAGTTCCAATTTTTTTTTCAATTATGACAGATCTAGCATTACAGTTTGTAATAGTTGATCAGGGCATTAGCAATTTCGTGCTTGTTAATTTGAACATGTAGCCAGGAATACATAGCACACAGTATATGTAATACAATCTTAAAAGTGTTTTATTGGAACAATTCTTAGACCTCATACAAGGAAATGAAAAAATAAGAAATGTAAATGAACGTGATGTCAGACTGGTGAAGCAAATCTCTAGAGATCTTTGGAAGTTAGAATGGATTTTAAAATTCATTATGATTGAATTATAAAGTAAATGAAAACCAGCAGGGTTAAATATGAGGTTGCTGAGAGCATAAAAAGAAAGTTCTTTGAATATCCATGACAGGGAGCAAGCAAGTTCAGGTTCACCTCTAGGGCAAGGAGGAATTTTCTTCCAGGTTCTTCTCCTTCAGTGTTAACTCTATATGAGGTGCTGTACCGGTCACTTGAAATACAAAGACCAAGAAAACACACTATCAACCATTTAGAAGCTCATGTTTTCAAGGGGAGGGCAGGCATATACACTAAGTGCACATAATAGTAATAATAAAGTACAAACTAATACCAATTGGGCACTTATCATGGGCCAGATACTTTTCTAATCACTTTACATGTATTAACTCATTCTACTCTCACACAAACCCCATGAGGTAGGTACTGTTATGATACCTGTTTTATGGCTTCTCAAAGTGGGGCACAGATGGGTTAAGTAGCTTACTCAGGTCACACTGCTTGTCAGTGGCAGAGCCAGGATTCAGACCTAAACAACTCTAGATGCAGAGTCTGTGCTCTTGACAATAC
The DNA here is from genome assembly GCF_023065955.2 of Ursus arctos. Lineage (NCBI taxonomy): Eukaryota > Metazoa > Chordata > Mammalia > Carnivora > Ursidae > Ursus > Ursus arctos. The sequence goes on from NW_026623078.1 coordinate 67,483,393, forward strand.
GCCTTAATTCCCTCCTCAACGTGATGCTGTTTCAGGGCTAAGAAGTCTAGAGATTACTACCTTAAAGATCTTTATGGTTATTCTTATTGTTATAACAGTCTGTTGTGTAATGGCTCTGAATATAGAGATTTCTAGTAGTGGAAATAAGTAAACAGGGACATTCCATACAATTCAACAGAAATCGAGGCATACACATATATGTACCTGATAGCTCAGGCCCCAAGAAACTTAACAATGGCAAAATTCAGGCCCATAACTCATTTCAATTTTGTATTGCAAACACTAATTGAATACCAAAACTGTACCAAAACTGCTTGAGTGAAGGTGGAAGGATAAAAATAAGAGAACTCTCTTGACCTTAAGAAGCTTAAACTCTAATAGGTAAGATGAACCAAGTACACAAATAACCAGAGTATAGAGCAGGTTGTGGTAAGTGCCATTGAAAAGGTACAAAGTATTGAAGAAGTTAAGAGGGAGAAAGTTTCCACTTAGTGCAAGGATCAGAAAAATCTTCCTGGAAGAGGTGGCATCTTGAAGTCTCTCGGGTACTAGGTAGGATCTTGAGAGAAGAGAAGGAATAGAGGATTAAAGACATTCTGACAAAGGAAACGTGGAGTAAAAAAATAGAGTGGAAACCCAAGACGTATTCTCAGTAATGAATTAATCATGCTGATTGGTTGGAGGAAGTTGAAGATATGGATGAAAAAGTGGGTTGGGCCCCTGTGGAATGACTGCCAGGGAGATAACTCAGAAGTTTCATGATAAAAGGTCTCATTTACTGAGGCCAGGTCACATTTAGGCTCATGCTAGTCTATCATTTTTCTAAGATTTGTGTTTAATCAATCTTTCTTTCTTTTTCTTTTTCTTTCTTTCTTTCTTTCTTTCTTTCTTTCTTTCTTTCTTTCTTCTTTCCTTTCTTTTGTCTCTCTCTCTCTTTCTCTTTCTTTCAAGAACCTAGATTACCTAACTAACTAGACCACTAAATACTTCTATTGAAATCTTATATAATTATAATGGTTCTCTATATTTTTTCCCATAGAACATACATAAAAATATCTCTCTGGTCAAAGATTAGAACAAGACTTTAAAAATGCACCTGTGCATGGTGTGTAAAATATTAAAATATGTACATAACTGAAAATAGAATGTCATCCCAGAATTTGATTATTCATTTAAAAAGTCTTTACCAGAGGCAACTAAAGACTCATTGCATAGGAAGCTCTGAGAATTCTGAGGTATCTAAATCAAAATTCATGCCTTCTAGGTGCTCACAAAGTGTGGGGTAAATAGACAAGAATGAGTTATTAAAATACCAAAAGGTATAATGGAGAATTGTTAGGATGGAGAGGATGGTGGAGGAAAGACTACCTGCCGGGGTGACCTGTGAGCACAAGAGAAATTGGCTGGGTGTCCACAGAGGGAGATGGGTTTCTTTGCAAAGGGAACAACATGTGCGAAAAGACAAGGAGGAAGGTCTAGCTTATTTGAGGAACCACAAGAAGTGACAGTGGCATAGGATGCGGGGAGGGAAATGGCAGGAATATGACTATAGGAGGAACGTGGAGTCAACTGGTAAACGGCCTAGGCTGGCAACTAGAAGGCGTTGAGTTTCTGCTTGAGGCCGTTAAAAGCCAGAAGAAGAAAGGACTAATTTGAGTTCAATTTTTAGGCAGATAACTGTGCTGGCAACATGGAGGATAAGTTGAATTGGGAAAAAATGTTAGAAAATCAAGTTAGAAGGTTATTGGAATAGTCCACATCATAGAATACAATGTCTAGGATTTTGAAATGAGAGCAATAAACATTTATTTAAAAATAGTCAATGTTCAGTAGAGTGCTAAAGTAACTATAATAGTTACTTTAGTAACTAGTAAATAGCACGATAGTAACTACACCTCTCAAGAAAATGAATGGTGAGCTTTGAACTAAGCCATAGGAAGTCGGGAATCAGGGTGAGTACTTGGGATGGGCGAGCAGGGAAATTCTTGAAGTTTCTACCACCTACCAAGAGAGGGAAAACAGAAAGAAGGATGATTTGGAGGTAAGGTCATAGGTTTAGCTCTGTATTTGTGCTTGCCAAATTTTTATTACACAACTGATAAATACTTTTAAAATTAATTAAATTGACTGGCACGACTGATCATCAGAGTAGACAATCCCTCAGTAGTCTTCAAACACTGTTATCACCCCTAAATTATTATCTGACCTTTGGGATAACACATTTCAGTGATAGCAGCTCAAGATTTCAACTTGTTGCAAAATTTCTCAATCAAATGCCAACTAACCACACCTTTTCTCCACTTGACACTAAAGGTACTACTTATCCAGATTTCTTTTTCTCTGAGAATTCAATATTCTTCAGTTACCCTTATGGTCTTTCCTTGCCCTCCAAAGTAGGCATTGTTGTAATAATGTAAGCAAAAGATGAGGAAAACCAAAACTAAGTAGTAAGACTGTAGATATAAAGAAAAGGAGAGGTCAAGTAATTTCAAAGGTAAATTCAATTTGCCTTAGGGACCAATGGGAAATATCGGAAAATGTGAAGGAAACAATCTAGTCTGCTTTCAAGGTTTCTAACATAGATAAGCATGTTGATGGTAGAATCATTCTTCTAAACAAGGACTAATGTAGAAGCAACTTCAGAGTGGGAAGAAAAATACTTAGTTTTAGTTGAGGTCACAGTGACCTTGAGATATTTATGGGGCACCACAGTACCTAAGAGACAGAAATCCGAACAACTAAAACAGAAATTGAGAAATATAAATTGGGACAATTTGGGTGGTAACCAGAAATTATTGGCTTGGGTCAAATCAACCAAGGAGAATCTAAGAGTGAAATTTCTGAGATACAAATCCTAAGGATTTGGATAAGGAATATAATAATTGACACAAATGCCACAAAAATAAGTCTGAGAAGATTAAGAAGTGCACAGAGATGGGGGAGGGAAACAGGCATAAGAAAGCCAAGGGAAGAGAAGAGTTTCGAGAAAGAAAGAAAAGCAAACATGGCCTGATGCTTTGAAGCATCCATCAATAAATACTGAGAAGGATTGTTGAGTTTTAGAAGTTCCAGGTTTTCCAATGGTTTTCGAAAAGACAGCTGCAGAAGAACAGTGAAGTGAGGTTAGTTTGGGCCAGGAGAAAGCTGCAGGTAATAAATTGCAACCTCAAATAGAGAGGATTCTTTCAATAATTTTGGTTAAGAAAGGAGGTAAGGAGAGAACTGGAAAAGCTCAAAGAGGGAATAGGATTCCGTTTCCAGAAGAATAACAGAAACACTGCTTGGAAGTCAAAATGCTTTCATCCCTTTTACTCCTTTAAGGGTCTGTTTGCAAAGTGCTACTTTTTTTGCATATGAAGAAATTTCTGAAGATTTCTGTAAAATCTACATGAGAGCCAGTGGTCATCATTTCAATTAATGTAAATTAATATAAGATACCTTCTCACTGATTTCCACATGATCGAATTTCCTGGAATCCTAAAATTATGTTTATTTTTATTTAGTCAGCATAATTTTATTTATTCCTTTATTGAAATTTCTATAGAGTATTACTAAGTTAAATATCTAGAAACACAGTAATAACCAAAAGTAACATTTTTTTGAGCATTTACAATATGCCAGGTACTGTTCTAAGTGTATTTTTTTAATTTGCCTTTACCTCTTCTCCTGAGAATCCATGTTGTAGGTCCTGTTTTTTGTCTCCATTTCATAGAAGCACACGGGGAGGCTCCCTTCCCAACACTGCACGCTTAGTGAGTGGCACATCCGGGTTCACACCCAGCAGCACCAGAGCCCTTGCTTCTAACAATCATACCATCTTGCGTCTTGGTCGTAAATTGTAAGTATCATTACATATAAAGAGACATCTCTGGCGATACTTTCTTGTTCTCTGACTTCTGTCTTCGTTAACTTTCAGAAGCTTATTTCTCCCTCCTGAATTCATCGTGAACAATAAAAGAGGATAGCTAAGTCATTCGTGTAATTATACTAGCATTCAGACAAATTTAAACTTGGATATGTTTACCCCTCTGTTTAAGAAGGTTCCTTAGCTACTCCAGCTCAGTCTCCAGCTGGGAAGTGAGGAAAGATCCAATTGGCATGAAAAGATCATGGCCATTAGACCATTGGGCAGGGTATGTAATTGGGAGATTTTAAAATGATTTCTGATTGTCAGAGTTAGAACTGAGGTCCAGGGGGAAAGCAAAATTTATTTCACATGAAAACCATTCAAGACATTTGTACAAAAAACACTATGAAGAACAAAACTCTTCCTTTGGACTTGAAATCCAAATGTTGAGAGTATTTCAATAATACAAATAAAACAAAGGGGGAGCCACTTCTCTCCCAGCTCGTATTAAATGGATGGGTCACAGTTTGTAGCATGATTGCACACATATTTTTCCAATTTCCTTACTATGAGCTACACAGCTAGCAACACAAAATAATATAAAGTTGAAAAATAAATGAAAAAACATGAAGCCAAAAATTCTCCAGTGCAACTGGAACCATATACAGAAAAACTGATGTATGGACATTATGATAAGAGAGGGATTTAATGGCTTTCTAAGCTCCCCATAATTCTAAATGTATACGGTGCTAGAGAAATATGGGTACTCCTGTCATCATCCATAGATACACTGCTTCAAGTAATTTGTAAACCTGACATCAAATTAGCAATGAACAAGATCTAATCTAAATACACATTAGTTTCTCACTGAGGATTTAGAAACTGGTAAATAAAGACAAACATTTAATACTTTTAATTCACAGAACAATATATCTGCTTGGCATGACTTCTCACTAAAATATCTGGAGACAAAGCTAAATGTCCTAATTACAAAAAAGGCAATAACACTCGTTATGAGCCTTTAGGCGTCGCAATGTACACTAGGAGTTTTACGTGTGCTGTCTCAGTATTCGTCACTACATCTCCTCTCTGAAAGTTTCTGTTATCACTCCCAATTTGAAAAACAAACAGTGGAGGCTCAGAGTTAAATAACGAGTTCAAGCTCACTGAGCTAACAAGAAGCGGAGCTGAGATTGGAACCCAGTTCTGTCTGAGTCCAAAATTCCTTCCACTTCAAATGTTCCCTCTGTGAGTAATAAAAACCATGGTCTCTCAAAATTTGGACATAATGGAAATGTAGAAATTAAATAATGGATTTAAATAGCAAAAAACTGAATTCAGCTTTATAATAAGTGGACAGTAATGTTCCTATTTACATTAAGAAGTGAAATAAGCCATAAAATAAAAACTAATTTGTGTGTAGGAATGTCTTTACCCCGTGACAGCCCCTGAGAACCACAGGATGATTATTATTATTATTATTTTTTATTTTAATGATTTTTTATTATATTATGTTAGTCACCATACAGTACATCCCCGGTTTCCGATGTAAGGCTCGATGGTTCATTAGTTGTGTATAACACCCAGTGCACCATGCAATACGTGCCCTCCTTACCACCCATCACCAGCCTATCCCATTCCCCCACCCCCCTCCCCTCTGAAGTCCTCAGTTTGTTTCTCATAGTCACAGGATGATTATTAAAAGAGTCCCTAATTTTCGAAAGACCACATTGTCCTAGAGTTTGATTTATACTGGAAAAAATTAAGGTGTGGACTACTTAGTGGCATAACATCCATTGATTATCATACTAATGGAATTTTTAGATAAAGATTATTAAAAGAAATTCTATTTTTGTCAGTATATATTTGATATAAAGTGGACAGATCCCATTCTCAATAAAAATTATGTATAAGTTAAGGTTATATGTTGCAAGTAACAAAATCCCAACTTAAATTAGTTAAAACAATACATGAAATGTATTAGCTCACATGTTTCAAAAGATCAGAAATACAACTAGTTTCAGGCAGGATTGAATCCAGGGGCTCAAAAAAATATCACCTAGAACTTCGTTCTTAAGCCTCTCTCTCTGTTCTGTTCTTAGCTTGACCCTCAGGCTGTCTTTGAGGACCTTCTCAGCCATCCTTCTAGCTGCAATGGTTTCATAGATACTGACCTCATGACCTCACCTCTTATTATTGTGGGGAAAAGTGATGGTCTCTTCTCAGGGTTTCCACAGAAGAGAGACAAAAGTCCCAAATTATTGCACATTTCATTGGCTCTGGTTGGACTCCTAGACTCCCTATGATCGGGGGACTGAAATACAGAATACAGGCATTGACATTAAGCATCGAGGGCTGCTATCCTGTAACTGGGAGGACACATCTCACTCAAAACACTTGGACTCAAAAAAAAAAAAAAAAAAACACCAAACCAAACAAAAAACCCCAACACTTGGACTCAGAATGAGGAAGGACTAGTATCTCAAAGGAAAACTCAGGATACAATTAAGATGGGAAAGTGTGTTTGGTGTCCTTCAACTTAGAAATGTCTAGTAAAAATTGAAAGATTTTTGTACAAGACAATGACATGAAAATAAACAATCTCACAGGCTGAAATAATACCCATAACAATAAAAAATATTAATTACATTAGGTAATAAGTATTGATTGACTACCAAACTAAAATGTAAGTGCTTTATATGTTTTACTCAGTTGAAACCTCACAACTACCTATGAAGTGGCGGGTGTTATTATCCTATGAGGAAGGAAAGACCCAAAATATTTAGGTAATTTTTCCAATACAAAAATAGATGAAAGCCTGAATTACCTCTGTAAATTATGGAAGGGTGCCATCTAGAGGACAGAAAATTTGAAGGAAAATTGCTGGATAGAGATAAGTCTAGATTCATTCAACAAATATTTATTGAGCACCTACTACAAATAGGTACTGGTTTGGACACTGGAGTCATTCTACTGAATGATGAAGAAAAGGCAACTTGTGACCCCAGCCTGCAGACAGCGGTCCCAATCTAAACTTCTCATGGTGCCTCAAACCCACCAAATCTCTCCTGCCTCAGGGCCTTGACACATGCTGCCCTTTCTATTTTCTCTCCACGCATAAACCTCCTCTCTTCCCATATCTCCTCATCCTTAATACGCATGGTCCATCACTGTCTAATACCTAAACTCTTTGTGCCTCTGTCAATTTGCAGATTAGTACCACCATAAATTGAAGTTTGTTCATCCCAGGTGGACTTTCAATGTTACCTAGGGTCATACCAAGGCTCTCTATTCAGTCTCTCTCTTTCTGCAATTACAATTTTAAACCTTAACTGGTCTCCTGAAATCTTTGATTCTACCCCTTTTTCTTACTCCCAACAATTATCTCATCTACCTCTTCAAGAGGAAATAAAAATCATTAGATTTTTTTGTCAGGATTTTAATTATTTTATTTATTTTAGAGAGAGAGGCAGAGGGGGAAGTAGAGGGAAAGGGAGAGAATCTCAAGCAGACTCTATGCCCAACCCCACAACCCTGAGATCATGACCCAAGCTGAAACTAAGAGTCAGAGGCTCAACCAACTGAGTCACCCAAGTGCCTCCAAAATCATTAGATTACCCTAACCTTAGCCCCATTCAATATGGTGGGTGCTCAGAATTTTACTTTTACCATAAAGGTTCTCCCCGAATCCACTTAAAAAGATTCAAAGTGGACCAAACTGGTTCACACTCCTGAAAAATTAGAATTGAAACTAAAAAATTAAAAACACGGTTTTGCTTGCTTTCTTTTGAATAGAGGAGATGTAGAAATGTGGGCAATGTGCTATGGCCATCTTCCACCATATATACATGGAGTAGATTAAGCCAGTTTGCATAGATAGAGAAGGCAATGAAAATTTAGAAACAGGAATGAGAGATAAAAACAAGTTACTGCATGAGTTTCCTAAGACTTTCCATTTCTTGGTTCCAGGCACTTTCTAAGTCTCAGCTATGTACTTCATTTCCTTGGAGGCATCCCCATAATCTTATAATTAGGCTTGTTCTTCTAGTTTTGGTTGGTTTGTGTCACTTCTGCTAAAAATCATAAATCCACAGCATTTACTTTGTAATTGTTTGAAATGTTTTCTCTTCTCCCCATCTCTACTGCCAGACTCTGGTCCAGGCCATCGGCATCTCTTAGCTGGTCAACTGCAATGGTCTTCTAACTGGTCTACCTACACACCCTCTTGTTCCACCCAGTCAACTCACAAGTTGGATTACAATAGTCCCCCCTGCTTATCCGTGGTTTCACTTTCCATGGTTTCAGTTATCCATAGTCAAGCACCATGGAAGCAGATGACCCTCCTTCTGATGTAGCAGCAGAAGGTCAACAGTAGCCTAACATTATGTCACAATGCTTACATCATTCATCTCACTTCATCTCATTACATAGGCATTTTATCATCTCACATCATCATCAGAAGAAGGGTGAGTACAGTGCAGTAAGATATTTTGAGAGAGAGAGACCACATTTACATAACTTTTATTACAGCGTATCATTACAGTTGTTCTCTTCTGTTATTAGTTGTCATTAATCTCTTAGTATGCCCTATTTATAAATTAAATTTCAGCATAGGTATGTACATATAGGAAAAACACAGTGTATATATAGGGTTCAGAACTATTAGCCGTTTCAGATATCCACTGGGGGTCTGGAAACCTATCCCCTGCAGGCTAAGGGACTAGTGTATTTGTAGATCATTTCCTTCCACTACTTAACAATTATCAACGCAGGTGTACCTAAATATAAGTTATTATCCAAAATGTAAGGTAATGCCCGGGATTTAAAAAATAGAAGATTCAGCACAGCAGTGCAGTGAAAGGAGTTTCCAGATGTAAGGAGGTCTCAGTACAACAACTAATAAGCAGATTTGGAAAGTACCATTCCAATTTGAAATAAAGGGTTGCAGAGTCCCAGGTAAGATGTAGCCAAGAGAAAAGAGAAAGCAACTGGTAATTTATCTGAAGTTCTTGGCCATGTATTGAGGAATTTTATAATTTTATCATAGAATTTGAAGCTTAATTACTAATGAGTACAAAGAAAAGCAAATAAAAGGATGAAACAGTAACTTCAGGAGAAACAAAGAGTTTTACACGAAAGTAAACGTAGCAGGAGCCTGGGTGGCTCAGCCAGTTAGCATCTGACTCTTGATTTCGGCTCAAGTCATGATTTCTGAGTCAAGATCGAGCTCATGTCGGGCTCCCTGCTCAGCTCAGAGGGAGTCTGCTTAAGAGTCTCCGCCTCTTCCTCTGCCCCTCCCCCACCCCATCGTTCACACACTCTCTAAAAGAAAAAAAAGGACATGTAGCTGTAGCTACAGCTACACCTGTAACTCATATTACAAGAGTGAGATGAATAGTATTTTTTAAAAAAAATTAAAAAATAAAAAATTTTTAAAACAGGTTTTATTTAAACAACAATTATGACAACTGGAAAAAATGAAGACAGAGAATCTATGGCGGAGAAGAAAGCATCAGACTATATTGTGGTTTTGATGTAAGAAAGCTGAACCCTCATCTTCCAAAGAAGAAAGTCAGTGGGTGATAGGAAAATTCGAAGAAAAGGGAAAAAAAAAGCAGTATAAGCTAATATGGAAATACAGTATGGGAGGATACATAGGCAAATATTTGAAGATGAATACGGCTAAAAGATTTTCATGTTTGACTATAAAGAGTGAAAATTAATGTAAGGGCAGGGCAGGAGACGATTGTCCCTTACAATTATATAGCACTTGCTGACATTTTTAGACTAAGTAAAAGTTTCATAAAAATTAACTTTAAAAAGACATAAGATTTTCAGTTGAAAGATGGAAATTTTTTTAAAAAATACTTAAAATAATTACTTGAATGAAAAACACACAAAGGGAATTATCTATGAATTTGTTGACTTAAATTTATAAAACTCTGTACATCAAAAATCATGAAAATTAAATTTAAAAGTACAGGACAAGCTAGAAAATTATTCATAGTACATGGACTGTTGGTATTTATCTATTTAATATTGAACTTTTCTATCCATTTTAGGGGAGAGTTCCCACTTTGTGTAGTACTGAAGGGATAGCAGAAGATGAAGGGGCAACTTCTTAACGAAGCTAAAAGAATCTCATCTCTTTTAGCTGCACAACTGAGATAAACAAAACCAAACCCAATTTTTTTTCACAGTGGAGAAATGTCAGTGGAGTCAATATCAGAGCCTTAGCAGTATCCTTCGAGATAAGGAAAGTGCTGGTTGCTGATAAATGGAATTGAAATGGGAAGACCTGTGAGCTTAGGGGCTACAGATCCCTCTAAGAATAGCTTAGCAACTGAAGGAACTCCTCCCTCCTTGTCTAATAAAGATGTTTTCTCTCTTCCTTAAAGGGAGGCCTCCTCTTTCCCTGAGACTCTAGCCTTGCCCACGTGGTCCAGCTCTCTTCCTGTCCTAACCTCCCATTCCTCAGAATCTAGAAGAAGGAGGTACAGGCTTACAATTAATAAAATAATTGCCAAATGGGTGACTAATTTCAAACAGAAGCATGCTTTCACAGTAGTTACTATCATGACATTAAAAAAAGATCTATAATCTTTCTCTTGAGGATATTCTTGCATTGGGTAGGAAGACTAGCATACATTAAATTCCTCTTCTGATGGTATTCAAGAGGGAAATTTTCGATGTAAATACCATCCCTTGATAATATCCCCTTAGACCATTATACTTGTCATTGTCTACTGGAGTTATAATGTGGAATAGCATTTAAAATGGCATCTCCCTTCCATTTGAGAATAAATCCATTATTTCGTATCATGATCATATATTTTAAATATTATCACCAAGTGAACTGCTCGTTGATACAGAGAATTCAAATTTTGACTATCATCTGATATACATATATTGGTAACTTAATAATGCTACATTGACTAAATTAAAATTAAAACATTTAAGTGTCAAAAACAAGGATAAAATAATTGCCAAGCTTTGGGGGGAAATATGGGACTGTATTCATGAAAATGGATGCTGATAATATCCAATTAAGGAGGAAGGAAGCATCATTTGAGAGCAGGCTGAATTTACAGTTATGGTTGAATTTACCAGAGATTCTGAATTCAATATTCTAGCTTAGGTAGCTGGGGTGAGTAATGAATACCCAGAATCGTGGCTGAGCTGTACCAATCAAATTGAAATTTCTTGGTCCAAGAAAAAGGAAGAAATTCTAAGATGGAGAAAATAAGAATGCAGGAACAGATTTATTATGTTACCATTCACCTTCGCTAACCAAGGAGACACTCCTCTATCAGTAAGAAGCTAAAGCATGAATTTAGAGTGTCACGACAAGCTTTTTCTTTAAATAGAAGAGACTAGAATAGCAAATATCCAAACACAGGCCATGTAGTAAAGACTTATTTTTTTGTGTGAAACTTTTGTTCTAATTATATAGTTATGGACGTGAAATGATTTATATAAACTGGTATGTGTATATGTGAACATGGATTTATGCATTTTTGTTCGTGATATAACTTTTCAATATTTCTCACCGAGTGGCATGGTCAGAAATACTTGAGAGCCACTGTTTGAGTTGGTTTGCAGGTGACCCGGCACACATAGCCTAGCACCAGCAAGAGGAGATTCTTCTGAAAGAAGACTAGCAGTATCTAGCAGGACACTGGGAAGTCCAGAAAGACCATGGAAAACAGAATTTTGATTAGTGACATCTTGTTGTCCATTTAACCTGAAGGAAGCATGACTTGAAGGAATGAACAATAGCGATTCCCGATTAGTGACGTGAGGACGACAAAATGCCCAGGATTGGGTAACAAGAAAAAAGTGGTTCCCAGAGTTGGCTGGTATTGTTGATCTCAATCAACAGGAAGAAAAGAGTCTGCTAATGGAGGAAGAAGGGAAGAAGAGTGGGAAGGAATGAATATGAATAACTCTTCCTTATGTGATCAGCACATTCAGCAGAAACCCTAATGAAAGAGAACCAGGTAGGTAGAACCATTAAAAGCATCGAAGGTTTGGGTCACTCACTTTGTTGTTGTTGTTGTTGTTTTATTATTTTATTTATTTATTTTGAGAGAGAGAAGTGAGTGCAAGTTGGGGGGCAGGGAGGCAGAGAAGCAGAGGGAGAGAGACTCTCAAGCTGACTCCACGCTGAGCATGGAGCCTGACATGGGGCTTGATCTCATAACCCCAAGATCATGACCTGAGCCAAAATCAAGAGTCGGACACTTAACCGACTGAGCCACCCAGGTGCCCCAAAGGTTTGGGTCATTCTAACAAATCGCCCCAACCACCCAAGGGACTGGCTTTCTGGAAACTGCCCAACATTTAGCCCACTATCATACACTGCTAGCAAAAGAGTACATTGATACACACCCTGGAAAGCAAATTGGATATCTGTATCCAAAACCATAAATTACTCAAACTTTTGCTTTGATCATTCTACTTCTACTAATTTCAAAGAAAAAAATCAAAGCTATTCACAAGGAGCAATAAGGAAAAAAAAAAAAAAAGAGCAGCCCTGACTACTCATAACTGTTTTTACCAACTAAGTTGTGAGTTTCCTCTGTCGTGAATTATCAACATTTGATAAGGACTCTCTTTGACAAGACCACTCTATAATCAGGTGTGACAGAAATTAAAATAAAGACACTGTGTGACCACAAAAATGACCAGGTTTCCTCTGATCCAGCTAACCCGAGCAGCTATCATTTCTTCCTCCAAAATAATTCTGTCCATGCTTTGTTCATCCTGCCTTTGCAATAAAGATTATTAGGATAACCAGTTGTGAAATTGTTTCTACTTCCTGTCAGCAGCCAATCCAGAACAGAACTCAAGTTCCTTGAATTGTCCTCAAGATTGCCTAACCCATGTCTGAATGTCATTATAAGTCTCTCCTAACTTCTTTCTAAGATGCCCTGTGGTTCCCCGTAGTTTGCGTTACATGCTAACACTGTTCAAGATGCAGAAAAGTCATTTCATTTAAAGGGAATGTCTCATGGTGTTAGGGCTTAATTCTTTGACAGAACCCCATTGATTCCAGCTATCACCTTATTTATACTATCAACAATCCTAGAAAGAAAGAACAATTATTATCATTCCTATCTTACAAACAGAGAAAGAAACTGAGGCACAGACCAGCCAGGTAAATTATCTAAGATCTAAGAATTCCAGCCCAGGTAGTCTGTTGGGAGAGGTGTTTTATCACAGAAGCTATTCAGCTTGCACCAAAATGCTGTCACAACTACATAGTCATCTAGGGTCAAAAACTGGAATCATACTTATATAATCACTACCCCAGCCTTCCACAGCCATCCAGAGCTCCAAAGAAAGCAAATCATCTTTTATCTCCAACCTCCTCTTTCCATGCCCAGTGCCACTCTGCTAGTTCCAGACCTCATTATCTCTCCCTGCGCTGCTACGCAAACACCGTAACTACATTACTTATCCTCCGTCACCTTCTTCTGTAACCAAGCATAACTTTTTGAAGAAAATGTTCCTAAATATGGCCCTGATCATGCAGTTCCTTGTTAATAGATGATAGATGATAGATACATATAGATGATATATTCATAGATATTTTTTTTAAAAACCAATTAAACTCTACAGTTTGGCATTTATATTCTGCCAAGGGTTGGTGGCTGTGGTCCACTTTTCCAACCTTATTTCCCATTACCTTGCTCTGTTCCAGATAAATTAAGCCACTCCTCATTTCCTGAGCCAGTCCTGAATTTTCCTATCCTTATGCTTTTCTTCCATTATCTCTGTTCAACCCACATCTCCAGGTTTCAAAAATCCCATCCATGCATTATCCAACTTAGTGTTATTTAGTCTTCAGGGCAAGGTGGCTTAGTGAAAAGACAAACAATGAACGTGGAATGATTCGTCTTCCCAACACTCACTCCCCAACCTCCATTACTCGCGTGTTCTCACAGCAACTAATTTCATCTTCCTTTATGCTCCCATGTTACTTTGCCTATCTTCATGGACAGAAATGATCACATTCTGCCTTATGTGGGAGTTATTTTTTTACTTCATTTTCCTACTAGGTTATAAAATCCTTGGAAATACAAAACATCTTACTCATTTTTGATTCATGCCATGAAGTATAAAAAATCATCACTTAATGAATTAGACATTATGAACATCCACGCTGTCAAGTGCAACACAATTCTGTGGTCACACCTCTCCTAAAAGTCTATATTATTTGCTGCTGGGAATTCATAAATTGGGTAGGAGAGGCTGTACAAGCTTTTGTGGACTCTGAGATATTATTTGGGAATAGGGACTTGTCCAAAAAAGAATCTTTTCTTCCTGGGGCGCCTGGGTGGCACAGCAGTTAAGCGTCTGCCTTCGGCTCAGGGCGTGATCCTGGCGTTATGGGATCGAGCCCCACATCAGGCTCCTCTGCTGTGAGCCTGCTCCTTCCTCTCCCACTCCCCCTGCTTGTGTTCCCTCTCTCGCTAGCTGTTTCTATCTCTGTCAAATAAATAAATAAAATCTTTAAAAAAAAAAAAAAAAAAAGAATCTTTTCTTCCTTCGGGAGCAATCATTTAAAGTTATTTAGGACTTTGCCTATATTCAAGTGATATTATTTCCCTTCTCTGTGCTCACCTGGCCACCAGCATTTATGAGTTGGGTCCACTGTCATCCAATATGGAACACTCCTGAGAGACGTTTGGGTAACTCGATGTCCAGTCGTTATGTGTGTGCCTTTGTCTCTGACACAAATTCCTGGTCCAAAGGATTCTGGTCCATGGAGCAGAACTGGTTATACCCTACCTGGCTGTTATAAGCCGTAGAGAAGTCACATAGAAAAAACTGCTCAGGGCCACTTTCCTCAGCTGGGGTAGGCACGGGTAATGCTGGTGCCTGGGGGCTGGTATTGTGGCATGTACCTAAAGGTTGACAGACTCCATTCCAGTTCAAAACCTTTCTTTTTTTCTCAAGTAGGCTCCATGCCCAGCGTGGAGCCCAACGCAGGACCCGACCTCACAACCCTGAGATCAAGACCTGAGCTGAGATCAAGAGCTGGATGCTTAACCAACTGAACCACGTAGGCACCCCCCAGTTCAAAAACTTTTTTAAGAAATTATTTCGGTTTCAAAGAGCCCATTTCCCTGTAAGGAGGTCATTTAGCAGTGGAGGAAATTAACTTATTTCTCACATTTTTAGTCAATTTCTAGCTCCAATTTCTTTTTACTTAATCTTCTGGATTTTTGTTGTGTGTAAGAAATGCACTAAAAAATAAATTTTAAATATGTGGGCGATAGGAAGATGTTTCCAAAGGGGATAACACTAAACATTATGTATTTGATATTTCACCTCCTGTCGCTGCTTCGTCTCTGTCCCTCGTCGTTTCCAGAAAAGCAAGAACAGAAGAGATCTGTCAGAGAAGCAGGAGGGTGTGATTGAAATTAGCCATAGACTTGTACACCTGGAAGAGCTGGCTAGCCTAACGTATCGTGGGAATGACCTTGTGTTCTGCCGGCTCCCTGGGGCCCCAGGAAAGGGACATATGAAGGAACTGTAGAAAAAAGCAACCAAATCATTAAAAAGCTGTGAGGCTGATCTATGAGGCACATTCCCAGAGCTAAGTATATGTGGCTTCACTAAATAACGACTGAGTGAAGAGGCAATCAATGTCTATGAGCTTATGGAGAATGTAATCACTGAGGAGAGAAGAGGGATAGAGTTGTCCTGGAGGTGATAACATCATAGTCACTACTTTTTCTTTGTTTCATTTTTAATATGGGGTTCTGTGCTTTATATTTCTCTTGCCTGCTACAGAAATCAGTGCCAATATATTTTTAAAATCTTTTTTATTTTTTTTTTAATATTTTTTTTATTATATGATGTTAGTCACCATACAGTACATCCCTGGTTTTTGATGTAAACTTCGATGATTCTTTAGTTGCGTGTAACACCCAGTGCACCATGCAATACGTGCCCTCCCCACTCTTTTTTAAAACTGAAGAAAATGAAACAACAACAATGGAAACTTCTATAAAATTTTAGTGTTATAAAATGTAAGGAGTTCTGTACATGTACTCTGGGTAGGAGTATTGACTAATGAGTAATAAGAATGTAAATCAGGGACACCTTGGTGGCTCAGTCAGTTAAGTGTCCAACTCATGATTTCGGCTCAGGTCACGATCTCAGGGTCGTGAGTTTGAGCCCCACGTGGGGCTCTGCGCTCAGCATGGAGACTGCTTAAGATTCTCTCTCTCTCTCCCTCCAGCCCTCTCCCTGCTTGCTCTCTCTCTCTCTCAAAATAAATAAGATCTTTAAAATGTATATATATGAATCAATTAACAGCCTATCTGAGATAGAGAAGGAGCAAGGAGTCTCTGGTGTCACATCTGGAGTGAGGGAAAGGGAAGAGAGAAAGAAATGAAATGAAATGAAATAAAATGAAATGAAATAATGAAATGAAATGAAATGAAATGAAATGAAATGAAATGAAATGAAATGAAGAGGTGAATCCACCAAAGTACTTGGGCCTCATAACCAAGAGGAGCTGCCACCTTGGTTGGCAGCCAAGAGCAGCAACTCATGAAGAGTTTCTAATGTGATGTCCCTTGACTTCCTCAGACATCTCAACTGACACAGGGCTTATTTCCAACAGGAGGAAGTCACCAGCCTGTATGCTGTCCTTTAGGCTCATAGCACCAAGAAAGACTGAGGGAAGGTGCATGTCGGACGCAGATGGTGATGGCAGATAGCTGTGGCTGAGGAACAACACGTCCAGTTCCTTCTTTCCTTGACTTGTGCAGAGCAGTAACAAGGGACAAAACGTAAAGGGAGGTTTGCAGTATCTCAAAAGGTCCAAGAACAACTGACCACTTGTCCATTCCTGGGGGCGTTATGGAAACTATGACGTGCTCCCTCTTCTCAAGGGCTCCTGGGCAGGAGAGGGAGACAAGCACAGATACAGTCACATCATTGTTATTCAATGAGTTCAGAGAGATAGACGGGAACAGCACCCGTGCCAGGCCAACAGAAAGGACAAAAATCTATCCCAGCATGGAGGATTTGACAGAAGATGTCCTGGAGACAGCAAAGCATGACCTGATTATCATCAGATGCCTTCACTTTCAGTTTCCAATTGTTTTAATGTGGAGCTCCTCATCCAGGAGCACTTAAGCAGACAGTAGAGTGGGTATGTACTGTTTTGCCTGTCACACATGCTTTCTTCTTAAAGAATCATCCCTTCGTTCCCAGGGAACTGTTCATTCACCCCATTCCAACTGTGTGGCATTAGCTAATCCCCATTCCTCATCTTTCTTGCCTCCTTCAATTAACCCAGGGTGAGCTCATCTAACTCCTGGAACTTTCCAAATTGAGCCAAGGGAGAGGGACATTCCTTCTGCAGTGATAAGGTCACAATGTAAGAGGTTAGGGAGACCTTAAGGTTGACACTTCCCTTATATGGGAGAAGCTGGTCTGTGGTAAGACAGAGTAAAGCTGACACCCAGAAGAGAAATGAAAAGAGATGGGGGGATGGACTCTTGATAGCTCCCAGGCCCTGATGCTAGTAGCCTCTGAGGCCTAGTACCACCTTTCCCATCAGTTATCTGTGAAATCCCACAGCATCCCTCCAGAAGACCTCTTGCTGAAGCCAGTTCCTCTGGTTTCTATCGCTTGCAATCAAGAGGCTCATGCCAGCTCTGACTTATTGACATCTTCATCCTTACTTTGAATTCACATTTCTCCTCTCATCTTCCCTCTTCCCAGGAAGAGTCAGCCCAGCCTCAATGCTGCCGATTTCTCCTTATTCTGGCTATTCATACTTCGAAAACCTGGCCAAGATTCTTGCTTCCCCATTAGCTATGCTTCTAGTTGTTCCGTATCTGTAGGTTTCCCAAAGCCGGCCCCCATTTCAAAATACAATAAAATGCTGTCTTCCAAGAGCCCTCACCAGAGAATCCAACTGAGTAGGTGAGGGGTGGGGCTGAAGAATCTGTGTTTTTAAAAAAATACACCCTGGTTGATTCTGATGTGCAATCTAGTGGAAGCATCACTGGGCCAGATGACCCAAGAAGCTAGTCAACTTGAAGAGTGTGTGAGGGTCCCAGACATGGCACAGATTAGCTGTTCCATTTCTTGTCAAGCTGTGAGTACTGCTGAGTCTGGTTTACCCCAAAGAAAGCAGAATTATTGCCGCCTTGGGAATACAGAATAGCAGTTTCAAGAGGCTCAGAGAACTCTCCTGAAGGGGCTTGGGTGCCTTCAGCCTGGGGAACAGGCATTGCAAGGGCAGCCCTGGCCCCTTCCACAAGCTGCCTTTGCTTTCCTTCATGCTGGAGACGGATGATGTAGAGGAAATGTGTTTCTTTTTCAAGTCTAGAGTTACATCACAAGACTGTATACTTTTTCTCATAAGGTGTCTTTCCACTGAGCCTATCCTCAGAGGAGCTGGGCATAGTTATCCCAGAGGCAGCAGCAAAGTTGAAGGAGAGAAATTTTCTTTTAATCCATCAAGCAATATCACCTCTGGAGCAGTAAAAGTGCTCTCATTCTCATGAAAGATGACAATTGCTTCAAGGCGGCCATTTTTTAAACATGGATGCCAGGTGAGAGAGAGATTTGCTGTTCTGGAGGGGTCAGCCAAGTAAAGCAAATGCGTCCTCGCTCCGTACCTAATTCACTGAGGTTTGGACAGTGGCTGACAGTGGCTAACCTGCCTCACTAAGTCTCAAAGACTCTTGGATTTTGACATGGGCTGATTTACGTGAGGTGTCATACAACAGGTGTTTCAAGGCTTTTTTTTCTATCAGGCAGAAAGCTTGTATTTACCTCAGGCTCTTATGTTTTATTTTATTATGTTTTAATTTTCTTTCTTTCAAGCCTGCGGAATCGGGAGGAGGGGGCTTAAGAATCAGTGGGGGCTTGGAATGATTAGAATCAAAGGAACTTTTTGCCATTTGGCCAACAGCATCCTTCATCCTAACGCTGCGATGCTATGCTTTGCTTTTGTCTTCTCTTTTCTTTCCTTGCTTTTTTCCCTCCACTTTTCTTTCTTTCCTCTTTCTGCTTCCCTCCCTCCCCTCCCCTCAACACATTCAAAGAGTGCCCTAAACGGTGACAAACTTGCATGTGCTTCCCTTATGACTAAACCCCTGGGCCTTTCGCCAACCCCCCACAGATGGCCCCAAACTGCAGGCACCCCTCGAGGAGAGCCCCACGTTCGCAGCCCCGCTTGGAGCGGCCAGCGCGCGGCGCGGTGGGGAGCGCCGGTGTATCGGTCCTGGGGGAAGGCAAAGCAGCTTCCAGGAGGAAACGGGCGTTTCCTTCCCACGCGCTCGAGCGAGCCCTGGGTCCCGGCCGCGCGACTCCACCCTGCCCCTCCCGGCGCTCCGGGAAAAGCCAGTCGCCACACACAGGCACACGCAGGCCCCAGGGCCGCGCCCTAAGGAGAGCGGCACCCACGGCCAATTGCCATGGCAACCCCGGGGTTCGTTCCATTCCCCACCCAGCCGGTCCCCCCCACTTCCTCCCTGCCCTGCAGCCAACCGGCTTGAGCGCGTCCCGCGAGCGCGCTATAAAACCTAAGCCGGTGCGGCCGGGGAACAGAGGCGGGCGCCCGACCTGCAGCAGGGCGAGCGGGGCGGATCTGCGGCGCCCAGTCTTGTTTCTGAAGGCGAGAGGGAAAAGCCTGATCATGCAGAGTGTGCAGAGTCCGCCCAAGCGGTGCATTGGCCTGGCCTTCCTGCTGCTCCACGTCCTGGGACAGGTGAGCGGCGCACCCCTCCGGTGCCTCTGGTTACTTTGCCCTCCAGGGCGGCCCTTGCTCGGGGCCCGGGTCGCTCCGCCTTCGATCGTCCCTGCTGAGAGCTTTGTCTTTCTTGTCCCGCCCGCGCCAGGTCGCTGCCACCCAGCGCTGTCCCACCCAGTGTCCGGCCCGGTGTCCCAAGACGCCGCCAACCTGCGCCCCCGGGGTGCGAGCGGTGCTGGACGACTGTTCCTGCTGTCTGGTGTGCGCCCGCCAGCGCGGCGAGAGCTGCTCCCTGCTGGAGCCGTGCGAGGAGAGCCGCGGCCTCTTCTGCGACCGCAGAGCGGACCCCAGCGCGGGAACCGGCATCTGCATGGGTAATCCGGCCCCCTGTGTCGCCTGTCCTCCGCTCCCGCCTGCTGCCCCTTTCCTCTCCTTCTCCCCTTCCCTGAGGGTAACATGCAAATAATAATAACGGGAATGGTGCAGCAGGTGATGTTTGTGGAGCGCTTACTGTGCTCCAGGCATGGTCTTGGGGAGGGGTGGGGGTGGGGGGTGCTTGCAGCTTTGGGGAGCGCCAGAAGCCAGAGGAAACCCGCCCGCAAAAGGTGAGAAGCATTCATCACTTGCCTCCTTAGAGTGGAATCTAGATAGCCTTGCCAGGGAGCAGGGCAGAGTTTAGGGCCAGTGAAATCATTTCCTTTGGACATTTCCAAGGGGATGCTTGGAGGTGATGGAATCTTGGGCTTAATCACAAGCTCACAGTTCCCCCACTTGCCGCCCAACAGGTTTGTTTTCACACCTGTAATGGACCTATTGAGCTAAAGCAGCTTTTGGTTTCGTGGGACGACTATGTAACCCCAGTCTGGGCTGTGAATAGAATAAAATGCAGGCAACCAACCAATTCAGGCTGGTGAAACTGATTGGGGATCATTTTTCCACGTGGTGCGCCATTTAGTTGGAGGCTGCCCCTGCCTCCCCTGATAAGAGGGCTTGCAATAGCCTTTTACTTTCTTCTCTAAGTTAGTGATGATTTATTGTGCTGGAATGCCAAGGAATCCTAGCACCCTTCCCGATTTGACCAGTTAACCTATTTGGAGAATATGAAGTGCACCTTTTCCTTTCTAATGCTAAGCTGCTGGAGTAGGAGAATCTAAGGAGGTTCTAGCAAAATGACGTTATCATTGGGGAGCAACAGCCGTGGCCCCTTGGGAGTGTCACTTCTTGGTGGTGCGCCCCCTGTCTCATCTGTGAAATAAATGGCAGGATTGGATGGTCTTCAAGTTTTCTTCTTGCTCTGGGAGGCCTCCATGAGGAATCTCTCTGCCAGAGAGAGAGAAGAAACAGATCACTTCAACGAGAAAAAGGAAGACCTGGGGTTTGCGTGTAGCCTCTTTAACTTTTCCACTACACTCTGTTCTTGATTTTTCTCTCTGCCCTTCCCTCTCTGCCTTGCTTCCCCAATGCTCTAGCGGTAGAAGGAGACAACTGTGTGTTTGACGGGGTCATTTACCAAAGCGGGGAGACCTTCCAGCCAAGCTGCAAATACCAGTGTGCCTGCAGAGATGGGCAGATTGGCTGTGTGCCCCGCTGCGGAGAGGACCTGCTCCTGCCCCAGCCCGACTGCCCAGCTCCGAGAAAAGTTGAAGTGCCCGGGGAGTGCTGTGAAAAGTGGGTCTGTGACTCAAATGAGAAGGGGGATTTGGGAGGCCTCGCCCTGCCAGGTAAGAAACTCTGAGAGCGCTCACCCCTCAGAATAAATGCAGGCAGGAAGCACGTGTGCTCTTTTGGATTTGCCCTGAGAAAAAGTGGCCTCAGTGTCTGGCCATGCAGTTGTGGATTCCAGATGGCCCGCTGAGATCGAACACACCGCATGTGCAAACCCTAGCCAAGTTACTGAGGTATGCACACGGTTTCTCCTAAAGAGCATCTGCTGTATTCAGTGGTTCTTTGGAGCAAGGGGGCTGATTCTGTCTTATTGCAGGACTACTGTTTCTATTTTGGTCCACCCCCACGTGACCCTTACGAACATCACAGAGATAAAAGGAAAAAAAAAAATCACTCTTTTCCAGACTCTGTGTATTACCTATGTGCTCTCAAGACCAGCCTTCCTAAAGAACACTGCTTTTCCCTGGGCAGGTGTCGCAGAGAAATGCCACCTTTCCAGATGCTGTAGGAAGGGTCGAGGATCTTTGTTTTGCTTTTCTTTTTGTTTTGTCTTCTAAAAGAGATAGTTTAAAAAAAAATTCAAGAGCCAGTAGAGAATATTTTAGAAGCCATGAATCAGCCGGACTATTTATGCTGGCGGTACGCAGAGCTTTACAGCTTTTCTGAGGTCAGAAATTATCAGCCATGCCTTACAGATAGGAAAACTGCCATGTAGAACTGCCCCAAGCTGTACATAGTAAGTGTCGAGACAGAAATTTTTGTAGGCAAAGTCCAAGTGTCTATATCCCAATAATTCAAACAACCAGTTTCACTCTCTAGAATGAAGTCAGCTTTCGTCACTATTTTGAGTCAGTACCTTCTAATTGCTCATCCAATTAAAATTTCATCATGATCCTTTTTCTGTATGAAATCATACGTTGAAAACACTACTGCTTATGGAATAGTTGTTGATGCTATCCTGTTCTACGTTCTTCACACTGCTAGGCTTCTTAAAGACAGGTTCTCCTAAACATCTTCAGGACAAGTGGACAGGCATTCCGCAAATCTTTCTTTAAGGTCTAGAATGTGCCAGCAAAATGCCACCTTTTTAGGTGTTATAAATACAGAGATCCAGTTCTGGCCCCGAGAGCACCTGAGTTTAGTAGGTACAGAATTGAATGAGACCCTCTTTCCGACGGTGGTTGAAAGGATCATTCGGCAACCCCACGTCTTACTCAATCTGGCCACCTTTCTTGGTCGACCCCATAGCCTACAGGACAGAAGCCACGCTAGGAGTTGCAGTCTCTGACTCCAGCGTCAACTGCATTGAACAGACCACAGAGTGGAGTGCGTGTTCCAAGAGCTGTGGCATGGGTTTTTCCACCCGGGTCACCAACAGGAATCCACAGTGTGAAATGGTGAAGCAGACTCGGCTCTGCATGGTGCGGCCCTGTGAACAAGAACACAAGCAGCCGGCAGATAAGGTAGGAGCCTGGAGGCAGCCTCCCATCCCAGAGGAGGGAGCTTTGCCTCATGGGCGTCCGGGCTCTAAAAATCACTGTGACACTCGCAGACTCAGAGGTCAGCTCTAGCTGGGAGTGAACCCCAGAGAAAAGGCAGGGAGGTTCCTGTGATGAGGGAGTTTACCTTCTTTTTTTTTCTCTCTCTCTCTTTCTCTCTCTCATGTATTGAAAAATCCCAAGCAACTCACAGCAGGTGCACAGGTAGAGGGAAGAGCTGGCCACTCTAATAGTGTCCCCAGCTGAGCCAGTCTGGCAAACCTCATTCCATTCCTGGAAAAACACTGGCTGCTCAGTCACCAAGCGCAGTTCATTTTAAAGAGGTCACTTCTGACCTCAGTTTTAGGCTCGATCTGTAGGAAGCACAGGGTAGAAGTTGTATCTTCCTCACTCAACCCTCGGTCCCCAACATCCTACCCAGTCCCTATTGTGCGCTTGATAAACAATTGTTGATGAATAAATGAATGGTTGTCTGGGAATTATTTTCACGATTTAAAAGAGTCTAGTGGGACCATTACATTTGCCAGCATAAGGCGATACGTGCCAAATAAAATAGCACATTTCTTTCCTTTTTCGCTGGATGTGAATCAACTCAGTGTGTCAACACTGACTATAAGGCTTGCAGATCAGAAGCTCTGATTGGTTCCTGATGACATCACAGGCCTTGTTACCGGAGCCCTAGATCAGATAAATGCAATACGCAAATTGAACCATTGTATGGAAATTTGTACAAACCTAAGGCCAAGATCATGTTTAACAATGGAAGATTTACATATCTCCCCCCTGAGGCAATAGCACCTAAGGCTTAAGGGTGTGACTCTGGAGCCAGACAACCGAATTCCTGGTGTACCACACCAACTAGCTGTGGGATCTGGATGGATTTTCTTAACCTCAGCCTCAATCCCTTACCCCATACAATGAGGCCATTGACAGTACGTACCTCCAAGTTGTCCTGTGGATTAAATAGAATGAATTCACAAAGTGGCTGGGCAGAGATGACTCTCTCAGCATTACGCATCGTTTCTATTTGTTGCGAAAATACGTCTCCAGTAGTCATATTAGTTATATGGCTCCATGGCTTTATGACTTTTGGGCGTCCGTCCTAATTTATGTTTCTTCCACCAATTTTGAAAGAACACATAGAAACATCCCCAAAATTATGTGCTAGAAGCTGCACCTTCCCACACTTGGGGGAATTCCAGCATACATGTGGCATAGTTATGTGGGTTCACCCGCAAAGCCACCTCTCTCTGTCTCTCTTTCCCTATGTCTCTGTTCCCATCGCCTGTCTGTTTTTCTCTGCTTCTCTCTCTTTCTCTCTCTGTGTCTCACACACACAGATGTTGCTGACCTTGTACCTTTTTGTGGACATTGGCAAGAATATCGGCTACACATTAAATATGAAGAAGGAAGAAACAAGGGGCCTTTAATATTGTCAAGGACACACCTACTTCTTTATTAAAGAAGGCTTTTCCATGTCATGCCTCCAAAATTTTGCCTTTTCTATTGTTTCTTTTGCCAGAATTTTTATATTCGTTTGTGTAACTTGCACCCAGTTTTTTATGGGGATTTTTATTTAAGATACATACATTTCATAAGGATTCCAAAATTTATTTGGAATCTAGGGAAATACTAGCATAATAATCATTACTTCCTAACACCAAGAGATGCTTAAATATGAGCCAGTGCTTCTCAAAGTGTGGCTCCCCAGACCAACAGCATCATCTAAGAACCTGTTAGAAATGCAAATTATTGGGGCCCACATCAGACCTACTGAATCAGAAACTCTGGGTGTAAGGCCCAACAATCTGTGTTTTGGCAGACTTTCTAGAAGATTCTGATGTAAAGTTTGAAAGCCACTAATTTAAGAGAATCCCAAGCCTTATCACTCCACAGCTCTGGGCTGTACCTAGGAAAGTGAAAAGCAGAGGAGAATTATGGCAAATTATTAGGTGAAGAAATCTAAGTGGGAAATAAACATAGAGTCAGTGTTGAGCTGAATTATCAATGTGAGGGTCCCTCATCAACCATTACTAATGGCATATTGAATAAATTCTCCATTTACCCTGCCTTCGTGGAAAATAACCTTGAATCCTATTGTCTTAGATATTCCTGATGTTATAGTATAATAGAAGGCATGGGCCTGTGTCAGACATTCCATAACTAGAAGTTTCTGGTGACTTTAGGCCTTTGAGACTCCATTTACTCATCTGTAAAACTTGCACAGTTGTTCCTTCCATGAATAATTGATCCTTGCAGGAGTGAATGTTGTTAATAATGTTAAATGAGTTAATGTTTGAAAAGTATTTGAAACATTAGGAGGTGTGCAATGTTACCAGCTATATTCCCTTCCTCTTTATAATGCCTAAGAATGCATTGTTCCAGTGCCTTGAAAAAATAACTTTCTTTATATACACTTTCAACCTCATGCTTATCGCCACAAGGTCTAAAGACAGTTGTGTACCATTAGGCATGGTTTCCACATTCTAGGCAGGAAAGACAATGAATGCAGGAAGCAATAAAGAGCTGTACCTGTCTGAAGAGCAAAGGGTTTCCCAGAATCCCTTGGTCTATGTATCATTGGCCAGAATTTGATCACAAAGCCATTCCAAGCTCCCAGATATTCTGGAGAAGCAAATACTAGTAGCTGACCAAATTGCCCAAATGCAATAATGTCATGTTAGCAAAGAAGAAAGAACAATGGATAGGGGGTAGGCAGCTAGCAATTTATTCCATATCCCTAAAACGGTCCCTCAGAGGAATGGTAGCCATTCCATGAATCTCTCATTTTCTCCTTTCTTAGAAAGGAAAGAAGTGTCTCCGCACCACAAAGTCACTGAAAGCCATCCACTTGCAGTTCAAGAACTGCACCAGCCTGCACACCTACAAGCCGAGGTTCTGTGGCGTCTGTAGTGATGGCCGCTGCTGCACCCCCCACAACACCAAAACCATCCAGGTGGAGTTCCAGTGCTCCCCAGGGCAGATCATCAAGAAACCAGTGATGGTCATCGGGACCTGCACCTGTCACAGCAACTGTCCTCATAACCATGAGACCTTCCTCCAAGAGTTAAAACCAAACACCAGCAGAGGGGAAATGTAACATGTAATCCTTGAGAGGCATACCTACAGAGAAAACTGTAGCTACCCACCATCGAGTGAATATAAGAAAAATTAGGAAGAATTATTATTTTACCCCTGAGTCCTATGTATTTTCTGTGGTCATATGAGGTCAGTTATATCTGTCTTTTTTTTTTTAAAATGAAAGATATGATTAACTGTAAACTTGAAATCAAGGTAAGCTCAGGATAGTACTTAGGGATGACTTACTTTTCTGTGGTATTGACTACAAATGAAAATCTGTATAAATTTGAGAAATCGGCTACATGTTTTACTGTGCAGACTATCACGTTACACTCATCTTATTTTGTTATACACTACTGCAATATCAAGAAAACGTCACTGTCAGGAATGTCACAGTGAAGTTCAATATCATACTGAACATATTGTCATACAAATATTTTGCCATATAGTGAGGCTTGACTTGAGTCTCTGTTGACCTCTCTTTTTGAATGGCTCAACTCTGAACTCCCAAGTTCAAGATGTGAGGAAATGTGTAGCCCGTCAGTTTGAAATCCAGAAACTATTAGTCTTCCGTTGCGTTGCACACTAGGAAACAAGCTGTATCTACAGAAAGGGAACGTTTGTTAGTTAAGTGAACTGGTGTGATAAACTTGCTCTATTGCAGACAAGTTGACTCCTTTCCAAAGAAAGAAGCTAAACAGAAAACTCCCCCCTAACATAGAGATGACTAGGCCTCTAGCCATACATTTTTATATGCTGGAGGCTTTGGGGGCTCACCGCTTTTTCATCCAGAAGAAGCAGAACATATCAGCAGAGATTTTCTTCATCTTACTGATGAGTAAACTGGGGCCCAAAGCACCTGATTACAACCTTTAATGACTTTCAAGTGTGCTGGTCATAGATTTTGAGAAAGAAGAACAAAATCAACATGACTGTGGTGGTAAAAAAGCACAAATTTTATGGGAGTTCAGAATTATTGTAGACATGCCCAAAACTTATCCTTGGGCCCTAATTATGCAAACTCATGAACAAGATATATGTGTATACATATGTGTATCTAATTTGTCAGGCTATAACATAGGCTGCAAACTTAAATGTATACATTCTTTTAATGTCACCACATGTGTTCAGCTTTTCTCCTTTAAAGTATTTATATATAAGTTATACATTTTTTAAAATATTCTTTTTACTTTCTGTACTTGTCAGACATCACTAAATAAACATGATTTTATCAATGTGTGACTGCCATTACTTATGTGCTTATGAGTTGCTTACTGAAAATATAAATAATGGATGGATCTAGAGGGTATAATGCTAAGTGAAAGAAGTCAGACAGGGAAAGACAAATGCCATATGGTTTCACTCATATGTGGAATTTAAGAAACAAAATGAAGAAAAAAGGACAAATGAAAGAAAGCAGACTCTTAAATACAGAGAACAAACTGGTGGTTTTCAGTGGGGAGGTGAGCAGGGAGTGGGTGAAATAGAGAGAGGCAAGTAAGAGTACACTTCTCTTGATGAGCACTGAGTAATGTACAGAATTGCTGTCTCATTATATAGTACACCTGAAACTAATATACCACTATATGTTGTTTATACTTCCATATAAAAAGGAAAATAGAAATAAAATTAAAATATACAAATTAAATCAGACACCAAGCAACAGCATCTATTGAAAGCAAAGCAGATATTTTTAGATGAGCTTACAATTTCTTATCAGAAGAGAAACAAAGACAGTTCTGAGTTAGGTGATCTCTATTGCCAAGGTCTCAGATAGTCTCCACACTGTTTACTCAAGCCAACATCTCGAGCCCTGATATGTTTTCCTGGACAACCAGCTAGACACATCTATGTATTAAAAACTGAATGTGGGCCAAGCAAAACGTGCCTCCCAGGCTTCAAATTGCTCTCCATCCTCCCAATTATCCAGCTTAAACCACCAACATTATCTTGATCAACCTACTTTTACTATGTGCCTAGAAAAGCATATTTCTGTCAATGCAGAGCCCAGCAGTGAACAGGGCTGCCATATGGGCAGTGTGAGGGTCAAAGTTAATATAATCTTTATGTTAAAGTTTCTGACTGATGCAGTGGGTCTATAGTTCTTCCATAGTTTAAAAAAAATCTTATCTCCAACTTCATTTCCCCTACGTGCAGCCTCCTGCCCAGCCCATGTATTTAGCAAGTTTCTATTTGTCCCTTAAGATTAATTGGAAAGCCAATTTGATTTCTAGAGTTTAATCAAAGGACATTGTTAAGGACAGCTAACATTTGTTGCACACTTTTTTGTGCTGAGCACGTTACCCTCATTAACAGCATTTAATTTGCCCAATGGCCCTGTGAAGTAAGCACTCCTCCCCATTTTACACATGTGGAAACTTAAAAATTTTGAAGTGGTTAAAAGAAACCAGTGGATCTAGGACTCAAAGTCCTTTTGTTTCTAATTTAGGCTATCACGTGAATCCATGCAAAGATAATCTCTCTGTGAGGCTGTTCAGTCCAATATTGTCCACAATGGCAAAGCGGGAACATCCAAAGGTCCAATGATGTATATTTGGCTAGATAAATCCCAGTACAGCCATTATGATGAAGAGCAAAGCGATCTTTAGAATGAAAATGTAAGAAAATACTTACCTCCCACGAAAAGTATAGAACTGTGAAAAAAAAAATGATTTGTCTTTGTTCAAAAGTATCTGTGAACACAAATGTAAAGAGAACTAGGAGACAATACACACTAAAATATTATAGTGTTATGCCAAGTTGGGCCTTTTTGTTGTTGTTTGTGATTTCTTTACCTTTTTCTTTTCTATTCTTTTCTTTTTAACTGAGAACATACTACCTATAAAGCAGGGGGATAAAAGGGTAAGGCTCAATTCAAGTAGCACTTGGAGCAAAGTTGCCCTCATACCTCTGCTCATTCATGTTGAGTTGGCTGCGCCTTCCAGCCTCCGAAACACTTGCTAATTCATTCATTTTGTTCATTCAAAAAACACTTACTGACCGCTTCTGGGTGTCTAGCATTGTTTTAAATTCTGAGAAAATAAAACAAGCAATAAAATAAACAAGTCACCTCTCCTTCCTGGAATTTATACTCTCTCTGTTGGCATTAGCAGGCAAAAAGCAAGTAAATGATCAATGAAGAAGAATATTGAATAGTGATAAATAAACCGTATGAGGATCATTAAACAGGGCAATCTAATAGAGAATTTCTTGGTGGCCAACTGAGCTGGAGGTGGTCAAGGAAGCTCTTTCTGAAGAGGTCACATTTCATCTTAGATCTGAATGACCAGGATTAGGAGAAAGAATCTTCCGGGCAGAAGTAACAGCTAATGCAAAAAACCTAGTGTCAGGAATAAGCTTGGAACTTCATTAGAGAAGATCTGCATGGCTTGAGTGTGAAAGGGGAGGTGGGGATGACGGAGGGCTTGCCCCACAGTACTTTACAACCCATACTTCAAATTCCATTACATTAAGCATCTTGAGGCCAACATCTTAATCTTCTTTGTATCTGCCCCAGTATCTGGCACACAGTAAGACTTCACTATATACCTGTTGAATGAATGAATGAATGAATGAATGAATAAACAAATGAATGGATAAAATGAATGAATGGACAACAGATAGAACGTTCTTTGAAATAAATGTTAGGCTTTTAAACTATCATTTTCGTTATCACTGTCACTTGGAGAGCAATTCCCCCACTCTCAGACCCACACAAACACACACATGCATGCATGCAGTCCTGAAATGATAACTAAAGACATTTGAAAAAATGTGATCTGATCTATAAATATCTGTTAGGTCTAGAATGTTCTGGCAAGGAAAGCAACATTTACTGAGCAGGGCTGAGGGCTGCAGAAAGTGTGCAGGTTTGGGAGTTATTCAAGCCCAGATTTGAATACCAGGCCTACTCTTTCCCAGCTGTGGGATATTGAGCAATTTGTACATACTCTCTGAGCCTTAGTTTCCACACCTATAAGAGGAGACCATAATGTTGATAGAGTGACCAACCACCTTCGTTTGTCCGGAACTGGGAAGATTTCTGGGACTCGGGACTTTCAGTAAGATCGGACAGTCCCAGGAAAACGGGGCCGAATTGGTTGCCTTAAGTATCAACCACACATTGTTGTAAGATAATATGTGTTCATAAGCACTTGACTGTGCCAGACACATAGTAGGCCAGCAAATGACAGCTATTATAATAAGTATCCAGTAGAGCCGAGCTCTGCCCCTTATTCTCTGCTTGTCGTGTTCAAAGGTAGACATTACTGACCTCATTTTTACAGGGAAATATGGAGAGTATAAAGGAAGCTAATTGCCTATTAAGGACACAGTAAATGAAGGAGCTGGGGTTCAAACTCAGGGTCTGCCTGAGCTCAGAGCCAAAGCTCTTTCCTTTCCTCAGAGCCACAGCCATGAGGCCAAGGATATTTTCAGCAACCAAAACAATTCCAACAGTTTTCATTTTTGTGCTATTTTCCCAAACTATAAATGTTCTCTTTTAGAAACAGCATTGCAAAGTAGTGAGATTGTTGAGATCATTCTGTGAATGTGAAATTTTGAAAGCACTTAATTGCTTTTTAGTGATAAGGCACACTCCATTGAAAATTATTTGGGACTTCTTCTTCCACTTCACAAGGATTCAGTTCAAGAATGTGGCAAGGACGCCTTTACACAAGGAAATAATTTGTCACATTCATATCTGTGCTTGATGAGATTATCAATAGAACTTTCGACTGGATTTTCTTCTAGGATCTTCCTGTAGGTACACATTGTCAGGCTTCTGCATGACGGGTTTCAATCCAAAATGCTCAATATCATAAATCAAATTATCAAAGCAGTATGTCCTTCTGGCTGTGTGCTATCGAGCTCAGTTTGAAGATTCATTATGGTTGGAAACGTATTCATCTTAACCACACTGCATGGTTCTCGCCGGCAGTGCTATGCTGTCTGGACCACAGAGGGTTCACCGAATTCAATTACCACTTCAATAACACTACTGGCACTTGCTGAACTCTGCATAACGACGAATTCTCTGTAGCCATCCAGCTGAGGACTGTGAATTACTGTTACATTAAGCCAGCTGTTCTGGGGATAATGAGGAGGTGCAAAGGTAAGGATGTCACTGTTGTACCATTCTTCCTAAAGGATGTGTATCTCTCCTTAGGACAAGAAATTGAAAGTCTGAATTTCAGCCCGGGGAGCTCTACAAAAGAAGACATAGTTCCGTTCAAATGGCAGAATTTCACAGAATGAACTGACCACCGGCTCTACTGGAAGGAGCCTGGAAATAAATGTTTTATGACCCAAGAAGAGGATGTTGCTTGGACTTATATTTTATTAGCAAAATCTGAGAAGCAGGCTTTGCTTGTAGCAGAGGTTCAGAAGCCTGGAAGAGGTTACAAAGTTCTTTGTGTGGGTTAAATAAGGGTCAGTCTGCTCCAAACGGACCCAGACTTGTCCTGCTGAAGCAAGGCCACCCACCAAATCCTTGGAGGACCTTGGCCACTAAATGCAAATTCTAGTTCCTCTAAAAATGTCTAAATCTCAGCAGTGAGAATCTTCCCTGATACTTTGCAGAGTATCTCAGGCCCCAGAAAAAAAAGGACAAAGACTACAAGTGTCCTGTTGGGTAGGCCCTGTCAGCTCCCCAAGCTCCATATCCTTGTTCGAGAATCTACTTTAAGGGGTGCCTGGGTGGCACAGCAGTTGAACGTCTGCCTTGGGCTCAGAGCATGATCCTGGCGTTCTGGGATCGAGCCCCACATCAGGCTCCTCCGTTATGAGCCTGCTTCTTCCTCTCCCACTCCCCCTGCTTGTGTTCCCTCTCTAGCTGGCTGTCTCTATCTCTGTCGAATAAATAAATAAAATGTTAAAAAAAAAAGAAGAATCTACTTTAAGTTCATCTTCTCTGAGAAGACTTCTTCACTGGCACCCTTTTTCCACCACCAGAACTAACCAAGTCCTCCTTTGTGCTCACCTGCTTCTTGTAACAATTGCTATCACAGCAGCTAAAACACCCCACCTCTGTTATTAGTTTTCAAGTCTGTCCTCCACTAGACTCTAAGCTCTATGAGGGCAGAGACCTTGTCTGGTTTTCTCACCACTGCTTCTCACTGTGCTTCTCACACTTTTCCGTCACATTACTCCAAGCAGCTAAGCATAACGAACACCTACAATAGAAATCCAGCATTTCAGGCCAAAGTTTCTGTGGCATGCTACATTTTTCAATTAAAAATTCAGGTATGTTATACACAAGTAATGAATCATGGAACTTTACATCAAAAACTAGGGATGTACTGTATGGTGACTAACATAATATAATAAAAAATTATTATTAAAAAAAATTAAAAAATAAAAGTCAAAAAAATTTCAGGTAAATCTTGACTTCTCTTTACTATATTCATGTTTGTTAAATATAAAAAAATAGCATTTAAAATTTTTAATTGGGTAGTGCATTCAACTTTTCCAATCCAAATCTTCAAGTAAAATTGATGCCCCAGAATGATGTACAATGTCTACACTGAAGTTCCATATCTCCTTGCGTACTTCACGTAGTCAAATTAGCAGTAACAACAATAATTTCCAATTTTATCTCATTTTGGATGCCATCAATTATAAGATGTATTATTAATTCGTGTAGCAAAAAGAAATAAAAATTATGCCAATTCACTTAGACACACCATCAATTGTGAGATTGATTTATCTCACTTTCATAAATATGAAACATGTTAAATGTCTATTGTAGATTATATACAATTTAAAAAGAAGATTTTTTAGTAAGGGACAAAGTAGAGGAAAAAGAGAAATAATATTTACAAGATTATTAAGTACCAGGCAATAAGCAAAGTGCTTTACATAAATTAGCACATTTACTTTAGTCCTTATAAAAATCCTATGAGTTGAGTACTGTTACATCTCAAAATTACAGATGAGGAAAACAAAGCTTTGGGGAGATAAATAGCTTACACAGGATCATAAATCTATTATGTGACAAAACCTGGATCTAAACCCTCACATTCAGGGGCGCCTGGGTGGCACAGCGGTTAAGCGTCTGCCTTCGGCTCAGGGCGTGATCCCAGTGTTATGGGATCGAGCCCCACATCAGGCTCCTCCGCTATGAGCCTGCCTCTTCCTCTCCCACTCCCCCTGCTTGTGTTCCCTCTCTCGCTGGCTGTCTCTATCTCTGTTGAATAAATAAATAAAATCTTTAAAAAATAAATAAATAAAAAAAATAAATAAACCCTCACATTCAGCATCCAGAATTTACACATTTAATCCCTCTGTGTTATTGTCTATCCTCTGGGAGTTACATATGGTCCAGTTGAGGAAGTAGGTAGTCCATGTTCAAAAGAGTCAAATGGATGAAGAGCTATTACTAAGCTCTGAGAATCTGTGCTCTGGATACTGGTCACCCTAAGGAACTTCCCTGACAGAAGGAAATGGGGGACATATACTGCTCTTGGTGAAAAAACCCCACTGAATTTGGGTAACAATTCTGAGACCAAGAACTGTCGGGAATGTGGTCCTGAGCTTTTCACCAACCACTGGAATGAAGGCAAGAGTTTCTTCTTTTATGTGTTAATAAATTAAGTAATTAATCAATTCAACAAGTATGGATTCATCATCTACCACTTTCCAAGTAATGTCTTGGAACTGGGAATAAAGCAGAGAACAAGGCAAAAACAGTGCTTGCCCTCAGGAAGCTTATACTCTTTCAGGGGTTGTGTTAGTTTTTCCTCAGACCTCAGTTTTTCATATTAAATTATCAAGTCTTTCTAGCCTTTCCTCTTCTGCTTGCCATTTTGACTAATTTCATGACCATGGGCTCCCTAGAGCTCAGTCCCATATTGGGTGCCCCGCAAATTCCAGAAAGGATTCAGAGAAAGTAATGTCCCAAAACTGAGTCTGAAGCACTCCAGACCCCTGTTCTTATATAAGCCAGTTCCTCATCTGAAGCCTGTTTAGAAGAGAGTCTCTCGTGCCTACTAACTACATACCTGGAAGATTTCATGACACAGAGAGATAAGAGTTTCAGAGGTCTCCCTGTAAGCCCTAATTCATTAAGAGAACTACCTATCCTCCAAGCCTATGTCTAATAGTTTGTTCAGAGGGATCATATGATCTTTTTTCCCTTGGAGGAAGGGCTCAAGTTTTATTGTGTCCAGACTCTTCTTGTTGATATGTCATCTACCTGGATATCCTTCTTTTATTAGCTTCACCTTTTGAAATCTAATCTATTATTAAAGGCCCATAACAAAATGCTATCCACTAAATTTTTCCCAATTTCTCTTCAGGCCTCCCTTACCGCATTCCTTTTCAGCCAAGGCAAAAACATAGAAGCAGAACATATTGGAAAACACCGAACTTGGAAAAAACCCTGTTCTACTTGCGTGGCTTCTGGACTTCTATGTCCACAAAACAAGGATATTGAATTCCCCAACTTCTGTGGCCCCACCCATACTGACTTACAGAGCACCTACTGTGTGCCATGCACTTACATATATCATCTTTACAACCTACTATTTCTTCATAACAGTGCTCCAAGCTGAGTACTGTTGCTCTATTTTATAGATGAGACGGGTAAGGACTCCAACCCAGGGGCACCCGGCTGTGGAGGCTAGACTGCCTGCAGAATGACTTACCGCCAGTCCCAAGGAGCTTGAAATGCCCTTCCTCCTTCTTTTCTCTTTTATCATAACAGGCGTTCTGAAGGCTGAACTCATTACAATAAAAGCACTTCTGGTTTCTGGATTAGAAAATAACAACCATAGCCTTCAGGTTTATCCTGGTTTCTGTAGGCACTGTGGTAATGAAATGAGCAATGCAAATATTAATTAAAACTGTATTTATACAACATCCCTCAAAGTGATAGAGATATGAAGAAGTCAACCAAGAAACCAGCTATAAAGCTACATCCTACCAACCTGATAGCCAAAGTAAACTTGAGCAAGAGGAACAAAGCTGGAGGTATCACAAACCCAGATTTCAAGATATACTGCAAAGCTATATAGTCAAAAGAGTATGGTATTGGCACAAAAACAGGCACATAGATCAACGGAACAGAATAGAAAGCCCAGAAATAAAACAGCGCTTATATGGACAATTAATCTACAATGGTGAAGACAAGGATATACAATGGAGAAAAAACAATCTTTTTAATAAATGGTGTTGGAAAAACCGGACAACTACATGCAAAAGAATGAAACTGGACCACTTCTTTACACCATACACAAAAATAAATTCAAAATGAATTAAAGACCTAAATGGGAGACCTGAAACTCCTAGAAGAAAACAGAAGCAGTAAGCTCTTTGATATTGGCCTTAGCAACATTTTCCTAGATATGTCTCCTCAGGCAAAGGAAACAAAACCAAAAATAAACTATTGGGACTCCACCAAAATGAAAAGCTTCTACACAGTGAAGGAAACCATCAACAAAATGAAAAGGCAACCTACTGAATGGGAAAAGATGTTTACAAATGACATGCCTGATAAAGCGTTAATATCCAAAATTTATAAAGAATTTATACAACTCAACACCAAAAACCCCACAAATTATCCAATTTAAAAAATGGGTAGAAGACCTGAATAATCTTTTTTCCAAGAAAGACAAAGATGGCCAACACACACATGAAAGGACGCTCGACATCACTCATCATCAGAGAAAAGCAAATCAGAGCCAAAATGAGATAGCACCTTACAGCTGTCAGAATGACTAGAATCAAAAAGACAAGAGATAACAAGTGTTGGCCAGGATGCAGAGAAAAAGGAAACCTTGTGCACTGTTGGTGATGCACACTGATACAACCACTGTGGAAAATAGTATGAGGGTTCCTCAAAAAATTGAGAAATAGAATTACCATATAATCCAGTAATTCCACTACTGGGTATTTACCCAAAGAAAACAAAAACACTAATCTGAAAAGATATATGCACCCCTGTGTTTATTGCAGCATTATTTGTAATAGCCAAGATACAAAAGCAACCCAAGTGTCCACTGAAAATGAATGAATAAAGAAGATGTGATACATATATGTACAATGGAGTATTACTCAGTCATAAAAAATAATGAGATCTTGCCATTTGCAACAGCATGGATGGACTTAGAGGGTATTATGCTAAGTGAAATAAGTCAGACAGAGAAAGACAAATAGCATATGATTTCACTTACATGTGGAATCTAAAAAATACAACAAATAAACAAAGAACAAACTGTACTCTCTGTTAAATGCAGAGAAAAACGAGATTGCCAGAGGGAAGGTGGGGGGGGTGAGTGAAATAGATAAAAGGGATTAAGAAGTACAAACGACAAATAATAAAATAAATGTCATGGAGATATAAAGCACAACACAGGGAATACAGTCAATACTATGGTAATAATGTTGTATGGTGACGGACGGTGACTATATCATGATGAGCACTGAGTAATGTTACAATTGTTGAATCTAGACGTGTACACCTAGGGGCGCCTGGGTGGCACAGCGGTTAAGCGTCTGCCTGCGGCTCAGGGCGTGATCCTGGCGTTCTGGGATCGAGCCCCACATCAGGCTCCTCCGCTATGAGCCTGCTTCTTCCTCTCCCACTCCCCCTGCTTGTGTTCCCTCTCTCGCTGGCTGCCTCTATCTCTGTCGAACAAATAAATAAAATCTTGAAAAAAAAAGACATGTACACCTGAAACTAATAGAACATTGTACATTAATTATACTTCAATTAAAAAACCAGTTTTTATTTTTTTATAAATAGCTGTAAAAAGAAACTATACCAACCAATCAATGAATTTGACTTGTTTTTTTAAGGGGACCGCTTGCTTTGTCAGGCCGCTCAAAGTATCAAGGTGCATCTATAAAATACAAAGCTGCATAGGCAGAATCATCAAATTCGATGATTTTTTGAAATGAATGATTTCATTCAAACAATTTGCAACCCAAGTTACTCACTAGTTAACACGCTTTCAATATATTGAAAACAATTCATCCGTTTGGTAGGCCTTCACTGACATTTTTATTATAATAATTTTTTATTATGTTATGTTAGTCACCATACAGTACATCCCTCGTTTTTGATGTAAAGTTCCATGATTCATTACTTGCGTATAACACCCAGTGCACCATGCAATACGTGCCCTCCTTACTACCCATCACTAGACCCATTCACTGACATTTTTAAATCAATCTATACTATATATCCAAGAAAAATGCATTAATTAGTTAATACTTTTGTTTAACTGAAGCTTGGGATTGTCTAAGGTCTGACTATATACCTCTTGTCATATTGGATTGTTCATCACAGATACATTCTTACAATGTTGGACACAGATTCTTTAACAGAAAAGCTGAACTTCAAACCACACCAGGAGGTTTCATGCAATACAGATTTCTCAGACTTGGAACAAAAGTAAAGTACGAGTACTATTTCCTAAAGCTCTGCTGTTTAGTGGGCACCTTTTTCTTCCAAGATTTTCTATGGATTTACACATTTCTTCAATCCTATATAAATTAACTGTGGGTTTACAAGGGCCTCAAATTTCATAAGCTGCACACCATTATTTTCTTTTAGTTTTGTGCCTTTCTCTTCTTTGATGAGTGAATAGCTTAGAAAATGTCCAGAGAATATATTTTATTGTATTCTGATGGCGGGAGTGACATTATTTGACTTGGGTGTCCCCTGAACTCTGCAGTCTCACTCTGAAATATATAGTAACAGCCAAGACCCCCTGACTTCTGCTATGAGCCCTCACCCCCACCCTGGCTGGCTAGGTGTATGTAGCGTGTTGTACGGGGGCAGTAAACCCGGGGGCAAATGTGCTCTTATTGATTATATAGAGCTCTTGTAGGCACTTGGCCAAATTTTAAACTACTTATGAATTGTGACTTCTATAGAATAAAAGCCTATTTAGCTGTTCTTTGCCATTTCAGACTCCTCTGCTAGTTGCATGATTTGCTTTTAAGGGAGAGTTGATACATCACAACTCATGAGGAAACTCCTAGAGGAGTAGTAAAAGCGTGCTGATTTGTTTCCAAGCTTTTATGTTTGCCTCCCTCTCTTCTCTCTCTCTCCAACTTACCAGTTTCTTGCCTTATTTTCTTCAAAAGATTTTTGGAAAGTACAAGCACTCCTTAGTCCATTGGTGCACTGGGACGACAGTGAGTAGTAACATCTGCTCTGTGTGCCCACTGATGACCTCTTTTCTAGGCTAAACCATCAAATTGCCTTTATTGAGTTTAGGAAACTATCTTTGGCATCATCCCTAAACTTAAGAGGTGGAAAGCAAACACAGGATAAATCTCTACGTAAGCACACTAAGAAAAAGCCTTTATCCATCCGTAATAGAGTCCACTGAGCCACCTCATGCTCAATCTGAAATTTTCATAGCCATGATTATGGGTCATAGATAACATTTTATGGGCTGTATTTAACCCTCTTCACTCCTCTATGAAATATCAAGCAATAATTCTGCACAAGATGGGTACTCAATAAATGTTGGATAAAAAAAGAAAAAATTGATGAGAGGATGGAAGGATCATTAGAGAGATTAGATGAACGGATAAAGTTATTAATTGATGAGCAAACAAGTAGATAAGCAAACAAATAGAACTGAAACCTTATGACTGTCAATCCCTGACCCTTGAAATAAAAACAATTTACCTTTATAAAATTGATGCTAAAATTCTGGAAAGTCGCATCAGTGATGATCTCAGGAATCTGTCCAAGGTTTACACCTGCCACACCTACTGCTCCATGCTCCCCTTCCTAGTTCACAGCAAAGCTCCTTTTAGTTATATGCCTTAGTTTGGACTGTTCCTGTTGATTCTTGTCCCTAGCCTTAACCTGGCCCAATTTCTGATGTATGTCCTCCAAACATGCTCTCCCTAAATTTGCCTTTTCTGTCTCTTTGAGCCTGGCCAGCAATGTTGGCCTGCTATCCCCCAACCTATCCATCAAGGCAAGACATAGGAATTGGATAGTTTACTTAAACCATTAGACTTAACACCAGCACAGTCTTAAATGATATTATTGATTTCCTTTGTCCTTGTCTGAAAAACAAAAGGCTCTAACACCATTGTGTTTTAAAGGTCCTTCTTGGCCACCAGACACCTAATTTTTATCAGGACTAAGGCCATAGTGGCTTAAAGAAGGTACCACTTTCTTCAACTCTAGGGGGGAAATGTCTGTAAAAGTAATCTGTAAATTCTAAATTCCCATTTGGTGTAAGTTATTATTAGGGGTCATTAACTGTCTATACAACTCTAAGACATTTGAATATAAATTCAAATTTTTCATCATCCAGATGCTTGAAATTTGAAAAAGCCCATTTGGCATTCTATCCCCAACCCTCTGGATGATTAATGGAGCAATAAGGAGGAAAAGTCAATGTTTGTCATCTTGTAGACATTTTCCCTACAAAGTTTAAGTACCTTAACTGTGCTGCAAACAGAAAAGGAAATATTACAGCTAAGCTTCAAAATTTTTGACCATATGCAAAAATGGTCAAGCAATGCGAGTCATTCAGCTAAAAGAATCAATGACCACTAGCAGATAAGACAATTATCTTGGTTTTGGTTATGTTTCTGTGCTTTGTGAAAGATCATATCAAATGTGTTAGAGTGTAACACCTGTTACAAGGATTCTTTATGGTGGTGAGAAGATGAGGTGTCACCAATAATACCTCTCTATCTTGATTCAGTTTAACAAGACAATATTTACTAAGCAATCGGTGTAGGTAAGGTCATTCTCATG
The DNA here is from genome assembly GCF_023065955.2 of Ursus arctos. Taxonomy (NCBI): domain Eukaryota; kingdom Metazoa; phylum Chordata; class Mammalia; order Carnivora; family Ursidae; genus Ursus; species Ursus arctos. Next base: position 67,522,956 of record NW_026623078.1, read on the forward strand.
AAGGTGATATGCAAAATGCCCTATGATTTTGATGTTTGGAATGCCCAAATTTAATTCCATGAAGACATGTTATATCATTATGTGAGAATTAATTAACCTAACATTTACTGAGCACATGTGAGACTCAAACACAGCAAGAACCTCTTTCTCTGTTGCAGAAGATACTCATTGCTAACCTATGTAGGGTACTCAAAGAATTCAGTTTTATTTTCTCTCCAGCCTGGAAGGAACTTTCCTGCTGTTATTACCAAATTCTGGGCCTCTGACCTGCTGCCATTACGCCAACACTCATAAAAGCTTCATTTGGTAATCTAGGGTAGAGTGAGGGATAAGATAGGGGAAATGTGTTCTCCCAATTAAATTACCACAAGTGTCCACAGGATGAGTGGGAAACTAATACCTTCTCTTCCCTGAAAGCCACCTTACCTTTCTTCCTTACACCAAATATTTACTAGGCTATGATGGAAACATATAAAGGGATAGGTAGAGTAGATCTCAAAAGAAGAGTACAGGGTAATAAAGGAGAGGTTAATTTTGTCCAGTTTAGGCATTCCTTTGTGCCTCACTAGCAAAGGAAATCTTTGAAAGGTGCTCCAAATGAATTATTTATATTTCCTTAATATTCCTTATTTTTTTCACATAACATTCTCTCAAGCCCTCTACTCCAAAGTCCAATATGTTTTCTCAGATAACTCCACCCCTTCCCAATAAAGTCCCTTTAGGGCTACTTTTACAAACTCAAGTGCCTGAGGAATTAGCCTGAGGCTGATAAAGTCCTACCCACTCGACCTGTTCGAGTTATGAGTGTCGAGCTGGATCAGAGTCCTGCGAATGAGGCAAAAAATGAATGTTCTGAGTTTCTCCTTTCATCCTCAAGAGATTCAACTGATATCCTCAGGAGTTAACCTAAGAAGGGAGAGTATCTCAGGGCAAGGATTGGTTTTTCCTCAAAAACAAAACAAGCTCAAACCAAAAGGAAAAAAAAAAATCTATTGTGATACATGAAAACCGATATATTTTCTTTCAGCATGACTTTGACCTCACCCTTTGTGGAAACAATGACCGTGGAATTATTGAGGGAGGAGCCTTGGGTTCTTAGGTCTGATATATGCTCCTCCATCCTAATGAGATAGCTCCAACTTTAATTAGATTGGTTCTCATTCCAAATTATCCTTACACACATTATCTCATTCAATTCTCGTAACTACTCACTGAGGTACTGATTTTTCTGCCCATTTTACTTGTTAAGATCCCTTGGAGTTCTAGTGTTCTCACATTTTAGTTAATGATGCTGGCATTTGAGAGAAAAATATGCAGTGTGTAAGCGCAGAAGAAATAACTTATAATAAGTTCATTTGAACCATCAGTCATGTTTCCCACAAATGAGGTAAGCTTTTAATTGCCTAACTTTTCCAAAGGAATAATAAAGAATCTTGCTGGTTTTGTGGCTTATGGCCTTTTCTGGAAAGCTCTTAAACAGTATCCATTAGAGAACTTGGAGAAGACAATCTTCATTAAATGGATGTTACCCCATAGTCATACATAGGCTGACTGTGAATATGCCTATTTCTCTATATTGCAAGGCATAGCAAAATATGTTCTACGACACTACTCTTACAGACTTTATAAATCATAACTCATTTTGCAGATGACAGATCTAGCCAAGAAAAAGAAAGAAGTAAGGGTGAGATTTCTATTCTCCCTGAATCATGCTTCGTTCCAATTTATCCTCAATATCGGAGAAGGATAACCAATGCTATTTGGATGAGCTCATTTAAACATGTCAAACTCTTTCCACACAAATTAATTAGAGCATGTCAGCTACACTGGTGGCAAAGCCATCTTGTTTTAAATCTGCAAGAAGTAATATACGAAGTAGGATTACAACTGCACAATCTTTAGTATGACATACATTAAATCAATATTTCAAGCTCCGTTGGGAGTTACAGCCCAACATGCTGCTAATGAATCGTCATAATGACCTCAGCCAGCCCCTCCTGTCCAGTGGGGAAATGGGATTACTCAGCCTTCAAGGAGGGACTCAAAGACTGGGCAGTTCACAGGGGCTGTGGACAGGCAGATGGTTTTCCAGAAGACAAATATCAGATGTACAAGTTTCCTAGATGCCATGCCATTATCAGTCCCAGCTGCTCCAAACTCAGCCAGCCACACTCAGTCATTTGAAAACCTTTGGGGATAGCAAAGCAGGGGCATGTTCTGAGACCATCCTGAATGACTTCTCACTAAACAAGAGATCTCAAGAGCCTGACTTCTAAATACTCCATGCAGAAAGAGACCTTAAAATTTCCTATGGGAGATCTTCTCTTGTTTCTCACTGAATGAAAGCAGTTCCTGTTTCGTGATCTCTCTGGGCTTATCATCAATGTTGTAATCTCCGAATTTCTTAACTTTGTGAAAAACTGACGTTCTCTTTTGCGATGTGAACAATCTAGAATCTCCAAAATTTCTCCCATTAGTGTTTTGAAACTCGAGCTCTGCTTGAGAATGCTGTAAGAATAATCTGAAAAATATGTATATATGGTTAAGCATTGACTAGCACAATGTTTTCAACTGAGGATAATTTTGCTCCCCAGGAGATGTTTGGTAATATCTGAAGACATTTTTGATCCTAATAACTGGGGTGCTGCTACTGGCATCTAGTGGATAGAGGCCAACGATACTTCTCAGCACCCTGCAATGCACAAGACAGCCCACACAACAAGGAATTTCCACCCAAAAATGTCAATGACACCGCTGTTAGAAAGCCTTGCACTAGCATAATGACAAAAGCTTGAGTTTAATCAATGACAAAGCACAAATTCAACCACAGGTTAAAAACTCCCCCAGACCATGGTGCAGGAGGCAAAGAAAAAGGCAGGCTAATTATTCCAACATCGACTAATAAGAAATCTCTGAAAGGAGGTGTTGCAGAAACCACTTCTGTGAAAAGAGCAAGCAAGCCAAAAAATACATGTGGCCTTACAGTTGGCCATGAGAACACAGTGTAAAACAGTACATTCCAGGGATAACTGGAAAAGAGAATTGATACCCAAACAGATTTCCCCCTTGTGACATATGCTAGCTGACTTAAGGACCCCCAAGTCCCCAAAGTGTTAATTTCCAGAAAAACTGAAAAAGGAGTTAAGATAAACATCAGCTGTGAGTTGTTCTTAAGTCACAGTCAAAGAGGGATCTTGAAATATAGTTTTCATTCATTTTCTCTCCGTCTCTCCCTATGTGAGAAACATGGCACGCACAATTGGCGCCTATATTATCCTTTGGCCAATACTTTATCCCAGTTGCCTTAGCAACTGTCAATATTTGTCTGGTATGTCACAGTCCCAGTTGGCTGATGTCTGGTTCCACATTTACTTGTAAAGTTTAGGGAAGAGAGACACCCAGTGGTCTAAATTAACCGAGCTGCTGAAAATCATCTCCTGCTTCATTTTCTTTTCACTTGAGAGACGTTTATTACTTCTTAAATCTGATCCTCTTTTAATGATCAACAATCCCCACAGTTAAACTTGTGGAAACAATAGAAGAACAGAGGTTGAAACACTTGCTTTTTCTATAAAGGATGAAACAGTAAATATTGTAGGCTTTGTGGGTGATGTGGTCTCTGTTGCAATTACTCAGCTCTGCCATTGTAGCACAAAAGCAGCCTTAGACAACATATAAACAAATAAGCATATCTGTATTACACTACAATTTTATTTACAAAAGCAGGCAGCAGACCAGACTTGGCCCAAAAGCAATAGTTTACCAACCCTGCAAAGGAAGATAGCATTTCTATCCTCTCTCAATCTGCACAAGCAACTGTCACCTCCACCCACCCCCTAAACTTCAAGACACTTGAAAGAATCACTACAAAAAGAAACAACATCAACATTTAATCAGTAACATTGGACAACTATTTATTATATGTGTACTATGTTCTGGTCACTGTTCTAAATACCAGGGTAACAGCAAGACAGTCAAAAATCCCTGTCATTGTGGAGCCTACATTTACGTCAGTAATATAATGTATAAAATAGAATGTCTTGTATGGGAAATGATCGGAAGTGCTACATAGAACTTTTCAAAGGGAAATCAGGTAAGAAATACTGTGTGGAGGGAGTGTTATAGGATGATTTGTGTCCCCCAGAGACATTGACTGAAGTCCTAACCTCTGGTACCTGTAAATGTGATCTTATTTGGAAATAGGTTCATCTCAAATGAAAGCAAGTTAAGATGAGGTCACTAGGGTGGGCCCCCATCCAATATGACAGGTGACCTTATAAGGAGAGAAAATGCCATGTGAAGACAGAGACACACCGGGAGGACCACCAGTGATGACAGAGGCAGATACTGGAGTGATGCAGCTGCCAGCCAAGGCATACCATGGCTTGCCTGCCACCACCTGAGCTAGGAACAGACAGGAAAGGATTCTACCCGGAGTCTCCAAAGGAGCAAGACCCTCATGACAACCTCATATGACACACCTAGCCTCCAAAACTTTGAAAGAATACATTTCCGTTGTTTTAAGCCACACAGTCTGTGATACTTTAGTACAGTAGCCCTAAGAAACCCAAACAGGAAGGAAGGGAATCGCCATTGGAAAAAGGGTGGTAAGGAAAAGCTTCAGTGAGAAGACGAAGGAGTGACACAAGGATAACTGTGTGATGGGAACCCAAACAGAGGAAATAGCAGTATGAAGGCCCTGAGAACACAAGGATGCCCTTGTGCCCTTGTGGGCAGAGTGAGCAATGAGGAGAAAAGGAGGCAGTCACATCAGAGGAGTAAAGGAAGAAAATAATAGCAGGTCTGTAGGTCACTGCATGGAGTTTGGGTTTTATGCTGAGATAATGATATTAGAGAATTTTTTTTTTTAGAATTTTGAACAGAAGAGTGACATATGCTATGACTCATTTGTGGAAAAGATTGCTTTGGATGTTCTGTTGAGAGTATATCCTATGGAAGCAAAGGCCTATTACGAGGATACCACAGTTATCCTGGTGAGAGATACATGGCGGAAGCAGTGGAGGAGGGGAGGAGTGGAGGGTTTGCTGTTAGAACAGGATCTGACGATGTATTGGTTGATGAGAGAAGATGAAGCTCAAAGATTAGATCAAAGTGTTCGTTTCCTGCAAACTGTAGTTGGTACTTATAATGCGGAACATTGGGTGAGAACAATTTTTTTGTGTGGGAGTATGTCAAAAGTTCACTTCTGGACATGTTATGATTGAGATGCTATCGGTTAAATAGATATATGAGTCTGAAGCTCAGGGGAAAATTCTAGATAAAGATCTAAATGTAGGTATAGGTAATACATAAGTGGTGTTTAAAGCCAAGAGACCAGATGAGATTAACAAGAGGGTAAGTATAGATGGGTAGAGAAGAAGAGAGGTCAAAGGATTGATCCCTAGGGCACCGCAACGCTAACTGGGGAGATGAAGAGGAACCAGTTAAGGACGCGAAGAAGAGGCTACTAGAAAGATAAGAAGAGACAAGAAAGACAAGAAGAGAACCATGTGAGGTCCTGGAAGACAGATGAAGAAAGAAAGATGTGATAAGATGTGTGAAATGCTATTAGTTTAAGTACAATGAGCATTGAGAAGTGCTGTGTTCAGCTGGATTTATCAGTGTGGAGGTCACAAATACGATGAACATATAATTTATCATCCAAATCAAGGCACTTTGAGAGTGAAAAATTATTCCTGGAGAACAGGCAGAGGCCAGGACTGTCTGTACAAACTGAGTCGTGAGTCACCCTAGTCATGGAAATATTGACAAGAGCAGTTTCATGGGTGTGATGGGTGTGATGGGGTGATTGCCTGAATGGATTGGGTTCAATAGAGAATGGGTGGAGATAAATCAGAGATAGTGATTCCAGATAACATTTCAGGAAGCTAGCAAAAAAAAATGAAATAAAGAGAATGATATTGGGTAAAGAGTTTATTTTGTTTTGTTTTGTTTAATATGGAAGGCATTATAGAATTTCTGTGTGCTGATGGTAATGAACTAGAGAAAGAGGGAAAAAATTCCCTTAATCAGGGGTTGGAGAGAAGAGAATTGCTAAAGCTATGGCATCTAAGAAACAAGCAGAAGAACTGGCCTTAGATACATATATAGACATTTTATCCATAAAACGTGAGGCAAGGCAGAGAAAGTAAGCACAAATTAAAGCAGATGGATAGATAGTGTGGTGAGAATTTTTTGAACTTCTCTCATTGCCTAAAATTTCCCACCCTGGTGAAAGTGAGGAGAGGCCAATAAGAAGGATGAGATGGGTGTAGGGTGGTGGAGCACAGTAATACAACAGGATGAGTGGTGGCTCTCCAGCTAAGACTGGTTGGATTCGATAAGGCACCATCCATTGCACTGGGGGTATGGTCGACCCAATTCAAGGCAATCCATGAACTATATGTGGGAAAGCACTGATTTCCCAGGAACAACTGGACTGAAGTAATACTCAATAAAGGTGAATGAATGTTAGCAAGACAAGCTTAATAGGCCATACGTTCAGGTCCTAGCTCCTCCATTGATTATCTATGTTAAGTTTGAACAAGTTCCTTAAACTCTTTGGGCCTTTGTATGAGATCATCATATCTACCTCACCAGTGAATGAGATAGCTGTATGTACAAACGTCAAATACCATTCTTTTCATAAGGTATTTTGAATTTGGAGGATTGCTTAATTCTGTTGCTTTATAATGACAATAACAATTACTATCATCATCATTATTATAAAGCAACAGAATAGGTGATGTTTTAAATTCAGAAGCTATGGAAAACAGTATTATGATTAATTCATAGTCAAATTATGAAATTATGCTATGATAATAGTTATGATACTGTATTATCATTATTATTATGCCTCCAAAATATTAGGCCATGGTCTATAACCTGAGCTTTTTTATCTCACTTTCCAGTTAATGTCAGAGAAATGTGTGAGAAATGTTCATAAAATATTTGCATTCTGTAAGAAGGCTACATTTTGAAGAAAATATAGAATATAATTTTTTTTTATCATTCTGAGGCCAGGATGAGAGAGATGATTGCCTTTCCTACCAAGAAAAGTGTTCAAATTTAAAAAAGAGGGCTAAAGTCTATGACCTCTAAGAGTCCTTCTAACTCTAAGCTTCTATATTCAAGTCTACTCAGGTTTATTCAAATCGATGGCTTATCAGTTCTGCACAAATTACTCCCTGGATCAAGCACCGCCGTAACTCAAAGTCACCAGATCCTTCTTGTCTGCAGATACAAATGAAGTGACCTTTCCGTCCATAATCAAAGTTTCTGTTCTTGACCTTGAACTACATTTGCAGAATCCTTCACTCACACACACACACACACACACACACACACACACACACACACAGATTTTTCCCTCAAGCATTTTGAGAATTCTCCAAAATAAATGTTTGTGTATCCCCACTTTCAATCTGTTAGCTACTGACACCATTTGAAAACCCTCAATATTCTTTCTACCTGGCTCTGATTTCCTTGAGTCAATACTTGTCCATAAAATTGCTTGAACTAGGTTTTCCATTGTCGTTGTCAACAACCATCCTGAGAATATGAATATAATAGCCAAGGGAGCTGTCTCTGGAAGCTCTGAAACTGGTCATGTTGGAAGTGTCAGAGAGGTGCTGGGTTCTGAGAGGGGATGGGAAATGGACTTAGTGGTTAAGAGTAAGGACTTTGGTGTCAAACATACCTGTGTTCAAATCCTACTCTAGCTTTGTAAGCTTGGTCAAGTCCCTTATTCTCTCTGATCCTCAGTTTATTTTTCTGCAAAATGAAAATTTAATAGACCTCTCTCCTAGGTTTATTAAGAGAATTATATGTGATAATATATGTAATGTTGGGACCATGAACAAAATAGAGCAGCTTTCATCCTCACCTATGCTCCTGACATTAGATAGTTCTGGGGTGCAATCTACATTACATATCTGCTGCATTGGGCTGTCTTAAATATACCCAACATGCACACTCATGAGCCAGACCAAAGCCAATCACAGAGGTCTATAAGTAGATTTGAGAGTTACTCTGGCCCGGTGTCCTTTCCATTCATTTCACACACTGGCTTCAGAAGGTCTCCATCTTGTTTGGCTTCATACTTTGGCCTCTTTCCTTTGTCTGGATGCTTTCGAGGAACGGTGAAAAACTTTAATCCTTTCCTTAGTCCTCTCATCTTTACTACTTTCAAAATACAGTTTGAGTTGTCACCTGTGTCCGCATTGCCTCCAGCCTGGCTCATAGCAGAAGCAACTCTTGCCTGAACTATCCAAAGGGTTTCTGACACATCTTCCCATTTCTTCTCTAACCCTGCTCTCTTATTTCATAACAAAGCATGTGAATTGTCCAACTCCTCTGTCCATCTAACAGTTTACCATTATATTTTAAATATAATCCAAATTAATTACCATAGGGTGGAGAAGACAATTCAGCTTGCTATCTACGGAATCTGTTCTCTTCTACAGTAATAGAGTTGTAGAAGAGATGCAGCTACCTAACCAGGGATAGTGCCCCTTGTACCTGCACGTGGCTTTATGTGTTAGTCATCTAATGAAGCATAGCAAATTATCCTCAAATCTAGTGGCTTAAAATCATGCATATTTTTTATTTTTGCCAAGTTTCTGTGGATCTGGAATTCAGGAGCAATTGAGCTGCAGGGTATTTCATGACTGCATTTCATGCAGTCCAAATCTTGGACAGGGCTGCAGCCATCTGAAGGTTTGATTGGGACTGTTGGCAGAAAGCCTCACTTCCTTGCTATCTGATGGCCAGAGAATTTACTTCTTTGCCATGTGGATTTCTTTACAAGTGAGTGTCCTCATAACATGGCAACTGGCTTCCCCTGGAACAAGTGATCCAAGGAAGAAAGCAAGCAGGAATCCACAGTGCCTTTTATAACCTAGTCTTTGAAGACACTATTAATTCCATTCTTTTCCACTCATTAGATGTGATTCCTAAATCAACCACACTCAAAGCGTGGGGAATTCCCTCATAGATATAACCCCACTCTAGACCTCTCTCTCTTGAGCTCCAGACTCATATTTCCAAATGCCTGGTAAAAGCTCTCTCAACATGTATTGTAGATGTCTCATACTGAACCTATTCCCAAATAAATTCACCGTCCTTGTTATCATTGACCTCTGCCCAAGTCTGCTTCTCTCTTTATATTTTTTCCTCTGGGTTAATAATATTTTATCCGTGCAGACAGGTAATGTCTTCCACTGTTCTTCTCACCTCCTACATTCAGTTGGTCACCAACTCTGTCCAAGTGTATAACAAATTCTCTCTGGAATTACTGTCCTGCTCTCCATCACTACTCAATTCTACCAATGTTCTGGATAGAAACCTTATAATTTCTTTACTGGATTGTTACAACAGATTTGTACTACTAATGCCCCTCCGATCCCTCCTCCACACTAATACCAGAGATCTTTCACTAAAACCAAAATCTGATCACTGTCCAGATTAAAATCTATCTGTGATCTTCCATTTCTAACACATACACCCAAATTCCGTCACATGCTACACATGTTTTTGCATTATTTGACTCCTGTACTCATCTCCTTCCAATACTTTCTGCCAGAGCCTCACATGTAGCCCATGTGCAAGCCACTACCAGAAAGTGCCTGAGAAGGCGGTACTTTTTGCCTCTCCAAGCTTTTGTACCATGCCATTCACCTGCCTGGAATGCCCTTCTCCTACTGCTTCATTGAAGAGAGGCATACCTACCCTTCAAAGCATAAATCAAAGATCAATTCCTCTTTAGACCATCCTCAATCTACTCTGTTTCCTCTCTTTGGATTTTGTGCAAACCCATATAATTGAATTTGTCTCAGTGAGTAAGAGCTTTTATTTATGTCTGTATCCTCATAATATTCTGGTCTTTTTGGAAGCAGGGATCATGAGTAATTCAACTTGCCGGCTGTCAAAGAGCAAAAGTCCATATGTTGGTGGGGAAAGAAAGATTTTAGCATGTAAACTTGTTTTTTAAAGGGGGATAGTTTTTATTTCTTCGGCAATTGGAATGTTTTATAGAGAAAGGAAGACTTTTTTAGATTTCTGCATAGGCAGTTTTGACTTAAAATATTAAAGCTATCTGTTAACTAACTAGAATTTAACTAAAAACTTGAAACATGAAAGAAAATATTATAGTCTTTGCATTTCAGAATACCCAACACATCTGTTGACTATAATTCTTTTCTTTGCTCTGGCAGAAAATGGCCAGCAGGGAGCATTATAGTTACATATACTTTGTACAATTTCAAGTGATTTACTTTAGGGCAAAAATCAGTTTTGATAATGAAAACTTCTTTTAGGTCCCAATTTGTTTAGCTATTTGTGATTTTTCTAAGAAAATCAGCATGTAAACTTCCTAACCCTTACCTCCATTCTTCATGCCACTCAGAAATCTTTCCACAAACAGTCATATTTGGAATATTTCCAACGAAGAAAATTCAAATCCCCATTTTTCTCCAACTCTAGCAAACTCTTCATCAAATAAACATCTCCAAATCTCCAACTATATGCAGGTTATTTTAATAGAAAATATGGAAGGTAGAAAAATTTCAACCAGCATTTATTAGAGGCAAGCCCCTGTATTGGAGTGTAAAGGTACAAAAAAAGTAAGAGGCAGTACATATCTACATTCAACAAAAAAGATAAAAGATAAACAGCTGCTTACATCTTAAAGAGGTGAGTAATATAATAGAAGAATATATATGCAAAAAAAGCAACAAAGAACTGTGTTGAATCCATTGGAGTTGGCCAAGCTTAGGGGAGGGGAAAGCCAGTTTAGAATTTAAAAGGACAGGCATGAATTTCTACTATTTAAGGCCAATTTAAAAAAAAAATTAATTCTGCACAAAAATGTGCTTTCAAAATGAATGAAGAAAAGGAAATTTCCAAGATTGCCGTTAAAGAATAATAACAGAGGAATGTAGAATAGCTTCGAACTAGTTGAGGGACAGATAAGTAAAGACAAAAGCTAAGGTTGCCTTAAGGATATATTTGCAATGCAAATCAGAAAACTAGTTTTGCAGCAGGAGGGTTCCAAGGATGGAGATAAACTTTAGACCCTACTTACCAATGAACATGGAAGATCCCAAATGGGAATTGACTTTTGCAGTCGAGCAGAAGCAAATATAAATCATCTCTGGAAGGTAGCACCCTTCATTTCCACAAATTCAAAGCAGCCCCTATATGATATGATAATCAAAGGTCGCCAAGCACAGATTAGCCACCATGAATGAAAGCTACCAACGATAACTAACAGTTTAGATCTCCTAAGACTTTGGAGCGCAGAACTATCAGGCCTAGTATATAGAATAGCTTAGATATAAACTGTTTAAATAAATTAAAGTTCGGTGTGAATCCAATAAAACATGTCTGAATCTGTATGCTGAAAACCATACAATGAATGGAAAGACATACAAATTGAAAGACTCAACATAGTACAGATGTCGATTATCACCACATTGATAGAAAGTTTTAATGTAATTGCTATCAAAATCTGTGCAAGACTTTTTTTATAGCTATAAACAGGATTACTCAAAAAGTTATATAGTAAGGCAAAGGAAATAGAATAGCTAAAACAATTTTGGAAACCAAAAATAGTATTTGCTATAAAGCTCCGGTAATCAAGACTAGGTGGTACTGGCAGAGGAGTAAGTATATAGAACTAATTTTTTACAAGAGTGCAAAGCAATTAAATGGAGGAAAGATAGCCTTTTTACTAATGGCGCTGGGCCAAGTGGACATTAACAGACAAAAAGATAAACCTTGGCCTAAACCTCACACTTTAAAAAAGAAATTAACACAAAATGGATCACAAACTTAGATGTTAATGTAAAACGATGAAACTTTTAGAAAACTGTACCAGAAAACCTTCAAGATCAAAAGCTGGACTTGACACTAAAAGCATGACCCATAAAAAGAGAAACTGATAAACTGGGTTTTTTCCAAATTAAAAACATTTGCTTTGCAAAAGATCCTGACAAGAGGATGAAAAGACAAGCTATATAGTGAGATAAAATATTTGCAAACCACAAATCTGACCCAGAAGTATTATCTAGAATATATAAGGAAACTCAAAAAACTTAACATTAAAAAGCAAGCAATTCAATTAGGAGTTAGGCCAAAGACATGAAAAGACATTTTGCCAAAGAGAGCATACAGTTGGAAAAGAAGCAGCTGTTCAACATTAGCCATAAGGGAAATGTAAATTAAAACCACAGAGGGATCTTGCTACACTCCTTTCAGAATGACTCATAAAAAGTAGTGACAACACCAAATGCTGGCGATGCGGAGAAACTGGATCACTCAGACATTGCTGAGTGGAAGCAGTCAATCTGGAAAATCGTGTGGAAATTTATTTTAAATACTAAATACGTAATAATCATACCACCTATAACTGCACTTCTGCTCATTTATCCCAAAGATGTGAAAACATATTCACATGAAAACCTGCACACACGTGTTCATAGAAGCTTTATACATACTACTAAAAATAATGAACTATTTGGGGCGCCTGGGTGGCACAGCGGTTAAGCATCTGCCTTCAGCTCAGGGCGTGATCCCGGCGTTATGGGATCGAGCCCCACATCAGGCTCCTCCGCTATGAGCCTGCTTCTTCCTCTCCCACCCCCCCTGCTTGTGTTCCCTCTCTCGCTGGCTGTCTCTATCTCTGTCAAATAAATAAATAAAATCTTAAAAAAAAAAAAATAATGAACTATTTATTCAATGGGATGCTACTAAGAAATAATGGAACTGTTCTACAAGTTCTTGGTAGTAGATACATGATTTTATGTGTTTTTAAAAACTCATAAAACTATACCTCACAAAAACTGAATTTTACCATACACAAAATTTAAAAACTCAACCAGGATAATGAAGAGAAACCAAGATGAAATGCAGAGTGTAACACATAAATCTAACTTTACTACAGATGAAGGACATCACCCAACTGGAGCGGATGGGGAAGAAACAAGCTGACCTAAATAACTTTGTAAAAAAGCATTTGGGGCTGAAAGGACGCATCTGTTAAAAAAAAGAAAAAAAAAAGTGTTTTGACTATATGCTATAAGGTTAAAGACAAAAACTGTATGCAAACATTTTACTCTAGTTGGAGAATTTGTTTTTCATGGGACTATGGACAACCATTGTAAAAGTACTTTACATGTATGCTAGGAATGAACAATTTCTTGAATAAGTTGTAGCTAATGAGAGCCTGGTTTCTCACTGTTGGAATGCCGCTGGATTGGGGTCAGACATACAGCGTGACCTCATGTTTGTTCTGATATGTGTGCTTATATAAAGGTCCGTATAGTCACCTGTACTAAGTACATACAGATAGATAGACACAAAAATAAATACAGATATAAGTGTATACATGGGTTAGTAGAAACACATGTATTTCCTGGATGTTGATAGGGTTTATAGGAACTCTTTGTAATCTTATTGCCACTTTTCTGTAAGCCTAGATTATTTAAAAAAAAAAATTTAAAGAATAAGTTACCCAAATTTACAATTAAATGTGGGGCGCCTGGGTGGCTCAGTCGGTTTGGCATCTGACTTTTGATTTTGGCTCAAGTCATGATCTCAGGGTCATGAGATGGAGCCCCATGTGGGGCTCCATGCTCAGCGGGGAGTCCACTTGAGATTCCCTCCCTCTGCCTCTGCCCCTCCCCACACACTCTCCTTCTTTCTCTCTCTCTCTCTAAAATAAATAAATAAAACTTTAAAAAGACTTACAATTAAATGTTATATTAACAATGAAAAAGAATAATAATGAAATACTGATAGATGCAAAGATAAAGGGTGAATTTCCAAAAATTTGTCCTGAGCAAAAGAAGCTGGACCTAAAAGGACACACTGTACGACTCCAGCTATATGAACTTCAAGAATGGGCAAAAGTAATGGTGATAGAAATCTCATTAGCAATTGCCCCTAGACTGAGTGAAAATGACCGTGAAAGGATAAGAGGGAACTTTCTGGGCTAGTGGAAATATCCATTATCTTAACTGGAGTGATGTTTATATGGGTGTTTACATATGTAAAATCTCATCAAACTGTATTTTCAAAGGTGCATTTATTGTATATAAATTATACCTCAATAAAGTTGCTTCTAAAAAAAGATTATAGGATGGAAAATGAGTAACAAAGAAATACTGATAAACTATATGGGACGTAAATAAAATAACATTAACCTGACCAAGGAAAAGATCCAAGAATAAGCTCAGGTCTGTTTAAAGGTTTGAAAATAGCTATAACTTTCAAATTGACCCTAAACTTCTAAACACTGAGAATGGAAAATGTTCTAAATTTTCAGGAAGCAAGGGTAAAAGCAGTCTGTTCCCACACCTCCAGCTAGTGCTGGCCTCCATGTATATCTGAGAGTAATTTACAGCTAAGATAAATGATCCATTTGCTCAGATAAATGATCAGTGCTCATGGCACTGGCACCAAGCAGGAGCTAACTTTGAAGTGTGTGCCATTTCCTGTCTTTGTTTGGAAGCACCCGAGGCCAAATACTGCTGTGTTATCCAGAATCTGTGAAACTGTCCTGAAATGAGACTGGGCAGTACATTCAAAGAGTTAATCCAAGCACACCCCGGTATGGCCATCATCCACACCTCCAACCCCAAACAAGGAACCCCCAGGGAGCTGCCAAGTCCAGGAAGCCACGGACAGGGAAAAATCTAGCTGAGAAAACTACGAAGAGAAGACATGGAAAAAGTTGGCGTTGAGAGCTTTTGCTTGGGCCATTAGTATCGTAGGTATAGAAAGGGGAAGAGATGAATCTGACATGGAGAAAGGATCCAGGGTTTAGGTGTCAGAATGGCCAAAAACTAGAAAACACATAATTTTTTTAAAAGATTTTATTTATTTATTTATTTATTTATTTATTTATTTAAGAGAGAGAGAGAGAGAGAGAGAGCACAAGCAGTGGGGGAAGGGCAGAGGGAGAGGGAGAAGCAGACCCCCTGCTGAGCAGGGAGCTGCATGATGCAGGTGGATCCCAGGATCCTGAGATCATGACCTGAGCTATAGGCCAACGTTTAACGGACGGAGCAACCCAGGGGCCCCTGGAAAACACCATTATTTAAACTGTCCAGGATTTAGTTTCCTCATCTGAAAAAAAAAATGAGCCTATGTATGTCATAAGGTGAACCCACATTATGTTAGTAGCCCTGCCTGGAGTCTATGGAGTACAATGAATCTAGGCTAGGGTTCTCATGCCTCCTAATCCAATGATTTGATTTAAATGAGTTTGATCTGTACATCTGTCTCTAATTGATACACACACAGACCCGCACAGGCATGTTTATGACATTTTATTCATAATTGCCAAAACTCCGAAGCAACCAAGATGTCCTTCGGTTTGCAAATGGATAAAGTGAACAACTGTGGTACATCCAGACAAGGGACTCTTATTTAGGGCTGGTATTCAGCTGGGGCACCTGGGTGGCTCAGTCAGTTAAGCTTCCAACCCTTGATTTCAGCTCAGGTCATGATCTCAGAGTCACGATGTGGAGCCCCTGGTCAGCTCAGTGAGGAGTCGGCTTGAGATTCTTGCTCTCCCTCTGCCTCTCCCTCGCAGCTTATGCTCTTTCCTCTCTCTCTCTCTCTCTCTAAAATAAATAAAATCTTAAAAAAAAAAAAAAAAAGAAATGGGTTATAAAGCCGTGAAAATACATGGGGAAAACTTAAATGTATAATCTAAGTGAGGGAATCCAATCTGAAAAGGCTAAATACTGTATGATTCCAACTATACGACATTCTGGAAAAGACAAAACTGTGGAGACAGTAAAACTATTAAGTGTTGCCAGAGATTGGAATGGGAAGAGAGATGAATGGCCCAGAACACAGAGGATTTTTAGGGCAATGAAAGTACTCTGCATGAAACCACAATGATGGCTTTTCCAAACTCAGGGAATGGAAGGCACCAGGTTCATCGATTGTAACAAAAGTCGTCATCTGGTGGGGAGTGTAATGGGGAAAATTGTGTGTATGTAGGGCAGGGGTGTATGGGAAATCTCTGTACCTCTCCTCAATTTTACTGTAAACCTAAAAATGCTCTAAAAAAATAAAGTTTTATATATACATATAAACATATATATATGTTTTTTTTTTATTTTGGAATAATCACAAACTTACAGAAAAACGGCAAATATAGTACAAAGAACTTTTTTAATGAACCATTTAAGATTCAGTTGCAAGTATGATGCTCCGCCCTGCCAAGGGGCCATAGTCTACAAACAGGGACGTCTATATGACCCCAGGGCAACCATCAAAATCAAGAGGGCCTGACACCTTCCTACCATCACTCTTCTGGCCTCATTTAACCTTTCCTGTTTGTCCCAATAAGATCGTCTCTGCTGAAAGGAATTACTTCTTTCATTAGTTATCAAGTCTCTTTGAGACTCCTTCAATTTTACCCTTCTCTGCTTTTCTTCTTGACCTCAACTTCTCGGTTTTTTCTCTTGGCTTTCATAACCTTGCTTTTCTTTTGAAGATTACAGGCAAATTACTTTGTATAATATCCCTCAATTTGGGTCTGTCTAATAATGGATCCTCATGATTAGATTCAAGTTACCCACCTTAGGCAGGGATATCACAAATGTGATGTTGAGATTTTTTCCTTGCATCTAATCAAGTAGCACATGATTTCCTTTTGTCCTCCTAGTGATGGTGCTCCCCTTATCCCTTACTTGGAATGGTGTCTTCCAGGCTTTTCTGCTGTTAAGTAATTCTTTTCCTTTGAAAATAATAGATGTTTAGAGGGAAGGTGGTTTGAAAACTATGTAAATGTCCCATTCCTCAGCAAACCTTCAATTCATTCATGTATTTATTTATATATATTTATGTATATGTATTTATATGGAATCTAGCTCCTTATTTTACTTGAATTCAGCCATTACCACCTATTTATGCAAGTATATAGATTACCACTCATTACCATCTTGATCCCACCACTCTGAGATCATGAACTAAGCCAAAATCAAGAGTCGGTCACTTAATCAGCTGAGCCCCCTGGGCGCGCCCAAACTCGACTTCTTATGGATCCATGTGCTCCCAGCAGGAAGCACTTCAGACTGGCTGCTCCTTTCTTTGAGGAGCCTCCATCCCTGCTTCAGCATCTCCTTGCTTCCTTACAAAAGATTTTCTAGTTCTAGGCTCACGTTGCATTTTAAAACCCTGCTCCAGGCTTGGAATCAGCCATTTCTCTGAGAGGTCCTGGTTCTTTTTGGTGGAGAACAAAATTTAGAAGCCAAGATCTAGGTGCTAGGTATGCTTCCTGCTATAGGGATGTCCCTATTCCCAGGCTTTCTGAATGAACAGAAATGGAGAATGGACACACACACACACACACACACACACACACACACACACACACGCACACGCATTGTATTTCTGTATACTTATATATTGAATGCCACAAGTTCACAATTATACTTCAAGTCGAGTTCAACACCATCAAGTTAATTTGGACAGTCTTCCTTTCCATATTTGTAACTCCTTTTTCTGACAGAGAAAATTCTTGCTCCCATTATATTTATTGACATGATTAATCCCATTTTATGTAACAAATTTTCCATCTTCTCAGCAACCCCTCCCTCAGATGTTGCCCCATCACTTGGAGTCCCCATAGGTCACTCCACCTTGGGATGTCCTTCTTATTCTGCCCCATGCATGGATAGACTCCTCCACCCAATCAGACTACAACACTATCTCTCTGCATGGATGCTTTTGGGCCACACTTTGATAAGTTTCATTAAGATTTCAGTATCCAGCCTGAGTTAGGTTGGAGGTGGAGGGTAGGGGTGGGGGATGAGAGGGGTTTTGGCATTTGTAACAGTTGACATTTTTAGCATGAAATCAACCCGAACAGAGCTCCTGAGCTATGTGAACACCAGCTATAAAAATTCATGATGGATATTGCTGATTCCGCTCTCAATCCTGGACCAAATCATGGGCTTCTCTGCTTCTTTCTTCCTTTAGGGAACACTGGTCACTTAGAAAAATGGGACACGAAATTTACATTTCAATTTGCAATTCAATTAAAGTAATAATAGCAGCCAAGGAACACATTTCCTGCTACCCTTGCCAGGTTTTATCAGTGGCCTAAGACCAGACCACCCACTACACGTATTGACTTTCTGCTTCCGTGACAAATAGAAATTCTTAGTACTCTTTTTTTTATTATTATTGAAATATAGTTGACATGCAATGTTATATTAGTTTCCGTTGTACAATATAGTGATTCAGCAATTCCATACATTACACAGTGCTCAGCACACTAAGTGTAGTAGCTGTCAGTCACTGTACAACATTATCACAATATTATTGACTATATTCCCTAAGCTGTACTTTTCATCCTTATGGCTTATTTATTAGTATTCTTTTATTAAAAGGCATACAAAATCAACTTTTTTTTAGAGAGAGAGTGTAAGTGGGGGAGGGGCAGAAGAGGGAGAGAGAGAATCTCAAGCAGGCCCCATCCTCAGCGCAGAGCCCAACATGGGGCTCCATCCCACCACCCTGAGATCATGACCTGAGCCAAAATCACGAGTGGGATGCTTAATCAACTGAGTCCCCTGGAAGCCCCCCAGATCAACTCTGTATGGGCCCTGTTTGCTGTATTTCCTAAGTAACAGTCCTGTGTATGGAAATGAAAGAGGGGTGTCTGTCTGCCCCTGGTCATTGGTAAGATGCTCCTAGACACCCCACAACTAGAGAAGTGTCTAAAGATGCCAGCAAATATGTCACAAGAACAAAGCGGGCAAGCAGCAGAGCTGAGAGGAATGCACAAAGCAAAATGACCAAAGCCCGAGGTGGGGGTGCGTGGGAATGGGGGGGCGGACAACAGACAGTGGATGACACACATTGCAGGACCATCGGGTCACCCACCTGTGCGGCTCACTGGGCCAGTCTTCCCCCTCTCCTCGGTAGCTGAGCCCCTCATCCCTATGAGCATTTTGCCAACACACCAACATTTCTAGCCTCTTCCAAGGTTAAAAATCCCTCCCTTCACCAGGTATAGTCCTTCCATTATCAGTCTTTATCTCTTATCCACTTTACAGCCAAACTATCTTTAAAAGGGTATTCGGACTCCTCGTGCCACTTCCTCACCTCCATTCACTCTCCTCAATGTTCGGCCAGCTTCTTCCCCCACCACCCCCAAAGTTGCCATTGCCAAGATCAACTCTGACCACCCTGAGGCTAAATCCAATAGGCAAATAGTTATCATTCTCCACAGGTTAGCCTTCAACAGCATTTAGCTCCGCGTAGCGCCTCCTCCTTCAGTCTTTCCGCAGGGGGTTAGCAGAGCATCGCCAGCCCTGGTCCTACTACCTCGATGGCTGCTTCCTTTCGATGCCTCCGCTTTGACCTACCATCCCCAGCTGCTGTGTTCACCAGGTGCCGGCCTCCATCCTCTCTGTGACCGCAGGTCTTCCCTCCCCTGCCTGTATGAAGCCAGATCCACACCTGCTGCCTGGGGCTCGCTCCTCCGGCCCCGTCCTCCAGAAAACACTGCCAGTGCGAATCTCTGCCTGTTCGCCTCAAACTCAGCCTGTCCGAAACTGCACCCCTGGGCTTCAAACACAGCATGACCTCTCTGGTACCTCTTCTCTTCTTTCAGGGCACCATCGACTGGGTCCCCCAAGCCAGGAACCTGGGAATCTTGCCAAAGTCATCCCTCTCCCTCCCCTTTCTCATCAAGCCCCACTGAGGTGACCTGCTAAATGTCATGTGGATCTCTCTTCTGGATTTCTGTTGCCACTGGTATCATTCATTACGTCTCTCTCAAATCCCTGAAAGAGCCTCTAACACCGAAACACCGAACTTACCCACTTTTGCCTTTTTTCCATCAGCATAGTCTTTCTAAACCACAAATCTGATTCTGTGAATCCTCTGCTTAAACTTGTTCGAAATAAAGGGCAAAATCCTTAGCAGGATGTTCAAGGCCCTTTGTGATCTGACACCGACTTAGTTCTCAAGCTTCATTCCTCAGTACCCCCTAACTTGTATGCAGCCATCCTTTCCTCTAAATACGTCCAAATCCGCCAGCAAATCCTGCCCCATGCACGCCCCTGACTTTGGACGTGCAGTCTGCTTAGCCAAGACCTCACGATCCACTTCCTCTCCTTCTCACCAGCCAGGGCTGTGCAGACAGTTCACACCCCGCCACCTCCTCTGGAAAGCCTCTCTTGACTTCCTGTATCGGGATTAGTGCCTGCCTCTGCTCACACAGCATCTGGACCTTCCCTACCATAACACCCATCAAACTGGGGTAGGACCACTATTCTTTTTTTTTTAAGATAAAAAGTTTATTGAATACACTGCAAGGGAGCAGCAGGCAGGACAGCAAAGGACCACTATCCTTCTTATCTGTCTCCCCTTGGAGGTCACAAAATGATTTCTCTCACACTGTACCCAACTTATATATGTGTTTTATTTTTGACCAAACAATGCTTTAAAAGAACACTAGATGAGTTGACAACATTAAAAATCCGGAGATTTTCCATACTATTTTTTAAAAATTGGATTTTTAGTATTTCTTAAAACATCCGGCCAGACTGTTCCATCCTCCTGAACAGCAACAATTTTCCGTAGTTGAGTTGCGGATGCCCCTTCACATAGAGGAATTGCTCTCCCAAATCCCATAGCCTCCACATGACTTTCTTCCCTCACTGACCCTACCTGCCTGGGCTCTGTGTAGGCATTGGACCATGTAATCTCCCCAACAGCCTGTGTGCTCCCTAAGAACAGGGATGGCATTTTATGTATTTTTCTATCCTTAGTGCAACTTAATAATCTTCCTCGGTTTGCTCCCACTTACCACGGGGGGCCCAACAGAGCCCTTGGCATTCAGTGGGCACTAACTAAATGCTGCTGCTCGCTCAAACCACCGCCCCATGGAAGTGACCAAGATGTCTGGGCCTGGGCCTCCAAACGTGCTGGCCAAGGGGGCGAGAGGGTGGAGCTGGGGCCATGGTGGAGGACCGGAAGAAAGAAAGACAGCAGCAAACACATTCCTGCTACTGTGGCTCTGGGCGTCCCACTCCAGGAACACTGGGTGTTTGGTGAATGAAAAGTTGGCCCCCAGCTTCTAAACACAATCTGTCAAAGGAAAACAAATCTAACTCTCTGAGGAGATGACATTTTTCTCTCTTTGGAGAACAGACCAAGTTCGACGATCAGTTTTCTCAAAGAGCTGAAGTTTTGGTTGTTTGGTTTTTGTTTGTTTGTTTTTTTAGTAACTGTTTCATACTGAATCTGTAACAGCAATCCGTCTTATTCCATTGCCAAGTTAGTCTGTATTATTGAAGAGTAAGACTCCAGGCTGTGGCTTTCTGGGAGGGAAAAAAAAAAACCCCAATTCCTAAGAATAACAGAGTAACAGTTGAAGGGGAGCAGATGTGATTACACAGGTGTTCCACATCACCGACCGTGCAGCCCAGGTGAGTGTGTGGTTCTCTACGGCAGCCCCTGCGTGAACGAGTCAGCAGTAGCCCCCTATTTGTCTAGGGGGCGGCTCGCTCAACCTTGAGCTGCAAATGCATCGAAGCCTTAATTCCAAAATGAGGACGCTCTTTGTCCCTTGTCCCTCGGTCAGCTGGGCCAGGTGAAACTTATTTTACACTTCTTCTTCTTTATCACACCCAACACACACAAGCACATTCTTTCTTTCCCTAGCTGAGAACATTGGCAGTTCCAGATTTATGCCCTATCCTTGCAGAGCTGCCTCTCCTTCTTTGTTTTCCTTATGGTTCAGAGATAGAGATTTGGGGTAACTACAGCACAGTTATTTCCTCTTTTAGGCAATGTTGTATTAATGGCATGAGTTTTGAGGTCAGAGAGAACCATGTTCATATCTTGGTGGCAACACTTCCTGGGTGACCTAATTCTCGTCACTGAATTTCACATCCTAAATTACATATGATACGTCAGTTTGGTAGAATATTGCACATTAGACAGAAAAGTGTGAGAATTACGAAATGGGAAAAGTATTTATAATACTTTATGACCACAAAAGTTCTCTCATTATTAGTAAAACTAGCGTTCATAGAACGTTTTTTAATTTACAAAGTCCTTTACACATAGTTTATCTAAATGAGGTAATAAATAATACCCCATACTGATCTTAATAGGGGGATACCATCATCAATTTTATATTACAGATCAAGAAACCCAAACTGCCAATAGTTAGGTAACTCGTCAAGAGTCAGACACTTAAGAAATAACAGAATTAAGATTTGGCTTCTGGAACCCATGTGAGAGCTTTCATCTTAAAGATAGTTTTAAAAGTCAAACAATACGGACGCCTGGATGGCTCAGTCCTTTAAGAATCTGACTCTTCATTTCAGCTCAGGTCATGATCTTAGGGTTGTGAGCTCCAGCCCAGTGCCAGTGTCCAGGGCTGGACATGGAACCTGCTTAAGATTCTCTCTCTCTAAAGGAATAAAAATTAAAGCATAAAAGTAAAAAAATAATATAATATAACATCATTACAGAAAGTCTGGAAAATTCAGAGAAATTATCTCAAGTCCCTTACTGTTAAAAAAAAAAAATGTTTTCTCTCGCTGACATCTCATCCACCCCATTTATTTCATAGAGCAGAAGACTGTTCTGCTACTCCCCCGCCACTATCTAACAATCCTCCATGGGTAAATTCATGCCATCTTCATGAACCATTCTCGTCCTTTTGGGCATCTATCAACCCCAAAATTTTAACTCATTTTTATTAAGGGATACATATTTATTATGTGGTGATAGTGTGATGAGAGTTGGGTAATGTTCTCTGAATCTGGCTTATGATTTCTTTGTTATCCCATTGTCTGCCAAGATATCATCATCTACACATATGCAGACCTGCCCCTTGCCCGTTTCTTCCAACTTTGGTGACGGCATGCTCCTCCACTGTAGTCATGCACATTCAAGGCTACTATTTCTTGAAATAAATTCTCTTTTGGAATCGTTCCATTTTTAAATGGCGGAAAACTCAGAGCCTATGGAGTCAACAAGTCTGAGTTCAATCCTTGAGTCTACCACTTACCAATATTATGACATGGGCAAATCAGTTAATAATTGTTATCCCCAGTTTGCCCATGCAAATTGGGAGATGATTATAATTAATATTTGATCCTTAATGGATCAGTTTGAACTTATATTCAGTGATAGACTTTCTGTATCTTGAATGAATCTCAGTATGGTCCAGTCTCAACTAAACGAAGTAATCAAAGCAACAGTCCAATTATAAAAACCATTACTAATAAGATTCAGTGGATTATATTCATCTCTTAGAGAAAATTTAGTTAACAATGCAAGGCAAATTTTCCTCTTTTTTATTCTCCCAACCTATAACTATTTCAAAAAAAATGTCTCTCCCTCCCTTTTTCTCCCTCCCTCCTGCCATTTTGCCAGATTTTTTTTCTCCTTCCCATGTTGCTCTTAGCTCTTTAAAATGCACTTTGGCCTAGCTTCACTGATATTTTCTTTTGAGTTTCACTAGCTGCCTGACCTATCCCTCAGATTCTCCACAACAAGGGAGAGTTTGAAGAATTACTCTTTTCCATTTCCTTCCACCCCTCCAGGCCTGTCTCTGTCTCTTCTTATTTTCTTAAGTATGCTTTTAAAAAAAAAAAAAAAAGAACCAGATCGCCCAGGATAAAACAATCCCCACTGGGCAGGGGAAGGGGTAGAATTGATGAGCTCATACAAAATTTTGGATGTATGGGGTGGAGAAAGAAAAAGTTGGAGAAATATATATATGCCCTAAGGGAGGGACTTCCTAAACTTTAATTATCCATTTTAAAGGTAGCAAACTGTGAAATTGCCCTCTCTGTCCCTAGTGTCACATCTTGACAGCTCTTCTTGCTCTGTGCTCACTGTGACCACAGGCACTCACTTCTTCCTATTTTCCCATATTTTAACCTTCTCCTGGCTTCACTGGTCTCCTAACCTGCCCTCTCCCTAGAACCTTAGAATCCTTATTCCTTCAAGTTTTCATTTCTCTTTCTTGTTAAATCCAAGATCAAGATGCTCCTGGGCTCCATTCTTTTTTTTTTTTTTTAGAAAATTGTGGTAAGAACACATAATATGAGATCTACCCTCTTAAATGTTTAAGTGCATAGTACAATATTGTTATCCATAAACACAATGATGTACAGATAGCAGATTTCTACAACTTATTCATCTTGCATTACTGAAACTTTTACCTGTTAAACAAAAACTCCCCATGTCCCCCTGCCTCCGGCCCATGGCAACCACCATTCCCCTTTCTGTTTCTATGAGTTCGACTATTTTTAGATACCTCACATAATTTGAAACAACCTAAATCCATTGACAGATGAATGGATAAAGAAAATGTGTGGGGGGGTAGGGATGGGTTTATTCAACCATAAAAAAGAAGGAAGTCCTGCTACATGCAATAACATGGATGAACATTGAGAACATTTTGGTAAGTGGAATAAGCTAGGTTCCATTCTTATAGCTGGAGTTTGAGTGCAGAAATTTCATGGAGAAGTCTTATTTGTCTTTGTGTAACCATACATAGAAGGCACTTAATAGCGTTGAACACATACGTGATGGGATGAATGAATTTGACTCTACTAAAATTCCTACCAGCAGACCTGTACTAGATGTTGCCTGATCGATGGGAGTATTTGTACTTATTGATAACCAATTCCTTATTAAATGTCCATAGCGACTGTTTCAACCCTTTTATATATCCCCCCATCCTATGCCATTTCCCCACGACCATCAACCCTCTTTTAGCTAACCTATTCTCTCCTCTGAAGGTGAGAAGAATCTTTGCACATCAACATTTGAGGTTGTGCTTCAGAATCCCCAGCTGTACACTGGGTTTTCTGCTGATAGAAACTTCTTCCAAATCACATTATTGTGATTAAGTCCACACTTTTTTCCTACTGAATGTCTAAAAAATATTTTGAACCACATGGAACAGTTTTTAAACCCAAAGTTTTCCCACGAATGTCTTCATTCCTCTTCAAGTTACCAGCCTCCAGAATTTGCCTTATGAGAAACCAAAGAAAAAAGAAAGAAAAATCTATGCAAATATGTCAACCTGTTTAGTCTGAAAGTATTTGCTTCTAGAAGCCTACCAATTTCAAAAACAGGCTCATCCACATCAAGAAATCGCACACATTCTCTACTCTCCTAACAAACTGTAGATGGGTAGAAGTAAAATGGCATTCACAGAGACGCACAGAGGTATCAACCCTGCAGAGGTCATTCCTTTAAACAAATAAGAGACTGATTTCCTTTGGGTGAAAGGTGGCTGGTAATCAAGCACATTCCCTGGGGCTGTGGCAGAATGGAGGAATTCTGAAATGACTCAAGATAGAAAAAGCCATTTAGACAGTTTCTGCAAGAATTGTCAAATGATTTTAAGGGTAATTATATCTTGGGCCCTTTGTTAAGTATCTAAGGTCTGGATCTCTAGAAGCAAGAGTTGAGGTGGCCAATAAATGTGATTTATAGGAGGAACACTCTTCAGGAAGAACCTCTAAGGAAGCAAGGGAAGAAGAAAGAATGTTGAGATAAGGTCTAGTCTTGGCCTTACCCACAGTGGCCCCCTAGAACATAAATTGTATCTCAGAGAGTAATCCCCCATGAAAGCCAAGGTCAATCTTTTGTACTCCCATATCCATCAGTCATTGGCTCCAGTGGTATGTACCCTTCTGGTCTAGGTGGCTTTCCTTGTCTGGGAAGGGGGCAGGCAGTTGTGAGATGTTTACAGTGCATACTCACAGTAGCTGGGAATGAGAACAAGGAGAACAGGAACTAATGTGTCTGGACCCAGCTTCTGTCAGTCTGCAATCTTCCCAAACCTATTATAGCCTCATTCAACAAATAAGTAAACTGAAGTTCAGAAGAGTTAGGTAAATAGTCTAAGATTATTAAAGTGGTTGCAGTAGCTGAACTGACCTTCTAGAGAGTTCCAGAATCAATCTCCTCTCTAGATTTTAAGCCCCAACTCAGCCATTGGCAGACCTCTGAATAGACAAAGATGAAAATATCCTTTAGGAGTCATTTTTTTCCTAATTCACATCTCAGAGGTAACTGAAACCTCCTACATTAAAGAGATGGGAATGCCACAGTCCCACAAATAGGTTGGAACTCTACTGAATGAATATTTTGATGCTGAAATCTTTTAAATTGGAAGTTTACAAAATTAGTCTGACTTCCCCTGGGGTTGAGCACTGATTTCATGCCTATCAATAATAATTATATTAATGCCCTCAACAGGTTTCTGAGTCCATTCAGGCTGTCATAACAAAATACTATGGACTGGGTAACTTATAAACAACAGAAATTTCTTTCTCACAATTCTGGAAGCTG
This sequence comes from Ursus arctos, assembly GCF_023065955.2. Taxonomy (NCBI): domain Eukaryota; kingdom Metazoa; phylum Chordata; class Mammalia; order Carnivora; family Ursidae; genus Ursus; species Ursus arctos. The sequence goes on from NW_026623078.1 coordinate 67,549,323, forward strand.
GGAAGTCCAAGATCAAGGCACTGGCAGATTCAGTATCCACTGGGAATCTGCTTCCTGGTTCATAGACATCCTTCTTGCTATGTCCTCACATGGTAGAAGGACCTAGGAAGCTCTCTGTGGCCTCTTTTATAAGGACATTAATCCCATTCATAAGCTCTCCACCCTCATAACTTAATTACCTCCCAAAGGCCCCACTCCAAATACATTGGGGATTAGGTTTCAACACCTGAATATTGAGGGGACACAAATGTTCAGTCTATAGCAATTGGCAAAGCTTTGTTGACTGATTTCTATCAGTGAAGCATTATGCTAAGCCACCACACACAGTGTTTCATTAATTTTCACAGTCATCCTATGAGATAGGTTCTAACATTATCCCCATTTTATCAATGAAGAAACTAAAGCCCAGAGAGACTGAGTTTTCAAAAGTAACAAATAGTGGGAATGTCAATTAGCAATAGTAGCAAAAAATCCATTGAAAAGTGCAACGACCTTGATTGTCTATCTATCTCAGAGTCTGAGCAGAAGTGCAGACTTTCTTTGCTTTTTCCACTAGGTTTTTAGAAGGCAGCACCTTTGTCTGCTGCTCTGGAAGGTATTACAGCAGAAGTAACTATCTCTAACTGTCAAACCCCTAAATCCTTCTGTTCTTACACGCCTATATTTTTGCATTCTATTATCAACCTTGTCCAACTTAGGTTTTTAATAGATCTAGACTCTACTGAGGTTAGCCAGATGGTTAACATGAACTCCATGTTCATCACTGACTGCAATCACACAGTGTTCCAAAAGGCTAGACATGAAATTTGCCAAACCAGATGAAAGTGGGCCATGTCTAGAACTGGCAGTGTTACTCCTACCATATTCTCTTGGTCAAAGCAGTCGCAGGACACTCTCAGATTCAACGGGGCAGAAAACTTAACTCCACCCTTTGTTGGGGGGCTTAGATTGCAAGGTCATGTTGCATGTGGGATGGGACTTGTTGTGCCGTTTTGAGAAACTATAATCTGCTACAGTTATTATTATACATATGAAGTTAAATGACTTGCTAAAGGCCACAGACATGGTAGGTGATGGACCCTACTTCAGACACAAGCACAAAATCCCCACACTCTACTGACTATGCATGGCTCTGGCACTTAATTTACACAGTACAATGCAAACATCTCTTTACCTGCCTCTCTCTTCCAGGAGACCATGACCTCCCATGTCTAATTCCTCTTTATATTCTTACTGGTGTCTGGTACAAATCCTGTCACTAATTGAATCATATAATGTCACTCATCATCAGTCCCACCAAGCTAGGATGAAATTCTTTTCTGGGATGACTTGTTTTCTAGGCCATCTGGGTATAATGCTCCTAATAAGAAAGGAATTCCGGAAGCAAGCAACCAGTCATCCCTTTGCAAGTCACTGTGGAGCACAGATATGACCCCGTACTGAAGAGTTTGTAGTATTTTTATTTGTTCTTATTGCAAATGTTGATGGTAAAAATAAAGAGCTAAAGGGGCGCCTGGGTGGCACAGCGGTTAAGCGTCTGCCTTCTGCTCAGGGCGTGATCCCGGCGTTCTGGGATCGAGCCCCACATCAGGCTCCTCCGCTATGAGCCTGCTTCTTCCTCTCCCACTTCCCCTGCTTGTGTTCCCTCTCTCACTGGCTGTCTCTATCTCTGTCAAATAAATAAATAAAATCTTTTAAAAATAAATAAATAAATAAAGAGCTAAAAAAAAAAAAATGGCGCCCCAAAAAAACAGCTTTGGAAACTACTCTATTTCCACGTGTATGATATTATACCTAAAAGTAACATTTACCTTTTTCACTCAATTCCTGAATTCTAAGAGTTGCACTATATGCTACCATATGCTATATGTTCTATGTTGTTCCATCTTGCTCAGAGGCCAAAAAGGCTGACCATTGTCAACAGTATCTTTGAGTTTCCTTTCTCTTCAGTTAGTATCGGCCAATGGGAAGCAGCAGCAGGAGAGGAAATGACAGGAAAAGAATGAGGTTAGGACAGTTATCCCCCTAGAACTCTTTCCTGGCAGGCCATGGGTAGGTAGGAGCCAGGTTCCTCTGTTGAAGCCACTTCACTGTTCTAGACAGTCAGCCTTCTCCTCCAGCTATAGCCCCTTCTCCGGGTTCCAGTGTTGGCTCCCACTCCTCCCATTCTACCAGCTTACATTATCTGCCTCAGTGCTGCCTGGAAGGTGAACTAAGAATTTCAAATCTATTCAGTTAAGTAAAGGCAGAATCGGCATGCAAATAGGATTAAAGTTGTTTAAAATAGTGTAACTAATTTTCTTATATGTAAGTATTTCTCTCAATGACCAAAAAATCAAATAGTGCTGACTGGTTGATTGTGTCTTGCTCCTGCCTCCTGAAGTGCAGAGGCGTGCTTAGCCTCCATTGGACCTGCCCCCCTTTACTACGAAACCACCACTATCACCAAAGAACGCCATTTCCAGCATGGCTAAGGCACCAGCTACACATCCAATCCGGAACCAACTATGCCTCCAATCTGGAACCAACTACTACAGAAAGAGAGATGGAATTATATCCACCTACTTAAGCCAGTCTGGACCCACTCCTGGAGCTGGTAGGGTCAACCTCTTCCAGTTCACGTGGCAACCATGGTTGAATCATGGATGTACTCATGTCTAAACTGATCATAGTTAAGCAAAGGACTTCGGTTAGATGATGGAGAGAAGATTCCCTTTTTCTTTCCCAGATGTAAACAAGAAAGATTTGGCTTGAATTGCTGCCAGCCAGTTTAAACCATGAGAGGATTTTATAATGATGTTAAATCCTTGGAAGGCAAAACGGAACAAGAAAAAGAAACCGAGGGGCGCCTGGGTGGCACAGCGGTTAAGCGTCTGCCTTTGGCTCAGGGCGTGATCCTGGCCTTATGGGATCGAGCCCCACATCAGGCTCCTCTGCTATGAGCCTGCTTCTTCCTCTCCCACTCCCCCTGCTTGTGTTCCCTCTCTCGCTGGCTGTCTCTATCTCTGTCAAATAAATAAATAAAATCTTTAAAAAAAAAAGAAAGAAAAGAAACCGATGCCTTGGCTCCATCATTGAGCACTGAATCAAACCCAGACTGAAGTATATGCTAACGCTGGACTTTACAAAAGTTACTTAAATTAATACATTTTCTTTATGTTTACAACAACTTGAGTTTATTTTTCTGCTATGTGCAACCAAAAACATCCTAAAAAGTACCTCCTATACACACATACCATCTGTATGGGCCAGATCTTTTAAAAACATCAAAGTTGTATTCCTTGCCCCCCCCCCCCCCCCACGTAATGTTGAGAAAATCTGGCATTTTCTAAAGTACCTTAAAGAACGTGTCCCACTCAGGGGAAGCAATGAAGAAACAAAATCTGACCTGAAGAAGGAAGTGAAAAAGAGCCAAAACCTGGACCATAAAGACGATGATGGTTTTTCTTAGGCTGACATCGTCAGAGGGCATTACAACAGCTGGGATGTGCTCTATGCCGGTTTTATATTTTACTCACTCAGACCCTGTTTCCTGGCATCTGCTTTTCTCAGAAGTAGGAAAGGCCACAGACAGAGTTCTTGGTATGTCGTAAAACTCCTCAGCAGGGCAGGTCCTTGTCTCCACTGCTAATAAGCATCACAGCCCTCAGCCAGCAACACCGTTCTGTGTGAGGGAAAGTCTGTGTTTGTTAAACTCATCTTCCCTTTGGCTTCCCAGGTTACTAAGTTTCATCCCACGTTTGGTCTGAAAAGCACACAGACACCTACCAAGCTCGCCCAGAAGGCTTCGAGGCCACGGCTGGCGGGAAGGCTGGAACCTGGAGACGGTTTGGCAGCTTCTCAGCAAGCGAGCACCTTCAGCGGCTTCTAGGTGGAGACAGTTTGGCTTAATGCGATGAGTGGAGTCTCTGGAGTCAGACACTCCTGGGTTTGAATACAGCCTTTGCTTTTTACTAGTTCTGGGGCCGTGGACACATTTCTTAACCCATGAGTACTTCACACCCTCATCTGTAGGTGGAGATGATAATTAATACCCACCTCCTGGGGTTGTATGGCTTTGGCAAAGTGATCTCCCTACATTTCTTAACACGGTGCCTAGCAGGTGGTGAGCACTCAAGAAATATTGGCTATAAAAATTGGGGGAGGGGCGCCTGGGTAGTGCAGTCAGTTAAGCATCACACTCTCGGTTTCGGCTCAGGTCATGACCTCAGGGCGGTGAGAGCCCCACTAGGCTCCATGCTCAGTGGGAAATCTGCTTAGGACCCTCTCTCCCTCTGTCTTACCCCACCCCCGGCTCAAGTGCACATGCGCACATGCTCTCTCTCTCTCTCTCAAATAAATTAATTAACTTTTTTTTTTAAAGTAGGGAAGTGGAAATAATAATAGAAATCTCCAGATCCACTGAAATGGTTAATAATCTGGGTAAGGGTGACTTTCAGATGAGTAACAAAAAAATAGGGAGTACAGATGTTTAAGAAGTATTACCCAGACCTCCTCATCAGAAGTCTCTACTGACATTTTCTTGCCTCATCGTTTGCCAATTCTTCCACATTATCAATAATGAATTTGCCTATCCCATATGTGAACAATCAGACCAGGGCAAAACCTTTCAGGAACTTCCCTCCTCCATCAATAAGTTGAAATTGCTTTTCCAGTGCCCAAACACACACACGCACGCACGCACGCACACACGCACGCATATGCACACACACAGAGTCAGCAGTTTATTGAGGTATATTTTGTGCATGACAGTGAGTAAAGAGGAAAAAGAAACTATTACTTAAGATCAAACATTGTTTTCAAGTCTAGGTTAGCATTCCTGGAAAATCCATCTACGGTATTTTTCAGGCAGGTTAAAATCTCTGAGCTGTGATCAAATAGTGTGCCAAGAATATGGTTAGACAGAAAGGCTTGGAAAACTGGAAAGGAAGATTTGTTTCCAAATGAAAAGTACAGCACAGTCACAGCTGGTACTCTGGCATGAAGAGCTCTGTGGGTGAGACCATACCCTGGGGAGACATAAATCGGTTTTGAGCCTGGGGCCAGATCACTATCAGGGTGCTACTTGGTTCTTCTCTCAAGGAGGACTCACTCTTCTCTCCTTCCTCAATTTTAAAGGACTAGCTTCATTATGGTGCTTTTGCTCCCATGGGAGTTGGGTAAAATTGTCAAACTTGAATCAATAAAGATGGCACATCTATGCCCTGTTACTTAGTTTTGCTTTTTCTGCCTTAGTTAAGACTTTGATTCCCGTGACAAATGCTGTCCCCAAAATCCTAGGAACTGGATGTACCCTCCACATGAAGATAGGCTTCTAGTTCATCCAGGAGTTTTTTCAGAAAAAGCTAGACAGCTAGACAGTAGGACTGAGAAGGCTTAGTCTTCCAAGAGGCATCACAGAAAGGAACTAGGTTTCAGATTTGGTATACAGGACAGATCTTACTGAGTAGTGATTTATGCTAGAACCTGACCAGTCCTCCCCTACCTGGCAACCCAAAGGTGCCTCCAGTCCTAGGTTTTTGCTTCAACAACATAATATTTAAAAAGTACAGCACTCAATTTAAAATGAAACACAAGAATTTGACTCCTGATTCTCCGTTTGCTGGCTGCGTAATTTGGGTTGGAAAGGTTACGTTCTCTGACTGTCAGTTTCATCAACTATGAAATAGAAATCATAAGAATGGCCTCATAGCATAGTAGACATCAAATGAGAGAGGGGAGGTCATTCTCCGTTGCAAAACCAAACAAAATAAGCACAGCTAACATTGAGATGGTCATGATTATTACTCGGTACACTTCCAATTTCTAGCATTTTCCCTTTGAGAATAGCACTTTATCCACACTAATTATGTGCACTGTAACGTGAATGAAGAATCAAAGTAAGGGGTGAAGAGGTGACTGAAGAAGGACTCTAAGATACAAAAATGTAAGACTACACCAAGAAAGCAGAAAAGGGGGCGCCTGGGTGGTTCAGTTGTTTAAGCGGCAGACTCTTGGTTTCAGTTCAGGTCATGATCTCAGGGTTGTGAGATAGAGCCTCACATTGGGCTCTGCTTTAGATTCTTTCCCCCTCCCTCTCCCTTCCCTTCTGCCTCTCCCCCTGCTCGCGCGTGTGCGCATGTACTCTTCTTTTTTCTCTTTCTCTCTCTCAAATAAATACATACAAACATAAAATCTTAAAAAACAAAACAAAAAAAAACAAAACAAAAACAAAAAAAATCCAAGTGCTTTGGAAGCTTAACATACACCTTCTTCTCTTCAAAACTTTACCATGAAGCTACTAGGTTAGCTCTCTTTTCCCCAACAGAGAAATGTAAAGGATATGAACTTGCAGTCAATAAAATTAGTATTTATTGAGCGGCTACTAAGTGCCAAGCACTGTTACAGATGTTAGGGATATAACACAGAAACTTGTTAACTGACCGTGAAGCCGACTCATGTTGGTGGTCGACACCATCTAGAAAAGATGGCCCAGGACAAAGCCTCAAGGTACTCCCCCATTTAAGGATTTGAGATATGCAAGAAACTTGAGGAAGAGGGTGAAGAGACATCTGCAGAGAAGCAAAAGTTGGTGGGAAGAGATGGGATCCAGAACAGGAGTGGCCATCCATCTTACGTAAGAGAATGGTAGCCTCTCTGTTTATAAAAGGAATCACTCCATTTTTCAGCACGTATGTATTAGCACTTACTCTAACCTAGCCCAGTTCTTCAATTCAGTTATCAAAAGACAGTGTTTCCCAGGAAATAGACTCTGAGATGGAGATCTGCATGCAGGAGGCTTTTTAAGGAGTTTAAGATCAACACCTGATAAAGGGAGAAGGTTGGGAGAAGCAGGGTTGGACAGAGACAGAGGTCAAGCTGCAATGCATGGCCAGTGACAGCCTCATCAAACCTCACAGGGAGCCCTGGAGTTAGAATGGCCCTTCAGACTTGTCCCCAGCAGGGCTGAGATAGCCACATCCACCAGTCCTTGGATGGGAACCACCCAAGGATGTGGACTTGGCAAGGTGGCTCTCTACCAATGAGGCCATCACTAAAAGGGCTGACAGCTGAAGGTCATCCATCAACAGCACTCCCACCATCTCAGGGAACAAATCCTTCATTGATGGAAAATTGGGGGAGACACATCACAATGCTCACCCCACGAAGAGTACAGTTTTCTGCCTCCTAGAGTTCATGGTCTCCCTGGAAGTACAGAAGGGAAACAACTGGTCCAGCAGATGGCAGCATTATGACTATGGTTGGCCAGCCTTGATTAAAAGATTTTGTTGGGTCAGGGTTCTTGGATCCAAAGGACCGAAATGGACTCTGGTTACCTAAAGCATAAAAGGATTTATGGAAGGGCATGAATTCATTCAGAAAATTGATGGGACTCCCCAAGAAACAAGCTCAAAAATGGGCAGGAATATTGGGACAGCTGGGTGGCTCAGTCAGTTAAGCGTCCACCTTTGGCTCAGGTCATGATCCCAGGGTCCTGGGATCAAGTCCCGCACTGGGCTCCTTTCCCAGTGGCAAGCCTCTTTGTCCCTCTGCCTGAGCCTCCCCCTGCTTGTGCACTCACTCTCTCTGTCAAATAAATAAATAAAATCTTTTTAAAAAAAATATGGGCAGAAATAGCAAAGAGAGGATCTCCACCACATTTCTGCCACAGAAGTAGCCTGGAATTGGGGGCCACTTCTGATGCCAGTGCACAATCTGGGCCACCACTTCTGCCTCTGCAATAGATTCTGACCTGTTCCCTGCCACTCTGAATCACTGGCTCCAAATTCAGAGACCCAGGCAGAAGCAACTGCTTGACCAAGGGTAGTAGGTGTCCACCTTCTAGCTGCCAGGGCTGAGGATGCGGAAACATCTGGCACCTCACCTCCTTAGCAGGAGGTGAGGTTCTACCTCCCACCTCAACTTATGAGAAGGAATATCGTCAAAATCAAGAGGATCAGATATTGAACTGATTTGAAAAAAATATGCAAAGAACAAAGACCTGACTATCACCTTGGCTCCCCACTTGTGAGAAGTGGTAAATGAGTCATGCAGATGTCAGGGTCTATCCACATATGAAATGGAGACAGATAACGGGCTGATAAAGCAAAACAGAACAGAGACAGAAACCCTACACACCAGACCATCTCTTGGTGACAAGGAGTTAATGAGATTTATGCAGATGGCGGGCCCAGCTGCACAGACGGGGTGCTGACAGAAGACTTCACTCTCAACCAAGTAATGGAAATGCACTCAGAAAAGCAAGGTCGAGGCCCAGGAAGAAGGTGGAGAGTGGAGAGGAGAACTAAAGCTCAGAGAGTGGGCCAACCCCCATGGCCCACAACCCCTACCCCAGTGCAACACTGGCAACAACCCTAATTCCAAGTTCTTTTCAACAGTAAGGGGTGGACCCTTAAAATACAGTCACATTTGGCCAAGACCAAGTAGGGGCTCTGTCTCTGAGTTGAAAGTTTTCTGTTCCAGCAAATGAGTGGGGCTGGAGAAGGCGACAGTAGGAAGATAAATGACCCAGGAAGAGCCTTGAATAGCTTTTTCTCTTTATCTCCATCTCCTTCAGAGCCCTCCCCCAAATAAAAAGCAAGCAACGTTTCTTTACTGCCAACGATGCTAAACCCGTGCTAAGTATTTTTGCAAATATTCTCCTTTAAAATCTCGCAGAGAAGCCTGTGATCCTCGTTTTCCCCAATGCAGGAGCCGAATGTCATAAGTGTTAAATAACTGTCCTGACTCTTACAGATTCAGGGTGCAAATCTAGTCTACCCAAAGACAGCGCATGTTCCTTTCCTATCAGTTAAACCCTCTCTCATCCCTTCCTTTATTCCAGAGCCTTCATTCCTCACGTGACTCTGACGGCACTTCGTCCTTCTTAGAGTCATGCTTCTCAAACTGGAATTTATACTCTTATAATGTTTAAGGTTTTTTTTAGGTCACAGACTTAGCATAAAGCACATTTCTACAACGACAATTTTACTTGAGGATTTTGCAGGGCTGGGGTAGCAGGCTGGGGGATGGTGGAAGGTTGAGTAGTTTAATTGGCTAATGTTTAAAATATTTTCTCACTTAAACAAACACAGTGCATTTAAGATATAAATATTTAAGGGGCGCCTGGGTGGCTCAATTGGTTAAGGGTCTGCTTTTGGCTTATGTCATGATCTGGACTCCTGGGATCAAGCTCCACATTGGGCTCCCTGCTCAGAGGGGAGTCTGCTTCTTCCTCTTCCTCTTCCTCTTCCTCTGCCCTTCCCCCCACTCATGCTCTCTTTCTCTCAAATAAATAAAATCTTTTTGAAATATATAAATATTGAAGACGAAATAGGTGATGTCACAGAAATCTCAAGCTACCTTGGACAACCTGCAGATCCGTCTGATACGTGTTTGCTCCTCTCTGTCATTTTGGATATATTAATAGCAACTTCTGAGAAATGCTAGTAATGAAGAGAAGACCTGGGGAAAACTCAGTTAGGCTTGCCACCACCTCCTGAGCCCTCCTGTGTGTCAGTCTAGGGGCTTCATGCTGGAGGTTCCCTAGCTGAAAGAAGGTGGTTCTCTGATGAACATTCAAAACAGCCGGGGGCGCTGGGGAAACTCCCCAGGCCGCCAGCCTTTGGGAAGAGTGGAAACTGCTAGAGACAAAAGAGTGAGTCAGAGGCCCAGCAGCATAAAGGAAGAATAATTAAATGAAATGGAGCAAAGGAAAACTTTGGCTTGGGGTTGGGAAAATTTCCAAGTAGTAAGAACTGTTCAGTGGCCGACTCATGGAGGAGGGAAACGAGGGGTCCCCCAACACTTGGCTCATCGAACTCCTTGGAGCTAAGGCAGCCTCATCCACAGGGAGCCATCTGTACTGGGTCCGGAAGGGCAAGATGGCCAAGCAGGTCATTTTCAGCTCTGTTTCTGTGACTCTATGGAACAGGGGTGATTCAAACCGTATGTCTTTAAAACCACTCTTCATCTCAGTGGTTTGGTTGTTTGGGTTCTTTTAAGGTACACGTGACAAAGGCCCCTGTGACAAAACAAAGCGCTCTCACAAACAGAGCTTGTTTCAAACCTAACTCCCTGATCTTCTCTTCCCCGTGCATGTAAAGTAATGTGCTTTCTTTCAGAACTCATTCCAGGGTAAACTGGATTGATGTTGTGCTTTATGTAAACCGTGAGGCCAAAGAACAGAAGAATATGAAAGATCCCACACTGGGTAAGATCAAATTTCAGGGCAGCCTGGGGTTCTGAATCTGACAGTGGTACCCAGGGACATGTGGTGAAAAGGGAAAACACACACACACACACACACACACACACACACACACACACTGGTTGTTGTTAACCTCAAAAGGGCAGGGATGAGCTCTGAGCAGACCAACATGCCTATCTTGTGGGCGACAAGATGGAAGTTTCATGGATGTTTGGCTCCGTTTCTAGTGAAAACAGCCCGGGTTGTAGCATCAGACACAACTGGGTTCTGACGTGCCCTGTCACACAGAAAAAGAGACTTTGATGAGGGACTTCTCTGAGCCTCATCTGTGACATGAACACAAGTTAAACCGACCCGAGAGCACGGCTGAGAGAATGAAATGAGAAGAGGTACATACAACGTCGAGTGCAGTCACCGGCATAGAGCCGGGGCCCAGGGAATTTGGACAAGTCAAGTGATGGCTGTTCTGTCTATGACTCTCCTCAGACTGTAGGTTTTCTCAGTTCCTGGTAGTTGAGTTGCAGATGCGATCCAAGCCGTTACTATAATTACGTGCCTTTGATGAATGGCTTCTCACCTCACCCAGAGAAGCCTGCTGCCTTCTTAGTCGGAAGCTGCCTGAGTCTTCGTCTACTTAGGCTGCTCTAGCAGAATATCGTGCACTGGGTAGCTGAATCGACAGTTATTTATTTCTCATAGTTCTAGAGGTGAGAAAGTCCAAGATCGAGGTGCTGGCTGGCTAGCTTGTTTCCTGGTGAGGGCCCTTCCCTGGTGTGCAGATGGCCGTCCTCTGGCTGTGTCCCACGCGGTGGAGAGAGAGAGAGCTCTCTCACGTCTCTTGTTAAAAGGGCACTAATCTAGGGGCGCCTGGGTGGCACAGCGGTTAGGCGTCTGCCTTCGGCTCAGGGCGTGATCCCAGCGATCTGGGATCGAGCCCCACATCAGGCTCTTCTGCTGTGAGCCTGCTTCTTCCTCTCCCACTCCCCCTGCTTGTGTTCCCTCTCTCACTGGCTGTCTCTATCTCTGTCAAATAAATAAAATCTTTAAAAAAAAATAAAAATAAAAATAAAAAAAATAAAAAATAAAAGGGCACTAATCTCATTCATGAGGGCTTCACCCTTATGACCTAGTGACCTCCCAAAGGTCCCACCTCCAAATACCACCAGAAGTTAGGGCTTGAACATTTGAATTTGGGGTGCGGGGGGGTGGGGGACACAAACATTCAGTCCATAGCAGAAGGGAATATTAGTGTTTTGCTGAAAGTGTCCCAATTTTAAACTACAAAGGAAACTCTGTTCTGTTCATTTTTGGTTCCTAGGATGGTCTTTACAGCTCAGACTTCCTTTCTCAGCCCCTTCCTGGATCCTGAGGGATTAACTATCCAGGACCTTTCAGGTGCTATGAATTAACTTGCCCCTTTTATGGATTAACTGAAACAAACATAACACTCTCTAACATCATCTGCCATTTATATAAGAGGAGATGTATTATTCACCTGTCACAATGAGGATGTGGTAAGAGTTAAGAAGAAATGTGTGAGAGTTTGTAGTTGCCTTGGCAGCCTGATGGGGTCTGCCAAGCAACCTCTTTTCTTGCCATTGCTATGGTTTTCAAAAATCTGACCTATAAATTTGAGAATGCATCTAAGAGAGTGAATTAGGGGATTGCTTTGATGAGAAAGTCAACGGCTCTCAGCTTCCTGACTGGAGTATCCAACACATTTCTTTGTGTCTGCCAGTTGTATAGCTGTGGCAGAAATGGAAAGATGGCCCTGGGCCCCTCACTTGGTGACCAGTCCTAGTCTATGATACAGCTGCTCTTCGATTCACCGGTAATCACTTGTAAACAAAATCAGGTTTCATTCATTTTTAGGGAGTGGGGGTATCTGAGATGTATTCCTGCCAACACAAAATGTCCCAGTGTCACACGTAAACAGGGGAAACAGAGAATAAAGACTACAAGGAACAGAGTTTCTGTCATTTATATTTGCTGGCCTATCACTGAGGCACTTCCTTCACTGCAAAGCCCAGGCTTCTTAGGGCAAAGAGCAGGGAAGTGTTTTCATACGAGGGTCTCAGTAGTGCAGAAGTGCTCATTCCCTTCTATCTCCGGCTGCCTTGCACTGATCCTCCTTAGAGTTCAAGTGCCTGAACTACTCAACCCCATTAGGTAACTGTACTCCTAGGACTTACGAGTGCCCAGGGTCCTGCCTAGAGATAATCTGCCTGGAACACCACCCTTCTAGGTGGAATGTTCCTTAGCCTCCAAATTCTTGCTATAATGACACTGGATTTGTGAGTTTGCCACAGTCTGCAGAAACTATTGTTAACTGACCATGCTCTTGCATCATTCCCTCAACATTTAAAGCTTGACGCTAGAGAATCTCGTTGGCTACACATGGGTCACAGGTCACTGCCCCGGCTCTGAGCTAAGGAGAGGATGGTCCACCCCTTTCAGTTCTGTAGAGAGAATCACCCCCCTCCTCTCTCAGGACTTTCCCCCAAAATAAGAAGGACATTCTTAGATTCCAAGCAGCCAAAATGACTAATGTTCATCAAGATTTAATTTTTTTAAATTTACTTTTCTATCCCATGCTTTCTAGGAGCAAACCTTACAGACAAAATTCAATGAGGATGGTAGAGAGAGGACAAAGGGAGAGTTGGCTTTCCCTTGCAAGAGTTAGGGAGTTAGTCACAAAGGCTTCCAGCAAGCGTGGAAAGGGAGGCACTGTTTCAAGTGAACATGAAGGCTCACTTCAATTATACCAAATTCTCCAACATATTTCCATTCTAATATAGGAGTCTCTTTTTATTTCATTGTCCCAGTTTTAGGAGAAGTCTAATAAAATTTCGAATTGAATTGATTGTAATTTGTCAAACCACAGAATGAAATTGGTTTTGACCATTCCAGTCCTAAGCCTCCAAGAGATAAGGTATTCTTTATTCACAGTCATAGAAAATTCCTCTCTTTCAGGTTGTTCGTCAAGCCAAGAATGTAGGTACTTGAATTGGTCAATCTCTTCAAAGCTATCTAGTGTCATTAGAATTAGTCATCCCGTGATGTTTAGTCCCCATTTGCCCATCTGATCTACACTTCATTTTTTTCCCTCTTTGCTCTTTGACACAGAAAAATGATCGTGTACTTTATCAATGAGGTGACCTTAACTTTACCGCTTCAGGTTGGGTCTGGACAATGAAATGCATGAAGGGGAAAATCAGATGAAGACATGGGGCAGTTTATTTCCCGACCCCCAACCTGCCAGACTCTGAGTTAGCAGTGGCTGGATTCTTCTACCAAAGTCCATAGTTCCTATCAGAAAACCTTACAGCTCCAGCTCCAACCATCCTTCTCTCTAGGTTCTAGTAATTGCACGTTGCTCTTTCAGGCATAGGGGGCAGTAAGGGATCTTGTAGTTCAAATCCCTAAGATTCTTGTTGATTTTTCTTAGCCCTGCCCACAATATTGTAAATAAGCCCTCTGTTAAACTCTCCTCAAAAATCCCACTTGAGTGTACCATCTCTTTCCTGCTGAGATCCCAGATGATACACACCCCAACCCATAGTTCTCAAATTCCTGTGGGCCTTTTTTCCATTCTAGGACATCAAACTACCCAGTCTACCAAATTCTTGCCCTTGATGTACGTTTCATTCCAGATCACCAGGGATAGCAACTTAATTGGCAGATTCCCAACTGTGTGCCCTGAACTTCCAGATTATCATCCCTGAATTCGAACTGAACTTTGACTGCTTTTAATTCTAATTGATTCAGATTGCCCCATATTTGTCACACTTTCCTAAGATACACCTGCATGTACTCATACCAGTATCTGCACTCGTCAGGATTCTTGTTTATAAATGACAGAAGGTAACACTGAATAACTTAAGCAAAAATAGTAATTTACTGGAAGAAAACTGACACAGAATTGACAGGAAAACTGGAAAATGATGTTCCAAAGAAAATAAAATGAGACAAAACAATCAGAACACCATCACCTCTACCCCTGATGCCACTGCCATGCTCATTGTCATCATAGGTGGCACCAATACCCCTGGACTTGAACCCTTCTGCCATTGACAACTCAACTCCACTGCAGCCGTCCCAATAACCTGTAACTTCATGGCAGTTCTTTCACTAGTCCATTGGCCCCAACATTTTCACATCAGCCACAGATCAACCCTGGTACCCTTCTTGGACTCAGAGCTCCGTTGCCTTTCCTGTCACCTCATTTTTGTTCATTTCTTTTCCTTTAAGGCATTCTAACATAAGACAATTTATTCTATTCTCTTTCTCTGGCAATAGAGTGAAATATAGCCTGAGTAGGTATTTGTAAATCAGGTGTTCATAAATTCATTATTCCTATCTAATTATTTAGATTTCTTTTTTAGATCCATTCAGTATTCACATGTCAGAATAAATGTCTGTTCTCATACAAAAGGCTTATTCAAATATTTGTGTCACACTAAGGCTTCCAACTTTTTCAATAGTGTGCGACACTGTTATATCAAGTTACCTTGGCAGGCCAACATTACTTCATTCTTAGTTTTTGCTATGTAAAAAAATTGAGGACGTATCTTCCTACTTCTTGATTCCAGGAAGAATCATTTAAAATGCCTCTCTAGGATATAAAAAGGTAAGGTGATTAGACACTATTAAATGGAATAATTTGAGGATATTTGCCAAAACACTTTCCCTCCTGATACTCTGTTATATCAAAGGCATTGCTGTGATTAGGTTAGAAGGTTTGCACAGAGCTTAAGGAACTTTTAGATACACAGGTGGTAGAGGTTTCGTCGACTTCCATTCTGATATTCAACGTTAAACCCTCTTTGATAGATTACAATGATGTCAACCTAAGTCCACCAAAGCCTTCAAAAGGGGGCCCACAATGAAGAAAGATGGAGCCTGGACTTAACATTTAGGTTCAAAGCCAAGGTCTACTGCTCATAGGAAGAGCACCGATTTTTGCTGATGTCGAATTCTTCCTGATCCAAGAGCCATTATGAGAACTGTGAAAATAGAGTCTTCCCACGAGAATAAACCAAAGAGCTATAACAATTGTAAATTCTTTAGCAGCAGATAACAATGGAGGTTCAGATTGTTCTCTCTTGGAAAATTCATTGTGACAGGTACGGGAGTCTGACCAGCAAGGCCATTCTGCTAAAGCAACTTGAGATGCAACTAATTTGAATATCAAAAAAAATTAAAGAAGGAGCTTCATTTATACCATTAAGCTGCTAAGGCAGATCATCTTTGTTAAATGAAACTTCTGCCCATAAAAGATTTCCCTCACAGTCACTTCTTATTCTTCATAGAGCCCTTCTGTCTTGGGAGGAGATGCCTGGCATGTGTACGATAAGGTGATACATATTTGGACTAGCGGATCGGTAAGGCCACCACTGTGCTGACAGGCAGATACACCAAAGTTCAAACCTCGAAGAGCAAAGTCATTGTCTTTTGTGCCTTTCTACCCACATTATGACTGCTGGCCTAAATCTGTCATATGGACATTATCTGCTGCAAAGACTGAATTGTCATTTGTTCGATGAGTATATTTTAAAGTTTCACCATGTGAGTCCTCATGGTTAAGTATAATAAGCACTAAGCTGGGAATGAGGAGACCAAGTTGATTCCCAGAGCTCATAAACATTTAATTATCTGTGCAAATATGGACAAACAAGTTACTCTCTTTAAACCTAGTCCTCATCTGTAAAACTCATAAAACGGAAAAGGCAAGGCCATTCTTGACTACAACCCAGGGTTACTATGAAGATCAAATGGGATAATGCATGTGACATTACATTGCAAATTGGATTAAACAATGTATAAATGTGAGAGACGACCTAATTCATCCTCAAATTTTAACTGGTGATTTTGGAATTGGCAAGTACTCATTTGAAATAATATTTCTCAGAGGAGTTTGGGGCCTCTTGATCATCAGTTCCCCAAGGCTTTTAGAAAGAGTCACAGGCTAACCCTCCACCACCACGCTCAGAGTATGAAAAGCCCATTTAGCTGTCATCCCTGCTCTTGGCAGACTTTCAGGGAATGCCAGCAAAAAGTCTGAAATTGGAACGGCAACCCACCAAGTACATCCAAATCTTTCATCAAACTGTGCCTAGTTTAGAAGCAATGTTATGTTAACATTACCCCCACCGTGGATTATTTCTAATGAAACCAATCTGCCAAGGTGAAATGAGACCATGTGTTACGGAGAAGCATAATTGGATTGACCTGAAAACTGAGTTTAAAAGTAAATATCCTTTCAATTAAAGATGAGCAGAAAGATTCCAGAAAATATCAAGACCTCTGACTCCTTTAAATCTGTGGCCTATCCCTTAGACCAAAATAATAATCAAATCTTTTAAGGTTTCTGAACGTAATTAGAACAGAAATTTGCAGTTCAGCTTATTGAGTCAGAGTCGCCTGATGGCTAAGCTCTCCTAATCGCAGGCTAGCAAACTTCAAATGCAGTGACAGCTCTTCCGAGCTAGCATGGTGCCATTCAGGATGTGGAAGATACCACATCCTGAACTTCTTTAAGTTCAACCCTCAAATTGTCATCATTTCCTTCCTCTCCTTCATTGCTGCCTCATCTTCTACTTCCCTTTGTAGCTACCTCCTGCCAGAGCCCAGCATTTTCTAGGCACCATAAGGGTTCTAGGAATATACAGGTGATTAAGAGATAAGCCTTGGCATTGATCTGCTCTCATTCCAGCCAACTCCCACACTCATTCTTTAAGTCTCCAGGTCAAATACCTCCTCAATGATGCTTATCTTAATGCTTAAGTCACCCAGAAAGACTTAAAATTTCCTTCTTTATGATTTAAATGCTCTTTGAACATAAGCCCATTCCAATATATATGTTGTATTCACTACAATTGTTAATTTACATAGTTCCTTGAAATCAATAATCAAGTCTTTCCATCTTTGTACCATGAGACACCACATAATATCTGGCACAAAATAGGTATTAAAAATATTTGTTGAGGGGCACCTGGGTGGCTCAGCCGTTAAGCGTCTGCCCTCGGCTCAGGTCATGATCCCAGGGTCCTGGGATTGAGCCCTGAATCAGACTCCCTGCTCAGCGGGAAGCCTGCTTCTCCCTCTCACATTCCTCTTGCTTCTGTTCCCTCTCTCGCTGTCTCTCTCTGTCAAATAAATAAATAAAATCTTTAAAAAATATATTTGTTGAATAAATCACTCTCCAATCCAATTATTCCCCAGTCACAAAACATTCATTTCTACCTCATGGTGGTTCTGCTTCCCAAGTCCCTTTTCTTTACTGCTGTCGGCGACCAACTTTGGCCCTCTGTCACCTTTTACTGTATCTATTCCAAGTACATTTCTCATATACTCTTCTTACATACCTCAGATTCATGTCTGTCCTACAGAATTATCGAAAGTACGTGTTTCAACCATCTTACTTCATTCATTAAATATTCTCTCCCAATTAGACAGTAAAAAGATATGGTCTAATTTGCATTCTCCAATCTATTTCTGCCCTCTCCTACCAAATTCCCTGTGATCCTAAATAATTTATGCATGTTTGATGTCTCTATGGCCTTGCTCATATGTCCCTTAATCTTAGTGGGCCTTTCTACCCATGTTGAAACCCCAACCTACCTTTAATAATTTAGCTTGAAGATCCCACAAAAATCACCAAGCACAGGCTAGTAAGAACCTCTTCTTTCAAACTTACTGAAGTAAATTGCCACAATCAAATCTAAAGGCAGAAATGGAACTAATATCGAAGGCTCCTAACTCTAGACGTTTTTATACTGGCCCTGTTGCCTTGCCTACAAACAGGATTTCCAAATGATGTGTAGTTCAGTGTGGAACACTTCTGAGAGTTAAAGAAGGCATGATGAACAATCACACTGTTAATAATCACACTCAGACAACAAGCGTAAAACAGGACCTATGGTCAACCTGCATCCGAGCCTCCTTCAGCTATGGCAAAATTTTATGGTCCCTGTTTAACAAAAAGCTCTATATTATCTAGGTTTTTCTCCTAATGACAGCCCATGGGATAATTAAGATGATTTGAGCCTTTAAAAAGTTATTTTGTGTTCTGGTTCCCTATTTTAAAACAATGATAACAATACACACACACACACGCACACACACATGCACACACAGGGTGCTTTGAATAAAGCTGTTTCCCTAGTAACTGCACAAGCTATTGTATACCAGGTATTTCCCGGGTTCTAGAGTCAGATACACCCATGTTAGTGTACACAATTGTATCACTTATTCTGTAAGCCTCACAATGAAGACAATGGGGCCTAATAGGACTTCTGGTTCATTCATTCTACAAATACTTGTTGTGTGCTTAACAAGTTTGAGATAGTGTGCTGGATACTGGGGATACAATGCTGAGCAATCCGCCGTGTTCCATTACAGTCTAGTCAGACAGACAGATGTGAAGCCCAAATGAACGTGCTATCCCAAGCCACACGAATGCTGCGATACTACGCTACCACATAAGACAAGACTCTGATCTATATTGTGAGGTCGTGAAAGGCTTAAGGATGTGATGTTTATCTTGTGAGCTTAAGAGTAAATGCAAACGAACTAGATAGAAGAGGAAAGGAAGTTTTTTCCAGGAACAGGGAATAGCATGTGCAAAAGCCCTGTGTCTATGTGGAACACAACCTAATCAAGAAACACAAGAAAGGCCCATGTGACAGAAGCACACAAAGTGAGGAAGGAAATGGTAGGTAATGGAGCTGGAGAGGGTGGCAGGGACCAGTACCAAAAAAAAAAAAAAAAAAAAGACTCTGTTGGTCATATTAAAGGTCTCTGTTTTTTGGCAAAGAACAATGTAATATTAAAGACTTTTAGGGGCGCCTGGGTGGCACAGCGGTTGGGCGTCTGCCTTCGGCTCAGGGCATGATCCTGGCGTTATGGGATCGAGCCCCACATCAGGCTCCTCCGCTATGAGCCTGCTTCTTCCTCTCCCACTCCCCCTGCTTGTGTTCCCTCTCTCGCTGGCTGTCTCTATCTCTGTCGAATAAATAAATAAAATCTTTAAAAAAAAATAAAGACTTTTAAGTAGATAGCTGACACAGGGAAGAGGAAGGAGAAGACTGGTACCCATAATTAGATTTGTGTTTGGAAAGGTCACTCCTGTTGTTGCATGAATTATGGGTTAGAAGAGGACCACAACACATGCAGGGAGACCAAATAGGAAGATCTTACTGTAACTCTGGGAAGCAGCAAGGGTTAAACAAGCATGGGATGAAGGCAGACAAAGTGCCAGAAGGAAAAAGAAAGAGGGGTAAAATTGACAGGCTTAGTGATAGTGGAGTAGATCAAAGATAATGGCAAAATTGACTCAACTTTCTGCCATTCTTTGAAATATCAAACACTACCAAAAAAGTGGGTTTAGGGAAATTTTATACATTGTCTTGGGTATCCTGAGTCTAAGGTGGCCTTGAAACACGTGGGTGGTGATATTGAATAGAAATTTGGATATAGGGGTGTCTGGGTGGCTCTATTGGTTAAGCATCTGCCTTCAGCTCAGGTCATGATCATGCTTAGCAGGGAGTCTGCTTCTCCCTCTCCCTCCACCCCTCCCACCCCAGCTTGTGCTCTATCTCTCAAATAAATAAGTAAATAAAATCTATTTTTAAAGAGAAATTTTGATATACAAGTGAAAGGCTCTGAGGTAGGAGCTGGACTAGAGCCTAAGTGGGAGGCTGTCCTTGGTTACATGCTAAAGGAAGCCACATAATCAATGAGATTCCTCAAAGAAAAGATAAAGAAGAAGAAAAAAGAAGAGGGGGTTCTTCAGATCAAGTCTTGAGAAACTTTAATATTTAATGGCAGGTTAGAAAAGCAACATGCAGGGCACCTGGGTGACTCAGTTGATTAAGCATCTGCCTTTGGCTCAGATCATGATCTCAGAGTCCTGGGATGGAGCCCTGTGTCAGGCTCCCTGCTGAGCAGGGAGTCTGCTTCTCCCTCTCTCTTTGCCCTTCCCCACCCACTCATGCTCTCTCTCTCTCTCTCAAATAAATAAGTAAAATCTTTAAAAAAAAAAAAAAAAAGGCAACATACTACAAAGAGAAAGAAGACTCAGCCAAAGATGAAGGAGGCAGTCCAAGCAGGTGTGGCATTTCAGAGTGACGGTGAAGGAGACAGGCCATGGTATCAAATACTGCTGAGGGGTCAAGAAAATGTGAACTAAAAAGTGGCCATTGGATTGAGTAGCATAAAGACCATTAGTGGACTTAGCGAGCTATGTCCGAGGAGTGAGAGGACAGAAGCCAGGTGCAGGGTACAGAGGAAACGGAGGCCCCAAGTGTAGACAGGTTTTGTTTTGTTTTGTTTTGTTTTGTTTTGTTTTGTTTTGTTTTCGAGAAGTTTGGCTCTGAAAATTGGAAAGGATTAGACCATTGGAAGAAAAATAGTAAGAAGAAGCTGTAAGAGAAGACATGTATAATATAAAAGGAATTTTAATTTAATTTAATTTTTTTTGCATGTTGATGAGAGTTAAGCATGTTTAACTATTTATGAAAAGATCTCACTGTGGGGACTCTTTGATAGTGTAAAGTCTCTGTGAAGACAGAAGAATGCAGAATCTAAAGCACAAGGGGAGGGTTTGACCTTAGGAGGAGGGACACCCCAATAATGTAACTGGAAGTAAAGTTGGGTTCTGCTCTTGGGCAGGTACAGACTTGCTAATCTGAGTTTAAAGATATTCCAATCTGATGGTTTCAATTGCCACTGAAAGTAAGAGAAGGAATCAAAAGCTCAGAGCAAAGGGGCTTGAAACATGCTCAAATGTTGGGGCAGAGTGATGGTGGTCATTGTAGAAGGTCGTTAAGAGAGTTGATGGGCCAGATGGAGGGCCTATATGAGGGATGATCATGAATGTTGTGACTCCACTGTGTCCCTGTCATGTGGCTTTCTCCAGGATCACCACACTGCTCAGACATAGATCTGGAAAAGCAGAAGGTAAGGTTAGGATTTTGCCATATCAATGTGAGACAATGGCAGGTGATCAAGAAAGTAGGAAGGGGAGAGGAGTGAGTCTGAGGACTGCCACTGAAGCTCTCTTTTTACATGTAGGTGTTACAGGCCCTTTTCCCGGTATCCCAGAGTTGCAATGAAGGCCAAAAGCTGAGGCCCCAATTACCACTTGTAAGCCACATTCTAAAGGGAGTGTCTACCACTGGCTGCCAACAACTGGGACCAGGCTCTTGTCTCCCTCCCTTTCCCTACCTCTACCACCAGGACTTACTAAGAGAGATAGAACAGACCCTAAGACCATGGGACTTCGTTCCTAACACCCATCACTACCACCAAACATACACAAACATCTACACACACCTCATCATTCTTAAAAAGAAAAGAATGAACAGATGAGGTGTACACTTTCTGGAGGATGCAGAAGTGGTCAAGAAGTTATGGTCTTTGCTCAAGAACATTAAAAAAAAAAAAGAGAGAGAGAGAGTCATAGAAGGTGACTTCCCCCCTCCCCCATGAGTTAGCTCCACTTCAACACATCAGTTACATCAGCCATACCTGTGACCTGTAACATGCAGGTAGCATGAGTTCACATGCAACAAGTGTTGCATAAGGAACTGTGTGCTTTGTTGAATAGCCCCATCCATTGTTGTTTTTCCCTTTCTTGGGCTTGTGTCCCTCTCTCATGCTTCTGAGTCAATAATTGTGTTTTCTTCCTTCCCAAACTCAGCAAGTGGAGCAGAGATATGGGCCAAGGGGTGGAAATGTCTAGCAAGATTCTCTCTTACAGCTGCTTTTCATCTGCAGCTCACATTTGCCCAGATTAACCAAGTGACGAATGCTCTCCCCACCTCCCCCTTTGCCAGTGTGGTGGGACAGAAGGTGACGCTGGTCCCCTTTTTGTCTTAAGGGAATTGAAGCTTCACTTCACAGATAGCAACTTGGTCCTTGGAGGCACAGGAGGTGTTACCTTTGGAAGACTTATGCTCAATATTTTCTGACTGCTAGTACGTCACCCCACTCCTGGATCTAGGGGACATGGCACCTCTCCCGGGCTCAGAAAAGAACAAGGGATTACTGCCAATATTTCAGTCCCACTGGTGTGATGAGATCTCACCTTAGTGCAAATCCATCACTGAGCTCCAAAGCAGTGACTTCCTCTCCCTTTTCCAAAACCAACACTTGACTATTTGATGAGTCATTGGTTCCCTGACATTTGTAGAATACGCTTGAACTGCTCCCAGCGGGAGGAAAATTATACTGTGATCATACCACAGTCTCGCTCTCCTTTGCCTTCCCTTCTTCTCCAGCCTCTACAAGTGAGGAATCTACAAGCTTCACAGTCAGAGCCTCTGGAGCTCCTCTCATCTAATTCAGCTGAATGAGCTGGTCTGTGGGCTTACAAAAAAGAAATGAGCTAGTTCTCTCACCAGCCTCACACAGGACCTGGATACTCAAGTTTATCCTTATAACTGAGAAATCTCAGAAGGAATATGATTGAACCAATTGCTAGATTAGTGTGGGTTATGTGTTTGTTCATTGCTGCACTTGAAGGGTGTAGGAGACCAGGTTAGAGTCAGTCAAAGGCCAGTAGGCACTGATGAGGGAGCCAGGCACTGGGAGGGAGTTAGTCGGAGAGTATGACTGTGAACCGGAAATAGATGAGATGAATTAATGGAGTTGGAAGTGTGGCGAAAAGAAGTTGAAACAAGAGCTTTGAGATGAAGCAGCGAATGATGGTAGAGGTGGAAGGAGGCTATGTCACTAAGACTGTTTTCTGAGTCTGGGATTGATTCATATACCTTAATCCGGAGAAGGACAAAACAACCAGCTCCTATGTGAGTCTGAACTCTTTCAATTATGTGTCAAATTCAAGCCCAAACTAGCCGAAGTAAAAAAGATGTTTGTTGGCCCATGTTACTGAAAAGGGTAGTTGTAATGCCTGCCTAACATGCTTGGCTTAGGCAGGGACCCAGGCTGTTTCTCTTTACCTCGCTCTGTGTCTACTATAACACACCATACCTGGACTAGTCTTCTCTCCAGGGAAAAAGAATATCCCGATCCAGCTTTGCATCCTCCAGGGTTCAAGTCTAGTAGGAAAGAGAATCTCCTTTCTGGACATTCCAGCCAAAGTCCCACTGGGTCTCATTGGTCTTGATTAGGTCACATGCCACTCAGAACCACACTGTGCCCAGGAAAAAACAAATCAAAATTGGTCAGATCTGAGTAACATGACCATAAAACTGGAGTGGATCCTTATCACTCAAATTGCATGAACTCAGAGAGGGATAAACAAAAGTGGTATCTTAGAAGGAGATTGCAGTGCTGCTACCCAAAGGGGTAGGGGTGGATCCCAGCAGCCAAAAACACTGCAAATGTTCCTCACAGGTTACTGAGTCTTTGTGATAATCTCTATATTCTGATAGCTTCAAAGATCAACAAAATAAGAGTCAATTAGATAGTCTGGTTTATGTGACAGTTTAAATTGTTTGGATTTTGTGTGTGTGTGTGTGTGTGTGTTTACAGTAGACATTGCTAACCTTCATGCCAGCTTTATCTCCATTATCTAATAGAATTCTTATAACAATCCCTTGAGGTGGGTGCTTCATTAACCCAATTTTACAGATAGGAAAGTGAGGTTTGGTGGAGTTAAGTGACTGTTGCAAGTTCTCATTGCTAATAAGTGGACGAGTCAATATTCTCAACCAAGCCAACCTAAGCTAGAGATCATGCTTGAAAGTTAAAAATCATAAAATCTGGCCCAGCGCTTTCTCTTTAGAGATTCTTAAGAGAAAATCCCTGGAGGACAAAATGTCTTGCCTATAGTCAGGCAGGGAAAATGTGTAAAAGAATCTATACAATTTAAAATCACATGTTAAGAGCTATGGTGCCCAGCTCACTGCTAAGAATCCCTTGTATTTATTTTGTCAAAATGTCACTGGGTTCTAGAATTTAGTCCATCTTGCTGGGTGAGTGAAGTCTCTCCAAACAGCCAACCAGGGAAGAAGAAATACAAAAGGAATAGAGGTCAAAAGGGAAGTGTAAGGAGAGATGAATATTGAAATGCCCATCATTGGCAACGGCCATGGGCAGCAAAAATCTAAAAGCAATTTATGTTATACATATTTGGTTAAGTAAGGTAATTTGAGGGGCACCTGGGTGGCGCAGTTGTTAAATGTCTGCCTTCGGCTCATGGCGTGATCCCAGCATTCTCGGATCGAGCCCCACATCCGGCTCCTCCGCTAGGAGCCTGCTTCTTCCTCTCCCACTCCCCCTGCTTGTGCTCTCTCTCTCGCTGGCTGTCTGTCTCTGTCAAGTAAATGGATAAAAATCTTAAAAAAAAAAAAGTAAGGTAATTTTATGTTCTTCTATCCCTATGAAAATCATTTAAAACTCCTTGTTCTTAGGCATTCATTCATCCTGGGACATTTATCAAGTTCTTAGTGGACAGTAGGAATACATCAATACATAATGGAGATTTTTAAATTTAAATTCAACTAGCCAGCCTACAGAACATCACTAGTAATGGAGATTATGATCCAAATAGCCCCAGCCAGAGAGAAACCAGTGGCAAACAACTCAATAAAAAGTGACAAGATAAATGTCATCTCTTACTTGGATAGATTGTGATGGAAACACAAAGATGGGAATATATAATCTTGACTTTGGAACAAACTATTGGTAAAGGTTATATAAAAAATTCTATATTTAAATTGAGTAGCCAAAAAAATTTAAAAACACTCAAATTAAGTAGACAAAGATCCAGAGATTAGAGGTGGAGTGGGATGTAGAGTTTAGAAACTCAAGATTATAAAATTCTAATCATTGAGTTAGGCTAGAGAGAGCCTCCAATTTGCTTTCCTTTTACGTTTGAGACAAGGCACGTAAGTCCAAACATTAGTGGCAGCATCAGATGAGAACCCTGGTTTCCAAATTTGTGATTTAACCTGGGACTTATCTTGCTCCTGATTCATTGAATCAGACATAATACTAGGTGCTGTATATTCATTATCTCTAGTTTTCACGATATTCAAAGAGGTACCTATGACCATCCCTATGTTACAAATGAGGTGGCCACAATGTGAGAAACATGTCAGAGAACCAGCACATGGTGGAGTCCAGACCTGAACCCACATCTGATTTCAAAGCCATACAGTCTTTCCTCATGATGCCGTTTCAAGCTATTTATGGGAAAGGGGACAGCGGAGAGGCTGGACTCATTTGACCAAGTGGGCAACTGAGTTTCAGTGAAGTAGGGGAACAGGACAGAAAAAAAAAAAAGAAAAAACCAAACCAAAACAAAACAAAACAAAAAAACAGAAATGGCTGGGGTGTTTTCATGGCCCAGAGTGGATGTTATCAACACAGAAAAGAAACAGCTCTCATTTCAGGACGCCAGAAGTCGTGAGTAAATTGCCGGCCTCTAGATTACCATTGGATCTTCATCTCAGCCCAGTTTTTCACCCATAATGAGATTATCTCAAACCGTGAAAAGAGAATAAGGTTCATGAGTCACTCATCTATCACTTGATGATAATGAGACCAGTGCTAGGTACTATGCAAAGTGCTCTGAATAGATAACGAGACAGCCACTTTGGAGATGCGGGAGATAAAGAGATTACAGTACAACACTGGTTGAAGTTACTACCGCAATGGCAAAAAAAGCCCTATGGAAGGAAAGAGATGAAAGATTATTGAAGATTATTAAATGAGTTATTTAAAATGGCAATGCTTTTCCAAAGGCAAACTATAACAGAAATGTAAAATAATGTAAACCAGCTCCTCATGGTTTGCCCAAGACTTTCCTGGTTTTAGTACTGACAGTCCTTCAATCCAAGACATCTGGTCACCCTACATGGGGGGGGGGGGGAGGGTCAAAGTCAAATGCCTAAAGACAAGCAAAGCAAATTAATGTAATAAGGCAAGTTGGAGAAAAACAAATGTACAAACACAATAAAAAAATGGAACTTGTACTCCACCTAGAATGGAAAGAACAATGGGAAGGGTGGTGATCCAAAGCAACAGTTAGGAACTATCCAGCCAGTCACCTGTTTCTATCTGGCCAAAAAACTAAGAACAGTGAAAATTTTTCATGGTTGGGAAAAAACCCAAAGAACAATATTTCTTGATGCATGAAAATGAAATGAAATTCAAATTTCAGTGTCCACAATAAAATTTAGTGGAACAAACCAAAGGTCTTTCACTGATGTAGTGCCCATGGCTCCTTTTACACTACGATGGCAGAAATGAGTAATTAGAGACTGGATGGCAAAACCTTTTATGGAAAATATTTATTTGCCAACCCCTGTTCTAGAGAATGATTGCCCTAAGGGCAGCCAAATAGGCTTCCACTGATTGTTGACAGAAACAATAGTTTACAAGGACTAACTAAAAAATTCTTAACATTTTAAGAGAAGTCAAAAAGCTGGATTTTTATGTGAAATTTATTGATTTTCAAATTTGGCATCTAACTCATTTTTTTAAAATATCCCATGGATACAACGAAGCAATCTGTGCTTTGCGTGCAGCCTTCAGGCTACCATTTTGCAAAGTGTGAAGTACATAATGTGTTCCATGCTAACACTTACCCCAAGAGGTACTTCTAGTAGTTCCTTAATTTGAAGGCAAATCTACTACCCCTGACTCTATCAATTACTTTCAATTTCAAATTTGTTTGCCTTGCAACTCCTTTACCCACTAGTGCCTTTCCAGGATTATCAAATCTTCTCAACAGCCCATAAAGTTTTTTCCCATTCCAAATAGAATCAAATCCTCCCTCAACTCTACCCCAGACTGCACTACTGTCTATTTATCCTATTTCTTATTTCTTCAAAGAGTAGTCTCTCCTCGCTGCCTGCAGTATACTCTTCCATTCTCTCCTCAACCCAGTGCATTCGGTGGTTTTTCAGGCCACTTCATTGAATGTGCTTCCAGGAAGGTCACAGATGACCACCTTCTTTCAAAATTCAATGGATGTTTTCAAATTCCCATATAACTGCTCTCTGGCATTTGATGTCACTGACCACTCTCTTCATTTTGAAAGTGTCTTTCTCCTTGGGTTTCATAATACCCACTGTTTCCTACTTCTCACGCTGCTCTTTCCATGTTTTCTTTTTTCCTAGCTTGATTTTGTTCAACACCTGGCACGTAGCAAGCATGGTGCTAAGCGTTTCCCAAATGTAGCTGCCATATATCTCACTGCTCAAGAAGTAAAACTTTACTTCCCTAAAATAAATTTCATTTCTAATTTGTGTATCCAGCTTACATGGCTTAGTCATGTTTTCATTCAGTCTTTCTTGAGGTTCCCATCATCCCCCCCAGGGTCATACCAGAATCTAATAAGTGAAAAATGATATGAGAAGCTCAATTGGCATGCATGTCTTCACTGTGCATGTGTCTAGGGCCTTTGAGGTTTGCTGATCTCCTGTTTCTAAGTTCCGGCCAGGACCCCCAGGGCCTAGGGTCCCAGCTCCCCAAAAGGATCACATAGCACATCCTGGAGTGTAACCACATGCTCAGACCCACAGACTTCTCTCCAATTCTGAATCTGAGGAAAGGATCCCCCCCGCCTTGGCACTGTAAAGGCTATATCTTTTCACTTCTTCAGTGGATTCCTCTTTCACAAAAGACATGAAATCCATTAATTTCAGACTGCTTCTGCTTCCCAACCCTACTCTGCAAAAAGACCCAAAGCCAAGAAAATACTTTAAAAGGGTATGTCTACCTTGGTGGGAAATGGACATAAAAATGAAGGGAAAAATTTACCAAATTATGTTTCAGCGAGATTTCCTGCCATGATTCTTACATCAATTCTGAGAAATAGGTGTAATTATCACTGTTTTACAGATGAAAACATTTAGAGTTTATGTTGCCCAATACCATGTAAGTGCAAATCTCCAGCTTTAAAAAGAAAAAATGGTTGTATTATTTATTTGAGAGAGAGAGTGCAAGTGGGGGAAAGGGCAGAGGGAGAAGGAGAAAATCTCAAGCGGACTCCCCAGTCAGCGCAGAGATCCCACTTGGGGCTCGCCATCTCGACCCTGAGATCATGACCTGAGCCGAAATCAAGATCATGACCTGAGCCGAAATCGACTGCACCGCCCAGGCACCCTGGCAAATCTCCAGCTTTGAACCATGGCCTGATATGGCCTGTCCCCTTGCCTCCAGCCTGAAATGCTGGTGGTCTTCCTTTTCCAGAATGCTTCAGAAGGTCTCGAGGATTCAATTGCTCAATGGAACACTGATCAGCACTTGAGCCTTTGTGGGAGGAACTACCCAAGGCAGGGAAGGAGCCACCTGAAGGAATTCAAGAGAGCGGGGCCCAGTGTCACACAAGTACTGGAGTTTTGCCTGCTCCCAATAGCCAGAGTGCAAAATTTCATAGGGCAGGGGCATCATTTCCATTTTTATATTCCAGCCAAAACTGAATATCCCTGCCAAGAGGGGGCAAGAACACGTGCTTCCTAGAAATGCAGCCCAAACAGGAACTCCCGCCACTCTCGGTGGGGCCTCCAGCAGTGCTCTATTTACCCCAGCCTACAAACTCAAACATCTAAATCTGGTTCCTCACTGTCCCATCCAGTCCCTCCGCTCAGAGCCATGGGAGAATTCCCATTGCCTTTACCACTTCCCACCCACAAGGCAGCCCGGTCCTGACTCAGCAAAGACATAGTGAGAGACAGTTGAAGTGAGAGAAATCCAAATAGGAGGAATCATCTGGACTTCACCATAGCCACCCTCTTCCCAACTGCCACAAGGAATAATGGGCACTGGATTGGGGGGCTGTGGCTCGTGGGCAGTATACAAACCCAACTGGCCCCAAACATTACTTTTGTTCAGAGATTTTTTTTTTTTTTTAAGTCAACTCTCCCAAAAACAATTCCGAATGTTTTTGCTCTTGGGAAACTATGTGGCTGCTTTCCTGGTTTACACTATTTACAATGAGCTCATTTTAGAGAGGCAATTTCTGAATCCATCCGCTAACACAGGACCACCATGCTAGCGAGCCGTTGGCAACTTGCTCAATGAAAGCATGAATGGACTAAGGGCTCAATATAAAAAATAACAAATACCCAACTTAAAATAGTCTTTCAGGCCTCATTTTAATAGAGCCCCTGTCCATTCAGGGACTTTTGTAAATAACCCCACAATTAATGACATGTGTTTATCGGCAAAGCCACTCACCTGAAATACAGAGTGGCTGATGTTCTCTCTGGGGATGAAGTTTATTTATGAGAAAGAAAGATTTGACCTAAGGATAAAAATAGAGCAGCAGTACTCAACTAAATTTGCAATTGCTCACCCTAAAAGCCTTGAGCATAACCTATTTTGAGAAGAGTTCAATTTGAGGTGATCTAGAAATCTAGCTAAGCAAGGAGATTGCAACTATTGCCACTATTAA
Organism: Ursus arctos; assembly: GCF_023065955.2. Taxonomy (NCBI): domain Eukaryota; kingdom Metazoa; phylum Chordata; class Mammalia; order Carnivora; family Ursidae; genus Ursus; species Ursus arctos. The sequence goes on from NW_026623078.1 coordinate 67,578,887, forward strand.
CAAAAGCCAGAATTGACCTTTCTCTTATAATGTTACTGTTGGGAAACAGCATTAGGGACCTTACGAGGTATCAGGTGTATTTTCTGCGGAATTCCGGTTAGAGCACACTATGTAATTGTTGCATATCTATGCCAACCTACTGAAATCGTAAATCAGATTCTATCACACTTCTGCCTGACACTTATTTCCCACTGCACTTAGAACCGAATCCAAATGCCTCAGTGGGCCTCTAAGGATCTACTCGCCTTGTCCTTATCAACCTTGCTGCTGTGCTCAGATACACCTGTCTCCTTTCAGATCCTCACACGTTTCAAGACCTTTCCCACCCCCAGTCCTTGGCCCTGCTCTTCTCTCAGTCCCTGTGCCTCTCATCCTCCAAGTCTCGGTTGTAATGTCATCTACAAGGCTCTTCTCTTTCTAGCCCCTTGTCCCTCTGCACCTAATTCCTTCACAGCACATACACACCCATGACATCTGAGACCACATCTATCTTTTTACAGTGTTATCCCCAATAGCAAGTAAATGTACCGGCATGTAGCAAGTAATCAATACATCATTATTGACTATTAAACGAATAATGAGGGGCACCTGGGTGGCTCAGTTGTTAAGCGTCTACCTTCAGCCCAGGGCGTGATCCCAGGGTCCTAGGATCGAGCCCCACCTCGAGCCCCTGCTCTGCTGGGAGCCTACATCTTCCTCTCCCACTCCCCCTGCTTGTGTTCCCTCTCTCACTGGCTGGCTGTCTCTGTCAAATAAATAAATAAATAAATAAAATCTTTTTTAAAAAATGAAAAATGAGTCATATTCCAGTTCATTTCTACCATAGTTTCATACTAGCCCAAACTACAAGGCCCAATGCACACATTCTTCCCCATTGCCATCCTCATTTTTCTCTTTTCCATAAAATCTTCCCTGAGCTCCTCATTTTTCAGTGTTTAGACACAAGGCATATGAAGGGCCAGAGACGTGCCTGGAACATAGTGGGTGCTCAGTAAATCCAACAGTCTTTAGAGTCGTGTTCACTTCTTCCCAGGGATTCCAACAGCTGGTTTCCAATCATCACTTTTTTCTCTTACCGCCTTTGTGATGTTTCCCACATCCCAGGAAAATCTCTCCTACTTCTGTTGTAATGTGTTTTTTATTTGACACAGTGTCTTCTTTCTTAAACAAATTTATTTTTAAAGGGAACTTTATAGAAATTAAACACCCATTTCACTGGCCATAAAAGAGGCAACTGTAAAAATTAACGTAATGAAAACAAAGCAATATGCTGGCCTTTTTTTTTTTTTTAAAGGGGGATTAGCAACTATTAGAGATACGAGGACACTAATGTGATCCTTTTTCTAAGACACAATCAGAAGAGCTGAAAATCTCTGAATGACTTTCTCATTCTGTGCTTCATTACTTAAAACTGTGTCCATCTACCATCACCCACCTACCATTCAGACCCCTGTCATACTGTATTATTACTAACACTTTTCACTTGGCATTTATTATTTTCTACCTGAATGGGTTAATTACACTTTTGCAGCTAAACCCCATCCCACTGTCTTATTTCTCTTTCTACCCTCCATAGTTCTTAGGTTGACCTTATACGGAATATATGCTTAAGACAGTCTCAGTTGAGTTTAATACTTAGGGCTTTGAACCAACTTATCAAAAGAACCTACTCCTCCAAAAGTCAAATATTTTTTTTTTAAGATTTTATTTATTTATTCGACAGAGATAGAGACAGCCAGCGAGAGAGGGAACACAAGCAGGGGGAGTGGGAGAGGAAGAAGCAGGCTCATAGCGGAGGAGCCTGATGTGGGGCTCGATCCCATAACGCCAGGATCACGCCCTGAGCCGAAGGCAGACGCTTAACCGCTGTGCCACCCAGGCGCCCCATAAAGTCAAAATATTTCTAAAAGAGATTGGTGAGAGAGGGTATTCAGGAGGTCTTGTTCCTCTGGTCCTCTGCCCTCCCGATTTCCCAGAGATGTGTACCTAAACTATTTCATCCAGGCCACTGTGGTTGAATATCATGGATGTTCCTTTGACTATATGCATTCTATTCAGCGAGGAAGAGGGCTCAATACAAAAAAAAAAAAAAAAAAGCGTACCTTTCATGCATGAATATACCAGAAGCAAATACATTTGTAAGTGAAACGAAGGCCAAATAAACCAGAAGAAAACTGAATGTGTGATTTATTATACTTAGGATTGGTCTATAAGGCTTAAATATGTCCGTCATAATTAACAGTAAATGGGTGCAACTTTACAAAATCAGCATTTCGATACAGTACAGGACTAAATGTGGCAACTGTGCATTGGAAAATTAATATTTCCTCAATGCAAATACCAAATTTGCAGCACCATTTAGAAGCGTCCACTAAAAATGCAAGCTGCAGTATTTATTACAAGCTCTACTCAAAACACAAGACTACCTAAATCAAGCATTAGAGGCAAACAGTGGAGTCATTCAGGAGTACTATGTCAGATTTGGTACAGGATTAAAATACTAACATTTTTTTTAATGTCCAGGTTTCAAATTAATAAATACAAAAACAATATAAAAATATACACCAGTTGATAAGACTGCGCTGCAGACGATGAGGGAGTTAGATCTCACTCTCATATGTATGCAGGTATGTCTTTAGTGTCAGAATTTCTGGATAGCTGCGGCTCGTCTTCCGGAAGAAATCCAGACTGGTGAGCTGTTCGATGTCCCGCACGCGAGCTGTGTGCATCTTTATGAGTTCTTCCACCCACTGTGACTCGTCCTCTGAGCTCTGCAGTGGAAACAGGATACAATCAGAGCCAGACTTTTCCAGAGGAGGTTCTCCAAACGGTCAGTTTGCTTCAAGTCCGCAAATGAGCCAGCCCTCCATACCCCTGCACCCAGAGCCAGTGTGTCTGATTCCTTCCTGGCCTCCCCGGCCGCTCTACCACATTCCTGTTGGGAACGTGCCACGAATACCTGCCCTCGGCTGTAAACGTTTTCAACAGCAATTAGCTGTACCAAATAAATGAGACATGTGGTGTGAAAGGGCATTTGACTCAATAGGTTTTCAGAGCATAAATCAAAACTACAAAAACCAAAGGCCCTGGAGAACTCAGCAATGTGTTTCTTTACCCGCTGTTGTCAAACTGCACAGGGGAGCACAGAGCACAAGTCATTTGGAATGTTCTTCTGGCTCCTAAGGAAAGTGAAGAGCTCATGCCCAATGCATAAAATGTCATGCATGTGTTCCCAGCCTTTTGGAAGAACCCGCAATATCAAGTACGTCGTCTATCAAATTGTAATGAATTGAAATTTGAATAATGAGTTCAACTGAAAGCAGCTCAGTAGCTACACTGGCATTTTGGAGCCCAAGGGGCTGGGATTGCGGCTTTATGACTTTCTGGATAGGAGACCTTGGCCAAGCTACTTAACCTCTCTAGGCTTTCTCCATTGGTTCACAAGGAAAATAATGCTTACTTCAGCAGCTCCCCAGACAGTAGAAAGAAAAAGAGAAGAGAAAAAGGGGGGACAAAAGATAATGAAACAAAGTCATGGAAAAGAGAAAGGAAATTTCTTTCTGTCTTAGCTACTTGCCACGATGGCCTCATTGGCACAAATTCCAATGAAAGACATCCAGATGTCTTATGTGTATCTAAGTATGAAACTAAAAATAATTCAAGAGGAGTAGTCCTTTACATTTTAAAAATATCTTTTTTCACTTTTGTAGGAAGTCGAGAGAAAGAATGAGATCTGAGAGCCCTGAGAATTCTGGGGGAAATGCCTACCTTCATTAGCAGACCTGAGGCAGGAGGGCCTTTGCAAATAATTTCATTCCCAAACGCCCCCAGAATTGGCATGGCTCCCAAGAGCCATTCTACAAGTTGAAGGGTGGCTGTGTGTCTGAGGGCTGAGTATGTTCAGAAATGCCCTCGCCCAGCTCCTTCACCGCTCGTGGTCTCAATGAACTCCCCACCAAAGCCTGAGAACCTGCAGAGGGTTTTCTCGGAAAGCTCCAACCCACACAGACCTGGACAGGGAGCTACAGCAGCTTCTGCCGGTGCTAAATATGTACCACGAGGGTGTTGGCTCAGGAAACTGATGCCTGGCCATCCCGGGCAAAATGAAGAAATAGGAAGAAATTGCTTTGCCGGCTGGGGAAGTAAGGATTTTAACCCTCCATGCCCCACCCTCCTAACCCAAGCTAACCAAGTTCTCCGCGATTCACAGGAAGAGACAGACCTAAATATAACTTTGCCCACAACGGTGCTGACCAATCCTCACTGTGACCATATAATTAACGAAGTAGGAGGTCTCCAAATGGATCGGGACCCCCTCAGAGTAAGCACAAAGCTATATTTTGGGAGAATTTTCATATTCAACTCTTTGATCTTTTAGGGGTCTAATTTTTCTTTTGTCAATGCAGTCATTTGAACGTATAGACAAAGGGGTTAAATTTTAAATAGTGGCCAGCTGGGATTATAAGAATTCAAAGAAAAAAAAATTGTCTTTTGCTATTTCTTTCCTTGGGAAGTAATTTGCCAATTTCATTTGAAGGACATTTTCTTCTGGTTCTCACATGCGAGAATCTCGCCTGCCACTAGTCATTAGGAAATACTGGCCACGCAACACGGGACGAAAATATCTTCTGCCTGACGCGAGCTGGCAATCCACAAAGTCTTTGCTGGGGGAGACTCTGGTGTGAAACGCAAAACTAATAACATGCAAATACAAGTTCACGCTCACCAAGGGAAGGGAAGGAAACACTTCAAAAATAAATAATTTAGAAGATGAATGCAAACAAAAAAGCCCACCCAACAACCTGCTTATTGTCTTTCTTGCTACGGACATTTACTTTTCAACGGTCTTTTCCTCCTGACTTTCTCCTAAGTTTGTGAATTCAAGCCCCAGTAGTTATAAGGTGACCTTCAAAGCAAGGACAGGTGTCTGTGTAGGCAGAAGAAGACACATGCTCACCATGAACCCTACAAGAAATACCTCTAAGTTCTAAGCAGAGTCAGGAGCCAGGGAGGGGAGGAAGACCTGTGAGGACGTCTGTGGATTTCCTTTGTCAGTTCTACAATCTGGGATGACTGAAGAATGCCTTTGAACTGACTGTCCCAGCACCAAATTCCCCTAATGACAGAGAAACTTGAACATATACTCCCCAGGAATCTAGGTGCACCTTAAGTGGCCTACTACCAGTCTGGAATGTCTTTGTAGTCTTCTGTCTTAAAAATGCGTGGCAATTTAGAATTTCACTCCATAACATATGGGTTAAGATTTTTGCAAAAATTTTCACCTCCCCATAAGTCTTTAGTAAAACTGAAGTCCAAAAAAAAGTATATCATGCTTTACAGAGGCATTACGTCTCCCGGCTACACCACTGGCTACTCTCATGGTTGTGAATAATCAAAATGGAGAAGGACAAGCCAATAAGTTGACGACAGCCTGCCTTTCACTTGCAGTTCCCCTGCTTCTCCACCTCCCATCAAATTATTGACAAGATCTTATTGATCCTTCAGTATAATACTGCTGCCTCCTACCCTCTTTTTTTAAATTTCCAAGACTATCACCTCATTTCCGGTTCTGTGACCTCAATCCTGTGAATCTTGCCAAAGCACTTTGAGCGCCATGCTTGACCCCTTCCAGCTTAAATTTATCTCCCTAAAGCAGAGCCCCAAATGCTGCTCTTATGAGTCAGCATTTTCCATGGCTACCTAATGCCTGTGCGATTGGAAAAGTTTCTAAGGTCCCAAGGTTCTGCTACGGAAATCTGATAAACTTTAAAGAGGATGGGCTTTTGAAGTCAGAAGCCTTGAATCTAAAGTTCTGCTCTCCTACTAACTAACTGGGTAACAATGTATCATACTTTTCCTTTATTACCTATAGTTTTCAAAACAGTTAATGAAACAGGAGTAGGGGAAAGGACATACGTGCCTGCCTGGTAGAGTAAAGCGATGGTTAGAAATAATCTGTATGCAGGACCTGCACGGTTCTGGGCAGGCAACACGGACTCAGAAAATAGTGGCAATTATTACCTCTGCCACTATGGCTACTATTACTATGACTTTTATTTTGAATCTTTTAAACCTTATGTCCCACTGTTACCCTCATTCCCAACATTCTGGTCAAGCTTCATTAGCTTTCGTGGCCATATTTCAAATTTCCATTTTTTCCCCCATATTACTTTCCTGTATTCACCCACGGCTGAAGCCACAGTCCAATAGCTACCTTGCCCATGAAGCCAATAATCTCCAGCGAAGCGATTTTTTTTAATTCAATTAAGCCAACGTATAGTACATCATTAGTTTTTGACGTAGCATTCAATGAATCATTAGTTGAGTATAACACCCAGTGTTCATTCTTATGGCTCTTTGCCTTTTGTAGCAGTTTCTGCACCTGTTGGATTCGCTGGAGCCCACGGCAGATCCCTAGAGTAGGAAGTATGTTTAACAGACTGCTCTTTCTCCCAGAGTGCCTTACACAATTTAGGAACTGGGTAGGACTTGTGAGTAAAACCCTCTTTGGTAGACTATATACATCCCTGCCCCTTCTATTCTATAAAGCAAAACCATGGGGACTATTACTTCCAAAACCAATCTTGGAGCACAGCTTTTCTTTCACATTGAAGAGATCTGGGGAAGTGATGTGATCTGTGTAGGCAAAATGCGTACAGGGCCAGGAGCCCAGTGCCTGGCTCCCACCCCCGCCCAGGGCTTTCTCGTGACGCCTTCCTGCTCCACAGACAAGTCATCTGTGCTATTTGAGAATGGGGTGACCTGTCACAACTGCCCTCATAACTTGTAGCAGGTGAAAACTATGATTTATAAAGTATATATGCCTGTGTGTGTGTATCTTTAAAAAACGTTTTTATTATAGACATTTTCAAACATCCACAAAAGTCGAGCCTAATATAAAGAACTCCTGTGAATTCTTACCTAGTTTCAACAATTATCACAATGTTGCTCCTTTTTTCCTTTACCAAGTATATCTCTTGCAAAACCAAAAACATTTGGGCACTTTGATCATTTGACAAAATCGAACACATAATGAGAACTACAATAAATAAATACACACACACACACACACATACACACACACACACACACACACACACCCATGCTCCTCCTCCCCACACCCTTACACTGAAAATTAAAAAGCCATTCAAACACAAAGTTCCCAGGTGATAAGCAAAGTTTTTTGGGTCTTTTCTTCTTTCTACTTGGCTACACCGTATAGTCCAAATGTAAGAGTTTACCAGTGGGAATTTAAATTGCAAAACAAAGATGACTCGTGTTAAAGGACTCTGTCCTTGAACTCACGTTGCAGCTCTCCTCATTGTCCGGTCTGTGAGGCAGGATAAAGGAGGAGACGGAGAGGGGGCCGTCACACTTGTCGGCGGGCTGGGTGAAATCCAGGCAGCTGGTGACGATGCTGTAGTAGTGGGTGGGCACGGGAACAGAACTGCCCTCCACGTACCTGCAGCGGGAGGGAAAAGTAGAATGACCGCTGAGGTAGCAGCTTTCTTTTGCAAATGGTGACCGATGAGTATCACCCAAGTCACTAAAATTAATTCCCATTCAACTGAATCATTTTCCACGTCTAAGCACTAGCCTACTTCTGTATTTTGAACATAATGCTTTTCTGCCTGAAATCGCCTCTTTCTCTTGACCTGAAGGAGTGAAAATGATATTCCAGGTAATGAGCACAGCTTGAACCAAGACTTAGAGGCGGGACATGATGAAGCGATCAAGATAGCAGAAAGTAAGGCTCGAAGAGTCAATAAAAATCCATAATTTGGAGCGCCTGGCGGGGGCTCAGTCCATTAAGCGTCTGCCTTCGGCTCAGGTCATGATCCCAGTGTCGTGGGATCGAGCCCCATCTGGAGCTCCCTGCCCTGCCTCTCCTCCCCGCTTATGCTTTCTCTCTCTCCCTCTCTCTCTCTCAAATAAATAAATAAAATCTTTTTTTTTTTAAAAAAAGCCATAATTTGGCGGCTTCTGAGGGCCAAGTTGTGGGACTTGGGCATTATTGTTTAGGGAGTAAGACCTCATCGAAAGTTTCTGTGCGAGGAAGAGTCATCATGAGATCCCACGTTTCAGGAAGATAGCTTGCACAGAATTGTGTGAAGTGGACCTGAGGGAGAGACCTGGAGCTAGGGGAATAATAAGCCCTTTCAAACCACAATGAGATGGGGACTTGGTACGGAGGCATTTACTCAAGGAAATACTAAGGGCTGATGAGTTAGTGACGAACTTAGAAATTAAAAAAAAAAAAATCTTTTCCAGCAAATTGAAGTACAGAAACTCATAATTCCTTACCTGGTTTTCTATTATCTTAATTTTAATCATTTTTCAAAATATACAAATGAAATGATAACTTAATTTTGGCTAAAAAATATAATAATGATCAGCAATAAAATAAATGTACAATTAAGATGAAATGTCTCTTATGGATGACAAAAAAGGAGTAAGACAACCCCTATTTTATTAATTGTATATATGAAAAAGATAGCTTTTTATTCCTACTTATCTATAAAGCACAATTAAACCTTCTCATATTTTGTTCCACTCTCTGTCTCATGCACGTATAAAATTAAATGACTTCTAATGAGCAGCTGGCTCTGTTGGTTAAGCAATCGACTTTTGATTTCAGCTCAGGTCATGACCTCAGGGTCCTGAGATCAAGCCCCATGGTGGGCTCCCTGATCAGTGGGGAGCCTGCTTCAGGATTTTCTCTCTCCCTCTGCTCCCCCCTTCATGTGCTCTTTCTCTCTAATAAATAAATAAATCTTAAAAAAAAAAAATGACTTCTTACGAATTTGTTGTATTTGTATCTTCTTGCTTTCCCCACCAAACTTTAGGTTCCTTCTGAGCAAGTATGCCTTATCCTTTTTATCTCTGCAACAGTATCACGAAGAAGGATAGAAACAACTAGATTTGACCAAGTCTATATGGAATTTCCTATTAAGATATACTGACCCCCGGGCACCTGAGTGGCTCAGTTGGTTAAGCATCTGCGTTTAGCTCAGGTCATGATCTCAGGGTCCTGGGATCAAACCCTGTGTCGGGCTCCCTGCTTAGTGCGGAGCCTGGTTCTCCCTCTCCCTTCACCCCTCCCCCTCTGTTTGTGCTCTGTCTCTTGCTTTCTCTTTCTCAAATAAAGTCTTAAAAAAAAAAAAAAAAGATATACTGACCCAGAAAATCTAAGTGATTCCAAAAGTACCCCCCCTAAAAAAAATGGAGATGAGGGAAAATTATCGTCTTTCCACTGAAGAACTGTTAAAGAATAAATGACAAATTTAAAAAAAAATTTTTTTGGTACATTTCTCTCATGGAATGAAAAAGTGCATTTATTTACCACAAAACTCCATTCCATTCCAACCGCCATTACCACGTTTAATCAAAGGTCCAAAAGCACTGAAGAAATCACAAGGAGATTCAAAGAGCGAAAGATTTCAGGGGTATCGGCTCTTCTCGAGCGCGTAAATATTTGAAAAAGAGCCCTGAGTGAGCTCTGAGAATTTAAAAGCGCACACTGAAATGACAAACTTACTGTTTGATTTTGTCCTGTGTGTCATGTAAGCCATCATAGTCATAGTCAAAAATTGGTCCACTTATCACATTAACTCCATTTCTTTCTGAAGCATATTTCTTCACCAATACCCTTTGGAAATAATTCCAGATTCCTGTGGGGGGGAAAAATCCATTCTTCGTGAACAAAAACTCCTTGCAGTGGTCAAATTCTCATTAGGATGCATTCTATGAGCCAAATGTCCCAAGCCAAGAGACAGTAGAGCTGTTGCAATTCTTGAAAAGAATTCGCCCTGAAGTACAAGCTGTGTGTGTGTCGTTTATGAACCAGCAAAGAAAAAGTTCGGAGACACTGGTGGGGGAGTTTAGCTCACCTAGTCCAATAAGTCAGGGAAGGGTTCCTCACTGACATGGCTCCTGAGCTGAGATCTGAAGGATAAGTGGGTGTTTTCTAGGCAAAGGGACGGAAACACAACAGGCAAGGGGAGCCATGTGTGCACAGGAGGAAGTACAGTGTTTGTGAGAAACTGAAGAAAGGTCTTAGTCTACCTTTTCTTCCTTCATGATTTCATAGACATGCTTATTTCCAAGTTTGTGTCTCTAGCCCTGACCCTACCAAGGAGCTCCAGACATGTTTTCCAACCAGGCATTTCATGGTCCTCTTGAATACCTAATAATCATGGCTAGCAAAAAATTATCCCAAGAGAATCCTTGGTCTTCGTTCCCAACCCTGCTCTAACTCCCAGCTTCTCTGTCGGTTAATGGCACTCACTCACTCACATGTTCAGGTCCAAATCCTAGGAGTCATTCCTGATGTGGCTCCTTCTTTCATATTCACGTGAACAAGCCCTGCCAGGGTTACCTCCCTCATCCTCTCCCACCAGCCAAATCTGACCACCTCTCACCGTCTTCACGGCATCCATCCTGTCTCAGCTACTATCTTCTGCACAAGGAACTACCGCAGAAGACTACTTCCCAGGTCCCAGTGAGAAACTCTTACTTCGCCACAGCCCATTAAGGTTTAACTTAACTACACTCTACTCTACATGGGGTTGTGAGGTTCAGGCTGTTATCACTTCTTATCTCCCCTTATTAAAAAGCACTTGGCTGTTTTTCTCACGGTGCTTCTACTGTTCTTTATACCTTCTGATACTCTATTCTGAACGAGAAAGACAGAGCAGCCTACCAGAGCCAAAATGCCACAGATATTTGTAGGAGAGAAAGAAGGACAGTGGGAGAGAAGTTTAAATGTGAAGCATATAAATTGGAAAGGCAGAGAGGGAAAGAAATAACAATGAGAACAGTCAAAAGGCCAAACCCACAGACATGTGGCATGTGAAAACACCATTCCCCTAGGGAAGAACAGCGGGCCCTCTGTGAAAGGCCTCTTGCCATGCCAGCCTCGGGGTGGTACCGTGTGTCTCCTTTATTACTGCTTGGTCAAAAAAGCGTTAGTACAGAATAAAGAAATCCAGGAAACTTTGATTTGTGGAAATTAAATGAAGATGCATTCCATGTAATATTACGACAAATGTATTTATATGGGAATCTGAAACATTTCTCAATCGGGCCTAAGAAAAAAACCAGGAAATCTCCTTTTAAAAGCTTACTTTAATTTTTACTCATAAGCAAGGGATTCTACCTTCGAATAAACCTTCATTTACTAACTAGGACATCAAATAAACACTTTTTTTTTTCCCTCTAAACCATGTTGGTCATTTCACCGATGTCAAGCTGGGGAAGCTTGCCACTGTTGATGACACTCCACAATCACATGTTCGGATTCTGAGACTTTATTTCAGCCCCAAGAGTCCTGTAACACAGCCAGCACTCCTTTGCCAAGTGGAAGTAGGTCAAGATGCTTCCTTTTCCTACCTTTCCTATAAGCATATAAGTCTCTTCACTGTAAAGGGAGGTAAAAGTTATTCCAGAATGCTTTCTCTATCTTTGAATACATGGATGGATGGATGGATGGATGGATGGATGGATGGATGGATGGGCAAATGACTGAGTTCTTTGTAGTCAGAAATAGAAAATGGATTATTCTGGCCATTGGACGATAAGTCATAAATCCATATAAGCCAAAGAAGTCATGCAATCAAATCTCATAATTTTATAAATGAGAGGTTAAATGACATTTTTATGATTACATAACTAGTGGTCATACTCTGGGGACTAGAACTCAGTTTTGGGGGCAGGGCTCACTGGGCCTATACCATTCATAGCATCACTATTATCCAAAAATATTTATGTCATATACGAAGAAATTATGGGTGTTCAAAGAAACTAAAATAATTTGCAAAGCCCTAAGACCATCTGAATTTAATACTCTCCTGATTCAGAAAACCCTTTAAGCTCTTTCCGGGTTTCAAGGTCAACATTTAGAATACATCATCACCATCTACCCTAAAGGAGAGAAGGGCTAGTGGCTTTTAATTTAACATTCAATAAGTAGATACAGGTATTGTTAAATGTCAGGTGGCCTCCAAAGCACAAAGAAGACCCTTCTTACACCAACACAATGAACGCTGAAACAGAAGGAACGCCAGTTTAGAAGCAAAATACAAAATTGGTTTAGTACAGTTTCTGTCATTTATGAATTGGGTCATTTCTTGCAACTTTCATTTTTCACTTATAAGCAAGGGACAAACAACCTATCAACCTCCCTCACAGATTCATATTTTGGATTAACGGTAGAGAATTTACATGAAAGTTCTTCAAAAATTGGGGCACTTGGGTGGCTCAGTTGGGCGCTTGGGTGTATGCCTTTAGCTCAGGTTATGATCTCAGGGTCCTGGGATTAAGCCTGCATCTGGCCCCCTGCTCAGCAGGGAGTCTGCTTCTTCCTCTCCCCTCTGCCCCTCCCCCTGACTTGTGAGCTCACATGCTCTCTCTCTCTCAAATAAATAAATAAAATCTTAAAAAAAGAAAGTTCTTAAAAAAATATAAAAGCTAAACACGTGAAAGATACTATTATTATCAAAATTAATATAGAGGTAGAAGAGGTAAGTGGTAAATTTAGAAATATTTCTGTTCATAAGGAATAGTTCATCGGTAAATATCAGACTTACGTTTGAAAGCAGGGTACATTGGAACCATATTGGTTACAAGGAATGCATCATATTTAGCTTCCGGTGAAGAGCTCAGATCTAAACATTAGGCAAACAAATAGTGTCCATTACTTACCAAAATCTACATCAATGAAAAATCAATCTTCTAAGATGGTCCAAACAGCATGAAGTGCATGGTGAATGGATCTACTCCTTCATTTCTACTCGTTCCCTACTTGATTTAGCATTTCCTCCTTCCCCTCCTACCCAACCCCCTTTCTTCACCAAGAGCTCTCTCCCCCAAATTTTTACAATGCTTTTTCTTCCTACCTAGTCTTGGGTCAACTAAGTATTATGTACAAGAATTCCTCGATTTTACTAGCATAATTTGGACTTTAAAAATGTCATCAAGCTACTGAGAAATAATAAAAGAGCTTCCCATATTCTTAAGCAATCACCTGTATAGTTCATCAAGCTACTGAGAAATAATAAAAGAGCTTCCCATATTCTTAAGCAATCACCTGTATAGTATTTAAAACATTAATGTCTTAATGATACACTTTTCACTTTCAGATTCCCATTTAATGATGTAAGAGGGCACACTGTATATTCCCTTGTACTTCAGAATTCTCCTAGAGAACAGGATTTGTGAAAAGTGATCTCTCTTCTGACTGATTTTTGGGAAGGATCCCACAGAAGTTCACCTCTTCAATCTCTTGAGTGCGTCTCTTGAAGAAAACCTGAAGACCACTGAAATCCTAGTGGATTTCAGTCCAGATTCCAGAAAATAACATCCCTCTAGAATGGTCAGATCCCGACATTCTGTAACTTACAAGGAGGGAAGAGGAATCCATAGGACATCTGTTTATCATTTTTGTAGGCCAAACAGCTTTGACTGAAACTCGGAGACACACGGACATCAGGCCGGACGCAGTTGGTCAGGTACTCAGGGACGCTGGAGACCTCGGCCTGCATGTGAGTCAGAGGTAGTTAGGAATGCTGTCACAAAGACCATGCTAACGCAACGGGGCAATACGGAAGCCAGGCTGCTCTGTGATGACCAGCCAGAGCCCAAACCCCTCTAGCTTTTACTATAGCTCATACTGATATCCTGACTCCAAAAACAAAGCCTCAGTTTTAAATACAGTAAGCCAGGAATTTTCCAAGTCCTGTATTTTTTAGTGGCAGAACACTTTTATCAAAGTCTTAAGGAAAACAACGATATAAAAAGCAGAAATTGCACTGTTGAAATAATGGATAGGATTCCATGGAAGACAGCTTAAAAAATAACACTAAGAAATAATTTAGACGTATCGTCTATAAAAAGAGAGACTGCACATACAGCTGTGTACCAGGGCGTGCGCACGCGCACACGGGACAACCGGACAGGAAGCTGGGTTTGCAGCCCTGGAGGTATTCACTTGTAATCGGAAATCAAAAACATGCCTCAACTGCCAAACACATTTTTCTTATTCCAGATATAAATGTACCTATCTCATCTTCACCAAAATTGAAACCCCAGCGTAAAATCTTTATTAAAAAACAGGATGTGGACAGTCAGGGAGGCTGTGCAGGGGTGGGGCGGGGGCGGTATATGGGAGCTCTCTGGCCCTACTCAATTTTGCTGTGAACCTAAAACTTTCCTCAAAAAATAAAGTCTACTAAAACAAACAGCCAAATCTGGGTAGCTTCAGGAACTATTGGGCCATGGCAAGCAGAGAAAAAGCATTAGTAAACCCCCTTTGCTATGTGAATAATTTAACATATTCCCATGAAGTTATTAGAACATTGAATAGAGTCTAGTTCAAAATATCTTGCAATCGATTCAATGTAAGATTTCTTTCATCAAGAAAAATTAAAATCTTTTCTAAGACAAATTTCTGTTAAGCAAGCAATCACGACATTACAGCAAGGAATGCAATCGCATGAAGAATATAAAACCCAACTTTTTCAATGACCTGTTTGGAAATAGTGTATGATGTCCAGAGTGGCATTAGGAATATTTCACTATAACCACTTTCAAAGTCAGTGTGATATAAGATATCATATCGAGTCCGATAAAGTACCGCGGGCCGTCCATAGAGGAGATGTCTCTCTAGGAAAGAGAACATAAACTGTGTTAAACACACATTAAACTTTACAACAAATGTGAAAGAAATATTGGAAGAGTCAAGTTGTCCAAAATTTGCTTGCTTACTTATTAATAGTGTAGTTCCTTCTTCTTAATTTAATCAAGTTAGTTTTCCTAACACTTTGTGGTTTATCTGACCACCTAAGCATGGGCCAAAGTTTATAAGAAAGTATAATGTAAATGCCGTATTCGTTTTAACGCTTTAGTTGTAAAAAATTTTAATCTGTATAGGAAGGAAACACATAAATATTGAAATGATTCAGTTGAATGGCAAGTCGATAGGATTGATTTTCATAGAATTCATTCATTTGACCCCTGAAAAGGCTCATCAAATTAACCAATGATTTAATTAAGAGGAAGGCACTCTTTGATCATTATTTGCAAACTGCAACTCAAATAATGCATTATTCAGCATAAACAGTGAGTAGTAATGAGCATTTAAAGGAAGCAGCTTTGTCACATGGAGGAAAACTCTTTAGGTAAGAACTTAAAGGAACATGTATAGATAAAATAAGTGGGCATTCGAGAGGGTCCTTTAAATACAGAAGAGGGGGCATCATCAGATACTGAAGAACTCAGTGAAGACCCGAGAATGTGGACCTCCAAGAGAAAACTCTCCTCTTAAGCGGGGGAAGAAAAGGTCTGAAGCCTTACTCTTTTAAGAAGAAGAGATGTGAGTTTAGTGTGCAAACCTTCATTCCACACCCACAATAAATGTCTGGAGCTTGAGCTGCCCGCTTTGGACAGGCTAAAGTCAGAACTTGCATAGATTCTTGGAAATTGGGGTCCTACAGACCAAAATATTTAGAGATTGAGGTTTAGGCAATTCACAATTCCCTAAGTGATAGTCAAAAAAAATTTTATGATTATTTTTATTAGAGAAAAATCAGTTCTGGCAATCACTTATTAAATTATGTATACATGTTGCTTTAATTAAAGTATTACCATTCTATGCAAGTAACAGAGAAAACCCTTGTAGAATATTTTGCAAGACTTTCCCAAGTAGAACTGCTGATTTGAGGCAAAGTGACCCACACTGCTATCACAAAAGCCTCTTCTGGGTCATTTGGCTTCTTCAGCACTGCAGTAAATAGAGAAGCCTTGTTTAAGCTGCCAAATTTGGGGACCCACCCTAAGAATTAGAACATAATATGATAACCTTATATAAATGAAATATAATCAACAAATAAAAAGCCAGCAAATCATAACAGTAGTACTTGGGGGGCAGTTAACCAAGTCAGACTTTCCTTCAAAACTCAAACCAAACCTTTTCTAGGTTCAAAATTTCCATTAACGTTTTCCTTGTTTTCACTTTTGTTGCCTCTGAATTTCCTGGTTTCAGCTGGAAGCAGAAGTATCAAAATTCTTTGAGAAGCTATTCTCTTTTTATCATTCAAGTTTTAATGCTTACCAAACACATTCCTCCAAATTCAAATGCAAACCTAGCATCCAATCTATTCTATTAAGAGACAACAAAACAGCAGCCACGTTTCTCCTTGCAACATCCCTCCTAAAAGCAGCCACCAACAATAGCCTTGGGCAACCTAAAGATTCCACCAAATCTCTCCAGTCCTCATTGACTTCTGCGAAGGCGGGTTTATTTAGAACACTCGCTCATTATCATCCTGAGCAACTCCATGCTGACTCCTTTCCTTCTACCAGGAATGGCTTCTCCAACAGTCCTGTCACCCATCTCCCTTCAAATTTTTCATGAGCGTATTCTCCCTCATCCAACATTTACTGAGTACCTTTTTTGTGCCAGGCTTTGGGCTATAGTTTTGTTTTGTTTTGTTTTTAAAGATTTTATTTATTTATTTGACAGAGACAGCCAGCAAGAGAGGGAACACTAGCAGGGGGAGTGGGAGAGGAAGAAGCAGGCTCCCAGCGGAGGAGCCTGATGTGGGGCTCGATCCCAGAACGCTGGGATCACGCCCTGAGCTGAAGGCAGACGCTTAACGACTGTGCCACTCAGGGGCCCCAAGGCCTTGGGCTATAGTAGAGAGATACCGGGAAAGATATTTATGCGAGAGTTCTTACTGATGTAGCAAAGATGTTAGGGTTCAGAGCCGAAGGCCAAAAAAGAATTCTTGAGACATCTTTGGTGCAAAAAGGTGGTTTTATTAAAGCACGGGGGCAGGATCCGTAGGAAGAAAGAGCTGTCCTGGGATCATGAAGAGTGGCCCCAATTATATACTTTCAAGTTGGGAGGCGGTTAGGGATAGCATAAATCTCTAAGGAATTTGGAAGCAAGGTTTCCAGGACCTTGAGGGGGCTAACTGTTGTTAGGAAAAGGTCATTTACCTAATAAAACCTGAGTCATGAGACCCTTCAGATGTATATCAGTGGGTCATATGCTTGGGGGATGATGGCCAACATGTATCTTGGGGGAGCAGAGATAAAGGAAGTTTCCAAAGGAATTTTTATATGTTAAAGTGGACTTACAGGATCCTGGGGGTCAGGCTAAGATTGCCTTTTGCCTTTAGCAAAGTATTAACTTGGAAGCAGCTGAGTTCCTAGAGGAATGTCACTCTGCCTGTTTCAAGGACTTGTCAATGGGCTATAAGTAATAAGGAAATTTAATTTTTCTTTTGCCTTGTTTCCCACATCATTACCTTCGAAAAGCTCACAGTTCAATGGGAGAGATCAACACGGCACAAATAACTCAAGTGCAATATGGTAGGCACGATATCAGAGATACCTGCAGAGTGCAATGGGAACACAGACCATGATGAATGCCACGGATGGGGACGAGGTGGCGTCAGTACAGTCCCTACAAAATGCAGGAAGCCAAGCCAGGTGGACCCCAGCCTCATTTATGCCTGCCGCCCTGGCATAATTGTTAACAGTGCCCCTTTCCACACTCAAATGTGGATGACAGATGCTCACAGAGTCCAGCCCCCCGTGGAAAAGAAATGAAGGAGACAGGGACAAAAGGGAAAGAGACATCTTAAGATTCACTTTCTTCTGAAAGATTTCCCCAGTTAAGCTTCTCCATCTCTATCCACTCTTCTGCTCTGAATGCATAGACATGTGCACTTCAGGGGCACCTGGGAGGCTCCTTTGGTTAATGGTCTGCCTCTGGCTCAGGTCATGATCTCAGGGTCCTGGGCTGGAGCCCTGCATCTGGCCCCCTGCTCAGCAGGGAGTCGTCTTCTCCCTCTCCCTCTGCCCCTCTCCCCACTTGTGCATGCATCGAGCTTGCTCTCTCTCTCTCTCTCAAATAATTAAATAAAATCTTTAAAAAAAGAAATGTGCACTTCATAGCTCTTCAGAAATATGCACTTCATCGTAGCTCCCAAGCTAAGCACAACTGCTGTTTGGGACACATAGCCGAAGTACAAATATATCATTATGTGACTTTTTCTTAACTGTTAACTGGGCATATATGGCACGAAGAAAAAACAATACAGGGGTTTTGACAGTTTCCTAAAATCCAACCAATTTCCCCAATTAACCCAAAGAATTTACCCGGGACTTCCTGAAGCATAATTGTTTCATCTAAGAAAGATTTGAAATAATCTTTGCAGTAAGAAACACAAATTTAACGGTCCAGAATCAAACTTTAGATTTTCCTTTTTCAGTTTGTCAGAGTATCAAAGAACCACTGATTCTTGGTCTGCCTGACTCTGCTACTTTGTGTGACATCTTGGGCAAACCATCCATTGCATTTCTGTTTAGCAAAGAGTTTTTGCTTGAGCCATAAAAGTGTACTTGAATCTCAGGTTCTGGACACATAAGCTCTTCCTTTTGAGACCAGCCACCCCAGAGATGAGCCTGCAAACCTCTACTTTTGAAATATGTTCCTCATGATTTCTTGATATGGGTCCAAGTGTTCCTCATGTCTTCTCAGGCTGGGTTCCTGCTCCATGGGATTCCAGACACAGTCTTCATTCCATACCCCAGTTCCCTGTTTACAGTAGTCTCTGGCATTTTGGGTACATGCCAAGGTTCTCCTCCAGATACCACATTTGGCAAAATACTGTGAGGCAAATCTTTTTAAGTGGCATGGACTTCTCAAGACTCATTCTTTTGTCTTCCAAAATTTGGTCATCCAGACGTTGAGTTTGTATTTCTTTCCCCTCTTCAGCTTCCTGATTCATATTCCCACAGATTAGCTGGCTGACTTGAGAGCCACATGAAAATCTCTCTTTTTTGGTCTTTTTTTAAACCATTCACTCCCACATAATATGCCGTTGAATTTTACCACATAATCTCTATCCAAGGTCTTTCCTTTTCCTTCATCCTTTCTCCTCCTTTCCCTTGCAAGTGCTTGATATCATTTATTGCCATGTCAACCTCCTCTGAGATTTGATTCAATGCCTGCTAATGTCCTGTTATCTCTTATCTTAACCCTTGAGACACTATGCTGTAATTCATCAACCAGCTAAATCTCATGATAAAATAATAATTTAATAAGGATAGAGATTTTCTCTGTTTTGTTCATCACTGTATCTCTACCTCTAACAATACCAAATGCATAATATCTACTTGGTAAATACTTGTTGAATAAATGGATGATTGTATTAGTTTTTTAAAATACTGCTCTTTATGACTCTCAAGAACTGACTTTCTACATATGACCGGCCTGATACAACCCCAAGAGATACACTAGCCTGATCAATATCATCTTCATTTTACTAATGAAGCAGCTGGAGGTTCATGATTTGTACAAGATAATTCAGCTACAGAGCGGTACCCAGAATCTAGGCCTCTGTCCTCCTGGTCCATCATTCTTCTTTAGCATTTTGGGCGGTCTCCAAGTGCATGCTAACTGCTGGGTTATCTAAGGGAGGGCATACTGGAATGAAGATCCAACTACTCCCAGGCATGAGTTCTGCCTGAGTCATGCTTGGCAAGAAGCTAGTAGGAACAGCCATGTGTCTTGAAAAAGAAAAGCAAAGCTGGAGGCATCACAGTTCTGGACTTCAAGTTATACTCAAAGCTGTGGTCATTAAAATAGTATGGTACTGGCACAAAAATAGACACACAGATCAATGGAACAGAGCAGAAAACCCAGAAATGAACCCACAACTACATGGTCAATTAATCTTCAACAAAGCAGGAAAGAGTATCCAATGGAAAAAGACAGTCTCTTTAACAAATGGTGCTGGGAAAACTAGACAGCAACTTACAAAAGAATGAAACTGGACCACTTTCTGTCACCATACACAAAAATAAATTCAAAATGGATTAAAGATCTAAGTGTGAGACAGGAAACCATTAAAATCCTCGAGGAGAACACAGGCAGTAACCTCTTTGACATCACCTGTTGCACACTTTTCTAGATATGTCTCCTGAGGCAAGGAAAACAAAAGCAAAAACAAAATATTGGGACTTCATCAAAATAAAAAGCTTCTGCACAACAAAGGAAACAATCAACAAAACTGAAAGGCAACCTAAGGAATGGGAGAAGATATCTGCAAATGACATATCCGATAAAGGGCTAGTATCCAAAATATATAAAGAACTTACACAACTCAACACCCAAAAAACAAATAATTCAATTAAAAATGGGAAGAATACATGAATAGATATTTTTCCAAAGAAGACACACAGATGGACAAGAGACACATGAAAAGATGCTCAATGTCACTGGTCATCAGGGAAATGCAAATCAAAACTACAATGAGATATCACCTCATACCTATCAGAGTGGCTAAAATCAACAACACAAGAAACAGGTGTTGGTGAGGATGTAGAGAAAAAGGAACCCTCACGCACTGTTGGTGGGAATACACACTGGTGCAGCCACTCCAGAAAACAGTATTGAGTTTACTCAGAAAGTTAAAAATAGAACTACCCCAAGACCCAGCAATTGCACTACTATGTATTTACCCAAAGAATACAAAAATACTAATTCAAAGGGATACACGCACCCCAATGTTTATAGCAGCATTACCTACAATAGCCAAATTATGGAAAGAGCCCAAATGTCCATTGACTGATGAATGGATAAAAAAGATAGTGTGTGTGTGTGTGTGTGTGTGTATGAAATCAAACATTACTCACCCACCAAAAGTAATGAAATCTAGCCATTTGCAACAACACAGATAGAGCTAGAGAGTATTATGCTGAATAAAAAAGTCATTCAGAGAAAGATAAATGCCATATGGTTTCACTCATATGTGGAATTTAAGGAACAAAACAAACGATCACAGGGCAAAAAGAGAGACAAAGCAAGAAACAGACTCTTAACTATAGAAAACAAATGATGGTTACCAGAGGGGAGGTGGGTGGGGAGATGTGTTGAATAGGTGATGGGGATTAAGGAGAACACTTGTGATAAGCACCAGGTGTTGTATGGAAGTATTGAATTACTAAAGTGTACACCTGAAACGAATATTACACTGTATGTTAATTAACTGGAATTTAAACAAATTGAAATAAACCAATTAATTTTTAAAGAAAGAATCGCAATTTGTATCAAAGCATCTAGTACTTCAGAAACAACTTCTAAACCCTGATAAGCATGGAGATTCTCTTGATATTTTCTCTTCATATCAACCCTTAGAATAAGAAGCATTTACAAAGAAAAGCACAAGGGCTTTAGTGCCACATAGAACTGGAGTCAAATCTCATCTCAGCTTTTGAAAGTTCTGTGATTCTGTAACTTAATCTCCCAAAGCTTCATATCTCACTGGCACATTGCACTGGTTAGAGACAAAATAGGTAAAGCACCCAGCTCAGTCTTGACCCAAAGTGGTTGTAGTTTAACTGCAGTGATTTTGTAAAAGGCATATGCCCTACTTCACCAGGAATATTAAAATTCAGTGACTGTTGCATCTAATTCATCTTGAATCTTAATATATCATAAAGAATTATACTATTTATTGATTTTTTCAAAATCTTCCTCAACACACACATAAGGATACACACAGAGAAACACAAGCATATCTCCTTCTTTCTCTAGCATAGCTAACATCTCCAGAAATAACAAAAATTAGAAAGATCTCAGCATTGAAAAGAGCTACATAGAAGATTCCCTGCTAGTGTAGTCCCTTTCTGCTTTAAACTTCACAAGAGTTATTAGTGTTTCAGTCATTTTTCTATCCAAATTAACTTCTTATTGTATGTGATAAAGAGTCCAATATATTCGGTGTTAAAATGATTTTTAATTCCTTTCTTCATGAAGATGATAGTGAATGTTAACCTAGCAAAATATAAAACATTTTTATACCCATGTAAATAGAGGAAAGACTAAGGTAAAAAATAAATAGTATAACCATTCTTAAAGTGAAAATTATACCTGGCTATGGTGCCCAAATCGCTTGCTATGAGATATTTAAAATTTTCCATTTGTTCATTCATTCATATATTGACTCAATGGCTCAAAGAAATAAGTTTTCATTGCACAGCAAATTTGCTAAGACGTGAAATATATGTGATTTGGAAACAACAACAGTCATGCAATTAAAATCCAGAATTCACCACAAATCTAGAAATAGTAAGGCTTAAGCAAGCAGTTGAGATACCAATTTTGAAGGTCATGTATTTTTTTCCTCCTCATTTTAGTGAAAGACTCGATCCTATAACAGTTTGAATATTTATAGCAAAATACTGCCCAAGATTAATTTACTAGACATCAAGTATCCCCTGGGTTGTTTCACTACTGTGATGTACAACTTGTACAGATTCTGTGTGCAGGGGTGTGTGGCATATGACATTGACATAGCCACACACGAGGGTAACAAATGGAATGTGCCCAGCACGTGGTTTCTTATGAAAAAAATCAGCTACCGATAGGTGTTTTAAAAACAAACAAACTAGGGATTAAAAAAAAAACTAGGAATAAAAATAATACAATTTTACATTTGTATAGAATTTTAGGTCTACAAAATGCCTTAAAAGGCTCAATATATATTCAAAGATATCCAGAAGGGAGAAGTCATCTTCTGAACATAGCCTGTGCTTGCGCTTACACGCACAGTGACGCAAATTCATGCCGCTCTGCTCCAGTGGAGCAGACACGCAGTATTTCAAGTGGGAGATGAAATTTATGACCCAGGAAACACCACAAAGACCGGAGATAACTCTGACCAAGAAAATGTCACTTGGTGACTTCATAAATGACTGAGATAGGACCCTTAAGGAGATAGCCAATGACCAAGAGACGGAGATACAGGAAGACAGGGAAGGGAATCCAGAGGCTTACACATTACCCAGAATCTACACAATGAAATGCTTTGCACATAATAAGACAACGGTACATAATTATTTTTATTCCGTGTAAGAGTTCTAAAGTCTCTCTTGCACCATTAAAGACTCTCCCACTAGGTCAGGAGCAGACCAAAAAGACGGGCTACCGTGATCCTCCCCTAATATTTTCTGTCACCATTGTGATGCCCATATGCAGGAAACTATCAGCGACACAGCTGACGGAAGCAAATGATGTCTCAGAGAAACCAGTGCCCGGTGCAGAGTAGGCACTCAACTCACACCTGTGAAGGTCTAGTTCCGTGAAAACATATCAACGTTAAGCCTCAGTGATGTGAAATCATCCTGAAATAAGACACTTCCGTTCACCTGTGAGCAGAGCAATGGGGAGGAACAGTCACTAACTACAGCTCCTTCCAGCCCTGAAAGTCGGTGCTTCGCCTACAAGATACTTCTTATTTTCACGCTCCGAAGTTTGAGACTACTGTTTGTGCTGAGCCGTGCGACTGGGTTTGTCACATGAGCGCACTGCCATCAAGTCAAATGCAGGATTTTTTCCCAAAATGGAAATGCCTTAGTATCATGAATAGCCAGAGCCTGAACCAGCAAAAACACAAGAGTCCGTTAGAAGTTATCATAATTAACTATTTTATTAGTGCCCCCTCCCTGCTCGTGCTCTGTGTCTCTGTCTCTCTCTCTCTCAAATAAATAAATAAAATATTAAAAAAAAAAAAAAGGGAAAATAAGGGGCTTCTGGGTGGCTCAGTCGGTTTAGCTTCCGACTCTTCATTTTTGCTCAGGTCATGATCTCTGGGTTCTGAGATCAAGCCCAGAGTGAGGCTCTGTGCTGGGCATGGAGTCCACTTAAGATTCTCTCCCTCCTTCTGCCCCTCCCCCAAGCTCTCACACTCTCTCTGAAAAAAAAAAAAAAAAAGGAAAATAAGTCAACTAAATAAAATCTACTGGTCTCCTTGTCCTTTACTTAACCAGGCTGAAAACAACACATATGGTGAACGGGGCCCTACAACAAGCTGATAACTCAAATAATGCTCTCGGCGGAATCTGACAACGTGCATCTTTGCTGCCTGACTTGGAGCCGCTGTGTTTGAGTTCTGTCTGCTTTCTAATATACTTCTCGTTATTCCTTTGCTGCAGCAAGATGCTAGCCCATCTCCCTCGCCTTCTATTTTCTTCTCATTTTCTGGAATTTCAAAACCAGAAGGAAGAGCTTGTGAGGTAGACTGCATTATTGTTCCTTCTTCCTGACTGCCCTTCCGTAAAGGAGTAATACCCATTGGCATGTGTCTTGCAGGACAGCATCCCTGTGGAAAGGAGACTTCCCTACTCCATTGGTTTCAAGTGCTCTGAAATCAGTCAACCGGGAATGGTGATGACAAATGCCTCATAAAAGCAGAAGCACTGAGAGCCACTGCATGGTCCTGCTGTTCCTCTCTCCCCTCTGCCAGCAGAAGGGCATGCCCCAGCGAGGGGCTGTTCCTTCAGCCTGCATCCCAGAATAAAGAGAACCTACAGCCACACTTGGCCTATGGTCAATACCGAAACGCGAGCAAGAAATGCAGCTTTCTTGGTACAAACCACTGAGACTCTCTTCTTTAGTCACAAGCTTGCAAAAGTTGACGAACACACGCATATTATCATTGCACATTGTATTTGTGTACATACAATAAGAGGAGAATAAGATAGAGGGCTCAAGATGATCCTTATGTAAAGAGGAAGTTCCAATTTGGTTCCTTCTGTGTATCTCTCCCCACAATATATCCATTGCCTCTCCAGGTACGTAAGCTTCCTCACAGGTACCGGCTGCTACTATTTATAACTGTGACTTCCAGTCCCTTCATAGAAGTCCCCATCAGATCACAGTGGTATGCCTTTTTTTTTCAAAGAGCCTAAAAGCTACTGAGAAACAAAAAAGCTAATGGAATTTTTCTGGCTATTAAAAGCTGGCATCTTGCATAGCCTAAAATAAACCAATACCCTTTGCCAGATGGATATGAAAATCACGTCACAACCCAAATCTTCATTTTAAAAAATATTGTGCTTACACTATGAAGTAAACCAGAAGTCTCTTCAATCTCTGAAAACTAAAAACAATAACTTATCTGATTGTTTTTTCCCCATCAACTCCTCACCTTCTGTAGACCCTTTTATATGAAGGCGTCTGTTGAGTTCATCCAATTTGTTCTTCATGTGTGAAAACCAGAAAAGGAAAGGAGAAAAAAAAAAAAAAAGCAAATCAGAAATGTCCTGTCTTTCCTGCAAGCTTCTTTCTACTTGGCATCTTGTAAATTCAAAACAGGATCCTAAATTCCCTAAGTTCTGCAGAGGAATTACTATTTGATCTCAAATTGACATTCCAGGCTCCACCTGCTAGGACATCTATGGTCACGAGCCCCTTCTTTAATCTCTCCAGGACTTTGTTTCCTTTCCCTAAAACTGTGGATAATCACAGAAGCAAGTTCCAAACTAGCTGGTAAGAATGGTTATTTGGGCACATAGATCCGTAAACTAATTAGAATACTACCTCAATATTTCAGATTAATCCTAGGTACGCTAAAGTGATTCCCAAACTAATTAGTGAAACCACTTTTTCCAAGGTTGGGAAGTAATGGCTCGGCAACTCTCTCCTTTACTGTATGTCCTACAGACACTCTAGCCTCTGTGCACGTGAACACCGGCCATAATGTCTACCGCAGCATTGTTCGGAGGAGCTAACCACTAGACAAATCTCAAAAATACGATGACCAAAATAACTGCAGGATACATATAGTGCAACGGTATTGACATATAAATGTATAATATGCAAAACCATACCATAGGTTATTTTAGAGAACTATTTTAAAGATTAACTAATATATTATGTAAGAGATATATATGTATGGAGCAAAAGTACAGCGACCTGTCTGGCAATTACCTACACTAAATTCAAGATACTTAATTACCTTTGGGGTAGGAATGAAGTGGGATTGGCAGGGAGAGTGTACGCATAGAGCTTCCGCTGAATCTGTAACATTTTTGCCTCGTGATGTGTGTATTGTGGTATTTATTTTATTAATCTGTATACCTTCTCAGGATGTCTGGATTTTTTTTTTTTAAAGAAAAAGAATGCAGCCTTTGGAGAAGCCCATAGACAAAATAAAGATAATCCAGAATTTGTCTAAAATGGTTTCAGATAACAAATCCAAAATATTTCTTGTTTTCCAGAAGAAAGGTAACTCAGAAAGCAAGATACAACTACAAGATTCCTCTAAAGTTATATTTGGAATCTACCTCAAAGGCCACTTCCTGTTGACCTTGGCAATGCACGCCTCCAGCTGAGGTCTGAGAAATTACCTGCCTGAGAGTAATTAGCTTTGTTGGCTCTTGTCAGGAGCAAGAGGAGGAAGGAGAAATAAAAGGGGTTGGGGGAAGAAGAGCAAACTGAATTCCTCCGGTGGTGAGCTTTTCCATTCCTGTGGCTCCCAGGCCCCTAGGAATCCTGGAAGGTAGCAAATAGTAGAAGGGGACAGGGCAGGCAGGAGAACTATGTGCCATTTTTTCAAGGTCTAATCGAAGGTTCACCCATTTACCCATAATAAAACCACACATGCAAAAATGACAGATTTTTCTTTGCTTTGTGTTGGAATAACATCAACTCGGTGTGGGAACACTGATTATTTCTTGCTGTCAGAGCACTGATTGGTAACTATAAAGGTCTTCGATCAATATAAAATTCAATAAGCAAATTATTGCTTAACACTTGCAGTTTGGTGTTCAACAATTGTCCAAACCCAGCGTGCTGGGTGGTGTTCTATTAGCACCACCCTCCTCCCCATCCATGCTGCGCCCTCCTCTCCCCTGCTCTGCACCCTGGGAGACTGACCTCTAGGGACTGTACCAAAGAGCCAGCTTGCCCTCCAGCTCCCTGCTGGCCTCCACCAATGCAAGGCACCAGCGGGAATTAGAGGAGAGACAACAGAGGGTATTCACTCCCCCAGGTTCCTCCCACCAGGTGCAGCGTACTAGCTGCACCCACCTACCAAGTCCCAGAATTCCTCCCTGTACAGTTCTCTCGCTATGTTGTAGTCCCTTTATTGTTCGGGCCTAGGACTGACACCCTGCTAGCCCCCAGGTGCCATACCATCCCTCACTGCCTTGCCTCTACCCTGCCCAGCCTGTGTAAAGAGCCCTCTCAGTAAACATGATTCACATAATCCCTTTCAACTCTCTTTAAAATCTTTTGCACATAGGCCATCTGTTTCCTATTGGGACCATGACAGATAGACACATGATCCAGGCTGAAAAAAAGGAAAAGCCTTTGGCTGGGAATTGTGACTCTCCAGAGCGGCATCATGAATTCTCCCTTTTTGCGCCTTGTTCTCTATGTCTATGCTACCCAAAATGGTAGCCACGGCCATATAGCGCTCTTTCGATTTAAAGTAATTAAACAAAATTTAAATTTTCATTTCAAGTGCTTAAAGACCATATCTGGCCAGTGGCCAGCACCGATATAGACCATTCACATCATCACGGAAAGTTCTACTGGACAGCACTGCTCGGCACCCAACAAGCTCCTCCATGATAAACATAAAGATTATGTCTACCTTCGGTTCTACTTTTTCATCACAGTTACAGCCCAGGTCAAAGTCAGACTGAAGGTACATAATCCCTGGATAGTTAGGTCTGGTAACTTCCTCTGGCATGGTTGGCCTGAAGGTATTAGTGCGCAGGAGATGATTCAAACTTCCATGGGTCCCGTTATTAGGAGCTGGCTTCAAGCCCAGGAGATCTGGTGAGAAGAAAGAAACGAAGCCAGGTGCTTTATAAATATTTTTTGATGAGGTACAGTAAGAGTCAAAACCATTGATGTTCCAAGGGTCTGAAAACTCTGAACACAAATCCCAATTGGACAAAGCCAAAATTAGTTGTAGGCACTCCTTTCTTTGTTCCTGAACCATGCTAGCCCGACCATGACTTGCCACAGCTTTCTGAAATAGCCACGGTCGTTGCCCAACCGTAGAGAAAGACATTCCCTAAAAGAAAGAGGGAATGAATGGGGCCCTGCCTAGCTACTTCTTATGTCTGTGACCGCTACAGGGACTACCAGCGTCAGAGTCAATGCCTTTCTACGGAGGTGAGACTTTTTATCCCACCTTTTGAAATGAGACTTATAATCAATAAATAACCTCTTGCCTGCCCTCTAATGCACTCCACAAAAGTATGGGGAGAAGAGGGGGCTTGGCCCGGTGCCTTGAAAGGCTGCTGTGAAATGAACAGGCTGATTTCATAGCAAGTGAACGGTTGCCAAGCGGGCACACAGTGACTCGCCTAAGCTGAGAGGCAGGACAGGAGAGAGCTAGCAGCCAAGATGGGAAAAGAACCCAGGAGACCCGACTTTCAGACTCCCCCTCTAACCACCAGACTGGCACTCCCTTACTAAATAGGAAAAGTTGTCCTCATTCAGCAACTAGAAGCTTAAGGAAGAAAAATAATTAGGAGCACATAAATAGCTGGCCAGGATGCAAGCTGGCAACATTTTAACTGGGCTGCAACACGAGAGATGGAGGTGGGAGAAAGCTCTGTGAGAACTCTTCTTGCTTCACCGGGTCTCTGACCAGTGGTGTCAAACTGTAATGTGATGTGAGATCAGCCAGAGGCTGCCAACAGCAACACTATGAAAACGCCCCATTAGTCAACTGTTAAAGGAAGACAAAGAAGCCTTAGAAGGGGATGACATTCTGTCCTTCAAACCAATGGGCACGTTACCACCATTTTTTTTTTTTTTTTTTTTTTTTTTTGCAGAGAGGTGAAGTGTCCTAGAAAACAGGCACCTCAGTTCTTTCTCTGACCCTGAGGAAGTTCATATGATAACTCAGATTGCTCCATTGGCTTTAATTAAATAAGAGACTTACCACACATCACATTGTAAAGTTCAATGTTTTCAAATGGAGGCACTTTAGTCTTGTACTTAAACGTTGGGCCATAACCTACAAAAACAGTCTTTCAAAAGAAAAGAAAATAAACAAAAACAATTAGACATTGCTAATATCCAGTAGCAACCCTTCCCGTGTTTACGAATACTGTACAGCTTCACTCACGCCCCTCTTCTCTGGCGCTTCCGAGAATCACTAAAATACATTTTCCACTCACAGGTCTCTGGTCATACCTGCATGCTGTTGACTTTGTTATCAAATCCATGGTCTCCCTGGAAAAAACATTTTCCTGATGGTTTCTTATATACATCCAAAGGTTTCCTACATTGAAATAATTGTAGGATTAGTCAGGATTTCTCATGAAATCCCTCATAAAAAGCCAATTTGGGCATAGAAAATCTCTCTAAGAAGTGGATAGTACAAGCATATTTGTCTCTATTTCAATTGTGTCATTGCTGCAGTGTTGAAAAGATGATACTATTCATTTTCCCCAAGTGGCTTTATTTTGACAATTGGCCCAGGACAAAAGGGGACCTCTGAACAGAAGTCAGGTACCTTCCTCGTATCTCATGCTTGCACTGAGCAAAGCATTTGTCACAGGTAATGTTCTGTCTCCTGTGTGCTTCACTAGCTCCAAAACTGTAGGATTCTCCACTCTGGGGCCATGTTTGTTTGGGATATAGGAGTGAACAATGCCAAGCACATACTAGGCGCTTTTTAAACATGGGATTCTTCATCAATGAATGGAGATCTGTATTTTATAAAAATGCACACAAATTTACCTATCAGTAGGATACAGCTGGAGAGTATAACTGAGTGGTAAACCTAACATATAATAGTGACATATTTCACAAAAGCCCAGACTCACCTAGACAACATCTCTATTTAGAAATCAAAAGTGAAAACATTGCTCTCTAGGCATCAAAACCACTTGACCTTCCTGCTGTGACAGGAAGATGCCTTTTGCTTAAGTGTCACATAGCACTTTGCCAAAAACACTTTCACATTTATTAATACAAATTTTCCCATGGGTCCCCTTTCTATGGATCCTTATAAGCACTTACAGGGTCTACTGCCCTGAACTAAAGTGCTTGGTGCAAAACAAATTAAACATTTGGGGCCCCTCTCTTAAGAAAAGTACTTTCTGCTTGGGATAATAAGATCTGTGCATATGATAACTCAACAATGCAATTAAAAAGATTAAAAGATTTACTGATGATTAAAATACCTGGCTTTGGATCACAAAGACAGCATGGTACTGGCACAAAAACAGACACATAGACCAATGGAACAGAATAGAGAACCCAGAAATGGACCTTCGGCTCTTTGGGCAACTAATCTTTGATAAAGCAGGAAAAAACATCCAGTGGAAAAAAGACAGTCTCTTCAATAAATGGTGCTGGGAAAATTGGACAGCTACATGCAGAAGAATGAAACTTGACCACTCTCTCACACCATACACAAAAATAAACTCCAAATGGATGAAAGACCTCGATGTGAGACAAGAATCCATCAAAATCCTAGAGGAGAACATAAGCAGCAACCTCTACGACATCGGCCAAAGCAACCTTTTTCATGACACATCTCCAAAGGCAAGAGAAACAAAAGATAAAATGAACCTGTGGGACTTCATCAAGACAAAAAGCTTCTGCACAGCCAAGGAAACAGTCAAAAAAACTAAGAGGCAGCCCACGGAATGGGAGAATATATTTGCAAATGACACTACAGATAAAAGACTGGTATCCAAGATCTACAAAGAACTTCTCAAACTCAATACACGAGAAACAAATAAACAAATCAAAAAATGGGCAGAAGATATGAACAGGCACTTTTCCAATGAAGACATACAAATGGCTAACAGACACATGAAAAAATGTTCAAAATCATTAGCCATCAGGGAAATTCAAATCAAAACCACACTGAGATACCACCTTACGCCAGTTAGAATGACAAAAATTGACAAGGCAAGAAACAACAATTGTTGGAGAGGATGTGGAGAAAGGGGATCCCTCCTACACTGTTGGTGGGAATGCAAGTTGGTACAGCCACTCCGGAAGACAGTGTGGAGGTCCCTTAAAAAGTTAAAAATTGAGCTACCCTATGACCCAGCCATTGCACTATTGGGTATTTACCCCAAAGATACAGACGTAGTGAAGAGAAGGGCCATATGCACCCCAATGTTCATAGCAGCATTGTCCACAATAGCCAAAGCGTGGAAGGAACCGAGATGCCCTTCAATAGATGACTGGATTAAGAAGTTGTGGTCCATATATACAATGGAATATTACTCAGCTATCAGAAAGAACGAATTCTCAACATTTGCTGCAACATGGACAGCACTGGAGGAGATAATGCTAAGTGAAAAAAGTCAAGCAGAGAAAGACAATTATCATATGATTTCTCATCTATGGAACATAAGAACTAGGAAGATCGGTAGGGGACGAAAGGGATAAAGAAAGGGGGGATAATCAGAAGGGGGAATGAAGCATGAGAGACTATGGACTCTGAGAAATAAACTGAGGGCCTAAGAGGGGAGGGGGGTGGGGAAATGGGATAGACTGGTGATGGGTAGTAAGGAGGGCACGTATTGCATGGTTCACTGGGTGTTATACGCAACTAATGAATCATTGAACTTTACATTGGAAACCAGGGATGTACTGTATGATGACTAACATAATATAATAAAAAAAAAATACCTGGCTTTGGTCTCCGCTAATTTGGTCAACTGTCACCATCTCTCGCTTCTACTAAGCTCCCAGTTTTCCTTCATATCAACCTACCAGCTGTGCCGAATTTGCTCTCTTCCAAGCCACCCCATATGTAAAAGGCCCTCCAGAGGACACAGTCAGCCAAGCCCAAGTCGTTCACATCTTTGTAACTATTCCATGAAGACACCCTATGTCCGTTCTAAATGATTTCAATAATTTCTAGTCTTCATACATCTCTCTTCATAATCCTACATATTTAACTCTGTGTAGCACCCTAACAATTACAGTAGGATATTTATGTATTTGTCACATGTGTCTCACCAGGTGCTTCATACCGATGTGAGTTTCTAGAGGACTGCCATCTTCTCGTCATCTTTGCTCCCTTGTAAACTCATTGAAATACCCAACTACTATACGGTAGTTCAATTATTACCACAAACCAACTCACGAAGCTTTTCTTAAGGAGAAAGTCAGAGCAAGAGTGAACGGAAAAGGGCTTCTGCCAGGTCTGTTTGAGAATGGATAAACTTTTAATGCTTAATTCTTTGAAAGTGCTTAGAATTTCTGGACACATTCTACACCAGATTCAAGAGCAAGAAACAGCCTCTTAAATATTGGAAAGTCCTTTATAGTTCAAAAGAAGGCAAACATCTGAAATATTTAAGGCAGTATAAAACGTGCCCCCAGTAACAGAAGTGTTAAGATTAACAACATTTTCTAAACTCCTCTACAAACGTTGTTACAGGGTAAGTCTTGTCAACCCAGACCAAATCAGTCCAGTTGTGGTAAGTCAATGTCCCAGGCGTACTTTTAACCTACTCAAGTAATAAGAATAGAGGCTAAGATGTAAGTTTAAAAAATGAAAGGAGAGAGAAAAAGAGAGAGAAAAAGAGAGAAAGACCACACAGAGATGCATTGAGAGACTTCAAAGAGACACCAAGAAGCTGGGATCCAGAAAACAGAGATGTGTCGGCTCAGCACTAATTGTTTATCTAGCCTAAAGAGTCTTTGCAAATGGTGGGATTTCCAACTGAGATTTCCTTTTTTATTCCTTTTTTTCCCTTATAGCACTCCAGTTGCCAAAGAGGTGGTTATGAAGATCAAAAACAGTCCCTGCCAACCCCCAAGTCACCTTGCGACGTGCCATCTGCGGTCCACCAGTAAGTGGATGTCCTCAATTCTTCTGTTGTTGGCGTAGTGCAAGCGTTTGGGAAGGTGTTGTTTCATGTAAGGCTTAAAGTGCTGATCTGGTTTTTTACACTGAAATAGAAATGGAAATTGGACTTTATATGGACTATTTTCTAGAAAAAGCCCTAGATACTCTCTCTCTAGAAAGTCAAAGGCAGTTTTAAGCCAAACAAAAGGCTGGTTAGTGAATAAATAGAATTTGTTATCCCCTACCAAATAATACAAGCTGAAAACGACTAGGTTCAAAGGGGATTTGATAACTTGGTAGATGACATGGAAGGTTATCAGAGGGTAGTTAGGAATTTTCAGGATACATTCCTGACTTGTGAGACTATCACTAAGAGCAACTCAAACTCTCAAGCCTTTTCCAACTACTTCAAGTCAGGGGATGGGAGGTGGGGCGGGAAGGGAGGAGGACGCACACTTGGGCCTGGGTGATTACATCCTGCATGGGGGGGACGATGAAACAGGGTGATGGGCAGATCTGGTTCAGAGAGCGTAAGGATTTGTTTACTCATGAATGAGTACTTTTCAGTTCTAATGGAAAGATCAAATATTCTCAGTTTGTATCACTGCCAAGACCATTAGGGAGCCTGCAGCTGTCCACAGTTTTGAAGTTTTGAAAATTCTTAGAGAAACAAATATATGGGATTGCAGGGCAGTAAGGAAAATGTCCCTCCCGCCGCACAGGGAAGGGGAACCCAGCAAGCGAGTGTGTGGAAGCTAGTCTGAGGGCAGAGGCCGGGTGACCTGCAATACTTACTGTGAGATTAGCAATAATGGCCTTAGGGTCATCTGTTCAAAGAGAGAGGGAGAACAATTTCAAAAGAGATGGCTATAATCACCGAGAGAAATAATTTTTACAGCAAAAGACTCAATTCTTTCTCTCCTCCCCTCCCCCCCCCCCAAGAGCTATCACTTTAGGCTTTGTTTAAAATATATGTAAAATTGGGGCACCTGGGTGACTCAGTCAGTTAAGAATGTGACTCTTGGTTTTGGCTCAGGTCATGATCTCAGGGTCCTGGGATCAAGACCTGCGTCAGGCTCCCCACTCAGCGGGGAGTCTGCTTGTCTCCCTCTCCCTCCCCCTGCTCTCTCTCGCACTCTCTCTCTCTCAAATAAATAAATAAATAAATAAATCTTTAAAAAGATTGCATGTGAGTGTTTAATATTTTGGTCAGTGAATTGGAGCTACGCAAGTGGAAATACTCCTGTGGTAAAGTTCCCTGCTAGATCTGGTCGTCCTCTTCTGGAAGGGAATTCCTCCTCCCAGGGCACAAGGATAATGCTAGATAAACATCTTTAAGTTCCCCTAAACTGTCCCTCTGGATCTTGGCTTTAGTTTGTTTGCAATTTGACATCAGGAACCAAACTGGACACTTGGAGCTTTTAGCATAACTTCCTATTTATCTGCAGATCTTGGAAACAAGTTATCATCCACTTTAAGATGAAACTTCTAGTCCATTGAGTTCTTTTTTTCTACGGGGAGTTTTGTTTTCTCAGGAACACCACAGGTCTAATTCCACAGGTAGCTGCCCCTCCCCAGCCACAGACACACACACAGATGAGCCTCCTTTATTTTCACTACAAGCGAACAAAAGATATTTCAGTCAGTGCCCTGGAGGAGCTAAAAGCAAAACTATGTAAATGATGGCTGTGCATAAACTGTGGACAGGATTATATTATCTGAAGGCCCCCTTTTGGGGGGGGGGGTGGAGAGAAACAGCAGATTGTAGGTTGGTTGGATTTTGTTTTGTTTTCAAAAAATTTGCTTTAGTGTGTCATTATGGAATCAGCAGAAAAGGAAAGCAGCGTACAGAAGAGATAGCAACCCTCGTGAAGCAGTCCTCCCTGAAACTGAAATGTCAGAGGAGTAGGTCATGTCTATGTCATTTCCTGCTGTATCCCCAGGGCCTCGTTCATACCAGGCGCTCAATAAGTATTTGTTAATAAATACAAATAAATGTTTGTTCTTATTTGTTGAAAATGCACGACTAAGCTTACCTTATAGTACACACTCAACAAAGACAGTTTTCAGAATCTTGGTTCTAAAACAATGCAATCCAAAGCTAAAATGTGGATCCCATTTAACTTAAATTGGGGCTAAATTTTAGATGCATCTTTTTTTTTTAAGATTGTATTTATTTATTTGAGAGAGAGAGTACAAGCAAGGGGTGGGGCGTGAGCAGAGGGAAAGGAAGAAGCAGGCTCCCCACTGAGCAGGGAGCCTGATGCAGGTAGGGCTCGATCCCAGGACCCTGGGATCATGATCTGAGATGAAGGCAGACACTTAACTGACTGAGCCACCCGGGTGCCCCTCAGTTGAATCTTTTAAAGGAAAGCAAGTGAGTCACAATGGTAGCAACAATGGTCAACCCAAATTGTGTCCCTATCATGTGCGAGACACTTTCTCTCTGGTCCTTCACAACTACTCTGAGAGGCAGGTGCTATTCGAATCTTCACTAAGCCAATGGGCATTTAGAAGAGGGGAGCTTGCCCACTGGGACTCTAGCAATCTCACTGAGCATGCCATGCTTCAAAACTCTACACTCCGTGGACTCATAAACAACAGTCCTCAAAGGGACCCCACAGGGGAAGTTCATGTTCTTTGCTAATGAAGAAAAATAAATAGCACGGGCCAATCTTGTGCTCAGATAAATCCCAGATAACGACTGGAAAATAACAAATGCCCAAGTCCATGCTTATGACACCAACCCTTCAGTTCTGAAGTTCTCAGACCTCTCCTGCTGACAGCTCCCACTTTGTAGGAGGGGCAGAGGTCCCCAGCACAGGCTGGCGCTTAAGAACTGGTGAATCTGGGTTCACATCCCAGCTCTGCCACTTCCTAGCTCTCATCCTCCTAGTCAGTGACTTCACCTCTCTCTGGGCCTTGATTTCCACTGTCTACAAAGGGGATAGTAACACTTGGCATACAGAGTTATTAGAAGGATTAAAGAAGACCGTGTGCATATTTAGCTGAAACAGTGATATGAACAACGTCATCGCCGTAGCTAACATTTATACAACTCTGACTACGTGCTAAACACTAATCGATGTGAGATGCAGATAATCCCTCATTAATCTTTCCAACAATCCTTACTTTATAGATGAGGAAACCAAGGCATGGAGCGTTTAAGTAGCTTGCCCAAGGTCATAGAGGGACCACCTGGCAGAGCTGGGATTTGAACCCAGACACCCTGCCACCATTGTCTATGTTGCTCACCACCCCTTCCACTGACTCTCACCAAAGGAAATCACGTGTCTGCAAGTGTTTGTAAGGTATGAAATATTTAATTATTGGTAGTTATTATTTCATTGGTCCCGAGAAAGTTTTCCTTTTCCCCTAAAACAGCCTCCCCATTACATTTACTGATGTCTGAAGGACCTTTCAAAATAGACAAAACCTTTCTTGCCTAAGCCCTAAAATGCAAATACTAAATCAAGAAGTACCCTGGTGACTTGTGCCCCCTCTCTGGCCAGGGCCTGCCTGTCTCAAGTGAGCAGAGGAGCGGGCAGGACACAAAGGACTGAAAGGGTAGGAGGAGAAGCAGCAGAAACACTGATCATTTGTTTATTTTACAACGTTGCCTGGAGCTGACCTTGGAACAGTTCCCGTTCGTGTTGACTCAGGAACGCAGTTTGGGAAAAACTTAATTTTCCAAAGCTTTACACTTGTGCCAATGGTTTCTTATTCCCAAGGCTAAAACCTCTAAAAGATTTTCTTCTCCCCAAATTGCAGCATGTCTCCAACAAAACTGTGGATTTCTCAAAAGCTAGGTGGACACCTCTTAAAACATCTTAGTCCATAAATAAAGGCTCTTGTCAGTAGCATATCATAACCTGAATGTGTACAACGTAAGTGATAAGATTGTCCTATTCATATCTAATCTTCCAGAACGGCCGCCATTTCCCAAGGGTGTAATAGTTCTCCTGTGTTCTGTCAATCACATTCATAAAGGTGAAGAGTCCCCTTCAGCCGGGCTCCTAGGGACATTCAGGGTCTGAGTGTTTCTGCCAGCCCTGTCCTAGACTCCCCAGCTTCAACTAAAGAGTAAGCCTGAACCTCTTCTTGAAACATTCCTCTCTTGTAAAAGAAGCTTATGGTTATACGCATGTCTCAAATTAAGTATATTTTCCACATAAAGAAAACAAGGGCAAATATTTACATAATGCTACCACGTGCCAGGACCCACTCTAAGGGATGTACACAGATTTATTTTCACAACACGAAGCCGTAGCCACTATTATCATCCCATTTTTCAGATGAAAAACATTGAGGCTTAGAGTTTACATGATGTGTTCAAGGCCACTCAGCTAAGAAGTAGCAAAATTAGGATTTTTACCCAAGTGTTCCAGCTTCAGAGGAAAGGCCCTTACATACTCTACTATACTACCATTCTGACAATTTAGTATTTTAAGAATCAACTTACATTTAGCATTATTGCTAAATTTGGACCGAATTCTTCCTAGAGTTCCAGGCACTAATGTAATGTCATCCACGTTAGTCAGGTAATTGCTCAAGAACTCCGTTCTGTCGCATGTGACATCTTCCATCCCTGAGGGGAGAAAAAGAAGTGTTTTCAGGCAATTGTAAACTTAAAATCTTAACACAGACACTAAAGATAACATGCAGGCATCTCCTTAATTCTTTTGTAACAACTTAATGCGAGGATTCCTCTCCTTTGAGATGTCTTAACTTGACTTTAAATTATTTAATGCTTCTTTTATATCACCTTTTCACCGGGTTTTGATTTAGTCACGTCATTTCGCAGCGCTAGAAGACTGAAATGCATCATCTCAACGATCATCTTAAGTCATTCAGCAAGAACAGCAAGACAAAGGAAGTTCCTATGATCTTTCTTTTTAAGCTATTTACATAGTCATTATGAAAAAGATCTACCCTAAAAATATAAAAATAAAAAAGAATTCTAGATTGCTTCAAACTCTTCCCAGCTGGGGGTGGTGTAAATAACTGGAATATATAGTTCTCTGTCTCTTTTATAAAATGTCATTTTCCAATTCTCTCTCTCTCTAATATATCTCCGGACTTGAGTACATAATCACCAGTCCTCACTCTGTCTCCACTGGTGGCCTTGGATGTTACT
The DNA here is from genome assembly GCF_023065955.2 of Ursus arctos. Taxonomy (NCBI): domain Eukaryota; kingdom Metazoa; phylum Chordata; class Mammalia; order Carnivora; family Ursidae; genus Ursus; species Ursus arctos. The sequence goes on from NW_026623078.1 coordinate 67,616,669, forward strand.
GACAAAACAATACTGGCAACAAGAGATGAGAAAGAAAAAAAAAATGTCAGCCCCAATGACCACCCAAACTGGAAAACAAAATATTGCTGAAAACAAGTTGTAAACAATGTAATCAGTCAAAACTGAAGGCTAGCGACTAGAACACAAAAAGGGTCTAGATAGGGAATTTTTTTAACCAACAAGTATTCCTCCCCCATGCAAGATTCGTTTCCTGCCCCTATCAAAAAAAAAAAAAGTCTTGATCAATGTTATAAATAAATAAATAGATAAATAAATAAACAATACAAACTCAGATCTCGGAATAACAGACTATGGAGGCTGGTCATTTTGAAATTTCTGAGATGGCATGAAACTGTGAAGGTTTAATATGCAGCTTTGCACAATCCAATAGATAGATATTCTCTAAGGGCGGGCGGGGGGGGAGAATAAGGGATTCTGTAAAGGACGTCCTAAGGTTTTGGAATAAAGAAATATAACCCAGGGTGGCACAGACCTGATAAAATCCAAATTATATTCCCTTCTGGGATTCCCAGATCAAGACGCCCCATCTCTTTTTCAATACAAATTGGAATGAAGAAAGACAAAAACATATCCCAACATAGCACAAAGGGTATATAACTTGTCTTTTAACCTTTAAACTCTCAGAAAGAACAAGTCAAACAATGAACAACTACTATGTTTTAGCACACTGTTAACTCAGGAAGAGGAAGTCTCCAAATCTGTATTAGTGGAAGACTAGAAGGACCCCCCATTGGTTACATGTCTAGGAAGTCACTTCTGCTGCCCCAGGGATAGACCATCTCTCTTGCTTTCAAAGACCATATGTGAAGTGCTTCTCAAGCATCATCACCTCTCATCCTCCAGACCAACTCTCTGTAGATGGTGTTAGTGTTCTCATTCTACATATGAGGAGGTTGGATCCCACAGCTCATAAGTGGCACAGTGCAATTTGAACTCCACTGAAATACATTCTTACTCCAAAGCCCAGGTTCTGAAACGCTAGACCATACTACCTTTCGAGAAAGGGATGCTATGGCTTCCCAAAGCCAAAGCAATCTACTCATCTCAGTAGCCTGCACCTGGTAAGACAAAGTTTTAATATATCTAAAACCTTTACACTGCTCTAGCATATGACTCCCTGGGACTGATCCACTTCTTAGACACCAGACTCCAGCCCATGAGCAAATGCTCTTGACACATCTGGGCAACTTAAATTGAATCAGCTGTGTCCCATGCTCCAGAATCTCTGTCTTATCTGTAGCTCTCCACCAAGTCAAACCCATGGAGCATGATTTTGCAGAGGGTCACACTTAGCCCCTGCCAAACAGCAGGTTAGTCCCACAACTATTTTTTTTTTTAATTTCTCCTAGATTTCCTAGAACATTCTGGAAAAAAAAAACTACAGGCCCAAAGCAGACTTTTGACTAGGGAGACTTGCCTGCCTTTCTTTTTTTTTTTTTTTTTTTTAAAGATTTTATTTTATTTTATTCGACAGAGATAGAGACAGCCAGCGAGAGAGGGAACACAAGCAGGGGGAGTGGGAGAGGAAGAAGCAGGCTCATAGTGGAGGAGCCTGACGTGGGGCTCGATCCCGTAACGCCGGGATCACGCCCTGAGCCGAAGGCAGACGCTTTAACCGCTGTGCCACCCAGGTGCCCCTTGCCTGCCTTTCTTAACAGAGCTACCAAAGAGTCTACCAATTTTTTCCCCCCAAACCCTCTCCTAGAAGGGAATGTAAGACTGCATTCCAGGGTCACTCTTTCAATCTGATAGTTCTAGAATGGAGGAGGCACTGTCTAGAAATCAGGGAGCACAGCTAGGAAATAAGAATGCCCTCTGAGGACCCCCTTCCAGCTCTCCAATATCTAATGCTTATGATGTTCAAAAAAGTGGTTATGAATTTTTCTACTTCATACGGTGCTTAAGAAAAACTCAGCTTCTTCCTCTCTTTAACCATTTCTGTAACCGAAGCAGGGCCCTCCTGGTTTGGGTCTCAAATTCCCTCAGTGCATACAGGGATATCATTTTACTTATACATCTCTTCTTTGATAAGAATCCTATCCTCCTTATCATATTTAGATTTATTTTTTTAGCCACATAAACTCTATAGCCTCCTTTAGGGGAGATGTGACTAACAGAGACGAGATAGTAGGACCTGATATGTCACATTCTTGGAGGAAGTAATTAATACCACAGGCAAATTGTCTGCCACACTTTAGTAAGAGACAGAATTTTGTAGAAAGACTTTCTTTCTTGCAAAGAAAAGGAAGACACAGAAAGTCCCTGGTTTTGATCAAAATGGTCTGGGGTCATTTCAGGTCATCTCATACTTCTGAGTCATGCCCTGATTTCTTTCCCTACCCTGAAGAAAGAGGGAAGGAGGTGAAGAACACAATCTGGGGTTCTGAGGGCATGGGTTCCTCCCCCAACACGATCAGAAACATGATCTATGTAGCTGTCCTATTAGCAAAGAGAAAACAAAGCTTTACCATGGTCTCCAACAAAGATGACATTGACACAGCGATGCAGCTTCAGCTGTTTCAGTCCATCCATTAATTGCCCCACTGTTTTGTCAATTTCCCTCAGAGGATTTGTCATCTGGAAAAAGGAGCAAATTAGTCCCTGCAGGTATTTTTTTTTTTTTCCTTTCAGTTTCTCAAAGATCTTCTATCCCTAGAACATTCTGGAAAGAAAACTTCAGGCCCAGAGGCAGAGCTTTGTCTAGGGAGATTTGCCTGCCACTCTCAATGGAAATCTGTTCTGAGCACTTTTATTTGTATTATTTCAGGAACATAAGACCTCTCCTCATCCAATCCTTTCAAAATTCTGTGATACAAAAATATCAGAAATATTAAGGGCAATTCTTTTCTTTTTTAGAGATAAAATGACCTTTCAAAAATGTAACAATGTTATTTAAATCCAAGAATTTTGAGAGTGAACGGAAAGTCAGATGGATAGTTTAAGCCTCTTGTTCACTAGGTAAAATCACATCAGGTTTTGAACCATGGTGAGAAGGTGGAGGCTAAGTGAATCAAAAGAAGTTCTGAGGTAAAATGGTACACTTCCACTGGATGCTAAACCGGAACATCATTAATACAATGGAATCCATCTAATGTTTTGAAGAACTTAACTGTCAATGTCTGAGAACAATAGATTCTTGATAGAAGAATCTCTTCTAAGAAAAAAGCTACTGCTTCTCAATTTAATCCCTTCAAGCTGATTTTGAGTAAAAAAAGAATCTACGAGAGTCCTAACTTCACAAGAAGTGAACCATTGGGCTTGTTCTAGATTTCTTACCCAGCCTAAGGAAACACAAAAACTCAGGTCTCTGAAAAACATTTCCAAAGATGAAGAAACATAATCCGTCTCTCATGTTCTTGCTTCCAGTGGAAGCTTCTAGTAGCACGAACGCTCCCACACACTAGAGTCTTCCCCTCTCACTGTCATCTCTGCACAATGGAAAGGTTTCCAAGAAACATCTCATCACACAAACACTTGACAGTACTTCGCATGAATGTTACGACTTAGCTGCAGCCACACACGTACACTCAAGAAGGCTGGTAAGAACAGCAGGGTCTTGCATCTCATGTTTTAGATTTCAGGCATATAATATTATCTTCCATTAGCATCTTCTCAGATGCCTCAAGACCTTTCTTCATATCATGTCCTCAGTAAAATCAGGTGTAAGCTTGTTTTTCTTCCTGACAGGAGTCAGTATTTCAAACTCTGTCCCAAGGAGTAAGTCACAAGGGGAAGTCTCGGAATGATAAATGCAAACAGCATCTGAAGGGCTAACACGTGTGGCACTAACAGGTATTTGCTTCTGAGAAAAGCAGGCTCTCCTCTAAGACCTTCGCCTCGACAAAAAAATACCAAATGCGCAATATATGTCAATCCTTGGCAATGACTTATTTTCACCAGCCAACTCAGCTGATATCCAAGACCTTCTTTTCAGTGATTAGTTTAGATAGCCATAAGCAAGAAAGCGCCTTAGAGGTATCTGAAGGTTTTAAGAGAAGTGACAACCTACAGCCTGTTCTGAATATACTGAAAAGAGTAAACGTCGCTCATCTCTCTATGAGAAAATAACCACATTTCCAACTATCCATTGCTTTCTCTTTCTTTCTTGTCTATAACCTAAGACCTTTTCTGAACTCTGAAGGTACAGGCTCCTAATATAAGCCAATTTTCTGTTGGGTTCTCGTTTACATTGTCTTTGAAGAATCCCCTCACTGCTTTTCTAGATTGTTCTCAAGAACCAAGGCTACAAAGCACTGTAACAGATTCCATGAATGAGGGCAAGCAAATCCAACAGCCGTCCTCACATTCATTCAAGCCTAAACATTAATACTAGTTGTAGGGCAGCTAACTCTAAAGAAAGTAGAAGGTTCTTTTTTCCTGTCTTGCTGAAAGTTCAGGAGGTCTCCACATTAACATTAACCTCTGAAGTACCAGATTCTTCTGGACTCAAAGCCAAGGATGACACAACCAGAGTTCTTCTGAAACTTATTCAGCTGATTTTCAAAGCAAAGCACTGAAGGAAACCTTCGACTCAGACCTGCCCGCCGCAAAGCTTTGGAACAATAGATAAACTTACTTTGTCCTGACGAGTTTCCGCAGCATAATGATCCATCCTATGTAATTTTCTTCTTCTTTTCTTTGGAGGAGCAACTGGTCTTTCCTGTCTCCTCTTAGGGGTAACCTTCCTCTTAGGTCTCTTAGCCGGAGTAAGAGGTGAGCCATAACTACTCTCCTGTACTGGCGGATAGAGATGTCTGGACTCAGAAGTCGTCTGTCCCTCTGGGTCAGATCATAAAGCTCACACTTTGCCATCTGGGGTCAGCAGAGCCTTAGTTAGAAAAATGAAGGCTCTTCATGTGAGAAAAAGTAGGTATGAGGAATGATTCAGGGGACTCTACAGAGAGAAGCCTCCTAAATCCGTTTTGATGCTGCCATCACAGTTTCTTCACCGAGAGCAAGAATATAGTTTAAGAGAATCTAGTCATGTGGGTGTCTCTTGGGCTGAGGAACCTGCTGGGGGTTACACCTGAAGGTGACACACAGTCCTACGTCCCACAACTCCTGCATTAGGGAGAGACTGGTCCCTGGTTACGAAGAGCTCTCCATTTTTAAAGTACTAGAAGAAAACCAAATAGAACACTAGCCATTTGGTCATTTCAAGGTGACAACGGGGCTCATGCAGGGGGCTCCAATGCAGAATCTGCTGGATATCTGTTCACACCATCAATGTATATCGAAGCAAGAGTCACCTTGATTGGCGAGAATTAGGGGAAAAAAAATTTAAACCAAGGATGGAGTGAAACATAAATAATAAGCAATCCACCTTGGTCATGAAAAGTAAGTACCTCCTTAGTACTTATACAAAATGGGGCTTCCAGCAGGAGAGAGAACTTCTCACTGATAATTTAGGTTTTCAGTACAGAGGAACTTTAAGCCAAGAGATAACCATAAATAAAACTGTCTTTTAAAAAAATTACCTGTAAAATTAGTTAAAATACAAAAAGTCATCAAGATCTCTTCATCTTGGTCTGCATATGAAGAAAGAATCTACGTGCTTATACTCTTCCTATCAGATAACCCCCTTCTTGGGGGGACGGACTGCCAGCACTATGCATCCTGTTTTGAAAATCTAGAGAGCAGTAAAGGCTGACACAGAAGCTGAATAAGGAAGATAACCTTTTGGGACTTCCAAATGCTAGAGAAAACCGGGCCCCTGATTTGCCGATGGTGCAAAGGTGAATTAAATCAGCAAGCCCTGCCGTCTCCCTAGCTGAGTCTCTCTCAGTGGGACTGCTCCGAGAATCATTCAGATGCAGGAAGGGGCGGGAGGAGGAACAATGTTAGTGAATCCCAAAAGGAGGCCATCTGCCATGCCAGGTCACTGTTTCCAAAGCAAGCGACTGCATAGACACTGCCATTTCTACCTCATCCTCGCTCTCCAGCAGAGCGATGGAAAGACCCAGCCCCACGGACTCCGGTTTGGTTTGGTTTCTTAAATGCGTCTAGTTTCAGGCAGTTCTCCATGAGAAGAGAAGCAAAAGAAAAAGAGGGTTTCCCAGTTCATGGTCACGGAACACATTTCAGCTAGCGCTCGTCGGCCCATCACACACCCGGCCATTCGCAAGAGACCTCAACATTCAGAAGACTCCACAAGCGGGCCCTGCTGGTTGCAGCGGGTTAGAGGAGCAGCGGGAGGGACAGAATTTAGTCAAGATGAGTTTTCATCCAGGGATTACATCGCATGTAGTTCCTTCTTCGAATGTTAGAGGTAGACGAAAGCTAAGTTTTCACTGACCAGCCATACTTTAGTCTGACTTTAGAAGACTTAGCCTGAGGTTATTAGGAGGATGGGAGGTAGAGGGGCAAATTTCCCTGCTTTTCAGAAGGATACTTTGCCATCTGAAGGTAGTCACTAGCCAGCCAAAGCTCTGCCTCTAGGCCTGGAACAGCAGCCGACCAAGGAATCACAGAGAAAGCGTAGAAGGTCAAAGAGAAAAAGATTGTGCCAATGATCAAAAGCAAGCATGTTTCCGAACATTCACCATTACACGATGAAACCAGGAGCAATACACCATTTCTTGAAGCTATTAGCCCAATGTTTGGTCATCTCATTTAATAGCCTTTGAGAATCGTCCTGAAAAAAGTATACTCGGGTATTAAGCAAATAAAACACACAGTTCAACTGCGTTGTAGCTCGTAACATTCTGCCAGAGCGAATTTTTTCAATTAAACTTCAAATGCAAGGTATTTCTCATTAGATGTAAATGATGACATGTTACTGATTTTATAAATAATATTTCGGCTCGTAAAGCCTTTATACACATACCACATGTATATATTGATAGAAACCAATTAGTTGACTACAGAAGAGAGATTTTGCTGACTTGTTTTGGTTTCCCTTTTTTTTTAAGAGTAAACAGTTTTGCTTTTCATTCAGTAAAAATAAGATTCCTAGAACCAAACGAAAAATAGTTGAAATCTGAAAATATTCCTCACCTTACTGGAAGAAAGTGGCCAGGTTATCAGGTTATCATAACTGAAGAAACATTCCAAGATATCTAATTAAGAGTGTTTTACCCAGTGGATACATGAGACTATCCCAGTTTACGAGAAGTATTAATACTAGAGAGAACATAGCATGAATACTTCCAAGTCTTAATTCAAAAATTCTAGAGGGAAAAAAAAAGCTCTATATTTCCGAGCAACCCTGAGCACAGCACCATCATTACAACAAATTCAAGCATCCTATGTTATGTTCCATTTATCACGGCTCAGTACTTAAAAAAAATAAACTCTCCATTTTTTTCTTGATTAAAAGGCACACACACTTTCAAGTATGTAATTACAATTGAACTACACGTATTAGAAATCCAGAGATGTTTGTGGATCAAGAAGCATTATGGCTGCGCTGTATAACTTTTAAAGAACTGAGGGTCGTGCGAGTTCCTCCTATTTATATTGTAAAAACCCAACTTTTGACATAAAAAAAAATCTTCTGTCTGAATTGAACACAGTCATTTACCTAATCACTCTGCATATCTCCTGGAAGTTTAAAGGGTTCCATGGGAAAACCCTGGCCCGGGAGCTCTTAGATTCTAGCCTCCAAGTCCACTTAACCGCCAGGTGACCTGAGCCACCCCACACCTGTTTAGGCACCAGCCTCCGGCTTTTAAAAAAAATGGCTATACCAACCTCTGGCTTGCCTATGCCATAGAGTCTTTTAGGGGATATTATTATCCAAGTGAAGTACAACTTTGAAATAAGGCACATGGAACTGCTTAGAATTTTTTTTTAACATTTTAATAAAATGTGGTTCCTTTGGTTCACTTTAGATTAATCTCAAAGAAAGTCATCCTAAAGATAAAACAGCCATGCTTGCGCTGGCAAGAGTAAGATTTGTGTTTCATGCAGATGTTTATCTCATTTTATCATTTGTGTTTCATAATCATGCGACACTCGTTAAACATCAAAGGGATAGGAAAAAGAGCATCAGACTTATATAACTGCAATGATTTAAGGCAAACTAAGAATGCTTTCACAAAGCCATTACTTTCCGGTGTTTGAAAAAATCACCACGGAATTGATATTAAAACATTAAAAAATACTTAGGTATTTTTCGTGTATTTGGTATTTACTGCCTTTGGCTAGATATGCTGCGTTTTGCTCAAAAATATTTAAACCAAGACACACTTCTCTGTATTTCCTACTCAGTCGTATGCTGAACACAATGAACTTCATTACCACCAACGGTGCTGTCAGCCTGTTAGAGAATGGGAGGAAGTTTCCAACAGCAGAGGTTTTGAAATGATTTCTCCTCCCAGATCAAGTTAGAGTATGTTGATGTAGACCTCACCACTCTAGTTAGAATGAGAGATGGAAAACATTTTAGATTTGTAAATCCCATTCTGTTTTAAAGTGATCTATGCTGCAGTACTGGGAAGATTTCTATCTCCAGATGACTGAGGAACATCATAAAATACAATCATCCTTTTCCCACCTCTGAATTTGAAATTATACTGGATATCGTCGAACAAACAGATGGTTTTCAACCAACATTCCTCACTGTTTGATAAAAGGCCATTACATCGCTCTGCTAAATACATTCATTCAGTCGTGCATTTCTCTTAATTAGGAATTAATTTCCTTTTTGGGAGTGATGGATATGTTCACAGTCTTCACTGTGGTGATGGTTTCACAGGTATATATACCTATGTCAAAATTTATCAAGTAAAAAAGTGTTCAGCGCTAGAACATATGCCAGGTTGACTGTCTCTGCTAAGGCTGTTAGAGCCACTTAGCTGACCCACCCTCTCGGAACTGCATGATCATTTTAAGTGAGCTGAAATTCAGGTGGAGCATTTTGTATTGCAGGTTTCAGCCCCAGATGCCTTTCCATTCCTATCCCAGGGATGGCAAACGCCAGCCCTTTCTGATCCTGTGCCTTCTGACTGATGCCTTCAGGGCATATACCCATCCTATGAACACCAAGGTTAGGGTAGGTTTGAATAGCAACTCAATCTAAACCTGCAAGAGAAACAGGTATGTTTAAGATTTTTAGTCTTGCAATTGTTTGGCTATGTATAAACCTTGCAGATGCAAATACCCAAGAGACTTTGTACAAATCCTGAATGCATTCAGTAGCCCCGGGCACAGGTTCTCCTCAGGCAGATGATAAGCTACTAACCTCAGGGCCAAAAGGGCCATACTTGTGTCCAGAGAAATCAGGTTGTTCGGAATAGAAGGCATAGACCGAAGGCCTACGGGAAAATTGGAAGGTTCAGAATCTCCCTCAAACCACACATAACAAAGAATATCAAGTAACCCTACACATTGAGAAAAACTCCTCTCAAATCAAGTTAAGTAATTTCCCAACCACTGTTCGTCTTAACATGGAAAATATCTCTTTCTTGTTTTTCGGGGGTGGGGGGAGGGCGGATTCTATTCTTTCCACATCCACCCCCCCCACACTACCCCCACTGTGCTAACTGCCTGGTACCCCCTTCAGGGAGCAAACGTCACAAAGGATTATCTGAACACATACTCAGGTCTTTGATCCTCGAGATAATAGAGCCCAGTGAAAAGTCACACGGACCATGCGGTCTGTAGCCTGAAAGAACATCTCCATTAGAGTGAGAAGTCAGTCTGACTGCTTCCGCAGTCCTTGGGGTGCTGCTGCTGGTTCGCTTATCCAGGCCAGGAACTCGCTGGAGCTCCGCGGTAGCAGCCAGGATGAACAACTGTACTAATCCCTGGCACTAAGTGGGGCCCTGTGACCTATGTCCCTCGTGTCCTTCTTAGGGAAGTAACGCTAAGGCTGAGAAGCACAAAACTTAGTAATACCACACCTTGACCGGGCCCATCGAGTCTTCACCCAGTTCTAACCTAGGCTGGAAACATACTGAAGAAAGAAGAGGGAAAGCCGGGGGCATGGAAACAAATACCTTTCGTCGTCTGGCAGGGTGAGCCATTGCAGGATGGTTAATATTCTCCGCTCATGAGGGATGACCCTGTGGGGATGTAGCAGGCAAAGCATGACGTGAGGTTGCAGTTCCACAAACTCCAGCCCAGCCCAAGGGCTCTCTATTTACCGCCATCTGTTTTCACGTCGTTGTCGTACAAGGCCCTCTTTCGAATTAGAGTTTAAACTTCCACTCCATTTACAACATGTCGTATTGCTCAACCTCTGCTGCAGAAGATGAGACTGGAAACTCTGATTCACAGTCAAATGAGGAACCTGCCCTGTTGATCAGAGACTCTGCTCCAGGCAGAAAGGACCCTGGGCTCAGAGGCACCGCCATTTAGTGAGTAAAGCCATTAGCTGTGGCCACAGGGGGACCAGGACTTATATCCCCCATCTGCATCTTGCTGGTGGTGTGACCTCTCTTGACCTCCATGCCACTTTGACCTCTCTGGGCCTCAGTTTACTTATCAGCAAAAGTAAGATAATAGCAAAACACACTGTACACAGCTTGATTATGAGGATAAAATGAGACAAGACAAGGGGCACCTGGTGGCTCGGTCGGTTAAGTGTCTGCCTTCAGCTCAGGTCTGTGATCTCAGGGTCTTGGGATCGAGCCCCATATTGGGCTCCCTGCTCATCAGGGAGTCTGCTTCTCCCTCTCCTTCTTCTCCTCCCCCCTCTCATGTGCTTTCTCCCTCTTTCTCAAGTAAGTAAATAAAATCTTTTTTAAAAAAATAAGACAACACAGGCAAAGGGCATGTACAGTGCCTAGCACATAGTATATTCCAAAAAAACCTTTTTTTTTTTATTAATGATCACGAGTTATCATTCTATCTCTAAAGACCTATATGACTTTAGAAATGTTATTTAATCTGAAACTTTACATTCTTCCTCTATAAAATAAGGGGTTAGGAAAGGTAGTCTTGAAATTCTCTTCTAGCTCTATAAAAATCTATCAAGAATAGGCACATGTAATTATGAGACTGACAAAAAGGGTATAATCTTCATCCACAATGACTTTTGTGTTTAAGTCTCATTCCTCTGTTGAAATATAATTACCCGAAATCTGGCACCAGCTTTAAGAGCTCTCAGCTAACATGATCGTACTGTAGCCCGGGCTGAGTTTTGTTAAGATGCTCACAAGCAGAGCGACGCTTTTATTTATGGGGAGGTTTGCTTATTCTTGCCTAACGAGGAGCACACCATGCTTTTTTGCTCCCCCGTCTGAGACCAGGCCTTAGAGCTTGTTTATGATGAACTCGAACTAAAGCCCAAGTTTAACTGTGGTTGGTAGAAATTACTGTGGCCAAGAGTGAACCCTAGTATAAATTACGTCCCCTGGGTGATAACGATGTGTCAGCGTAGGTTCACCAGTGGTGACACACGTACCACTCTGGTGGGGGACACTGATAACGGGGAGGCTGTGCATGTGTGTGGACAGGGGGTACATGAGGATTCTCTGTGCCAACCACTCAAATTGCTGTGAACCTTAAACTGCTCTAAAAAATAAACTCCATTGAAAACTTACTATGGGATGCTGGTGGGCCATTTAAACTTTTACTCTCGGTGGATGTGAACCAGGGCAAGCCAGGAGAAAGACGAATCTTCAGAGCCATGGGAGAAGCCTAGAGTTGGCAGGAGCTCTAATCAAGGAGCTCTTCCCCCATGCCCCACCCCCGCCAGCCACCCCCACCAACTCTCATAGATTGGAGATTTGTCATTCCTCTGGCCCCCTCTCAATCTAGAGCTATCCAACTGGCCCAGATAATCATATTTACTATACAATGAGTCCTAATTGGAGCAAAATCCAATGCTCTTGAATACATGGGACCCTGTTTATTATATCCTAACTGAATTAGAAATAGGCATAGCAAAGCCAAGTTAATCACTTCAGGTATTTAATTCATCAGCCTCAGAAATCCCCTGTATCTGAACAAAATAATTACACATTTAGAATTCTTTCCTAACTTAGAAAAAAGCAAATGCTGTCACCTTTCCATTTTTCCTCACTTCATTACCTACCTACAAGCTGCATTATATTATGTAATTGGTGTTAAGTCACACAATGGACTCCGATGGACTTGCTTGATGCCAATGGAAAAACAGAAGCTAACAGAATTTGTGTCGAGCTTAGAACACACATCTTCTAACACCTCTGTTGGACGCGGTGCTTGTCTAGTAGTGGGCGGGAAATAAAAGCATCCTCTCCGAGGCCAGAAGGCTTGGGGTTGAATCCTGACTCCAACATGTGTGGGTGATGAGACTGCCAGGTTACCTAACCTTTAACTGCCTCTATAAAATGAGGATAATAATACTTCCTATCTCGTAAGGTCATTGTAAGGATTAAAAGAGAGAATACACGTAAAGCACTTCGGATAGTGCCCGGCACTTGGAGTTTAGAGAAATGTTTGCTGTTGTCATTAGGCACTGGATTCACAGCTCCACAGAGACGACACACTCATTCATGAAATATTTGTTAAACATATATTACTTTCGAGGCTTTTGTGTGAACGTAAATGAAGATACAAAATACTTCTACTAAAAAGACCCTTACAGACAAGTCACCATTCTCTGCTTAGAACGATAAGCAGGTGACTGTCACTTTCTGGGCAGGGGCTGAATGTGTGTGTGTGGTAAGAACCAGAGAGGGGAACTGTAGAGGCCTGAGTATCCTTCCTAAGTGTGACCCTGGACACAACACTTCACCTCTCTCAGCCACGTGTTCCAATCTTGCCAATGAGGAGTTGAACAAAGTGGTCTCTAACTTTCCTAGGAGTTCTAGCTTATCTTTATGAAATTAACCCAGGAACCAAAAGGACATGGCCCCTAGCCATTAGTGTTTAAAATACGACGCAGAGACAGCACAAACAGACGTGGCCACAGAAGAGAGTGTGTCCGAACAGAAAGGGCAATGCCGCTCATGCTGCTGTCTTCACCTTCACTGCTCGATAGAGAACTTGTTGTGAGACCAAGTCAGTCAGATATGGTCAGAAAAAGAAAAGGAAGAAAAAAAAAGGAGGAATGGAAAATGAGGATTAGATGAGGTATTTAATGTTAAAGGGGAACAAATATCGTCATTGTATGGTCAATGTTGAAAGAGACGATTAGAAATTTAAAAATTAGAAAGCAAATTAAATTAGAAAACAAATACTATTCATCTGTTACTTTCTATGTACTAAGCACCCTCCTATGCTCTTTAAAGAAATTAGCCCATGCTATCTTCACAGCACCCTATGATAAAGATGCTGTCACTGCCATTTAAAGATGAGGACATCGTATTGAGAGATTTAATCCCTTGTCCAGAGTCAGCAATCTATGGAGTGGCAGGGCTGGGATTCGAATCAATCTACACACTTAGACCTATAGGGAATTACCACCTTTGAACATAAATTGACACACACAAAAATGTAATGGGGCGTCAGCTGAGGATTACTTTGGAATAAAATACTATCATTTAAAAAGCAAGAATAATTCTAGGTTGCAGTACAGAGCCACGATAAAAAGGTGGCCTTCAAAGTCTAAGGCTGCGGTCCAAATCTGGTTTTAAATTTAAGGATTTTCAGAATGTACCATGGGTCGATTCCCCTGATGTGTATTCCATTAAAGAACTGGAAGTATGACCCTGGTTTGTTTTGCTTATTTGTTTAGTTATAAAAAGATTAAAAAAGAGAGAGAGAGAGAAAAGCTAAATCCAAGTCACTCCCAGAATATAGAGATAAAAGAACAACAGCCTGAGAAGCAAACCAAAACTGAGGACATCTTCAGAGCACACAAAAGCTACCTTCGTGTAAGTAGCTTGAACTGGGTGGAGAAAATTGCCATTCAAAACCAGAACACTGGGCCTTTTCAATGAAGCTTGGCAGCAGTTTCGGGGGGTAAGGGTGGGGACTAAGTATTAATTATGTCATTGGCCATTAATTATGTCCATTTTGCCAAGCAAATATGTCGTGGGGCAGAGAAAATCATTTCTGTAAGCATCCATGACAGTCAAGGGTTACAAAAATGTTATGCCTCAGATTAAATTGGTAGATCAACATGGCATTGACGTGTCATTTCTAACATACCCACGCTTAATTCTCAACTCAGAAAACCGCTTTTTAAAAAAAAAAGGCGGGAAAAGGAGGCTTTTACAGGGTCACTCTGTCTTCCCTTCAAATCACCAAACCCAATTTCAATTTAGTCCTTCAAATCTGAAAAAGCCACTTTTATTCCCGAATTTGGAGAATATAGACGGTCCCATTCTGGATTAATCTGAACCTGTGATTGCTCTCAGCACACTACTATTATAGAATAGTCAGATTTTTGTTAAGGCATAAGAGGCAAATATGGAAACAGCTTTAGGTGGTTAAAAAAAAAAAAAAAGATGGAAAGAACATCTCAGTGGGAACAAAATCCCCATGAAAGCTGAAACAGATTCCTTTTCTTACTAAGGAGCCTTAAAAATAATCAACATGTTGACACTTTTATTAGGTAAGTTTCACCTTAAGACTATTTTATGAACATTAACTACGAATCTCCCCATTACCTCTGTGGGGAAGAGAAGTAGTTCCATTTTTCTTACTCGGGAAATCCTAGAGTTCAGTGGGAAATGGAGTGGAAACAGAGGCTTCCCCTTGTCTCCTGTCTGGAATTTCCAATCTCTAGACCACTACATCAGCTGCCTGAGACCACACTAGACTTTTAATGTTGTGAACCAAAATAAATACAGCATGTTATAATATATTTACAGAAAAATGATAATGCAAACCACAGCAATAAATAGGCTAAGAGTAATATACATTCCCTAGGTGGTAAGTTACCAAAACCAGGGACAGAAAAATCTTAAGGATGACAAGAAGAAGAGAAAATCTTCTTTACATTTCTTTTAAGAAAAGATGGAGGAAAAAGAGAAGACCTCTAAAAAAAAAAAATACTTGGAAGATTATTTTCAATCTTCAAATATTCAAAAGCTCAAGTTCTTTTATATTTAACTGAAGTAAAAATCAAATTGAGTTCATGTTTCATAAGCTAAATCATAATTGCAATTTTACAAACATTGACAAAATAAAGATAACTTACACCGACCAGAAGAATGTCCCAGCTTTCACCCCTTGCTTGGTGGCTGTAATCCATAGCTAATGAGGAAAATATAAGAGGCTTATAATGTGTTCTGAGTTTTGGTCAAAGAAGAAAAAGTTTTTAAAAATGTATTAGATCAGATATCTTATACTTTACCCACATCCCACCATAAATTTCACATTATTTGCAATCATTCTCTTTTCACATCTGGAAGTCAGAATCATTATTTCCATAAATGTCATTCAATACATTCTCTGCAAAAGCTTTCAAAAGCTCTGCTAGGATTCTAGTGGCATTTTTAACTCTTGTTTCATCTCAAAAGTCTGTTCTGTACCTGTCGCTTCTGATCATTGTTTTGAACATTTCCCTTATATGACAGAATTCTGCTCATCAAAGGACCCAGGGCTGGACCATATGTTTCCTGTACTATTGCAAGCCTACAGAGGAGAACCCCAATTTGGCACACAGATGCCAGAATCTTGGAACCGAGCTTTGTCTTGTTTTGTTTTAAACTAGGTGAATGAAAAGGGCAGGGGGAAAAAAAGCTATTTTTTATTCTGCATTTTCCCATGCATCTTTTATTTAGCCTTTCAGTAAATGAAATTTTAGGAATAAGCTCCTGGGATAAATTAGGTGAACCAAGCATTTCATTGAGGCTTTTAAAATACTCTTTACAGCGCATGCTGTTGGAAGGCAGAAGATACAGTGGTTAAGAACCTGAGCTCTGCAATGGGATAGCTGGGTTTTAAGCCTTGCCTCTGTCACTCACCAACTGTGCAGTCCTCCAGTAAGTTCCTTAAGCTCTCTGGGCTTCGGTTTCCTTTAAAATGTAGATAATATTACCTAGCACATGGGATTATTCTAAGCTTTAATGAGTTAAGACATTTAAAGTCCTTAAAGCAATGTCTTAGCATTTGGTGAACACTGGATCAATTTTAATCTTAATTATTATGCAATGGAAATAAATATAATCCAGTTATTCTAGGAACATTAAAAACAGCTTAGGATGGCCAGTGTCCCACTGAACATAAATCTGTAAGAAGAACTTCCCCCCACCCCTCAGGAGGCAAACAGGAAGAAATGTGGCTCTTTTGTTATAAGACCCAAGCATAAGTGGTCTAGGAATTGCAGCCAGCCCCTTTTCTGGTTTCATTGTATCCAGACTTTCAGAGTGTCTTACAGACTCCAGTGAAAACCTCTGGTTTTTGAGGAAAGGGGAAATTGGGAGGTGTGGGCCCTCCATGAGGCTGGCCATGTTTTCAGAAGGGTCTGGGACATCCGGACTGGGAGAATTCTGCGGAGTCCCAAACCCCTGTGGAGGGACTAAAGATCTCCAGCCTCTCGAAATCATAGCTGTTGCAGCTGGCAAGTAAGAGATGGACCGGAAAGCATGGAGAGCCCTCTGAGATTGGAGGAGGTATGAGCTGCCTAGTGACTGTCAGCATGGGGGGGGGGGGTGCCCTTGTCCCATAGGGATGGGTCGTAGAGATAAGGATCTCAGATTGCTCTAAGCGCCCTTCCAGAGTTTGGTTCAGAGTATCCTTCTGTTTTACGGACAAACTCTGCCATGCTGGGAGTCCCCAGGCCAACCAGGATCCAAAATGTGTCCATTCATTCATTTTTCTTTTCCTTGGTGATCACATGTTTGAAAGGGTTAGAAAAAAATGCCCTTTAGTTTATGAATTGTTGAGTTAACTGCAAATCAATTCATTTTGGGAGTGGAAGAATCCTTGGTCATTTCTTAATATCACAATTTATGCAGGTTTCTCTTTTGAAGGTCTTCTACATTTGAAGATGCAATCATGCATCTTGCAATCATGCAAGTCTCCTATATTGCATACACGATACATGCGTTGTTTCAGCCAACTCTTAATGGAGGGCAACTAGTACACCACCATCTCCCCAGACAAAGAGCATTGGGAATATTCTGTTTCATTGATTTATATATCTCTTCTTATGTTTCCTCATTGATTTCTGTAGTAGTCACAGTTGGTTCCACATCTTCCAGTATCATATTTAAATGCTGATCATAAGCATGTAATCTGGCTCGAAACTCTTATCATTTGTCATTTTCAAATCAATTGGCTCATCCAGGCTGAGCCTGATGAGATCCAGGGACTCTTCTAGAGCGTTGGTAGTTTGTTGCTGGTCCACGTGGTCTGCCAAGTCTCAAACCCTGCACTCTATCCCGCTTCTCCGGAGAGAACGCGAGCCCACCCTCCACCCACCCCAACTGCCCCTGGAAACGTGAAAATGCAATGCCGGGGAAGCAGAAAGAAATCTCATTGCAGAGTTTGCATTGGTCATTTGAAACTGGGGCAGATCTTCAAGGGGAGGGGTAGGCTGGGCCTATCAGGCAAGGGCGTGTCCAGGCCTGGGGGTGTCCTTTCTTGTTGCAGCACCCCCACTGTCGAGAAGATGGACCCAAAACTAAGTGCTGGGCATCCCACAGCTGACTCAAAACCACATCGGATCCCCGAGGGACCAGTTTCTTCTATACATGTATATGTATTTAAGATTGAGTTATTTATTATAGAGAGAGAGAAGAGGGGAGCAGAGGGACAGAGAGAATCTCAAGCAGACTCCCCCCTGAGCTTGGAGCCCACACCTGCCTGCTGGATCCCACAACCCTGAGATCATGACCTGAGCTAAATCACAAGTCAGATGCTTAATGGACTGAGTCACCCAGGCGCCCCAACCGTTTCTTATATTAAGTGATCTATTTCCATACTTATTTTAATTTCAGAGACTCAAACTTAGTGTATTTGTAGCCAAACAATGTCATACAAAATCTAGTGCCTTGATGTTTACAAAGAAGTTGTACTAGGCAATATTTGGCAGTTATGAAATGTAAGATTAATCTGGGGTTTTTCTAATGGAAAATTTTTAATGCAATTTTGTCAAATGATGAGCCTGCACTTTCAAAAGTTATGTTGTGGAATTATGCTGATGTTGGCACTATCTGGGCAACAGGAAGCCCTATGGGTAACTTTTAGCTCAGTAATGTTTACAGGAAAAGATCACCAGAGGGGGTCTTTGCAATGGTATAAGGAAAGGGCACGGGGAGAGAGGGTAGCCAATGGTGAAGTCAGGGTCATGTGCTCTTTATTCTTTGCTGTACTTCCCCAGATTTTTACAGTGACAATAAACATCTTTGTAATCAGAAAAAAGTTAGCCAACTGTAAAACGCAACCGAACCATGAGGACAATTAAGAGGTGGTAAAAAAAAAAAAATTTAAAAAAAAAGTCATTTCTGGAGCACCTTGGTGGCTCAGTCAGTTGAGCACCTGACCCTTGATTTTGGCTCAGGTCATGATCTCAGGGTCCTGAGATCCAGCCCCGTTGCAGGCTCTGCAATCAGCAGGGAGTCTGCTTGAGGATTCTTTCTCCCTCCCCCTCTGTTCCTTTCCTCACCCCTCCAACCCTCTCTCTCTCTCTCAAATAAATAAATGAATCTTTTTAAAAAATTTACTCTTCTCAAAAAAAAAAAAAGAAGCAAAAACATTGTTCCTGCTTTTTGGTACAAGTCATATTGACCATATTTTCTAAAAGAAAAGTGGGAGCATGGTCAGAAAAGTGCAAAAAGTGAACAAATGAGAGAATCTTTAAAATTAAAAACATTTAGGAGCGCCTGGGCGGCTCAGTCGTTAAGCGTCTGCCTTCGGCTCAGGGTGTGATCCCAGAGTCCTGGTATCGAGCCCCATGTCAGGTTCCTCCGCTAGGAGCCTGCTTCTTCCTCTCCTACTCCCCCTGCCTGTGTTCCCTCTCTCACTGGCTGTCTCTCTCTCTGTCAAATAAATAAACAAAATCTTTAAAAAAAAAAATTAAAAACCTTTAAAAATCTCAAATAAAAGAATCCTAGCAGTAAGGAGCCATTCTATCAAGGTTTAGCAAATGGTAGGAGGTTGAAGCATGACGTTCTTAAGTTAAATCAGATCATAAGTAGCCCTGAAAGTTCCTTGCAGGTCATATGTATATATTATATTTCTGAACTCAGAAGTTAAATCTAGTAATTACAGAGAAAAAAGTCACGAAAACATTGGTCCAAAAACAAAAAAAAAAAAAAAAAGAAAGAAAGAAGAAAGAAAGAAAGAAAGAAAGAAAGAAAGAAAGAAAGAAAGAAAGAAAGAAAAGAAAAGAAAAGTGAAAACAAGCTTCTGGGGTTATTAGAAAGAGAGAGAGAGGTTTCTAGTTCCTTGTTAATTCAGAGAAATGGGAATCTGTATTTCTCTGAATTTGAATGTAATATAAATTTCCTCAAAGATTGGTGAAACAGCACAACAAAAATAACCTGACAAGACACTGGATTTGGTTTCCCCACCTTTAATGCCAATATTTCTCCATTAATCTGCTTTATCTAGAGGCAGATTTCAACATTTATGTCTTAGATACTACATTGGGAAGAGGGAAAAGGGGGGGAAATTATTGTACCTATTTGATACGTTATCAGGAATTTTTAAAAAAAAGCTTTCTCACTGGAATCAGAAGGATTTAAATGTGAAATCCAACCCTTTCTCACATTAAATAAAGTAGGCTGCTGAGGGAGAAGGGGAGAGGTTTTGAAAAAGAAAATAAGCCAGAAAACATTTTTCAAAAACATGAGCTACTATTGTAGTCTTTCTAGCAGTTCTTTGCAGGGAAATTATTCCTTTGCATTCAAAAGCACAGAGCGAGGATAAATAGAATTCTGGGAGACCAGAGGGAGGGGTGGGGCTGTCGCATTAGCTGCAGGATATCACTTACTGAGATTCAAGCTAAGAAATGAGGATTGGGGTTGCTGCAGAATAGACTGTGGACCGGTGTGGCTCTTTGCAGGTGGTGAGGGCCTGAAGAAAGTAACTGATAAAGTACAGGGAAGAAGTACGGGTGAACACATCTCAGATGCGGTGCAGAACAGTTCAATCCAAGACACAGGAGTGGGACAGCTCGAGGCGTCAGGCTGTGGATTACAGCCTGAGAATAAAGAGATTCTACCCCCATCGGGCCCACAGTCTGAAGCGGGTATGTGAATAATTTCAAAAATATATGGTCAAATTTATGACAGAAATACTAGCAAAACCCAAAGGTGAGTCCCTGAGCTTAGCCAGGGCTGGTGGAGCTTAGTGACGACCTGGTGACAGATTCTTCAACTGAAATTTGAAAGATAAATAAGAGTCTAGCAGCAAAGCGGCCAGGTGAGCATTTATAGCACCCTAAGTGCAGGGCAGAGTCCATCTGAAGGACATTAAGATGCAGTAAAAAGAGGGAGGAAAAACCCGAGATTTATAGCGATCTATGGAAAAGAAACAACAGAATAAATAAAAAGTAAAATTTTCCTGACAAGAAAGCAAAACCTCCCACCGGCAGGATAATAACATAGGCAGGAAGAGAAGAAAGCAGTGACTTGCACTTTCCATCAAGCCAATCCTTTTCGCCAGGGATTTCACTCTTGTTCTAACGTCATCCTTCTTCTCTTTGCCGCCTCTTTCTCGAACATGCCATCGTTCTTGCATTTTCACACTATGGTAATTTACGAGGATGGTCTCAGGACCAACTCACTGCGTCCCCACTACTGGCAGAAACAGGTGCGGACCAAGCCTCTTGAGTGAGAAGAACATACTTGCTCCTCCAATTAACGTCTTGCTCTGGAAACTGGCTTTAGAGGACTTGCATCGTGGTGGGTGATGGACTTCCTTCTCCAATCCCTGTGTTTCGTGGGCCCTTTGGAGTCACATTCACTCTCCACTTCACTGAGTCCAGATTTAAACCGATCAGGGAATTTCCCCCTGAGATATCTTACTATCAGAAATTGCAGGATTATAGCAGAGAGATTTTTCAAAGAAACAAACATGCTTAAGAAACTTCAGTAAAAGTACGGAACATACTGTTGTAATGAGAACAAATTAAGTATAATTTCAAAGCAACAACAACAAAAGGAATCCCATTAAAATAGGCATGAGAAATGCAGCATCATAAAGTGAATGACAACTTTTAATAGCACATTGTAAGAAGAACAAATTAAAAGCAGCCCCGAGTTTGCTAAGATGGCTATATCCATGTTACCAAAGGGAGAAAAAAAATAATAGAAATTATTTTTGGAAGCCTAACGGTGAGATTCAAATTTTCAGATGGATGATATACAAATGCCTCATCCCATCTATTAAATTTTAAAGGAGGATTCGAGTGGTTCTTATTTACCATTTACTCTGACTCCTTTTTTATTTAGCCAAATGTCTTGCATGGTTTCATCATTCAGTAAAAATAAGGTGAGTTTAATTTCATTACCTAAGATTTTTATAAATATTTTCTCTATCCCGATTATTTTTTTCACTGGTGATTTTGTAAAATGTATAAGCCTTTCAGAGGATGGGATAAATGCTTGAGATAATTTATTAAGGCTCATCTTTTCTCATAATATTTATAGTTGCTTATATTCTCACTCTTAAATCCTTACAGTTTCTGTCCGTGTGTTCTTCCGATACAC
Source organism: Ursus arctos (assembly GCF_023065955.2). NCBI lineage: Eukaryota > Metazoa > Chordata > Mammalia > Carnivora > Ursidae > Ursus > Ursus arctos. Next base: position 67,638,172 of record NW_026623078.1, read on the forward strand.
CGAATTTCAATAATAAGTATGTTTTAAAATTATAGCTACTATGGCCCTTGAAATTTTTACGGTGTCCCCTATTCAAGAAGATAGAAGTACCAATCAGTTACACTGTAAATCTTCATCAACACTAGGAAAATACTAAACTTGGTCAAATCTGTCCACGTTGCGAGTTAGTCGGGAAATAAGCAAGCAGAATTGAGAAAGACTTCACTGCACTGGGCAGCATTCCCTCTGCTGTTTCTGTAGAAGTTAATGACTGTGTGGACTCATCTTCTGAGTCATGCCAACCCAGAGGGAAACTAATGTCAACACTTGGGGTAAGGTGATCCAATTTGATAAAATTACTATTTATCTCTATCTCCTTTGTGGTTCTTCAGGCGGGTTTGCGTCCATGACAAAATTAATACAAAGAACCAACCAGCAACGGCTTGACAGGACCCTCATTTCAGTCATTTTATTTACACATAAAATGTCCCTCTATCATACAGTTTGTGAAATCCACCCTGTAAACAAATTTCACTATGCTCACAACTTAGGTCATCACAGACTTCTGGGAGTCCAGCCTGAATAAAGACGGTAGAGTCAGAACTTCTACTATAAAGAAACACTTCGACGGACATACAAGACGTCTTCCACTATTTATTTTTTTAAAAAATGAGAAGCCCGTGTTTAACTCTGCATCCTGATTTGTTAGGCATGAACATATTTTTGTAATCACAAATGACCCTTTATCGAAGAGCAATAGTATTTTTTTCTGACTTGATATTCTCTAGCTTGCCCACAGATTGGAGCAAACCTTTCCAGGTATGGGATCGTTCGGGGACGGCAGATTCGTGGACGGGCGCAGACACTGTCACGGCAGCTGCACAGAGGTCTCAGCCCTCCACCCGAACCAGTACTCCAGGGAGCCACGGCCCCCAGTCAGAGCTGACATAAGGTGGGACCATTTGCCGTCTGTCCTCTACATGCTTTTCATCAGCTGTGTATACTGGGCTGTGCTCCTGCAGGGATCCTGGCCCTTCTACCCAGGGGGGTGTGCCCTTGGTTCAATCTGCACATTCGACAACCATGGTTTCACGTTACCGTTATGCTCATGAATGACCAAATCAAGTTGCTTAACCCTGCACACAGTCATAGGAAAAATAGGATGTAGAAAGCCACCTACATCCTTTTTTTACTTTCTGCCCATCCATTAGATCTGAAGTAAACAGGATGAGTTCTTGCAAAGTATTAATTTGCTGGTCCGAAATGAAGGTAGGGTTCCTCTTACATGTAACTTCCAGAAATTTCAAAGAATGGATTTAACAAAGGAATTCATGGATTTCCCGTGGGTTTCGTTGAGCCCCTTTTATCAGCAAGTTTCCCTGTCTCTGTTCATATGGTACTGGGGCCAAAACTTGGGGGTAGTCCTAGTCATTCACTTCTCTTTTTCATTGTACCCCTAAGTCTACTAAACCAGTATGATCTGACTGTATGTTCTTTCCTCAGAATGTTTCTGGCATTCACCCTCTGTCACCACCGTCTAATGAACACATTCATCATCTCACACGTTTATAACCATAACCTCACCTACACATACACACACATATATATACATATACAAACATATGAACATGCAAACATATACATATTATTTACACATATACATAGATATTATGTGTACAGATGTATACACACACACACACACACACACACACACACCACTAAAGGACAGAAACATTGCCAAGTATGAGGAAATTACATGCATCTATTTTGCAGGTAAAAATTGGGGATGAAATGTTGCAGTGTGCAGACACACATACACAAAAAATGCAAAACTTACCGGTTGACCTCCCCACCACCTATGATTAAATTTCTCTCGCCCTCGAAGATGAAAAGTGGCATCAAACACAGGATCATACATTGAATTGCCAATAATTCCATGTGATTCTGGATACAGCCCCTTTGTGTAAAAGCAAATTTATTGTTAAAATACAAATATGATGATCTGTACATATTAGTTCTATCAGAAACTCTCTTATCATAGGAGGTTTTATAGCAATATTTAATTTCCAAATTTATATAAGATATGTATAGACGTTATGTGTGTCTGAGCAAACATGAATATTATCTATGGATTAATCATAAGCTATCCGAGAGACTTAACATGATGATAAGAAATTTAATATTTGGGGTTTTTTAACTGTTGCAATTTACTAAGATGACAATAATTTTTATTACGATAAATTAATCTGGAGATTGAAATTTACTTATGTGCTTCCAAAGAAGCTTCCATTTATAAATACACTTTTCCTTTTCCCTGAGTTCTACTTCTACCCCAGGGCCCCTCAAATTCATAATAATAATAAAATAATTAAACAAATTACGTTTTTAAAGAAGAAAGCAAGGTGGAATTGGGAATATCTAAAAACTAAAACAAAGCAACCCTGAAGTCAATATTTTTATTTGAAAATTCAGAAAATAAACAACAGACCCTGTGGTATCTGAGAGAAGTTTAAAAGTTTAATATATGTGTTCAAACAGAACTTCACCTGAAAAAAAGTTTCCAGTTTTGAAGTTACAGTGACGTTCAGTCCCCCCCAGAGTCGTAAAAGACACTGCGAACAGCTCACGCAGACAAGATAGAAAACAGACAGATTTTCTTTGAACACTGAAAAACATGTTTTTTAAAATCTCCCTTTAAGTCATTTCAGGATGAAATCTACATCCATACCCTTTGAATCTACATCATTTGAAAAAATACTTCCAGGGGCTCCTGGGTGGCTCAGTCAGTTAAACATCTGCCTTGGCTCATGTCATGATCTCAGCGTCCTGGGATCAAGTCCCATGTCGGGTTCAATGCTCAGTGGGGAGCCTGCTTCTCCCTCTCCCTCTGCCCCTCCCCGCCCCACTCATGCTCCCTCTCTCTCTCTCAAATGAATAAATAAAATCTTTAAAAAAAAGAAAAATACTTACAGTGGCCAAAGTGTATAAGTTAGGGAAAGTTTTTGTTGGGTACACGGGCCTCATGTAGGGAGAGTGTGTGCCGCACGACCCTAGGAACAGAATTGCAGACATTAGAGCAAGAGAACCAACAGGAGTCCCTTCACGTATAGGAATTCACTTTATAAACTATCACAGACTTGTGTTACTGACACTTCTGTATTTCAAGTAATAGAATACATTTAAAGCCACGTGTCCATAGCTCTCAAAGCCCATAACTAAGCGTGTACTGTGCAGATCATGGATACTGATGAGAATACAGTATGAAAAGGACTTACTTAGCTTTTCAATGTTAGGCATGACCTTGCTGCCTTTCTTCATGTATGATGCACGGAAACCATCCACAGAAAAGATGATTAATGGAGGGCGAACAAACCTTAAACAGTAACATAGTAAGCTTTAGAAAACGTACTGCCACAAAGTTTCCATTGTGCCTAGTCATTCTCACAACTGGAACCAGGAATTTCCAAGATGAAACTTCAAGTGAGGATATCGGTACAAGCCTGGGCTGCCAGCCACGTAGCATTCGTGACGACCGAAGTCCAGAGTTAAATGACCAAGGTCATAAAATGGCCAGGGAAGGGACTGGACTCCAGTTTTCCCCTAATGTACTTTATCCACTGCCACCTCTCACACTGCAAACAAGGTTCTTCCCAGAGTATAAAGTTGTTATATTTGCCTGGAATAGGTGCTCTCCCATTTGCTCCCTGGAAAACTCCTATTCATTCCTAAAAACCCACCTCAGGGTTTCCTCTTGTGTAATGTTAGCTGCTCACACTTCTGAATTCCTTTAAGATATTAATCATACCTTTTCTGTCATTCACATACATATTACATTATTTCGATGCACAGTTTACAACTTATTCATCTTTCTATTTTGTGGACCTATAGTAGGGCTTCAATAAATGCCTAGCAAATACATGAATGAATGGGTGAACAAAGTAAATGAGTATGAAATTTATAGCAGTGGCACTCCTGTCCCTAAAACTTATAAAAGAATTCTTTTCAAGTTTAAATCATAAAATAACTTTAAAAATAATTAAAATTGATGAAGATCCATTTAACTAGGACAGGATCCGATGAAATAGGTCCTTTGTTATAGTCTAAGGATAGAATTGGCCGGTCAGACTCAAGAATACTCAACTGTGTGCAAAAATTTTTTTCTGATAATGCAGCAAGCACAGGCTTGAGTTTATTTGAAGCCACATAATAAATAAGGCATATTTCAGATGAGTCACAGATAAAGCACTTAGAAGAATACCATAGAAGAGTTCTTCATTGTCATGACCATTACCACTTATCGGGGCATCTACTGCTAGACTGCTTTTTCCACAAAAATAACCGAACACATTTTAAACAGTCAGAAACTATGGCTATTTCATTCAGAAAGTCCAAAGACGTTCAAGTCGTTCATTAAAGCCAAAAAAGGATATGAAAATAAAGACAATATCGAAATACTTGGATTTTGCGTCGCAGGCTGTGCTGCCTAAAAACAAAAGTCCACTTGAACGAATACATGAATGAAAACACACTTGTTGAAAATTTATTTTCTGCCAGGCATTTTAAGGGTCCATGAATTTTCAACAGTTTCCTGGAAGGCGTAATGAGTGCCTTATGCTGGTCACACTTGAGCCACAGGGTGTCACCCAGGTCTGGCTGCACCCCAGCAAAGCAGCGTTCAGTAGTTTGTCAAGTTCCTGCAGCATCTGGTAGGAGTTACCAGCTTGGATGGTGTTTTTTGAGAAGTTCTATAGTCCTCCTCCCCCCACCCCCAAAAGAGGCAAAAGCAGCCTTTCAGGAAAAAAGGCTGAAAAAAAAAGATCAATGCCAGAAATGTTTCTTTCCTTCTCCGGCGATATTTAGATACACTTTGTAAAATCTTCAGCTACGGTGAAGTATAGAGGATATTCAGTCTTCAATATGTGCAGAGACAATAAGAGAAAAGGTTTTAAAAACTCACTACTTCGGGGCGCCTGGGTGGCTCGGTCGGTTAAGTGTCGGCCTTCAGCTCAGGTCATGATCCCGGGGTCCTGGGATCGAGGCCCTCGTCAGGCTCCTTGCTCAGCAAGGAGTCTGCTTCTCCCTCTTCCTCCGCCCCTCCCCTCTCTCTCAAATAAATAAATGAAATCTTAAAAAATAAAAAATAAAAACTCACTACTTCAAGATATGCATTCTAGCTTTCGACGGATTAATCACTTACAAGTAGTTGAGTATAAGTTTACCTGTATAAAAGGGTCTCAGCTTTACCCTGTTTGTCCCCATTTACCCATCCAGATCCTGGGACACTTTATTGACTACCATGTAAACTTCATATTTATAAAATGCACTTACCCTGCAGGGCATTCTGGGGTCTTTATTTCCTCACAGTTGTCATCTACCCAGTGTGTCTCTCCTAGGAGGGAAAGTGGGTAAATTCACTTGTGAATCTAATCGTCAATGGCAGCCAGAGCCCCAAAGACGGCAACCCCAGGTCCCGTGTCTTGTTGGATACTTGTTGCTTATGGGACACCATCTAAACAGAAACTCTGAAATAAAGTCTAGTGTTGGTTTGGCTTACGAAAGTACACCCATACATAATGGGAAAGCTAATATTTAATAGCCCCAAGTGGTGTTTATGCGAGCCTTCTGAGCCTAAATGGTTTGTAGATAAAAACACCAGTGGCGTCAGTGAACAAAATTTCATGTTTGTTTCCCTCCAGAAATAAACTGTTTGGTCATTAGATGGAACATTCTTTTCTCCACCACCGAACATCTCAAAGCCATAGAAAGTATGGCACAACTTCCCTTTAGTGGAGGGGAAAGGCTTAGAATACTCAGGGGTGATAGATGGAAGACTGCAAGAGAGAGATGATTTGCCAGTGGATCTGTGTACAGCCTGTGGATTTAGGAATAAAAACCAATGCTTTCACTTTTATCTTCCTCCAAGGTCCAAAAGCTTCCCTGAGCTACCCCAACAAGAATGGAGAACAGAAAAGAGCTCAGGTTTAAAAACAAAGAAACACAAAAACGAGGCTTCTTAGGAGAAAATGAGAATTATCAAAAAGCATTTGCTTTACATGGTCCTTAGGAAAATCAACATCACGTGTGTTGACTGTATTGGAACCCTCCCTTGTCAACAAGATCTGACTGCTGACAACGGGGTAGGTTAGCAACATGCTCCTTAAAGTGGGGGAAGCTTGACCACATATCTAGCAACCCAGGGCTCACCCATGGGCCTCACAGAAGTACTGCAACTAGAATTTTTCACCAGGAAAAGCCAGTGTTGAATGGTTCAACAACAAGGGACACCTCGGACTTTTCCTGTATTTTCTCTTCTAATAGCCTCTGTGGCTTATTGTTACATTTACTACATGGGGAAATAAAGAGGAAAAGGAACAAAATTCTCAATCCATTGTATACTTTATCAAATGTTACAATAATTGTTTGGGCAGGGGAAATTTTCCAAATTCAGGATTAATGCAATGCCTTCCTGCCACACACTGAACATTAAACACATTTCAGAACGGATTTGCCTATTCCCCGAAATCTTTTAATGGAAACGCTTCTTAAACGTTCCATGTCACAGCTCGGAAGAAGGACTTAATTTTGACAATAAAGTGACTTGCAAAGTTCACATAAAGAGTCGTGGATCTTTCCATTAACCTCTACAAGAGGGTGCTATGGTACCTTCAACGCCTTAAAGACAGAAACGTCATCTTTTATATTTTCGTTAGTCCACCGTTAGTCTTAGAGTATTTACTCTTAGAATAAAACCATCATATTCTGCAATCGACCATACAAAGTGAACAGATATGCAGGTATAGCTTTGGGGTATAATAGGAGCGACAGGTGCCCAGATCCTCTTTACCAGCTAGTAAACCCATCTTCAGGCAGCTGCTAGTGCCCTAGTTTACAGCTTACATCCAGTGGGTACAAAAGCCATGCCCCCCTGTCTCAGGGGTAAGAATGCTGCAATTTACCTTCCAGTAAAACAGGCCAAGGTGAGACTTCCCCTAAAACCACGTCCCTGCTGGCCGCCCCCCTGCCCCGGCCTCCCTTGCTCCCTTACATGGTTTTCCTACAGAGCGTTCCCTCAATACATTCCGTGTATGCAATTCTGTCTCAGGCTCTGCTTTTAGAAAACCTGATCTAAGACCAAGACAGGAACTTTAGAAATCTCTTCATTATTATGATTCTACCCATTCTGGAATTTGGGGTGATTTCGTTGTTATTTCAGATCAGTGAAAGGCAGGGAAGCAAAACTAAGAAAGAAGCATGAGAAATTAAAAAACACAACTCCTTCCCTCCTCCCAACCCATATCCAAGGTGTTACAGCCACAACATCCAAGATTCCTTGGAGCACCTCCAGTTTTTATTCTTTTGAAGCTCTAGCCAACCCGCGGAAACATGTACCTTTGCAAACCACTTGGTAATTGGTACAGCAGTCTCCCCTGGCCAAGCAGTCCTCCGAGCAGTGACAAGCATTGTCTTCATTTCTTACTTCTCCGCATCTGTCCTTAGTACACTCCCAGCCGCCAGCTGAAATCGGCACAATAAAACACTTTCACTGCTTCTCACAAACCAAATGAAAGAGGCCACAATTGCTTACAAGCGTTGCCAACAAAAAGAGCTAAAATCCCACATCATTTAATCTGCTTGTGAAATTAGAGTTGGCCTGAGGCCTAGATGATATTTGGAGGACTTACAAATAGGTTGAATTCCTAATTTTTCAAATCAGAGTACGAAGCCAAACATAATTGGGCTCCTTTGGAAAAATGGAACCCTTACCATTTGTACACTGTACTAAAAAAAAAAAAAAAAATGTATGGTATGTAAGGTTTGTGATAGGAGTTTCTACCATCACAGGCATAGTCACCACAGCTGGGCTCTTTTATTTCCCAAAGTAGATTTACCTGACTTTAATTAGCTTAATTTAAATAAAAATGATACTGCAACCAAATCCTTGACCTGCCAGAAGTTGCAACTGAAGGGTCAAGTCCTACACAGATAGGTAGAGTTTAAAGAGATATGAAAAACACTCACAGGTCCAACTATTGACCAAAAATGCGGCCCTGTCTATAATGAGAGGTCAGAGCCCCTCCTCTGCAGGAGGCCAGGAGATGGGTTACAGATTTCTGTCTGAGCATACTTGATTGAGAGCTCATGGTTTAACTCTATCAACAGGAAATATTTAGAAAATTAATATTTTCATTTAAAAGAGAGTGCTATCTTTTTTTGCTTGCCTTTTCATCCACTAGACTGTAAGCTCCATAGCAGGAAAAAAAATCACATCTTTCTTTTCACCATTATGTCTCCAGTGCCTGAGACTGTGCCTGGCACATGCTAGATGTTGCATGAACATTCGTTCAATCTACTTGCAAATTACCATGAAAATAAAATATGGCTCTTAACATTCAGGATTGATGTACTGAGAAACTTCATAATTAATTCAATTATCCAATAAATATTTCCATTATGTTTTCCATGTTCTAGGTGCTGGGGAGGTCACGAAGAACAGGAAAGACAAGATAGGACATCTTCATGGAGCTTATATTCCAATTGGGCAAGACAGACCACAAGCAAGTAGACCAGTAGAAAAAGATAATTTCAGCTCGTGCTAAGTGCTATGAAAGAAATAACAGGATGGTACTGACAGGGAGTGACAGGTGGAACGGGGATGCTATTTGATACAGAATGGTCAAGAAAGCCCTCTCTGGGCTAAGGACACTTGAGGTCTTCATTTCTTAAAATACGTCGTAAGTGGAAGACAGTGTTTACAAAAAAGCATCACTATTAAGAAGCTAAATTTATCGAGGAACTACTGGCTTCACATAAGAATGGAATTTTAAAAAGCCAGGGTTCAGAGTGAACTACAAGCAAGGTAGGAGTCAGTCAGCTGTATAATTTTGAAAGCAAACACAGAAATAAGCAGAAAGAAAAAACAATATTTAACTTTATGGAATAATAAGAGAGTTAGCTATCAGATCAGATAAAGAGATTTTTTTAAATGAGACTATATATTTTAAAAGTGAGAATATGTTGAAAAGGGAGTGGTGAAAGCTCTTGAGCCCTTCGAGAGGAATATAAACTTTGAGAAGTGTTAATTTTGTAACATATATTTAAATTTTAAAAATGTACACTTTGATTCAAAATCCCACTCCTAGGAATTTCTTAAGGAAAACAGACAAAAATATGAATATGCATGAACCACATTCATTGATACATTGTTCATAATAGCAACCACTGGGGAAAATCTATATGATGATCAGTTATCCAATGAAGCAGGTCCCACCTGTTCAATGGCATACAATGTAGGCGTTCAAAAGGATGGTGTGTAAAGAGATATATATATACACCCTCTCCCAGGCATATATATATATATATATATATATATATATATATATATATATACACACACACACATACACGCTCGTATAAATACACACACACACACACACACACACGTAGTAGTTAGGGTCTACACTGAAACATTGTGTTTATCTCCAGAAAGTGGCTTGTACTATCACAGTAGGATCTCAGAGACTTTTGTTTTCTCCTTCAACCTTTTGTTATTATCTGATATTTGATTCTTCTGCATTTGGCATACATTAGCTTGGTACTCAGGAAAATAAACTACTTCAAAACTGTTATTACCGTCCATATTTATTACACCTGGAAAGAGAGGCATGAACGACATTCAGAGTGAGCTAAGCTGGAGTGAAGACACCCACTAAACTTTGCAAGGAGCTCTAAGATCAGGAATCCGGACCCGCTGAGATGACATGTCAGAGGCCAGATGCTCTCGGCGCAGAGGAAACGAGCACCGGTTAGGTCCCCGGTGCCAAGCAGTCACAGGCTGCTGGTTTGAAATACTGCTTTAGAGCCAGAGAACTCTACTAGAACATCTGTTCCATCCATATGTTCAGTTTACAAGGTTCTCAGCATTTAAGTTTGCAGACCAACAACTAAGGAACCTGGGAGAAGTTCCAAAAGAAAGTAACAAGAAAAAAAAATGGCTACATGTTTGGAAAATGTATTATACAGAAAACAGCCTAATAAAACTTTTCTTGTTCAGGGGGTGGGGAGTGACGGTAAGCAAACAAACCAGAACCAGTAAGGGAGGGGGCGTCGGTTTTCATATGAATCAAGGGTCATTTCTTTAGTAAAGGAGAATAATGTCTCTGTTTCTAATGATATCATTAGAAAGATAAGGCTCATATCAATGATAATGAGAGTCAGATTTTTAAAAGAATCATCTAAACCATACAAGTCCAAAAGCAAGTAATAACTTGGCAAGGAAGCTGTCGAATCGCTGCATTTAGTGATCGTAACAGGGTTGACGGGCATCTTTCTCAGAGTTTGCATACGATGTTGCCCAGAAGCATGCTGGATAGCTTACAAGGTATTTCCAGAGTCCTGTCTAAAGCATCGGGCTTTGGAAACAGAGCAGGTGGGGTGGCAAATGTCTACAAAGGTGCCTCTTCTCAACTCAAGTGTATTCATTCTGAAGTCTGTATATTCTATTGATGGTTCCAGTATAGAAGACATGGAAAGAAAGGCCAGGATGACTGAGAGGAATATTTTAGAGCTACCCTGAGCATGTGACCCCAAGTAGAATTCCATAACAACTTTCTACCTGCACAGAGAATGGGGAATTACATCAGAGTAGGCCAATAGTTACTATATGATAAGATGAAATAACACAAATGCTGTACACTGAGCAGGCAAGCAAAAATAAAAAGAAATTAAAATTGAAAGAGAAAACTAAAATTAAGAACGTTCACAGTTTTAGCCCATGTGCCTTAGCAGCGAACGTGGGAATTGACCGCAAGAGACAGATGATGAAGATGAAAAAAAACAAAAAAAAACAAAAAAAAAAAAACCCAGGCCATAACTACTTCCGAAACCAGTAAATACTGACTGCAGTCACGAAGAACCTTCTTTGGGTAGGCCTGGTATGCAAACAACAGTCACATGGGGTATACTCATAATATAATCGATAATCATTCAAGAAACAAAACTAACCCACAGAGTTTGGTTTGGACCAAGCAGGGTGGCAATGCCGGCAGAGTAACAGTGAGGGCCTTTCAGCCATCCAATCAAGTCTCCAGAGGACTCAAATTTACCCACCTGTCTTCAAACAAAGCTCGTCAAAATCATGGCAGCAACTGCTGTAGCTCTTGCATAGATTATCACAACGACACTCAGGGGGTCCAACCTCTTGAAGTTCAAAGCATCTGCCCTTGCATGATCCAGAGGTGTTGGTCCAGGGGGAGTCCGATAACACTGCAAGATACAAGAAGCAACGGCAATGGGATTGGGAGATGGGTCATGTCATCATGGAGAGGGGGCTGGGCGGGGGGAGCAGAGAGTGGTGACGCGGTCAGGCTCAAGCTGAGCAGCCTAGCACCCTCACCTGCTGGCTATGGACCCTGGGCAGGTCGCTAAACCTTCTGTGCCAGTTTCCTCATCTGTAAAGTGGGGGGATTAATGAAAGTAACTGGAGATTATAACGAGAATTCAAGGAAACAATCCATGCAGAACACTCAGCAGTCTGCCAGACACAGAAAGTGCGATGAATGTTGGCTGTCGGTTTTATTTTACTGTTTACAAGTATTATTACTACAAATCTGGGAGGGTGAGTGTCTCTGCCAATAGAGAAGAGAACGTTGACGTATACACTTACAAACAAGAGTTCGTTTCCCTCTTTGAAAACCCATAACTTTTTGTAAGGAGATTTGAACCTAAATGTTCTGAGAACAGTCTGAACATAGGGACTGAAAGGGAAGACTTGCAAGATCTCTTCCAGCCGTTCGATCTACACCCAAAACAGAGTTACACAAACACAAACACCACAATCTCAGCTTGTAAAAAACAAATCCTCTTTAGTTTCTATGATACGTCCGTATATCTAGAAATCTCAAGAATCAACTAAAAATTTGGGGGAAAAACCAGTGAGACAAAAATTCTACATATTTGTATGATATAAGCAATTAAGTTCAAAATTCAATGGAAGTCCCATTCATCATAGTGCCTCAAAGATACGATATCTAGGTATAAATTCCATAAGACTTGTGTAGGGCCTCCCTGAAGAACACATTAAAACTCTACCAAAGATGTTTTGAAAGATTTTATTAAACGGAAAGATACACCATCTTGGAGATAAAGATAATTAATATTATAAAAATATCAGTTCTTCCTCAATAAACTTAAAGATTCAATGCAACCACAATAAAAACATAAAGAGGAATTTTTTTAAACTGGAGAGGATATTAAAAGTTTATAAAAAATGAATATACGAAATGAAAAACACTGGAAAGGAAGAGTAATTTGGTGAAGACTAGATGGTAAAGTATATTCTCAAGTTAAATAATTAAAACAGTTTGTACCAGGAAATAAGTAGATCAGTGCTGGAGGTAGGGATGGGAAATAGAGCCAAATATATGAGAATTTATTTATAATGAAAGCAATCGGAGAAAGAAAGAAGGATTAAACAGGGGGTGAAGGAAAGATTAATTAGTAGGTAGTGCTGGAAGAACTGGCTGACTGGAAAAATTTAAGCTGTATCCTCATCCTAGCTTACAAAATTATTAATTTCTGAAGAATGGAAAGTGTAAGCAGTGTCCTACCTGTTGCTAGGAATGAAAATTTTTGTAAAATAGAACACAACTTGGAAATGCATATGAATCCTTCACCCAGAAATGCCATTACTGGGAATTCCCCTCTTGTGTATATTTGCAAAAGTTTGCCAAGAAATATGTACAAGAATCACCGTATCCTTAAATGGAATATTGCCCAGCCCTTAAAAAGAAGGACTCCGATCTGGATGTAGGCTAATATGGAAAGATCCATAAAATATATTAACATATATATTTTTTTAGAGAGCAAAGTGACAGAACAGTCTGATGGTATTAACTATTATGTATTATATTTTGTGTCAAAAATAGAGGTAAAGAGAGCAATAAGGATATAAATAAATGTAAAAATAAAAACAGAGCCAGAGAAGAAAGAGAGGGGGCAGAGGCATTGAGAAAACGTACAGGTATCAATAACCTTCCTCCCCCCTCCCCACAGGAAACTCTTTACAGGAATTATACTGGAGTAAAATGACTGAGAAAGAGAGAAGCAGGGGGATTTTTTTTACCTTTCTATCTATAGTTTGAAATTTCCACAATTTTATAAATGTCTTGTTTCCTTACATCTCTCTCTCTCTCATATACACATATATATATATACATATATATATATACATATATATACACACACACATCTGTGTGTATGTATTATTATATATATAATAATATATTATATATAAATAGCTTTACAAATGTTATTGATGACATGCTATGTATAATCTTATTTCCTTATTTATGTTTATGAATTTCTCATTTTCTTTCAATTGGCATGCATTACTTTTAAAAACAAGCAAACATAAGACGCAGGTGGGGAACAGAAGTTAAATAACATTTCCAGGTTCACTGAAGCCATTTATCTGAACATCCCGTTCATCCCTCAGTCCTTTGTCCTTTTAAAAGTCAGAGTCACCCAATCCCAGGCTTTATGGCATCGGATCAGTTCAAGTAAAGCAAACAGATTCACTAGACCATGAGATGTGAAACGCTTGTGCATGGTTGATTCTGGGATGTTGAAATACATACAAACCGCACCAGCTCAGTTTAGGAAATAATGTCAGGTTTCCAATGCAGTGCCTTACCTCTGGTTCAAAAACCACATTTTTCTATTGACTTTGGCCAACCTACGAACAGTCATGCTGGGCCATAAGAAACTGTGGGGGGAGGAGGGGTTGAGATGTGCAAAAAGTAAAAATAGAGAAAGCCCTATAGTAAAAAAAAAAAAGATAAGAAAAATGCTTATAATTGAATTATTCCTTTTTTTAGGGTACCACTTAGACAGTAGCCATCTAATAAATCCTGAGCAGAATTCATTCCCATGAGCTGCATACATAAATATGCTCAGCTATGCTTATCGCTGAGATAATGCTAACAGGTCCAAAGGCACATTGTTCGCAGTAATTGACTTGTCCTGTCTTCTCTTCTTTATGGTGTCCAGCCTGCATTTGAAATATTCCTCCAATCATGCCCTTTGCTTTTCCTTCATCACAATCTCTTCCCTATTTCTCTCTTTAGTTTCAAAATATCTGTGTGGATTTTTAGCCATTTTAAACCTTTCTTCATCCATGCTAGTTACGTGATTTTTACGATATTCTTACAGCATTGATTATTCTCTGACTGTATCCCCTACTTTGTTTTTGAAAATAATTGAATATCACTCAATAGATTTCCCCCTAATGAAAATCTTCTTTGCCAAACCTTAAACGGAAGACAGCTTCGTTAAGGAAGAGTTGCAAACACACAGATCATAAAAAGTGTTGGACTCAAGGTTTACCAAGTAAGAGTAAATTCTGAAATATGGACTAGGGACACATATGTCAAATTCATTCTTGGCTGGCTTGGACTCAGCTGACAATGGCAGTGAGAGAAAAGGGAAGATGAATTGATCCTTGTAGTTCTTCCAATCCAATAATCTTAAGAATTTGAACTTCGGCACCTCTTTTAATCAAATCAGGTGAAAGAGTCGAACCACATTCCCTTTGCCTTTCCAGGGCCTATCCCACCCCCGCCATCTTTCATAATAAGCTCTAATCCCCACACTTTCATAGCCCTGCAATCATCCGCCACATCTGGCTCTTTCATTCCATGCCCATGTCTCATGTCCTTCCCCCCACACCAGCCTGAGGACAGATTTTAGGTCTTCAATTTTTATTGGAAAATTTTAACCTGGTTCCATATAGATAGATTCTCTGACTTATATGTCTAAATTCTAAAATCTGAAAAGCTTTCCTTTACCTGACCTAAATCAGGAGAACATCAATCTGACCCCTGGGGGTCTATAATTTATTCAACGGTGTGATGAAAACTGCAGGATCAGTGAACTTGCGGTGTCTCATAATTACTGAGACTCCCATAAAAGCTCGAACCAACAAGGAAGACAAAAGACAAAAACAAACACCTCAAAAGGATCGAAAATGTGTGATAAGTATGGAGGTTTAGAATTTCATACAAGGCATTTGCCAGTACTTTTATGAAATTCAAATTCTATTGCTGCCTTCTTAATTACATATTTAAATGTTATTTTGCTTAAAGACGCAACTCCATTCCAGAATATTTAAAAACTCTTAGAGTCTATATAGACACATTCTCTTAAAATAGGAACTTCAAATTTTAAAACATGTATAAATGTACATATATGATAGGCATAAGAAAGTACTATAAATTTCTTACTTTTCACAGAAGCATTTCATGATCTAAAAAACACCAACATAAAAACATGATTTATTACACTCAAATTCATGATCCTGATAGAAATAAGTGAAATTATTTCCCTTAATTAAGTAAAATCTTATTTCTAAAACATTCCATCGGGGTGCCTGGGTGACTCGGTTGAACATCTGACCCTTGATTTCAACTCGGGTCATGATCTTGGGGTCATGAGATCAAGTTCCACATTGGGCTCCATGTTCAGTGCAGAATCTGTTTGAGATTCTCTCTTTCCCTCTTCCTCTGCCCCTCCCCTCCACCCACTCTCTAAATAAATAAATAAATAAAATCTTTCTAAAAAGATAAAATAAAAAAAAAATTCCATCTTACCACACATACAGAAGCGGTATCATAGAATTCTGGTGCCATTTATATGGGGGAAACTACCGATAATTTAATAGGCCATCGGAAAGAACGTAATTCATGACAAGAGTTGTGACCTAAACATGAGTTCATCCTGGACTCCCAATCCTATTTTCCTCTAAATCCCTCTGCAAAATGGAAATTTTCGGATTTGGATGATGATCCATGAGGGAAGCAGTACTTAAGTTTGAAAACCTTTAGCTTCCTAAAGCTGGAAGACTCTCTCTTCTCCACTTTGTGTGGTGGCCCTGGGTGCAGGGTTTGAGATATGGCGCCCTATCTGTCCCTCCCATTCTCTGTGGTCCTTAGCCCGAGTGCTTCCTGAAAGTGAGAGGAAAGCCTTGCA
The DNA here is from genome assembly GCF_023065955.2 of Ursus arctos. NCBI lineage: Eukaryota > Metazoa > Chordata > Mammalia > Carnivora > Ursidae > Ursus > Ursus arctos. The sequence goes on from NW_026623078.1 coordinate 67,654,174, forward strand.
ATGGGTTGTGGGCTGTGGTTACCCCGCCTCCTGTTTAAGAGCACTGACACAGAACTGGTTCTGCTCTGTCTGCCTGCCCTGTCTGAAGTAGAAACCACAGGGAAAGGAGGCGGTCAATATGGACGACATTCAAGATGCTGACCAACTCTCGCATTTAATGCCGTCTTATGCCTCTTTTGGGGTATATGATTCATCCTTTCTGGTCATACTTTCTTGTACTGCAGTTGCCATGTGTTCTTGATGCTATTGACCTCATCCCATAGTGAGCACCGCTTACATACAGCCTCCATGTCAGTATCTCCACTTCCTAAAGACATCAGTTCCTATAAATACCCACTGCGTTGGCACCGCTGTTCTCTCCTCTCCGTCAGATTCTGGACCAGCTCTCGTGGACAACTTTTCCTGTACCTGGGAACTTTTCAGACACCTGCACTTTTAAAGCATTTATAAACACAACATTCTCATGTGGAAAGATCTCGTAAACTAGAAAAAAACAAAACACAGATTTCTATGCGACGTAAATAAGATAGATTAACTTTAATTCAATTTTTTTAAAAAAAGATTTTAGTTATTTATTTGACACAGAGGGACACAGCCAGCGAGAGAGGGAACACAAGCAGGGGGAGTGGGAGAGGAAGAAGCAGGCTCCCAGCAGGGCAGGGAGCCCGATGCGGGGCTCGATCCCAGAACCCTGGGATCACGCCCTGGGAGGAAGACAAATACTTAACAACTGAGCCACCCAGGCACCCCATTAATTCAACTTTTAAACCCCTCAAGCAGCATTTATGATGGTAGTCAGTACAGTATGTCTGAATGGTTTGCAAATCTGCTCCCAAACAACGAAATGTTGTCATCGAAATCACAGGTATCGGCAACTTGAAAAGGTAAAAATTTAGACACTGGCTTTTGAACATAAGTGAAGATAAATTAGATGTATCATCATATACTTAACACCTTATATTCTCATCAACCCTAATATGGCATTTTGTTTTCAAAAACCTTTTCCGATAAAAAAGCAACATTATCCCTGTTTTCCTGGTTGGAAAATCAGAACCCTCAGGCTAATCTGAGCTAGCAAGGGCCTGGCTAAAATTTTAGATCATCTGAATATAACTACAGTACTGTTTTTGTTCACAAAGGATTTTTCAAATTCTGTACATAGGCTATGAATTTGATGAAGACATGATTTGGAAAGGTTTTTTAGTTTGAGAATCTATGTGGATATCTACTGAGGACTGAGATTTCTGGTTCTGGAGATGAGATAGAGGATTCTGTACAGTTTTAAGATGAATGAAAAATCCCTACTCCAGAGCTCCATTTAACAAAGCCCTGAAAGACCTGTGCCCTCCTCAGATTCTACTTCAGACACTTTTGTTCCATTTACTTAAAACACCCGCTGACTCAGGGCACCTGAGTAGCTCAGTCAGTTAAGCATCCAACTCTTGATTTCAGTTCAGGTCATAATCTCAGCGTTGTGAGATCAAGTCCCGTGTTGGGCTCCATCCCTGGTGTGGAGCCTGCTTAAGATTCTCCCTCTCCCTCTGACCCCCCTCCTTGTCTCTCTCTCTCAATAAATAAAGAAAGAAACAAACATCCCTAACTCTACATTATATTTAACATCAAGTCCCATAATGTGATCTTAGTCATGACAGTTTTCCTTCCAGAATCATGGCTGTTGTATTTGTCAGCTTTGCAGTTTCCTACATGCTACTCTTCCATCATCGAGACAGTTTTTTATTGCAGAATGAGATTCTCAAATTTATCGGATGAACACCAACCTTCTCATGCCTCTTACCACTGTTGTTTTCTCTGCGATTCACAAAGACTCACTTTACTCATAAAGCTGTGAGAGACCTTTTATATTTACCCACGAATTTCATTCACATTCACACCCTTTTAAGCTTTGGAGCCACTAAAAATGATGACGGGTTGGTTTGGGGCTTTCGAGTCTCTATTAACCGGTTATTCACAAGCTCACAAACTTCCCTGTGTCTTCCAAGTATTATGCTGCTTATATTTCAAGGGATATCCCATTTCCATCTGGAGACTGAAAGGGAATCTATCACAGACTTCAGTAAAATCGCCTCCACTCTCACACCACAAATGTACACATACACGCATATACACAAGTGCATGCACACACACCTGTATACACATAAATTCACTTGCAATCTTAAAGGGAAATCAAGCTGGCTACACCAGTTGTGTGCAACAAAGATGTCACACTCATGCCACTTTTTACTTACCTTTTCTTTGAAAAATGTATTCTAGTCATCCCATGCACATGATTGCCCATTATATTTACCCAATAGAACCATAATGAGCTCTGCTCATTTCATATCTCCTAATAAATCCATAGATCTCTTCTCATCTGGCAGAAGAAATCCTATTCTACCATTACTTCCAATAGATCACTAGGTCCTAACAATAAATCCAGCGAACAAGTGTGCTCGTTAGTTAATTATAACAGTCTGTTTGCACTGCCACAGCCTTGAAACTCACACCCCAGTCCATAGTACAGCAGGGAGGGTCTGCCCCGTGCGTAGAACATTCTCACCTATTGCTGAGGACTCTAAGGAACTACGTTTACTAAGCGAGAAAGTGCATGCTTTTGAATGGGAGATCTTGCTCTGGTCAGCCTGAAGCTAGCCATGTATTAATACCCTTTGTGTTCCCGTTGGTCAAACAGTCTGGAAGCACTGAGCTTCCCAGGATTTCTTTGGGACACGGAAGCATTGTTGAAAGTTCGTATGGCTGCCTTTCCTTTTAGTATCTTGTCCTAATACATATATAAAAGTTCAGCCGATGTTTTCTGATGCGAAGGCCTTGCTGACAGATGTGCATTGTTTGAGGGAGGCCCTTTCTAGGCACATGGAACATTTAAAAAGATGAACATGACTAAACTCTCTGCACTCTGCTCTCATCCAGTTTCCAAAGTATGTCTCTGGTCTTTATTCAGGAGAAATCAACCATTGGTACCTAAAAACCTGGCAAACTACAGCAATAGAAAAATTACAAATAAAAAGTGTTTGGGCATACCTAAATCCTAAAACTGAGACTTAAAGGGCATTGCATCCCAACTAAGCTTCAAAAAGGTAGAATTTCCACTTAAAAAATCATTTTAGGAGATACCATAAAGGCCTAAAATAATCAATGATTTAATTAAAAAATTCAAGAAGCAAATATTCTGTACTATATTTAAGATCACTTAGACATATACATTATAATATAGATTGTATTATTTTTACAGAAGTCACATAGACTCATAGCTCTTATAGCTGTTTCTTACAGCATATGGAGAAAATTATACACAAAATATATTTAAGGATTAACAAATCTGTCCTATGCTTTTCAAGTTCTTCAGTAGAGTGCACACAAATTCAAGAGTGAACAGAATAGACGGAATCATGAGATTTTTTTTTTAATCCAGAAGGAAAATTAGACATCATCTAGGCCTGCTTCTCATTATATAGCTAAGGACGCAGACGTCACAAATGACTTGCCCAAGGCCACACAGCAAAATTCTATGGATCCCGGTTGTCAGTCCAGAACCCTCATGTTTCCCAAAAAGAGCCAACTTTGAAAATAATGAGTGACTTGATTTTACACATTCATTAAGAAAAGAATCAGTTTTGGCTGAGGTAATATATGACTATGAAACAGAAAAGAAATTCCTTCTAGGATGCATTGGGAAGAACCAGGAGTGGGCTCACAAGCTGCTAGCTTGCCCACATGACGATACTAAGGATCCGATCCCCCTTCCAGTCTGGGCAGTTACAGTCAGTGCTAATGGGAATTATACTTGTCTAGAACAAAAAAAAAGAGATCTTTGAAGAGAGCATTTGTTACCAATAAACACAGGATTCTCCAGCCCAGTGATCTCCTCTCCTCTCCCTCGACAACAGAAGACAACTCACTTTGTCCATTTGGCTCCCTGGGGGTGCAATTTTTATGATGTATTTTCTCACTTTTCACCCCAACCACACCCCACTTTGACTCACTAAACTACTTCTAATATGATTCTTTCAACCTTCTGGCATGACTCAAAAGCAACTTACTTGATGCGTGGAAGACCTAGTACTCCATCAATATATGTATCATGACTTGGTTAATAAAAGTTCATGCTGGCTCAGCAGAGACAGGTGATTGACTTTTAGATCAGACGGGTCAAAAAATACAGAGAAATTCAAAATCCGCAGGAAGGCAGACAAACATGCTGAGATGTCAGAGAAAGTCAAGAAAATATTGCCCCCTAGAGTACCCATTACTTAATATGTAATTTTTATTTATAAAACCATCAGCAGCTCCAATTTCCAGGAAATTAACCAACTCATTACTTAAGACCTGGTCAGTTAAGCCCCCTCGGTGTGCACAAGGAGCTCCTTTATAAGAATTCCCACACTGCTTATGGTGCAGTGTATTGTAAAAGGAAACTCTTTCACTTTGGTTCTATTAGTTAAGTCAAGGTACACTATTAAAACTTACCTTTCCTTAGGCCAAAAGAGAAAACTGGGTGTAAGTTAATCCTGTATGTAAGCTCTTCAAAGCACCTCCTCTCTTTTATATTTTTCCAATTTTAGGTAAATCTTAATCTCATCTCATAGTCCTAAATTCTGAAGTTTCAGAAAGACAGTTCACTGCTTTTTTTCACTGTCACTCCTATTTTTTTTCTTTTCTTTTTTTGTGTGTGTGTGTGTGTGTGTGTGTGTATATCAGAAATTTCTGGAGACAAATACTACCTCTTGTATTACGGGACAGTAAATCAAATTCATATGTCTCCAATATTAAATCAGCACCTGTTCCTACCACTTCTCTCTTAGCCTTGTCTGTTAACAAGAGTTTTAATTTTATCTTTACATTTATAAGTTCCAGAGCACAAAGACTGAAATAGCCTTTCTCACGGAGTGAGCATACATGTTCTCATAATTAAAACCACATTCTCTCACCTGAATTATACACAGAGCTATTTTTACTCCGAGGAAATCTAGGACTCCTCTAGTTATCCTGCAAGACTATCTTTAGGTGCATTTCTTTAGGGGCTTATATTGATGATCAAGTGCCTAAGAGTTTAAAAGGACTGACAGTGCAAACAGTCACTACACTTACCTGTAGGAGGGCCTTCATCCCATCCTTCTGCCCTCTTAATTCGATTTGCTGTGAATCCTAAGCAGATATTGACTCCAACAGCGAAAGTGAACAGGGATATTACCTAAGGGAATAAAGAGATGGAGGTGTCAAGCCAATTAGTCAGATGACATGAAGGCAATTCAAAGGACTTCAACATCACCACCCCATCCTACAACTTCCAAAATGCACCGGAAAGAGCTATCTTCATTTTTAAAACAAAAAGAAAAATCCAAAATCAGGAACTGTTTCTGAACATCAAGTCCTTCCCCCTCGCTGCGATGCCATCATCTCTCCTACCTGATAGGACCGGAACCGGCTTCTCCTGGCCATGGCAGAGGGTTCTTAGAAAGCCTTTTGCTGTGTGCTCTCTTTTGCCTACACTGAATGCACCGCTTTTTGGGGCTCTGAGTTCAGTCTATTAACTACAAGTAATCCCACCTGGGAGGTTGACAGCCTCCTCTGATTTGTCCGGAGCTTGATTTCATCACGATGGGTTCACAAATGGCAACTCTGAGCCTAAGAGGCTTGAAACATCCCTCTCCTTCTCTCCACCCCCTTATCGGTCCCGCCCCTAACACACACACACACACACACACACACACACACACGCACACTTTCATGTGGTTTCCTCTGGTAACATGAGGGTTTCTTATGTTGCTGTGGCCAATAACAGTGCATGTTCATTTTCCTTCCCTCACAAAAACAGGGTTTTTAAAAAAGAAACCAAGTATACTTGATCCGATAAAAATGAAACAGAGCTGAAAAAGGGTTTCCACCAGCTTTAAGCTTTTAAGGTTTACAATGTAGTTATTCAATGTAGTCAACCTCACAACTTTATTTTTTTTAAACAAGGAAAGGTTTATAATTTATAAACCTAACAACTTTCCCTGTCTTTCCCATTTATTTATTTTTTCTGGCAGTTTAAATGACCCTGTCCCTACTGCCACATTCTCAGCTACTCCCGACTACTCAAATATTTCTCACGATAAAATCTCCCAAGATTGTAACTAACACAAGAGATAGCATTATTTTTCCTCGTGTTGTTGTTAGCGTTTAGAGAAGTAACTTTTATCAAAATACTGGGAATGCCAGCTAAGCAGCAGAGAGTCCTTCTGCCCTGTGAGGAAGGACAAAATAACTTCAGCCTGTCTCTTCTTCCTGAAAAAAAAAAACTGTCAGCTTGGTTTTTATTGGGGGGGGGGAGGGGGGGAGAGACGGATGGGGGGAGGGGCTGGATGGGGACGCTTTATTAGTGATTGAATTTAGGAAGGAAATCTCAACGGCAGCAAGAAGTTAGCTTTTAAAAATTGTTTTCCCTGATTATTTCCCAGTTGCATTGTCCTCTAGCCCCCAAATGCTGTCCTTTAAGGCTGTTGTAAATGTTCAAAGTTTCTTAACAAAGCATTTGGCAACCAGGAGGCTTCTAAAAGAAATCAAGGTCTCTAAATCTGAAAGTTATTTAAATATCGTCTGCTTTTAGGATTCAAAGGAGGGAAGAAGGCTTGCCTTTGGTTTCCCTTGCACCAGGCCCAGGGACCATCCATCTCGCGCTGAGCATATGTGTGTGCGTAAACAAAACAGCACTTACATGCAACAAATTACTAACGGGGCAATGGCTCGGCTCAAATCAAACATGATAGCACAAAAGCAAGACCTTGTTTATAGCTGATTGCACAGTAGGCCTGGGTTTCATTATATATTCTAGAATTCAGTAACAGCTAATGGAGAAAAAGAAAACCCACTGCCAAACTTTAAGTCGCCTTTCTTGAATCCTTTCAGCTTTGTACTCTTGCAGAGATGGCAGGCTTATGGATTTTTCTACAGAAGTCCCTTGCTCTAGCTTCTGTGCCGCACTGAAATGATTTGGCGTTGGGTATTTCGCAAGGCTTATGAAAGATGTTAACCCCATGTAAGAGTCTTCTACTCTTTATGTTCGATTTCAAGATGCAGCATTGCTTTCACAGCAGAAAACAATCCACCGAAAAGGAAAAGTTCAAGGCCAACCTGGGATTGCCTTGCATTGTATGGCAACACTGTTCCCCATGTTCCCCAAAACCCTGCTTCCCCTTCTCTCTACCCTCCCTGGCCCTTGCCAACAACTTTAGATTCTGTCTGACATTTGATTGTAGAAACCCAGCTTGAGGATAATGAAGGCTCCCCTTGGGGGAAAAAAAATAGACTCAGAAGCTGAACATCATCCATTAATTTTTTTTGACATTCAGCAGAGCTGTGCAGGGGGAAAAGCCGTAAGTGTAATAGTCGCTCCATAATTGGCTTCTGTACGGCACTTGCTACCAATTATCTAAGAGGATTGAGCTCAGGCATTATTTCCGTCAACTGTTCTGTCAAGGAGCTTTGTCTCCAGGTCATTGTGCACATGGAACTCATTAAAACACACATATTCACGAGTGCACACGTGCACACACATGTGCACGCATACACACAAACACACACACACACACACACACACACCCCATCTAACCATAGTTAAACAGAATTTTATTACAAGACATCATGATGAATTACGTCTCAGAGGGATGACTGAAGTCCCTACAAAACACAATTACCTTCCATTATCTAAAACTGAGAAAACTAAAAAAATCTGGAAATGCGTACCATAGGTCTAGAAACTCAACTAAGTGACTGGAATGTGGTCCCAAACCTTCTGTAAACACAACCCAATCAAGAAAGTCTACCTGATCTGGAGTTTAAGATTTTGGAATAATGTCACCCATGGTTGGGTCAGTAAACAAGAAAGGGTATGAGAAAGACTAAAATTAACTTCCAGAATGGCTTATTAATCCAGCCACATGTCAGAGAATACTGCCCCCTGGCAGAAGAAAACCCAGAACTGTAACAAATCTTGCAACAGCCTCGGGCCTTAGAAATCATTCTGTGGTTTTCAAGCTTTATTGGGCGTAAGCATCACCCCAGGAGCTTGTTTAAAATGTGGATGCTTGTGGCCTACTCCCCAAGATTTGGATTCAACAGGTCTAGGGGGCAGGGCAAAGAAAGGAGGATTCTAGAGGCCAGACAAGAATTTCACAATAGGTTATTCTAATACAAGTAACGTAAGGAGCACATTGAGAGAAACAGAGCGTTGGAATAAATTACCCTGAGTGAATTTATGTCCTGCATGTTGAATTGCTTGGTCTAATTCATAATGTAATTTTAATATATTATTAAGAGCATTCACTATTAATTGGACATGGAAGTCGAGATCTCTTAGTGACACACCATGGCAGTTCCTCCATGGGAATCATCTCCAAACTGGAAGCAGCAGAACAGCACTTTTTTTACTTTGCTGGTGGCACAAAGCAGCAGTGTGTGTGTTGCCTGATTGCGATACAGTAGTTGCATTTATACTAACTAATGCACAGTCTATCTTTCATGAAATAGTTCTGTGAATCCTTGTTCCCAAGCCCTGATTAAGGTAAGAGGGCTTGAGGTTCGCAGTGAGATTGGAAAGATACATAATTGAAGGTTGTCATTCTTGTCCCCTGCGGTAATTACGAAATTTTCATGAACCAATTCAAACTTTATCTATATCCAGTTGCTCGTGGTGCAGGATTAACTGCACAATGGTGTCTTGACTCGACTTAACACTATTCCCAGAATACTTCTGAGACGCTGGTGTTACGCAATTACTGATCACCTGATTTTTCAGTGGTATCACTCAGCAGTAAATACAGCACATACACTAAGAAAGAAAAGAGCACCCACATGTATTCTATTCTCCCTAGTTTATTTTAAAACTCTTTGAGCTGAGTCTTGTTTTTAAATTGTGCTGTGGTTGCAGGCTATTAGAAAATTCAGGAGAAGAACAGGACAGCAGTCTTTGCAAAAGGGGTTTACCAATCTAAATTGAGCAAGAAATTATGGTGGCTAATGGAGGAGCAAGCTGGCTCAATTGCTCCCGCAAGTCAGGACTGCAGATGTATGTAAAGTAGACACCACTTAAGATTCTAAACCACAGATGCAAGGTTTTATGGGTAATCTATGGCCCCAGGAGGTTCTCTGGTGGAGAAATAGCATACATCTATTCAAATGCAAACAAGACTTGTGTTATTAGTTATTACACAATTGACAGCTGAAATCAACACTGGCACATCTTTCAATGACTGCAATTTATATAGTAAACTTCTATGCATGCACAACATTTATTCCCAGTGGAATCTAAGTGTACGCGCCCCACCGCTGCACCAGAACAATCTCTATCCTCTAAGAATATTCATTCATTGCACAAATATTCATTAGGTCCCACTGTGTGCCAAGCACTGTTCTGGGCCCTAGTACTGTATGCGGAGCTAAACCAAGTGTAGCCCCCTGCCCTCCATATCAATCAAATAGACACAGAAATAAAAGTAAAATTGCAACTGGTATAGTGTAGAAATGTAGAGATAAATGTCGCTATGAGAACGTATAATTCCGGATTGATCTCGTCAGGAGGGTCACGGAAGACTTCGTGGACTGTCAGTGGAGCTGAGATGTGCAAGGCAGGTGGGAGTAACGAGGTTAAGAGAGGAGAAGATTCTAGACAGAGCGAAGAGGACGTGCAAAGGTTCTGTGCAGGGTGGAGGGGAAGCACACCCAACGTATGAAAAGACAGCTGGTCCGACTAGAGTAGCAAGAGCAAAAGTGAGCGTGGTATGAAATGAGCTGAGGGATTAGTAGGCGCCAGCTCAGGTGGGGCTTCATCTGTCACGCGGGGTGCTAATGTCTTTGCCCTACAAGCGATGGAAAGCCTTAAAAGGGCTTAAGCATGTGACAGTTTACTCGGATTTTGAAGGATGAATCCCTGTAGTGTATATGAAGTGGAGGGAGTCAAGAACGGATACGGTGAATCAGCTGGGAGATGATGGCGTCATCCAGCCGGAAGCTGGTGACGCCTGGCACCAAGCAGGCCATAGTGGTGGACAGGGAAGACTGGGAGAGTCAGAGGAAAGACCCATTAATGAACTGGGTAAGGAGTGAGGGGCAGGAAGGTGTGAAGTATGACTCCTGAGCTAATGAATTTGGAATTGGATTGTGATGACCAAATACATACTCAGTAAAGTCACTCCTTCCATTTTAATTGGATTATAAAACAGACGTGGAGGTATGTACCCACTTGCTAACACTCTAGAATTAGTTCAAATTAAGGGATATGGCTAATAGCTTTAACACATTTGTCAGTAGTTTTAAAAATCACCTAAGTGATTTAAAAATCACTTTAGCTCCTCTGAAAGCTGCCTGCTCAATTTCCAGGCACGTTGACAAAGTCGTTAACAGTTGCTAGATGGCTCCCCGCGCGTGCGAGAGCTCGTGCGAGTTTTCATGCGCGCGTCTGCTTTGTACGGAGCGCGGAGGAATGCACGGCACGGATGGCTGCGTAGGTGACTGCAGAAGAGCCCTCTACCACAGAGCTGAAGGCTCACCCTTTGCCTTCCCATCTCTCACCCCTGCAGGCTGCGAAGCTACTGGCCATTCCACTTGCAGATGAAGAAACGGAAGCTCCCAGAATAAGTGACATCTCCAAGCCAGGTCCAGGAACGAGGTCTCCTAAGCCAGCTTTGTCCCCTTCCCACTCTAGTATGACGTCCCTCTGTTACACCACACGAGGGCCTCGAGTCGACACGTGCAGAAGAACGCAGCTGCCCAGACAACCAACGCACCTTCCAACTTCACTCCTTCTCGTGAAAACCTGCTGCAATCCTTCGGTCTCTTCTTTCTTATCAGACACCATGTCTAGTTACTGATTCCTGCTACATCCTTTCTCAGAGCTGGCTGAGCAGTCACTAATATCTAAATTGACATCCGATGTGAATATTTTAGATTCTCCCCTCATCTTCATTCTTTGGGACACACGTGGGCAGTTTTTCTCACAACCAATGGCTCTAGCTGTTTACACCCTCCACCCCCTTCAAACACCCTTTCTTTGAGACCTCTTTTTTTTTTTTTTAAGATTTTATTTATTATTTATTCGACAGAGATAGAAACAGCCAGCGAGAGAGGGAACACAAGCAGGGGGAGTGGGAGAGGAAGAAGCAGGCTCACAGTGGAGGAGCCTGATGTGGGGCTCGATCCCATAATGCCGGGATCACGCCCTGAGCCGAAGGCAGACGCTTAACCTCTGTGCCACCCAGGCGCCCCAAGACCTCTCCTTTTTTAACATAAGATTTATTTATTTATTTGAGAGAGAGTGAGAACATGAGCAGGAGGAGCAGAGGGAGAGGGAGAGAGAATCTCAAGCAGACTCCACGCTGAGCGCAGAGCCCGATGCAGAGGCTCAGTCTCATGACCCTGAGATCACCATGTGAGCTGAAACCAAGAGTCAGCCACTTAACCAACTGCGCCCCCCTCCCCCGGAGCCCCGAGGCCTCTTAATTCATTCCCATTCATTGCCCAGAGAGCCCAGCATAAAATGCAAATCTGATGATTTTCTTCCCAATCTCAAAACCTTCAGTGGCTCCCTATCACGGCAGTTCTCCAAGTATGATCCCTGGGCCAGCAGAGTCAGAATCACCTAGGAACTTGATACAAATGCAAATTCTTAGGTCCTACCTTAGATCTACCCAATCAGAAACTCAGGGGGCGGGGTGAGTAGAGCCCAGAATCTATGTTAACAAGCCCACTGGGTGACTCTGTTGCAAGTTTGAGAACCACTGACCTAAAGCATAAAATCCAAACTCCTTGGCAAGGCAAATGGGATTCTAAATCCAAAAGTAAGTTCCCTGGATTCAGAGCCCAGCTGTACTACTGTTTACCTGTGAGACCTTACATTACCCTTCGGCCAACTGCTTCTCCACCCTAAGACTCCGTTTTCTCATCTGTATCCAGATCATAGGATTCTTAAGAGTATTACATGGAGTAATCTGTGTGAATTGCCTAGCTCAATGCCCGCCACAGAAGAATGTTTAGTAAATGGTAAATTTTTTAATTAAAGAAATATTTGCTGTGCCTTGATTAAGTTATGCCCTCTCACACATCTATTCTTTAATATATGTTGTTGTTTTGGTCTAGAATGCCCTTCTCCACCAAATCTCCCTGGTAAACTCCAACATATTCAGAAATTCAGGTCAGGTGCCACTCCTCTGTGAAACCCTCCCTGATTTTGCCTCTTCTACACAGAGCAATGGACGCCTCCGCTCTGCTCCGTTATTGTCTATCAATCCCTTTTTAGGCCTCTCCCTTGTGATCTCTTTGAATTCAGGGACCCGTCATCCTTGCACTCCACAGAGCTTTGCATCTTTCCTGGGATATAATAGGCAGACAATAAATGTTTGTTGAAGGAAGTACTTGGTATTAAGAAATTTAAATTGGGGGGCGCCTGGGTGGCACAGCGGTTAAGCATCTGCCTTCGGCTCAGGGCGTGATCCCAGCGTTATGGGATCGAGCCCCACGTCAGGCTCGTCCGCTATGAGCCTGCTTCTTCCTCTCCCACTCCCCCTGCTTGTGTTCCCTCTCTTGCTGGCTGTCTCTATCTCTGTCAAATAAATAAATAAAATCTTTAAAAAAAAAATTTAAATTGGAACTTCAGTTGAACTTCAATTCTTGCTCTCTTGCTATACTAGCTGGGTCACTTCAGGCCCATGTTTCTGCATCTGTAAAGCAGGATTATTGGGTGAATTTGGTGATTTCTAACCTTTTTTAAGCATTAAAACCTTATTTTCAAGTAAAATCTCAAAATGAATACCAACATCTAAATTTGGAGCAGCTCTACTTTAAAGCGGGCGGCCGGGGGGGGGGGGCAGGATACTGTCCCCCCAGTCACCTCTCCTTCTCCAAGTCCAAGCTAATTTCCACACATCTCCTCATGCTATTCCTTGGTTCTGAAGTCCTCTTCTTTCCATGGGGCTCATCCAAATCTTAGTCAACTCATAGCCTTTTCCAAGGCTATGGATTATTAACAAAAATAATATGAGTTCTTATAACACAGGGTTGATATGAAGAGCAACTGACAAAATGCATGTTAAGCAAGTAGCTCATTGCTTGAAACATAGAAAACGTACAAATATTAGCCATTATTATGTACAGGAGGCTAAAGACTACATCTGTTATCATGTTCTCAGCATTCAGCAAAGAGCTGAGCACATAATAGGTGCTTAGTGGTGACATAGGTCCTAGGAAAATTCCTTGACTTTTAGATTATAAGTAGATTAAAGTTGGAAATGTTACAAACCACCCTTGTCACATTCTCTGCAACCTCAAGAGAAAATGAGCAGCATTTATTTGGCAAAGGGTGAGGTGATTCTGGGGACAACCTTGAAGGCATGAGTTTGAACTACGATGACAAAGACCCTCCATTTGGATTGGAAAGCCCCAAGAATTTGAGCTTCTACTCAAGAAATTTGTTTGAACACAAACCTCAAAGGAAGTTTATGCTTGCTACTGGAACGGCATCATCACAGGCTTAGCAGCGCAATGGGACCCTCTTGGAGAGGAAGCAAAACTGCTATTTCTGTGATTCCCCTTGCAAGCAAACAAGAGCTAGTGACATCCAACAAACTAGGAACAGAAGGGAATTTCCTCTGCCCGAGAAAAGACTTCTATGAAAAATTTACAGCAAACATCATACTTAATGGTGAAAGACTGAATGCTTTCTCCCTAAGATCCAGAACAAGACAAGGACGTCTTCTCTCACCACTTCTGTTCAACACTGCACTTCTAGCCAGAGCAATTGGGCAAGAAAACAAAACAAAAGGCATTCCAATTGGAAAGGAACAAATACAGCTATCTCCAATCACAGACAACACAAACTTGTATATGGAAATCTTAATGAATCTATTTTAATAACTATTAGAATAAATAAATTCTGGAAGGTTGCACAATACAAGCTAAATATTTTTAAAAGTCAGTTGTGTTTCTGTACACTAGCAATGGACAATCTAAAATGAAATTAAGAAAACAATAGCACTTACAATAGTATCAAAAAGTATAAACTACTATGGGGGCACCTGGGTGGCACAGCAGTTAAGCGTCTGCCTTCGGCTCAGGGCGTGATCCCGGCGTTATGGGATCGAGCCCCACATCAGGCTCCTCCGTTGTGAGCCTGCTTCTTCCTCTCCCACTCCCCCTGCTTGTGTTCCCTCTCTCGCTGGCTGTCTCTATCTCTGTCAAATAAATAAAATCTTTAAAAAAAAAAAAGTATAAACTACTATGAATCATTTTAACAAAAGAAGTATTGGATTTGTACACTGAAAACTAGAGAGTGTCATTGTAATACATTATGGAAGACCTAAATAAATCTATGAACATTCATGTTCATAGATTGGAAGATATTATTGTCAAGATGGCAAGGAGGTGGAACAGGTGGTCCACAGCATGGGAGAAAATATTTGCAAATCATACATCTAATAAGGGCCTAGCACCCAAAATATATAAAGAACTCTTGCAACTCAGCAGTAAAGAAAACACATAACCTACATTTTTTAATGGGTTGGAATAGACATTTCTAGAAAGAAGATAAATAAATGGACAATAAGCACATGAAAAGATGCTCAACAGCATTAGTCATTAGTCAAATACAAATCAAGACAATAAAATACCACTTCACATCCACTAGGATGGCTAAAACTAAAAACATACAATAACAAGTGTTGGAAAGGGTATGAAAAAAAATTGATATATTTATATCATATTATTGATATATTATTATATATTATTGATACGTTTGGAAAACAGTTTGGAAAACAGTTTGGCAGTTCCTCAAAATGTTAAACGTAGAGTTACCATATGACCCAGCAATTCCACTCCTAGGTATACCCTAAAGAAATGAAAACATATGACCACATAAAACCTTGTACACAAATGTTCGCAGCAGAATTATCAACTGATGAATGGATAAACTAAATTAAATATATCAGTACAATTAAATATTATTCATCAATAGAAGGGAATGAAGTCCCAATACATGTTATAACATGAATGAACTTTGAAAAAATCAAGTGAAAAAAGCCAAACACAAAGGCCACATATTGTATTATTTCATTTATACGAAACATCTACAATAGACAAATCCATAAAGAAAGAAAGTAGATTAGCGGCTGTAAGGTGATGTGGGAGTGACTGCCTTGGGTATGAAGTTTTGTTTGGGGGTGATGAAAATATTCTAAAATTACATAGAGGTGATGTTTGCACATCTCCACAAGAGTAATAAAAGCCACTGAAATGTACAGTTTAAAAGGGTAGATTTGTATGGTTTATGAATTATATCTCAAAAAATGCTGCTTAAAAAAAAGAGAGAGCTAGTGAGATTATCCCTGCAGTGAAGCAAATTCCAAAGCATCTGGACCCACAGGAAAGGAACATTAACCCTGACCTTCAGCTCTCAGGTCAGTGCCTTCCAAGCTGTGTACAGAGTCACCTCAGTTACCCTCCAAACCTTTCAATTAACAGGGACTGAAGCATTTGAGTCGTGGTGTGGACCAATTTTAACCAGCCCCTGTGTGTGATGAAACCCCTTACATTCCTAAAAATAGGAGGATCTCTTTCAGAGTACTTTGGGGCCTCTGCCGTAGTACTTTAATCAAGTTTCCTATTTCCTTTTTACTTTAAAATAAAATGAAAACCCAGTTCTCGCCTACAGATCTCAAGGGGCTTGAATCTTAATGGCAACAAACTGTAATCAGAATTTGTGGGACAGTTGTGGAAATTCAAGAACAATGCCTTGGAACAACATGGATGGGCCTTGAGGACATTATGCTCAGTAAAATAAGTCAGACAGAAAAGACAAACACGGAATGAACTTACTTAATGGGTGGAAGCTAAAAAAAGCTCATAGACCCAGAGGCGGGGGACGAGGAGTGGGCAAAATGGGTGAAGGAGATCAAAAGGTTACAAACTTCTAGATATAAAATAGTCATGGGGATGTAATGTACAACATGGTGACTCTAATTAATAATACTGTATTGTATGTTTGAAAGTCACTAAAAGAGAAGATCATAAAAGTTCTCAAGAAAAAGAATTCTGTAGCCATGTTTGCTGACAGATATTAACTAAACTTACTGTGGTGATCATTTTGCAATACATACCAATATAGAATCATTCTGTTGGACACCTGAAACTATATAATGTTATATGTCAATTACACTTCGATTTTAAAAAATGCCTTGCATTTGAAAAACACTTCTTTAAAAAGAAAAAAAAAAAAAAAGCCCTGTGAGAAGAACCAAGCCTCACTCACTTTTCGTACTCTGTGCTCAGGAGAACTGAAAGGGCGCTCATAGGCAAGGTCACAGAGCTAATGTACCTGTGACTGGGAGAGATCATGACAGCTCAGACAGGGTGGAGGGAAAGGGAAAACAAGAATGCATGAATGGTACCACACCTGGCATGGACCAGACACTCCATAAGTGGTAGCTAATAATTTCCTAGTGCCTGCCCTTTGCCAGACAACATACTAGAGGCATCTACATACACATGTATTGCTTTATTTAACCCTCTTTAAAACTTTCACAGTATTATCGTTGTCAATATATGAGAAAACAAGCTCAAATATACCAGGCAACCTTCCCATGTTCAAGGACCTATTAAGTGGGGGAGTCCTCTTTCCTCCATGATTTCCTAATGAGGATTATAAAACTGGCCAGATCTAAAAGGAATGGGAATGTTAACTATTTGCTGGGAGAAATGTGAGTCTATTAAGAGTAGAGAATCTGATAAATGTTTGTAAGTCTTAATACTTGATAATGCCTCCTAATTCAGAATATATCAGAAACCAAAGGTTAACTTCTATTCTATGCTGATGTAATTCTCACCCAAAAAAAAGAATCCATTGGTAATGAGGAAGTGACTGACCAGAACCATGGGCATCATCGCCATGTCATTTCAAGGCTCCTAGGAGATCAGAGAGAAGGCCGGTCATTGTCAGGTGATTGCCCTCAACTTTGAGAAACCAAAGTTTTACAAATTCATATAATATTGATTCAAGGCAGAGTTCATGAGCACTCACTACAACATAGGCTAATGGTTATCAAAAGCATACTCTGTCCCAGGACTATCAGAGGTATTGAGAGAAAAGGCATGTTTTAACTGGGAAATGTGGAAGTCAACAGTTTGTTAAGCATGCTCTGGTGAGTTTTGTCATAGAGGTATGCAATGGGTATGTGGGGGGGATGCTGAGAATTGGCTCACTCAAGCTCTGTTCCACTCTACTACCAGAGAGCCCTCTTGTCTTGCAGATTTTTTATTGGATGCCTTATAGATATAATTTATATATTCTGCCAGTTATACTCCTGAGATTATCTTTCTGCACAGGATATTTGAATAGCAGAATGGAATCAAGATCCATCTTCCTGCCCCTTGAGGTGTTTCTCTGATAGCAATTTTTGCAAAAGAGAGCTGGGAGTTTTTGTTACCTGCAGGTTCTATAGAAGTCCATACTTGGCCACAGCTCTCAATGACCTCATTATATCCTGGGTTCCTTTAGTAGACAATTACTGCCCAATCCAGGAGCAAAAAGCTCAGCTGAGCCTGGCACAGCCTGGACTCCCATCTGGATTGGGTTCACTTTGGATGTCTCGTTTTAATGGGTCTACATGGGCTGCCTGGGTGGCTCAGTTGGTTAAGCAACTGCCTTTGGCTCAGGTCATGATCCTGGAGTCCTGAGATCAAGTCCCACATCAGGCTCCCTGCTCGGCAGAGAGTCTGTTTCTCCCTCTGACCCTCCCCCCTCTCATGCTCTCTCTCATTCCCTCTCTCTCAAATAAATAAAATCTTTTTAAAAAAAGTTTTAGTAAGTCACCACTTGAGAAAGGCATGACTAGGATGATGAGGAGCCCATGTTACCCAACCCACTCATTAATTCACTCATTCGTTTACTTATTCACCAAACTTTTATTGAGTACCTAGTATGCATCAGGCATTCAGGATGAACAGAACAAAGCCTCTGCCTCAAGATCCCACACTCTAGTGAGAGAAGAAATGTATTATAATGCCAGGTAATTGATAAGTGATAAGGAAAACAAAGCCGAGCAAGAGAACAGAGAGTAAAGGGAGCAGCTATTTTCAGTTGAATGGTAATGAAGGTCTCTCTGCAGAGATGACATCTGAACAAAAATCTAAAGTGAGGGAAGAACCAGGTGTGTCTTGGAAGGAATAGCAAGTGGGGAGGACCTAAGGTAGCAGCAGCCCAGTCCATTCAGGAAGGCCAGTATTGGGGGGAGTGGAGCGGGAGGAACAATCCCAGATGATCTCAAAGAGGCTACTGGGTACTCGTTTATGCAAGACCTCACAGGTCGCAGTGGAGCATTTGTGTTTCATTTTGGGTGTGATGAGAAGCTACTGGTGGGGAGGCATTTCAATCAGGCAGTGACATGATCTGATTTGTTTCAAAAGGCTCATCCAACTGGTCTTTAGAGAATGGATATTTCATGAGCTCCCCGACGGCCAATAGTTGAAGAGCCTATGCAGCCTGGGTGCCTTGCACAAATGACAGAAGAAGCTGGGTGTGGTTGTCTCTCTCAAATACTCTAAGGGCAATACAAGACATATGAGTTTTATTTTGTGTACTTCCTCAGTGCTTCTCTGTAACTAGAAGTTACAGAGAAGCAAGTTTCATCTCATAAGAGGCACTTTCTAGCAATCAGTGCTGCCAGAGCTCTCTTACAAAAAATGAACTCACAGGCATTACTCATGAACAGGCTGTTAAGGCTGTTAAGGAATTATGGTAAAGTATTGAAATTCAGAGGAAGATGGGCTACACAACATTTTACATCCTCCAACCCTAGGCTTCTATTATCTTCCTCTCTTCTTCAAACTCTCTTAGGGTGGGGCTCCTGGGTAACATCCGACTCTTGATTTCAGCTCAGGTCATGATCTCAGGATTGTGGGATCGAGCCCCACTTCGGGCTCTTTGCTCAGTGGGGAGTCTCCTAGAGATTCTCTCTTCCTTCTCCCTCTGCCCCTCTCCCCCTCAAATAAACAAGTAAATAAACAAACAAACAAATCTTTAAAAAAATAAACTCTTAGGGAGCTGAGTGTTCTCTCTGTAATGAGCAGAAAATAACTACTCAAATTAAATTAAATAACCAGAATTCACTTCTATTTTTTCTGGATAAATCAAAAGGAAAGGTAAGAATCCTTATACGTACTTTGTTCTTACTATTTCATCTCCTGAAGGAAATGTACATATAGTAATAGGCATATAATTGGCATGCACAATTTAATTTATGTCAATGAAAGAGAACACTGGTCAGGGCTAGGCTAAACAAAGGAGAAACACCTTTCACAAAACCATTTGATGGACTTAAGCAAGAGATGAAGCAATCTACTCTGGGTAGCTCTAAAAGACAGGCATAAAATGAGCTGACCTTATACCGCTCTCCTAGCCTTATAGGTCTCTTATAAGCCTTTGTAAACAGAGAGCCACTGCAAAGTTGAAATACAATGACCTCAGCTTGCCACTAGAGTATTATGCAAGAGAATGCAGACGTTCTGGACCTTACAACGTCCCACTAAACTTCTGTGGCTCTAATGAGAGATGTTATACAACTTGTTAATTACTGAAATCCTCGGCTGTCGGGCTTAGTTAGAGTCATAGCTCAGATGCTCACTAGCTGTGTGGCCTGAGTTAAGAAACCTCGCTAGACCTCTGCTTCCAAATATGTAAAACGGGAGTGTTACCAACACCTCCCTCACAGAGTTGTTATGGGGATTAAGTAAAAAGGTCCTTGTGGTATTAATTGTTAATAATAACAGCTACCATCTACTGAGCACATAGAATACGCCAGACATTGCACAGAGATTCTCTCAACAGTCTTGCAAAGTACATATTGGTTTCTCTTCTTGAGAAGAGAAGGCTCACAGAAGTTTAAGTAATTTGCCCAAGTTCATGCAATAATAATAACAGCTACCATCTATTGAGCACATAGAATACGCCAGACATTGCACAGAGATTCTCTCAACAGTCTTGCAAAGTACATATTGGTTTCTCTTCTTGAGAAGAGAAGGCTCACAGAAGTTTAAGTAATTTGCCCAAGTTCATGCAAATTCATTCAAACTCTGGGCTGCCTAACCAGAGTCTAGCTTCTGAGGACTTCTGTTATAGTCCACTATGTTATGATTCATTTAGTTTATTACTTTTTAAAAAAAAAAAAGTCATCCAATCTCACATGTAGAGGGCAGGTGAGGAGTTTTTCTCTTAGTGCCTTTCAGAGTTCAGATACAGGGGCACCTGGCTGGCTCGGTCAGTTAAGCATCGGGCTCTTGATTTCGGCTCAGGTCCTATCTCAGGGTCTTGGGATGGAGCCCCGTGTTGGGCTCCGTGCTCATCATGGAGTCTGCTTGAGATTCTCTCTCTCCCTCTCCCTCTGACCCTCCCCCCCACTCCCTCTCTCTCAAATAAATAAACAAATCTTTAAAAAAAAGAAAAGAGTTCAGACACAGAACTGACTCTGTAAAGAACAGTTTCTCATTTTGGCCCCAACTGCAGGTTGGAGCCATTCTACCAGTGCATTCTTTTTGTGTCCCCTCACCGAGCAGCTGGTTCTGCACGCCTTCAAGGTTTGGAGCTGGCTGAGCTCAGTCACAGCCTTGTAGCCGCTGGCCTCATGTAATAGAGCACTTTGCAAAAGATGCTATTTTCTCCTTTTCCCAGTCTTCTCTCCCTTTCTGCTGCTGTTTCCCCTTCTTCCTGAGAATTGACAAAAATTCTCTAACTCTTCTTTTTGCAGTTAATCTCATGTGACCTTACTATTGACAATGACCCAGTTGTTTTGCCCAACGACAACACAGTTGATGAGATGTCAGTGCTAAGGACAAAGATCGCCGCCTGACGGAGCTGGGGGCAAACTTTCTGTATGGGTTCCTCTCACTGCACAACACATTCTGATCATAATAATGGCACTGAGCACAGTAACCCCTACCGGGAGTCAACCACGGGCCAAACATTTAACATAGGGTTTAGCACACATTCACTCAGTCATCCTTTTACGCAGCAAATACTGTTTCAGGCAGAAAAGACACAGCAATGAACAAAAGAACCCAAATGCCTGCTCATGGAGCTTACATTTTGTTGGAGGGAAAAGATGTAAAATATGCAAATATGTCAATTAGTGATAAGAGGTATGAGTAAAGAATAAAACAGGGTGGTGGGAACGTTGAGAACCGTAGTTAGCCCTTGAACCACACAAATAAAGCCATTAGGATTATCCTACTTTACAGATAAAGAGTTTGAATAATTTGCCAAAAGTCATCCAGTGTTAAAACAAGAATCTGCCATATTCTGATAATGACAATAATAGCTATAACAACGGTTATAATAATTACCATCTATGAAGGTAATATGTAGTGACCTTATGTAATCACATGAAGTAAAGAATCCTATTTTATGAGTCAAGAACCAAGACTCAGAGAGATGAAATAATTAGCTCACAGCTACACAGGAAGTGGTGGGGAAAGGATTTACACCCAGTCTGAATGGCTCAAAGTCCCTGATCGTTCTGCCACACCTTGCCCCGTCTGTTGTGTTTGTTCTGTCCGAAATTGTCACTGAACTGAAAGTTTCTGAGGACAGGGACTACCTCTCCACCATTCCTGAAAGTTCTCCAGCATCTGGTATAGAAAGTGTCGAACCTTCTGCATCTGGACCAGCCGAATTCCCAGACAGACAGAAAGATGGCTGCCCCCTCTAATATTCAGACCGTCTCAGCCTTGCTTGGCAGCGGGTCCCGGTGTGTAATTAGCACGGTAGGCAATATTACCCTTGAGCCCCAGAGTGCCAAGTGACAGCAGAGTTTACGGTGCAGTGGCAACCTGCTGGCATCAGCCCAACCTCTTGGAAATAGCTGCATTCCCAGGCGGACTTGTGTCCTGCATTGCCTCGTTGGCCTCTTTCTTAGGCTGCTGTTTGTTTAGGAATGAAAGGAATAAACAAGTGGGATGCTCATGGCCTGCATTTTAATGAAGGCCGATCCTATGGACTCAAGGAGGCATTGTGATGAATTTGAAGGGTATGCCGACTCTCTGCATCACGTCAACTCCAGCCTAACAATGCTTGCCTCAGCACTCGCAGCAGTGCTGCTCACAGCTGTGCTTCGCACTCACACGCACATTGTGGCTGACCCCTCGTCGATGATCAGACCGGGTGAATGAATGAGTGATTTTCCTTCGTGCGGTTCAAGTTGCTTCATGGGAATACAACACGGCTAAATGGAAACATTTTGAGAGTAAGTATGATTCTTTTCTGGTTAAGATTTAGGGAAAAGTGGACAGTTCTTAGAGTCAGGCTTGAACCTAGGTTCGAACTTCAGTGCTGCCACTTTCTACCTGGATGAATGTGGAAACTAACACATCAGACTCGTCCGCTCTCGTGAGCCTTCAGTTCTCAGCTCAGAGAGCCCTTGACCGTGTTGCTTGCTCCCTGGTCTCCCCTCACCTTTTTGTCTTGCAATACTTACCCTAACTCCTGGCATGTGTGTCTCTCCCACTGGACTGTAAGCTCCAGAGTATTAGCGAGTCTATGCCCCTTCCCTGTTATCTCCAGAGCCTAGCATGGTGCCTGGCACACAGAGACATTTAATTAATATTGGTTGAATAAATTAACAAAGGAAGAGGATGGTGGAGAAAGAGGAAGGAAATGGTAACCTGAGTGTGGAGGGTTCAGACAGGAGAAAACAGATCAGGCACGTGTCCTGCAGCTGTACTGTCTGTGAAATGGCAGCAGGGCTGGCTGGGGCCTTCGCCTTCTGTCCTTCCCCAGCCTGGCTCCCAAGGCCAGAGTTCGCAAGAATTCTCTAGATTCTAGCAGAGCGCAAAGCCTCAACCTTAGAAAAACAATGCCACTTTCTTGTCCCTGTCCCCACACACCCAAGACATGCTGGGGAAATTGCAAACCCCTGCTGCTGACGTCCACACACACCACCTCCCTTGAACAAAGCCTCCGGGGCCTCGGCCGTGTCTTTAGTCAGTTCACATTGACTAGCCACTCAAGCGTTTGTATACAACGTCGAAAATTTTTCCAGGCTTTTCAAGCCTGCCACTCTCATCCCTCTCAGGGAACAACTTTATCCCCTATCTCCTCAAAAGACCAAGGCTATTCTAATATGCTTCACATGTTTTACATATAAATTTTATTCCTAGTGATTCCATACAGAAAAATTCACTTTGGAGGGTGAGAATACTGGTAAAAACTGGGTTTTTTTTTTCTTTCTTGTTTTTGCCTAAGGATCAAATTATAGATTGAGGTGTTTCTTAGGAAAATTGCTTGTCTTGTGTTATTTAGGAAGGTCATTCTCTGGCAGGCTGACTACATTTTTAGTCAATTTAGAGCCACTGGGAGTGGATGTGAAGACTATAAATAATCAGGGGTAATAGTAATAAGGGGTTTAGGATCCAGCGAGCCCTGGATGAACATCCTGTAACATCTCACAACATGCCTTCCCAAGGCAACGTGGCCAGCCAAGGACGAACAGACATGCTCAGGCCAAAGACATCTGTCACAGAGAGGCTGGAAGAGCATCTTTCCTAGCTGTCATCCAACAAGCAGGGCCCGCCGTGCTCTGTAGGCTTCCTGGTTGCGGTGTTCTGTCTACCAGCCATGGCAGATGTCCCCAACTTTCCCAAACTCTTTTCTAACCCCTAGTTTGAAATAATAGTGATTTGTGCTAAAAATAACAAATGTCATGTGGACTACATGTCCTGTTCTCTTCTAATTTCTTCTTAGACATCATCTCATTTAACCTGAGTAACAATCACATCTATAGGTAGTACTCTCATCTGTAATTTATGAGGGCAGAAACAGAGGTACAGAGGACTGAAGCGGTAGAGATGGGGTTTAAACAGAGCCTGAGCACTGAACCACTATGCATCCCATCTGCCTTGTCTTGGAGAGGGATGGCATTTAATAAGAAATCATAAATCAGTTTCCCCATGGTTAAGCCCACTTAGGACAAATGTAATCTACAATCAGCCTTCAAATTAGCTGTAGAAAGAGCAGAAGTTTTGGAATTCAACAGAACTTGGTTTGAATTCTAAGAGCTGTGAGAAGCCCCAGTCGCTTCACGCCTAAGGCACTGGCCTCCTAAGAGCTGTGAGACCTTGCTGAGTTATTTAGCCTTCACTTTTTCTCATTCTAAAGAAGATGAGAATAACAGTAACTCCTTCAAAGGTGGTTTTGACAGGTGCAGGTAAACTTTTTCTGTAAAGGGCCAGATCATAAATATCTTAGGTCTTGCACACCATGCAGTGATCCCTATCATAACTACTCAACTTGCTATTGTAGCGTGAAAGCACACACAGACTCTACAGAAACAAAGGGGGTTGGCTGGGTTCCAGAAAAAGTTTATTTACAAAACAGGCAGCAACCAGATTTGGCCTACAGGCTATAATTTGCCAAACTCTGGTTTTGAAGATTACACGAGATAATGTATGTGCTTTGCATGATCCCTAGCATACAACAAGTCATCAAAAAAGATAGTATAATTATGGTTTCAGCATGAGATGACCAGGGCTTTCAAGTCAGGTCAAAAAAATCCCAACCGAAATCAAGCAGATTTAACATTGTCAGGAACCTCTGAAGCCTTACTTGGGTAAACGTATAACTTTCATAGGCTTTTTGGAAATACTGAAAAATTATCAACACTCTACCCCTAGTATTACTCTATAGATATAGGGCTGCTAGAGACAATCGTCTTTTAGTATTTTCAATATTGAGGACACACTTACACTAAAGAGGTATTCATTGATTATGAAGTTGGTATTTAACTGGGGAATCATGGGGTTTCCTGGTGTTATTGTGGCCTGTTTTGTTTTGCTTGTCTGTTTCTTCCTAAATCTGACAAACTTACCTATGGACCTCTATGATTCCACAATTTGGAAGCCACTGGTTTTGTCCCACAACAGGAATAACCCAACACAAGCAACATTCTGTTCCTTCAGGGAGGAAAAGAATTACATTCTTATGGAATTATCCCCAAGGTTCAAAACTAATAAGTCCCCTGGGTAGAAGCCACTGAAACACTATGAGACAACCAGAGCTCTGCGCTCACGGGTGCCAAGAACAAGCTTAGGTCACCCAAGGAAAAAGTGCAATAATCTTGCATTTGTTACTGCTGATTAAAGTCAAGCAGCTTCTGGAAACCGTGAGCACCCCTCACGTCACTCTGTTGAATTAATATCTGAGCAGTATTAATGATGGAAAAACCCAATTATATCCAACACGTCCAAAGTTTTGCAATTGGATTTGTCAGCAATCAAACTGTGTACCGCAAGCCCAGTTTGTCAGTAAACAAAGCTTCTGAGTGGAGAAGAAGTATTCTTTACACATAAACACGGGCGCCTAAATTCCTGATAAATATTTGATAATGAAGATGTGGGAGGAGTAGGTGCCTTCAGGCATCAGATATCCTCCAACAAGTAGGATTATAAAATCTTTCTCAGGGGATTTAGTAAAAAAAGAGAGAGAGAGAGAGAGAGAAAGAGAAATGTGGCTCAGCATGCCACAACCCATAT
Organism: Ursus arctos; assembly: GCF_023065955.2. Lineage (NCBI taxonomy): Eukaryota > Metazoa > Chordata > Mammalia > Carnivora > Ursidae > Ursus > Ursus arctos. The sequence goes on from NW_026623078.1 coordinate 67,679,731, forward strand.
GTTTTCAGACATTAAAGACATGCCCATGAAGGTGAAAGTAATGAAGTATTAGTATTTAGTATCAAAAGGTCTATGTTTGAGTTTCAGCTCTACCACTTCTAACCTGTGCAACCTGGAATCTCTCAGAACCCCCGATTCCTATCCCTAAAACAGAGATATAAGAATTATCATCTCTTATGCTTTGGTCAGGGTCAAAGGAGATTGTGAATATGGAAATGCTTTGCTAGCTGGGAACAGCAATACACTGTCATCTGCCATTCCTATGAATAACAGTAGAATCTCTGATGACTGAAGAGGAAAAAATGTCTTTAGTGTTACCAGGTGAAATCATGCCGGGGAATTAAGTGCTCCTGAAATCTGTATTAATTTAAGTTTGTATTAAGCCATACAAAGTATCACATACTAAATGGCTTAAGTAACAGAAATTTATTGACTTACAGTGCTGGAGGCTGGAAGTCCAAAATCAAGGTGTTGGCAGGGTTGGTTCCCTCTAAGGGCTGTGAGGGAGGGATCTGTTCCAAGGCTCTCTTCTTGGCTTTGTAGATGGCCAAATTCTCCCTGTGTTTCTCCCCATCCTCTTACCTCTGTGTGTATCTCTGTGTCAAATTTCCCTTTTATATAAGGACACCAGTCCTATTGGATTAGGACCCACCCTGATGACCTTACATCACTTTGATTAGCTCTGTGAAGACCCTGTGATGGTTAGTTTTATGTGCCTGTTTGATTGGGCTAAGGGATGACCGAGTAGTTGGTTAAACATTTCTGGGTATGTCTATGAGGGTGTTTCTGGAAGGGATTAGCATTTGAATCAGTTGAGTAAAGATCACCCTCACCAATGCATCATGCAATCCACTGAGGTCCTGAATAGAACAAAAAGGTGGAGGAAGGACAAATTTGCTCTTTTTGCTTAAGCTGGGACATCCATCTTCTTCTGCCCTCATAGATCTATGCTCCTGATTCTCACACCTTTGGACTTAGACCGGGACTTACACTATCAGCCTCCCATTCTTTGGACTCAAACTAAACTACACCACCAGTTTTCCTGATTCTCCAGCTTGCAGACAACAGATCTTGGGATCTCTTGGCCTCCATAATCATGTAAGCCAATTCTTACCTCCAAATAAGGTCACACTCTGAGGTACTTGGGGTTAGGACTTCAACTGGGAGGCGAGGGAGAGACACAATTTAATGCATGATGACATCTTTCATTAATTTTGTTAAGAAGTCAGCAAACTGATTCACGGTGTTTCCTAATCAAGGCCTGCTTCTCAGATGAAAACATTTCATTCTACAATGGAGACCTACCTATTTGCTGAGTGTCTAAGATGATAAATTATTTACTTCAGGATAAGGATCTAAAGCCATGGCTACATACCTTCTCTAGACAGCAAAACATTAGGTACCTATATTCTTTTTATAGAATTACCTTTATCCTGTAACATACATGTCATCATTTTTCCTTATATTTAGCTTGGGAATAAAAATTTGTCACACTGATACAGAGATGTGGAAGTTTTTAGATTTCAAACTCAATTCTTTAAGAAACATATTTATTGGCTATCACTCACTTCTGCATCAAGCTTACCGACTGTTGACACATTTCCAAATCAGAGGCTTTCATTAAATTTAAAAAAGCTAGTAAGTATATACACACATATAAATAAAAAATCTTATATATTATACATCTATATAACATGGAATAGGAATGAAGTTTTTAAAAGTAAAATTAGGGGCACCTGGATGGCGCTATTGGTCAAGTGTTTGACTTGATTTTGGCTCAGGTCGTGATCTCAAGGTCATGATCTCAGGTTCATGAGATCAAGTCCCATGCCAGGCTCCACACTCAGTGGGGAGTCAACTGGAGATTCTTTCTCTCCCTCTCCTGCCCCTGCCCCACATTCGTGCTTTCTCTCTCTCTCTCTCTCTAAAGTAAATAAGCAAATCTTTTTAAAAATTTTAAAAATTAAAAAATAAAAGTAAAATTAAACTTTTTTTAAAATTCTTACCTTCTTAGCAACTCAGTATCCTTATTTTTGTTATAAACTGTCTTGTCATTTTAGAAATTATAAATGTTCCACATAGAACAGATATATGGGTGCATGGGCATCTGTCTCAGGGGGTACATTATTTGTACCATCAAAAAAGTAGAAACAGCCTGATGTGCACCAAGAGGAGTTTGTTAAATCATGAGACAGCAGAATGGAACACAATGCATGCGTTGAAAATCACGTTTTTGAAAAATATATAATGTCATGGGGTAATACTCTTGGTATGTTGTTAAGTGAAAAATGGGTTACAGAAGGGTTCGCATGATTCTGATTTTAAGACTACTTGCGCATAAAAGTATAGGCAGATATTCACCCATGTGTTAATATGCTTTTATCTCCAGGTACTGAGATTGTAGACAATTTTTTGTTTCTTTTGGGTACTTTCCTTATTTAACTTTTTCCTGCAAAATGCGTGTACCCCTTATAAAATGAAAATATGACTTTTTTTAATAAATGGAAATTTCCTTCTGAAAGGTTCTTGCCTTAGACCTAGCACCATTCATACCATAGGGTTACTGTATGTTTCATAGATGTTGGTACTGGACTTCTAGGGGATAATAGAAGGAGAAAATAAGTATAAAAATAATTATGTACTCGACACTATAATGCAGTCTAGGACATTAAAGGAAGCCCTGATGAAGGACTCAGCATTTGATTTAGGTCAGGCCTTGATGACAAAGTATCTTCTCAATGAGGTAAATAGGTTGGACAGAGGAGGGGTGTTCTTGACATAGGAAAGGGCAAAAGTAAACAAACATGCAGCAACAGGCCGAGTCTCCTCTGAAACTAACAAATGGTTCAGTATGCTTCATGCCTAGGATTTCTAACAGGATGCCAGGGGACCAGGCAGGAATATTAGTTAGGGGGATGAATGGTCAGAAAATTTATTGTTCAAACCAAGACCCTTCAGCAGTGAAAGTGGGAATGCTCAAGAGCTACCAGGAGACAGCAGGCTCAGGAAAACCAGGACCTATGGGCACCCTACAAAGGCCCGGATCACACCGGCCCTTAAATGCCAGGCTGAGATACTGGAACTTTACACGCAGAATCCTGGAATCTCAGAGTTGGAAGGAAATGTTAATGCCCACCCAGCCTGGCCTCCTCTCTTCCTGCTTCTCCAACTCTTCCAAGAATAGTTACCAGGTGTTTGTTTTTGTTCAAATATCACTGTGACAAAATGCTCATTGCTTGGAAGAGCTCTGTTAGAAAACTCCTTCTTGTATTAAAGTGAAATTTATCTCCCTGTATCTCCCACCCCTTTGGCCCAGCTCTGTCACCTCAGAGAGACAAGCACAATGCTAATCTCCCTTCCACATGAGAGTGAAAGATGGGAAGACAGACATCAGAGCCCTCTAGGTCTTCCCCTTGGCAGGGAGAGGTCCTGCAGCCACCTTCCTACAGCATTCCCACAGGGGGTCTCTATTTGCTTTGTATCTCCTAGTAAGCTTAATTGTTCTACTCTTGTCCTCTTCCCTCTACCATGGGGGTTGGGGTCACCATCCTCTTTTGTTTATTTCACAACACCTCCCCTCACCAACCATCCCTCCAGCCCAGTGTCCATTCTGCAGCCAGAATGATCTTTCCAAAACTTAAAACTGGTTGGGACCCTGCCCTGCTCATAACCTTAATGATTCCCTTAATGAATCTCTCCTAGGGATCAATTACAGCTCCGCCACATGAAGGTCCGGGCCCTACCACCACTCTCTCTCTTCTTTCTCATCCCCTCATCTCTCTGCTCCCCCCCCTCCCTGTTTCAGTTCAGCCTACTAAAGGCACTGTCACCTACGTTTGGAACTCTCTTCCCTCCACCACCTGCACCTTGAGAATCCTAACTCAGCCTTTCGGTCTCAGTTTAAATATCACTTCCTCTAAGACGTTTACCCTGGTCCCACTAAGTCTGCATTAAATATTCCTTGTTAAGTAGTTCCACAGGGACATAAGCTTCCCCTATTAAAGCTAGTATAACATTGAATTTAGATCAGCTGCTTATTCTTCTAATACCTTTGCTGTATTGTGAACTCCATGAAAGCAAGTCTAACTTTTTTAGCACCGTTATCATTAGCATCTGGCACAATGATTGGTACATAATAAATGCTTTAAAAATGCTAATGGGTTAACATGTATCACCCAGAACTAGATATAATTGATATGGTCTGCACAATACAGAGAAGAATGACTGTCACCTTCCATGATCTATATTCTATACCTTTTAAAATAAAACCTAACATTATTTTAGAGGATACCACTCACTATTGATTTACTGTCAGTTTAATTGTATGAAGTCATGACTTTTATCTTAAACTTTCCCTCTGTCACTTCCTGCCCCTGCCTCTCTGCCCCTCCTCCCTTCCCCTCTCTTTCTCCCTTTTCCTCTCTCTACTTCTCACTTCCCCACACAGATACACCCAATGCTTTGCAATTGACTTTTATGACCTATGCACAATACATTTTATATCTATTTCTGCATACCTTCCCACAATGCAAAAAGCCAAAATAGACTATAACTGATTAATAGTTTTTGCGCTCCTAATCCTTACGCCTTTTTCTAAGTAAGTATGATCAATGTATCATGCCTTCATGGATGTCAATGATATTGAATAAAAGAGGGATAAGAACAGAGCCCAGAACATACCACCAAAGACATCCACCTGTTAATCCAATAGCCTTTAACAAACACATTTAACCAGGTAGTAATTTAGCCCACATGCATCCTTCTAATCCAAGAATATCCTAAGATCTGGGCCCTTCCTGAAGTCAAGGTTTTGAACTGATTGGTGATAATTAGGTATAACCCTATTCCAGGTGCTTTATTTTAGTTAAAATTCCCAACACCCATTATTCCTTTTTAATAGATAATACAACTGTGATTCAGAGAAAAAGTCACACACTAGTGAGCGCCAGAGCAGGAATGTGAGCCCAGGTCCTGTGACTCCAGGTTCAATACCACACATTACACTGGGATCCTCTCAAAAGAGAAAATATGCTTAATTGGATGTATGCTGGCTCCTACTAATCACCACCTACCCTCCCAAATATCTGCCGAATGAATTAATCCTTTGACTAGAGATTCTTTTTTTTTTTTTTTTTTTAACCTTTGACTAGAGATTCTTAACCTGAGGTTCATGTCAACTCAAAGGAATCCAAGAGTGGACTTGTATGAACTTCCTGAAAGTTTACAGAAAGTGCCCTGTGCTGCATCTTGTCCATTTTTACTGAGAAGAGTAATGTCCATCCAGATCTTGAAAGAACCACGGCTCCAAACAAGAACAACTTGCAATTTCGATAACTCTCTATCGAACGTAATCATCACTCACCTCCGTCTAGAGTTTCAGACTCACATACTTCCCTTTTGGAAAACCAAAGCTGCATTTTCTCCTCTCTAGTCTCCCAAAACCTCTCCCACACTTGAGCCACCCTTAGAGATCTCCTCTGCTGGTCCCTTCCAAGGTCTTGCAGACCTGGTATCAGATGATACCAGCTTGTGTCTTTGGTAGCAGCTTAATCAAAAGACTCTCCTAGAAGCCCACCTATCTTCCCTATGGCCCTCTTCCCCTGCTGGCTTCCAGCAGCAAAGGATTCCTTCGCCTTCACAAACCCAAAGCAAACCTGCAAATCGCTCTTCCTGCAGCTGTTCCGGGTCTTGAACAAGGTTAGGTAGGTGCAGGGAGTAATCAGAGAAACTCATGAGTTGAGATGTGGACTGGAGAGTGAGCTGGGAGACTTGGGGGAAAGTCTAAACCATTCCTTTGTTGAAAAGGTGAAGACCATGCCTTTTCCTGATAGTCATGGTTGACCTTCGCTCTTCATCCTTTACCATACCGTATTTATAGATTGTATCTCTCTTGTCCTATTCAATGCCTGAACATAATAGCCATTGACAAGAATGGCACAAGAATTCACACAAAGTCACTGAGCATCCCAGTTGGGTCCAGGTAATAGGCTCTAAGGATGTTAAGACAAAAAGGGCTGATCCCTGCCCTTGAGGCGTTCCCGGGCCAGTAGGAGACAGACAAATAAATAGATATGTGCAAGAAGGAATGGCAAATGCTCTGACAGAAGGAATAAAGTAAGCTCTGGAAGAATATGGGAGGGCCACCTAACCCATTCCGGAGGATAGGGAGCAGATGGTCTGGGTAGTTTCCAAGAGAAAGTAGCTCTCAGCTGAGTCTTCAAGGAAAAATAGAGACACAGACCCAAGAGAAGGGCAAGGAGAAAAGTCATGTTTCATAAATAGCTTAATATGCCTAAATTTGCAAACAATGTGCATAATATGTGGAGAGGAAGGAAAGGATAAGAGATGAGATTGCAGGGCAGGGTAAAAGGCCCGTTGTGGAGAAGCTGTGCACACTGGCACAACATGGAAAAAAAAGAGGAATCTACTGAAGGCTTTTTAGAAAAGATCTGTATGAGATTTACATTTTAGAAAGATCATTGGACATAGTGTGTTGGGTGACAAGATAGAGGGCGTGGGATGGGTAGGACTGGCCCACGAGTGGGAAACTGTGACTCGAATGGAATGTGGAGAGGTACTGACTTCAACTAAGACAACGGCAGGTAAGATGGAGACGCAGGGATGTGTGTGAACTGTATGAAGCGGGTAGAAGAGAGACTTGGTGCAGTAGAGACTCGGGGACTGATTAGGGGTGAATGAAAGAGAGGAAGTTACTTAGAACGATGCTGCAGTGTCTGGCTTGGACCTGGGGCATGCCATTTGAGTCGTGGCGACTGGAAGAAGAGGAGCAGGCCTAGGAGGAGGAGGGAGAAGACAAGTTCAGTTTAGAACACGTTGATCTAAAGGTGCTCCCCAGGACATCAAAGTGGAGATGTTTCATATAAAATGTTGGTATTTAGGAGAAAGATCAGAATAAGTGGCAGATTTGTATGTAATGGTTGCAGCCTTGGGAGCAGATGAGATTTCCCAGGGGACGAAAAGGGAAGCGAATCGAGGATTCTCTGCTGAAGGGGAGACCTTTAAAGGCCTTAAATCGTCACTGAGAAATTCAGAGGGAATCCAGGACAGAGTCAGGAGATAAAGAGGGGGTGGGGGAGGGGACGACCAAGGGTTCAAAACGACACAGAGAAGCCAGAGAAAGCTGAACTTGCTCTCGGGTTCAGAGAGGTCTCTGGTGGCCCTGACCAAGCTCTGCCTGCAGAAGCCAGGGTAGATGCCACCCAAAGGGGTGTGAAGCAGTCCCTGGGTCCTGAGGGAGTGGAGACAGCCAGCGTCACCCACTCTCAAAAAGTTTGGTGGGAAGGTGGAGGACAAAATGGAGATGGGGAAGAGCGGAAGCTCCGTTAACATCTAACCAGCTGGAGTGTGGAGAACCTCCTATCCTCCATGGATCTGAGCATGAGATAAATACATCAACAAATACCACCGCCGGCTTCCCTCTCCGTCCTGCTGAGCGCTAGAAAGGCTTTTGTTTTCACTCCCTTTATCAGTGAGAAATGGCTCTGGGCTTAACCTGTTAAAATGAAACCAGAGTGTGGCAGGGCAGCAGTGGAAACCCTTTGACCCACCGGCTGTGCCCACTGCCCCTTCCCATCCTCCCCACCTGCTCTGTTTGCCCTGGGAGATTTCCAAGTCCAGATCGAAAGCACCCCTACTCAGTGGAGACCCCGGACTCCCTCAACGCTTATCCAAAATTAGCCAGATCCATTTGAAAGACTTGTTCAAATAGTTAAGTACAAAGGGCCGGGAGAGACTGGCTTGCCCGCTGTGTGCACGCCAATCAAATCTTTCCTTTGTGGAGCACGGGAGGGGTCCCGGCCGTGCGGAAGGGGCTCCCTCCATCTGCGAGATGATTCTCTTTCCTTTGGACACAAGTGTAGGATCCTAGAGAACATGACTGAAACAGATGGCTTTAAAAATCCCCATCCTTCCTGCAAAGCCCTTGTGCAACAGGTAATAAACAAAACGCGGAGCCGCCCGCGGCCCGGGGAGGAGACGGCTCACAGCACCCTGAGCCTGCCAGTGCCCGGGGGAGCTCCCGCTGGGCACTCGTTCAGGCCCTTGGGCGAACGGAGACTCGTCCACGACCCCTCTCCGCAAGTCCCACCGGCTCGTTTTCCAGAGACGAGATACACGGTATTTACAAACCCACCCATTTCCCTGGCAACGAAAACTCGAAACGAGTTCAGCTCTGCATCTTGCGCGCCTGGAAATTGCTCCAGCTGAGTGCACGGGAACGGAACCCAACAGGGACCGTTTTCCGGCAAATCCGGAGGCCCTTTGCAAGGTTTCCCGGGCGGACGGCACAGCAGCTTGGACTCGGGAGCCCCAGCAATGGAGGACGGAGAGAGAGAGAGAGCAAGAGGCGTCTACCGTACCCGATCGGCGCGGCGGGTCATGCTGCGGGCGTCTGGGCGTCTGGTCCGGCCCCGGCGCTGCGGACACGGCCTCTGCTGCGGGCCGGCGGACCTGTGAGCTCTGCCCCGGGACGGCTGCCCCGGGCTGCTCTTGTTTGCACTGGGCCGTTTGCTTTTGGGATTTCTCCAATGCAGATGTAGTCAGGGGGCCGCTGTCCCGGGGGACAATGATTCCATTGGAAGCTGGCCTTTGACAAGACTCACACATGACCTTTGACTAAAATGGCTTTGGGGAAGGAAAGTGTCCGGAGGCTGAAGATGGGGGCATCCAGGGCAGCCGTCCACATTCCCACCCCCAACAGTGCCAAGTTAATTTTTCATCCCGTAATCTTTCAAGGAGTTTCCATGAGGTTTGATTTGCCATTCTCCTTCATTCCATAGGATTCTTCCCCTGCTTCCAAAAGGGTTTTGCTGCACCAGTTTCCTGCCCTGCTGCTGCTGAGTTCCCTGAATTAGCCCCTCCAGGTTAAACCTGGACAGAGATATACTGGATAAGTTCCTCTAACATTTTTGGGAATAATACCACCATTTCCCCCCTCCGTTAGAGCATGCTACAGTTTACAAAGCGCTTTTCACAATCCTGCTGTCATTTGGCCTCTCAAACAATGCCGGGGAGCCTCGCCGATTACTACCATCTTACATAGAAAGAAACAGAAGCTCCAGAAAAGTAGGGTATTTGCCCAATCATCCCACCAGAAAGTGAAATCTCAGTCCTCTAAATTGGCAGCTTGGCCACTTCCACAAAGTACCCACCTCCCTGCTGGGTGACCCACAGCTCAAAGTCAATTATAAAACATACACACTGTAACACATAATTATAACATGTACTATAGTAGTAGTGGCCGCAACTATTTAATTTTTGAATTACGGAAGTGTTAGAAATTGCTATAATATAATAGCTGTTTTGGTTCATGATATCCACAGATGTCTCAAATCTATTGAGTACATTTTAATTGCCTGATTTTTCCCTTTAGCCGCTGCTAAAAGGAGGCTATGGGAACCAGCCTGGCCACTCTGAGTTAGGGGCACAGACCATGGGTTCCTTAGGCTGCTACAACAGTCCATCACCAGTGATGGTCAGGGCCTGTTCCCCTCTCTTTTCTGGGTCCTTCCTTCCAGATGATGAAAGGGGACAGGGGTGTGGGATTGTCAGCAAAGCCCTGAACAAGGAGTCAGTATCCCACAATTTTATTGTGCGGAGAAGAGCAATGATGGTCTATAGAGCTGCCCTGGAGACATCTGGTGTGTCGGGTGGTATCGCTCTCATTTTTTCTTCAGCTTAGGGAAGGGGAGAGGGGGTGATACTCACACTCATTCTGGAAGGACTATAAGAAGTCAGCCAGGAGAAGAAGAGGAGGAAGGACATCCCTTGAGCCAAATACCACCTACAAAAGCCGACCCGGTGCCCTGGGCAACTGAAAATAATTCCTGCAGGCAGAGGAGCTCAGTGTGGGAGGCTGAGCCTGGAGAGGAGGGCGTGGGTTTGGACTCTGACCAGCCTCCTGTATCACTCTAGAGAACCTGGACATCATCCTGCAGTGCTGAATGGGTTAATACAGCTGGTCTGGGTTATCAGCGCTCATGAAAAGGATACAAGAGTCATATGTTGTCCCACAAGAAAAAAAGATCGACCAACCTAGCTTGGACGATGGACATTAGCTTCCTCAGACACGTGCGGTTCTTCCTCCTCGCTACAAAAACAGAAGCGAGCTATTTGACCTCAGTGAGCCTCAGTTTTCTCATTAGTAAAATGGGGGTTATGGTATCTGCTAGGAGGATAAAATAAAATTATGTAGGTAAAACCTTTCGCTTTTCTTCTAAGACACAGTAGCATTCAATAAAAGGTCGCTCTTGTTCTATTAAAGTACTTGGATGTGCGCAGTGCCTACCACGGAGAAATGAGGAAACAAGGACAAAACGAGGAGCTCCGTCCCTTCCAGTTCTCTCATCCCTTCTCTCCACCACACTCTTGATCTTTGACTCATGAAGGTTTGTGCTTTGTTCTCTCCCCTTGTTATCTCTCAGCTCTTCGACGTGACTTCCTTAATGACCCAGTCTAGACTTTAATATCAGTTTCAATCTCTCGCTCCTTCCGAACTCGGAGTTTGTTCGTTTCCTTGTCCTAAACCACTGCCATACCCATCTATCTGCAACCCCCCTGAGATGTAGTTATCTGCTAGCGCTACACGTCACCACACAGCCATGTCCACTGGTACCACCATTTACGCGTGCTCCGCAGCCTCGCCTGGGCGCCCACACCCACACTTGTGATCTTTCCAAATGTCCCTGACCATCCTATCTCTCCAATTACACAGAGTCACCCTTCCCACCTCCTCAGAACTCTGAGCTCACTGCCACCTGGCTCCCTTTGAGCAAACAACCTCTTCTCCCCTGACAGAACACTGTAGAGATCAGGAGGGAACACTACTTCCTGTCTCTGCACTAGAAATCGTATTTCCTGCCCCAGCTCCTTCCCTCCCACCTCAGAGGTGCCCCTCCTTCTGTGTGCTTTGGAATCCCCCTCTTCCCATTTCCTCTGGAACATTCTTTGATCAACCATCACCCTATCTTTCAGTTTCTTCTCTACTGATTTCATTAGTTCATTTATTTGATAAACATTTATAAAAACAACTATAACATGCAGTCAGCACCTTTGATTCTGGGCATAAAAGGATAAATAAAACACCATAAGCTATAAACACGTTCAAGTCTCTTCCATACAATGAACTCCTTTTTCCTAACGTGGCTGGAATATGTGCCTGTTCCCTATAATGACAACAACAATAAACACACACACATACACATACACACACACAAACAACCCGCCACCTGCCTGGAACATACTTCTCATGAATCTTCGAAGGCCAGTTTTTCCCTTCAGAACCCAGTTTAAAGTCACCTCAAAGAGACCATCCTTGACTGGCCAATCTAAAGAACCATCCTCTCCCTCACTGTTGGCTGTTCATCTTTAGTTACTTCATATTATTTATTTCACATTTTAATGAGAGACTCCTCTGTTTGCTTGCTTGTCTATTTTCTGTTCCTTCCACTAGTCTGAATGCCTATGAGGTTTGGGACTCTTTTATTCACTGCCTTATTCCCAGTGTCCAGGGTGTACCTAGTAGGTTCTCAGAAAACCTTTGTTGAATATAAACTCCCAAGTGCCAGGACCATCTTTGCTCTAATCTTTTCTTTTTTTTTTTTCATCTCCATTATACAGCCTACTGGTTTCCAGAGCTGACTGCAAATAGAATTCCCTGAGGAGCTTTGAAAAATTCTGATCCCCAAAGCACCCTAAGACCAGTTACTCTGGGGCGAGACCCAGCTATCAATTCTTGTAAGCTTTCCAATCAATTCTAAAAGCCAACCCTGATACCACTGACCTAACTTCTGCCTTATACATAGGTGAGGCTCCATAAGGAAATGAATGGATGAATGAATGATTCAAAAAATGGTGTCACCCAGCTCCTGCTTATCTTGCAATCCTCTTCTTCCTGGTCTTTCCACACAATGGGCTGTTATCCAGGCACACAAACCAAAAGACACTCACCTGTGCTTTCATTTCTCCAAGCTTTTGCATGCTGCTATTTCTTCCTAGACCACCTCCCCTACGCCATCTTGGCTATCTGTCACTGGTTTCCCTGGTAAGGCCTAGGTTTGGGCTCAATACCACACCCTCTCCCAGGTCACCCCAGTGTGCCCACAGAGCTCTGAGCCTCCTCTCTCCTTGCATTTATATCTGTGAGAGAAGGCTTGCTGTTGTGTCAGGACTCTTCTTGGCGAGAGACGGTGGGGAGGCTTCTTGTCTCCCTCATGTGTAGCAGACTCCCATCCAGAGATGGCACTCCACAGATACTGTGGAATGAATTCACAGATCAACAGATCAACACATGGATGAATTTTTAAAGAGATAACCCTATGTTTATTTTCTGGTTTTTGTTTTTGATTTTTGTTATTTAAGAGCTGTATTGAGTTATAAATCACATAACACACAATTCCTCAATTTAAATCGTATGACTTAATGGTTTTCCAGATATTCACAGAATTATTCTAGAATTGATATTTCTGGAATATTGCTATTACTCCAGGATGAAACCTCATATCCATTAACAGTCACCACCCCAACCCCGGTTGTCTCCCCAGCTTCCCAACCCTAGGTAACCAGTAACCTATTTTCTGTCTCTATAGATTTGCCTACTCTGGACACTTCATATAAATGTAATCACCTAAGAACTTTTGGGGTGTGTGTGTGTGTGTGATTGGCATCTACTTCCACTTTTGAAGACCTTTTTGGCCACAAGCATCCCTTTCACATTGAGTTGATATGACAGAATACAGACTCTGGAAGACATCTTGGAGGACAAACCAAGGCAGTATTTCTTGGACCCTATTACACAGCAATCTGGTAAATTGTCCCAATTCCTGAGCTGGGAGAAAGGAGATAGAGAAGCTAAGCTACACCTGCTACCACAGAAGAAAAGGAAAGGGGACAGATCCCAGGATGGCTCAGCTGTGCCTCACCAGCCCTGTCTGAACTGCCCCATTGGGGCAGGACCTTCTGTGCCATAACGACTCCATCTTGAGGGCAAATGGCCTAGGTCAGACTTGAGCTTTGCCAGGCATTAGCTAAAACTCTTCATTCCCTGCCTCCTCATCTCTTAAAAAGGAGGATAAAAATGATTCTTGTCTTATAAGCACCACATCATGGTATTGTTATCGGAGGAAATGAGGGGATGCATATCAAGTGCATAGCACTGCACCTGAGACATTATCAATGCCTGATAAATATTTATGCTGCTGTAGCTCTTGAAATTTGGCCATAACGGTTTATATATCATTCTTCTAAGTAAAATTTAATGTGGAAAGAGGGCTCTGGTGCTTTAAAACATAATGCAAGCCACTATTCTAAGAAAATTTCATACACCATGCACATACCCACTGCCAGATGGTCATCTGCACCCTGCTTGATGAGAGTGGGGGACAATGGCAAGATTTAGCTGAAGCTGAAGAGGAATTATTCATGGGAAGTGGGGGAGGTAGTGGGTTAGGTCCATTTCTGGCATAAGAAGCTGACGGAAATAACCTCGTTCTTCCCACCAAATGTACACTGGTTCCGCTAGCAAGCGGGGGTTATAGGCTCCATGGACCTGAAGTCCGCACCCATTTCTTTCTTTCTTTTCCTTCTACTGTTCTTACATACAGACCTGCCTGTGGCAGCCTCTGCTAAGCCCTCCCGGGGTGTCTCTTCGGTAAATCTCATATCAGCACCTGGTGGCTGACCCTTGGTGGGCTATCTCATGATCAGACACAATCATCAGTAGCAAGTAGCCACAGGCTTTACCGATTTTGCTACCAGCTGGTCTGACACTTATCCTTCCAGCTCCCAGGGCAGCTGTAAGCATCAAGCGTCTTGGTAGACCCTCGTCTGATCCACTGCTTTGAATGGTCTTCCCTGCACATCTGGCCAAACTCCATTCGGATTCTACTCAACTGTCTCTTTCTTGCCTTCCTCCCCTCTGTGATCTCACAGTCCCCTGGACGTGCCTGTGGGATGGCTCTCTAGCTCCGGTTATCACCTGGATAGATGACTGTGAACAGCTAAAGCACAAGGACATTTTTCATTTATCTTTGTGTTCCCCATGAATAGCCCTGGGCCAAGCACACAACGGACATTCCTCTTATTTGAAAGATATATATCGAGAGCCTACTGGGTGCTGATACTTCAAAATGCCAGTATACATAGAAGCTTGGGATGTTCACCCTGAAAGGAATCTTGAGACAAGGAGGCCTGGAAAAGGTCGTGTCTTACTAAGTGTGCCAGTGCCTGAGTAGGGAAAATTTTGGAGCTAGTATTCAACTCTCTCAACACCTTGCTCTTTTATGATAGTTTTCCCCCCCTTTAGTTAAAATAACAGATTTTTAGTGTGTTTAGAAAACTAGGAGAAAATATGAATGATTATTTTGTTCATTAATGGTTTTTTGAATTCGAGAACTAGCCCTGAAAGCACCCCTGAGTTGGTGACTGAGGATATGAACACAGATCAACCCAAATCTGCAGTATAGCTAATGTCACTAAGGTCTGACTCTGTGCTTCTCACACCCCCGCCCTGCTAGCTCACATCTCACCCACGCCAGGCCAGCCACGGGCCTGTAAAAATTTAACTTGATGTGATTGCACAACCGTGAAAGCCCAAATTGCTTTTTGAGGTAATGAATGAGATTCTTTAATTGCCTCGTGAAAATGTTTCCAGTGGGAGGAAATACAGAACAAGTTGTCACAAACATAAATGTCCCTGTCAGGCTCCGGTGAGGTTATTATACTATTAAAAGACGTAGGGGGCACTGATTTGGGGCCAGCTTGGGAGACAAACAGAATCTTGTTCTGTTTCTCTTCCTACTTCTTTGTTGAATTTCTATGCTAAGAATCCTTTTGGAGGTGATGGGTAGGTTTTTTACTTTGACTGGTGTATGCATATGTCTAAACTCACCAAATCATATCCATTAGATATGTACAGGTTTTTTATATCAGTTATAAGCTGATATAAACTCAATAGAGTTTTTTCTTTTTTTAAAGAAACTATTATTTCATGAAGTTGAAATCATGGTCCAGCAAGCCCAGCATTCTGTGTCTCTCAGAAAGGCAGACTTTTGGTAAGAAGGAGCAAGACTATGATTCCCACCTAGCTTCTTGAAGGCTGCTGCTGAGTTTCTCTTAATGACTCATGATGGTACTAATTCCAGTGAATGCCACGACTTTAGGTTAGGCCACCATCATCTCTTAGCTGGATCATTGAGGAAGTCTCCTTGACTCCCAGTTTGAAGTCTTCTAACTTATCTCCCATGCTACAGCCAGAGTGAGGGCCTGAAAATTCTAACCTGACCACCTAATTCCTCTGCTGAATACCCTGCAGGGTTTCCCATTGTGAAGATAAAGGGTCAGCTCCTTAATATAATTTAGCAATAATCTGGTCAAAGTGCTGTCTATAGACAAAAGTGCTGCCCATAGCTAAGGAGTTGACTGAGCTGGAGCCCAGTCCGTGTTCCACATGCTAAGCCATGAGCCCTGGCACTGTCCCACCTCCTCCTAAGACCCAGGAAGGATTAGAGGTGCCCCTGGAGGGCCTATTACTTCCTGCTGTAGACTCGTATCTAATCATCCCCACATCTGCTTCTATTCTAACCTCGGGCACTATAATCCCACCATATTAGCATCTCAAAATTTCCCTCTGTCTTGCTTCTGACCCTTTGTCCATGTTTTCCACACTTTAACTTCTCTTCATTCTTCTTTTTGTCTAGATAAGTCACATTTCCTTTCTGCTCTCCACTTCAACATCACCTTCCCTGACCCTCCTTGGACTGTGTTAAGTGCTCTTAATACATGTTCTCAAAACACCCTGTGTTATTTCATAACAGAGCACTCATTCTACAGTCTTATAATTGCCTGTTTATCTGCCTTTCCTTGAGAGCAGAGACTGTATCATAGTATTCTGTAACCTCCTTGTCTAGGTATTCAATAGTTATCTGTTGATCAAAGAAGTGAATGAATAAAAGGATGGATGCAT
The DNA here is from genome assembly GCF_023065955.2 of Ursus arctos. NCBI lineage: Eukaryota > Metazoa > Chordata > Mammalia > Carnivora > Ursidae > Ursus > Ursus arctos. The sequence goes on from NW_026623078.1 coordinate 67,695,710, forward strand.
AAATATGTTACAAAAAAAAAAACCCTTGAACTCATGTTTCCAATAAACATCACATTTTGACTGAAAGAGTTCCAAAACTTATTACTTTGTCTTCAATCTATTTTTTTCTGCCTTCACAGAATGCACTTGAAAGGATGGATCTCTAGGAATTGGGAATTCATTTTAGTTCATCCAAAACCACAGCTTCCCCATTTTACAGAGCTTTGGATGTTTCCAAATGAAAAGATGGTCTTTATACAGTGTCTTCACTTATGAGTTCTGCCTACCCTCCCCTACCTTGGCACCCAAGGCAATGGAGTAGAAGGCCTTGGAAGGCCTTGAAAATATTGGCATTCATCCTGTGGGTGACAGTGAGTTCATGAAGTGTTTTAAGCAGGGGAGTGACATATCATATTTGTGTTTTCAGTAACTGCTTGAGCAGGGAGCTGAGAGAGAAAGCTACTAGAACAGTCAAGGCAAGAGATGAAGTCCTGAACCAGAGAAGGGATCATGGCAATGGACAGGAGGATGCAAAATCAAGAAATCTTTAGGAGAAAAAATATCTCTTGGATTTGATTAATTATGGTTGTAAATGAGGGAGAAGAATCATGGATGATTCCAGCGTTTTGAGCTTCAGTAACTGGGTTGCTGCTGGTGCCATGATCTGAACTTGGTACTGTGAAGATAGTGAGTTCACTTTAAGATGTGTTTGGTTTAAACTATGGACCTTCATACGAAACCAAGGTAGAAACCATCTCTGTATACCCAGTTTCCCGCATATCTTATACATGGTAGGTACTCAAAACGTTTCTTGGATTGAATTGAAGGTGCAATACATTCTACACACAGAATTCTCAATATCTAACTTCAACTGTGTGTTCTGTCAAATTCCAAGCAAAGACCCATCTAACCATACTGCTCTATATTAACAGAATATAACATGCATCCATATGACAAGCTCAGAAATTTCAACCCCCTGGAAAGTATGACTAAGAGATTTTACTGCAATAATAATTTTCACAAAGTGGTGGAAGGAGTCAGGAAAGGGGATATTATAGCAACCACAGATAGGTCCCGGGCTACTCTTGGCTTGCAATTTCACTACAAATTTCAGAGAAACCATAAAAGATTCGAGTGAAATCTGGTTGGTTGATTAGAAACATGTGAAGGAACACCAAACAGGCACGTGGTTCATATTTCCTACTCTGAAGTTGGCCAAGTATTAATCATCATCCTCCCTGTGTTATTCCAGAAAACAGAATCACTCCAGCTGGCCTTTTGGAAGGACAGGACCTGGGTCAGGAGAACATCCACAAATCTGGGACGTGCAGAGAGAAAGAATTAGCAAATAAATGCCATGCTGAACTTTCTCCATCTGCCTCAACAGTACTCCATACCTTACCCTCCACACCCCTGCCCTCAGCCCAGTCCACACCTCCATATGACGAAGGAAGAGAGACTTGGGGATAGAGACTCTCAGTGAGAACACTGTTACTTCATCCTGAATCCCCCTTCCTCCCCAGCACACAGATTCCAGAATGGAACAGGCACAGGCTTGGGAGCCAGAAAGTCCCAAATTTGAAACCAAACTCCACCATTTACTTTGGTTGATTTACCCAACCTCTTTGAGCCTCAGATTTCTTCATTTGCAAAACAAGGCTAATAAGACCTACTTCGAAGGGTGGAGACCAAACAAGGTAATTTATGTAAAACACAGACATGGATGTGATATCAGCAAACATGTATTTGGAGCCTTCCTGCCCCTTCCTTCTGTATGATGACCTGCCCAAGCAAATGTGAAGCCCAAACTGTCCTTGAACATACATCCCACTCACGGGAGTCTCAGAGGAATGGTTCCAGTTTACACAGCAACTGGAGACCTTATTGAGATGCTGTGCAGAAGATCAGTTTCATCTAGTCCTCCTGGGACTCACAGAGCAGGTGAGAGGACAACAAATCTGGCCTCCCTCCGATGAAAGTCCTATGAGAGCAAGGAGGACAGACAAGCTCACGTGGGGTCTCAACGGTCAGGTCAGACCTCAGAGATGAGGCGTCATTTGAATTGGGCTTTAATGGATGAGTAACATTTCCTGGGATAGACCCAGAGACTTCATACAAAAGTGGTAAATGAATAAAGACACTTCAGGTCATGATGTGCTCAAGAAACAATAACTCGTTAGCTATGGCTAGAGGAGAGGAAAAGGAAAGAAATGCTGGGAGATGAGATGGGCAAGTTCAACTGGGTTAGTTTGTTAAGTGTTTTTACCATGATGGGCGGAGCTTCTGGAATGAATCCTATAAATAATGCAGACACGTTAAAGAGATCTGAAAATTTCTCTTTTGCGTCTTATTGTATTTTGGTTTTAGCGTTTTTCTATTCTCACTATGAAAACCAAACATACACTAAAAAGTATTCAAACAGTACAAAACAATATAATAAAAAATGAATCTCTGTCTTCATCCCACACTACTGTGTCTACTCCTTATTCTCTTTCCTTTCATATAAATACATATAAATACTTTCTCTTTCCATATAAATACTCTTATAAATTTGCCTGTGAGCAAATACTTACACACCGCATTGTATGTACTTCTTTCCTGTTTTGCAATGTATTGTGGAGATCTTTATGGTTCAGCATATATAATTTTACCTCCTATTTTTTTAAAGATTGTATGTATGTACATACGTACGTACGTATGTATGTATGTAGAGAGGGAGCACAAGCAGGGGAGGGGCAGAGGGAGAGGGCGAGAATCTCAAGCAGACTCTGTGCTGAGCCTGGAGCCTGGTGCTGGGGTTGACCCTGAGATCATACCTAAGCCAAAATCAAGAGTCGGATGCTAAACCTGGGGGACTGAGCCACCCAGACGCTCCTCACCTCATTTTTAAAAATAACAGCAGATATTCCCCACTTTAGTTTGTGCATATCTTTTATTTAACTGATCCTCAGCTGGTGGATATTTTAGCTGTTCCCAACTGTTTATTATTACCAACAAGGCTGCAATCCACCCTCATATCTTTGGAAGTATGTGAGAATATTCCTGTAGGAAAAAAAAAAAAAAAACCACTAAAAGCAGAATCGCTGGGTCAAAATGTATGTGCTTTCAAAATCTGAGAGCTGTTTTCAGCTTGCCCATTAGAGAAAGTACCTATTTAGACTCCCATCACCAGAGTATGACTGTGTCTGTTTCCACATATCCTTGACATTACTCCATTATCAAACTTTTAAATCTTGGCCACTCTAGTAAGTTAACCTTTTTAAATTTCCTGTTTTGACTTATAATTCTTTCACTGAGTGAAGATGAGCAACTGCTCGTGTGTTCATAAACCATTTGTACTTCTTTCTCTGGGAATGGGTTTTTCTTTTCCTAGCCAATTTTTCTATTAGTTTGTGGCCTTTTCCTTGCTGATTTATAAGAGCTCTTTATATATTAGGAAAACAGGCAAATTGACCATGATTTTGTTTATGGCTTCTGGGCTCTATCCAGTTCTTAGAAGTGTCTCTTCCACTCCAATATTATTTTAAAATCCACCCACATTTTCTTTCATACTTTTATGACTTCCATTTTATGTTTACAATTTTGATCAATAAAGAGTTCATTTTGCTACAAGGTATCGGATATGGACTTCATTTTGTTATCCGTCCTCTGTGTCTTTCTTTTAATAGATGATTTTACCTCCATTTAAATTTATTGGCAATAGACGTGCTTGTTCTTAGTTCCCTTCGCTTAGTTATGTTTTCTATTTTTAATGCTTCCTTTGTTTTCTAATTTTTACTACATGGTCTGTTTTTATCTTCTTTGATATATCTGCTTTTCTTTTTTTCCTTTTTCTTTCTGGAGAACTATGGGATGAAAGAACAAGGAGGTCCGCCTGGCACACATATGAAGCCTCACATATGTGAGAAGTGTTGTGTATGTGTGTCTGGTTATATACAGCAGATGGCTCTGATGGGATTGCCATCTACCATCTCTACTGCACCCTCTCCTCTGAGAATTCTTGTAAAGATGGCACGTCTGCAGGATTCTCTCTTGGCTCTGCTTCTCATGACACTTCCCAGTGCAGAGCAGGGATTTGGACACTTTCCTAGGCTACCCACAACCCCACAAAATGTTGTTGCAGGCACAACTGGCTCTTCAACAATGTGCTGCCTCTTTCTGGAGACCACTGTGGAAAAGTGGATTTACTCTAAGTGTCTTCCCTCAGTTAGATCCAACTGTTACTGTGTTCAGCAATTATTTTTCAGAGCTTGGGCTTGTAGGTATTTTCTAACTTACTTGAAGACAAAACTTTCTTTTCTTTTTTTCAGTTGGTTTTAGAAGACAGAGTTGGGGTAGTAACAGCTTTATTGCCCTGTTTTAGGCAGAATTTCTCCAGTGAAGATAATTAAGCAGGAGAGAATATATTGATATAAAACTAATTATGATTTTGACAGACAGACTAGAGCAGGGAAGAGAAGGGAGGCAGGGAAACAGGTTAGAAAGCTAGCATGATCATTGACAATGGAAGAGGTAAAGCTACTCTGGACTAGGGTGGCATGAGGAGGAAGAAAGTCTGGGAGAAATCCTACAGGCCAATCAACAGGACTTTGTAGCTGATTAAAAAGGACAGTTAAAGAAAGGTAACTTGGTAGATGGCCATGCATTCGCTGATAGAGGAAATCTAGCAGAGGGAAGAGTTCATGCTTGCATATGTTGAAGCTGCTGGGACATTCAGAGGAAAATACAAAGCAGGCTGTTGGAAACCAAGGTTTGGGAAAGAGGGTGGTGGGTGTGGATTTAGACGTCTCCAGTAGATTAAAAGCTGTGGTGGCTGGAGCCATGAAATAGATTAACTTGCCGAGAAAGACAGGATGAAGTAAGAGGGTGAAGATAGACACTGGAGAACACCAGTCTTTCAGGGGCTGGTGCAGAATGCTGTGCCGGCCAAGGATAGAATTGGATAGAAGTAAGAAGAAAACAAGAGATGATGGCATTGTGCAAAACAATGAAGGAGAGTGCCGAGAAAGGAGGTATGCTCAGCAGTGTCACATGTTGAGGAGGGTTAGGAGACAAGCACTAAAAATTGCCCAGTGAATTTGGTTATTGGTGAGAGCAATTTGGGGGGCAAGGAAAGCAAGTGGAAGGGAAGATGGTAAACTAATATTAAGTACCTAATACTTAGCAGGCAATCCACTGGTGTTTTGCATATGTCATTCCAGTTAATCTCTGCAAAAATCCCCCAGAAGAGGAAACAGAAGCTAACAAACATTAAGTAACTCTTGCACCATCAAGAAGAAGCCAAGGAGGCAGCTTGATTTACACCCAAATCCTGCAGTCAAAGCACGATCCTGTTTCCACTATGTTAAATTTCAAGTCAGATTATGGAAAATTAATAAATGCCTGTAGCCTAAAAAAATGTGATGTGTTTCAGAGCATCGTTTCCTAGTGATTTCTATTAGAAAATTATTGCTGGATTCCTTTTACAAATTCTGGCTGTCATGCAAAAGGCGCTCAGGACTGTGTTGGTACGATGCTAGCTAGAGTACCGGGCTCCCTGCAGATCAGCCAGACTGCACTGGCTTCATTCCTGGCAACGGTGAGAGTCCAGAAAATGTTAACAAGCTAATAGAGGTCACAAAATTAGTGTCTAAAGAAAGGCAACAAGGCAAATATCCTTATGTTTTCCCTGCCCATTCTTTAGCAGAAATTTCTCCATCCTGAGTTTTGTAGAATTTCCAACTATGTCATAGAATGATGAATACACAAACTTCCTTGACCTGCGAGCTTATGTTGTAATTCTTCTTTCTCAGGGTATCATCTGTCTTGGACTCTGTCTCTCCTACAGTGCTCTTTGGTGCTTAATGCAGTGCCTGACACATAGCCATGTTCAATGAATGTTTGTTCTCCTGAGGGTTGTTTTTTTGTTTTTTTTTGTTTTTGTTTTTGTTTCAACCTGAGGTCACTGCAGGTGGTTCTATAACCCACTTGCGTGTCTTAAAAAAAGTATAAAGACATCAAGGCTGGAGAACATAATTGGTGCTCAACTTCATTGCTCAACTAATTCACAACCAATCAACAAAAGAAGTTGGCTGGAAGGGGTTCCAGCAACTTTATAGTTTTCCTCCATATGGGAAAATGATGTTTAATGGACAGACTTCATAATGGGAACATATTTAAGGATTCTGGAATTCCTCTATGCCATTTCTATCCAGAGCAACTAGCCCCTAAACACACAGAACGCTACAAGGAATGGCATTTCCCATGGGGCCACAGGGTCAGGACCCATATATACAGAATATTCACAGAAACAATTCCGCATGCCAACGTCATCAGAAGGCAAGAACAACTCCTTGTTTTGGCCCTTCGGTGACTGACTTTGTAATGCATGCATCTTCCAGCTGACAGGAGAATGATGAAATCCTCACATCTTTTACTAGATGTGGTTTTGGGTATACATTTTCTCAAAGGGGAAATTAATAAGAAAAAATGACAATAAACACATCATTTATTGCATGTTGCACATGTGCCAGGACTGTGGCTTCATTCTTCCAACAATCCTATGAGTTAAGTTTCTTAACCAAAGTCACACATATGTAGTAATTGGCAGAGCCAGGGTTCAATCAAATCTGTTTCTTACTAAATCTATAATCTTTATCATGAGACTAAAGACTACTGGCCCCCATCAAAAAAAAAAAAAAAAAAAGCAAACAAACAAAGAAACAAAAACCTGAAATATCACAGTGAAACTTTCCTTTCAATAGGTTGGAGTTGTGTCAGATCTTACCAATTCTCTTCCTGATCTTCTCTCTTTAGTACTGGAATCCCTATACAGGCGGGCCTGTGGCCCCCAGGAGAAAACGACTACATTTCCCAGACTCCTTTGCAGCTAGCTCTGGCCAGGACTGAATTTTGGCTATTGTGATATAAGCAGAAGTGGTGTATGTAATTTCTTGGAAGTATTCTTAAAGGGAGAGGGCACATCATTCTTCACTTCCCTCCTTCCTATTAGCTAGAATTTACATGTAATCACTAGATTTTTCACAGCCATTTTGGAATGGAAGCCATACTCCACAGTTTATAAGAAAGAATTGTGTCTTGATCACTTGCACCATGGAGCGCTGGCTACTGACTACAGACATTTTGAATGTGGGGTAGAAATACATTTCTACTTAAGCTACTGCCTTTATTTCCTGTTTCTCACAGTTGGGTCTAAGTCCAACCAATGTAGGAGTCTTACGATATCTTGTTCATTATGATATCTTTTTTTTTTAAGATTTTATTTATTTATTTGACAGAGACAGCCAGCGAGAGAGGGAACACAAGCAGGGGGAGTGGGAGAGGAAGGCTCCACTAGGAGCCTGATGTGGGGCTCGATCCCAGAACGCTGGGATCACGCCCTGAGCCAAAGGCAGACGCTTAATGACCACGCCACCCAGGTGCCCCATTCATTATGATATCTTTCATTTTGTTGAATGTAAGTTCATTAAGTTAAACTGGTATTGGGCATGCTAAGTATTATAGATAAAAGTGATTAAGATACAGTCTTGCTTCAAGAAGGTTTCAATTTGTGAATGGGAAGAGGAGACATGTCCATGAGACTACAATAAAAGGAATACCTGGTATGTGAGTTAGTTCTATGTGTAATGTATTTTTAGGTATGTTTTGAAGTGTTTATACCTAGTTTCCCCACATTGACAAGGAAGAGAGCACAAAATAATTTTTTCTGTTTTGTTTTGTTTTTGGTTCTTGCTTACTAGCAGGTAGTCAATAGTTTGACCAATTGAAAAATACATTCTTCAAAGGATCCACTGCACTTAAATAAACCTGGAACTTTGTCCATTTCCATGTTGGAATCTCTAACCCTGTACTATCATCCTCCTTCTGTACAAAAGGAAGATAAAGATTATAAGAAGGAGTCCCAAACCCCATGCTTCCTTTCCTTACTGAAGATAAGGACTTGGGGCCCCTTTCACTAGCTTTGCGCAGAGGATACACTCAGGATGTTCTGGGAGAAATCCTAGAGGAGTGTTCTCAGAAATTGGAGAATAAAGATGTAGGTTGGTTCCAGTTCCTAGATTCAATTCCCTGTGACCTCAACAGATTGTTTCACCTTTCTGGGCCACAAGGTCCTTAATTAATAATAATAAATTAATTAATGGTAACAAGAGGGGTTGACTCAATGGTCTCCAAGGTCTCATTTAGCACAAATGCTCTGTGACTCTACGGCTAGAACAAGACCTAAGTAGGGAGATGGGGAACGTTGAATTCAGTTGGGTTGAATTCTGACTCTTCCACTAACTCACAGGATAACTTTGAGAGAGAGAAAGAGGCAAAATCTGCTAACCTCAGGTTCTTCCCTATAAGTTACGGAAGATGAACAAGATAGATGTTTTATAATATCTCCTCAAGTTCAACTATTCTGTGAATTCTTTATGCAAAATTGTTTTCTTCATGGAAAAAAACAAATTAGCAACATTATTAAATGTAAAATCAATAGGTGGCACTATTCAAAATAACCCCAAACTGTTCCATGCACAAAATAAAGATTTTTTTTTAAGTTACCACACTATGATAATAACAAAATTGGCTCAGGGATGGAATTTTGCAGTATCTTTCATCATTTCACACAGGCACTTAAAGGTTATGACTAAGGTCAGAAATGAAAATGTCCTCTATGGGAACAGAAGTGCCTTTAGCAAGCATAGAGGTTCCTGTTGATAAGCATAACGAACGATCTTAATGTCATGTTGTTCCCCTTGATCCCAAGTCAAAATGTTTCCTCTTATCCAAGTCCAAAAAATGTGTCTATGTCCACTGGAAGAAAATTATGCAGCATCATTTATCCCTTCTTTTAACACCCTTGAAATCCTCCTTTATAGTAAATTTCAGCCTAAGGCCAGCAAAGTCTGTTTTTTCCTCTTTTAGAACTTGTACATTGTGCACACACTGCCGGAGCAAGACATTCTACGTCAACTCGAGGCTGTAACTAAGGACTTAGTAAACAAAACAGGGCTGGTTAACATAGCTTAGTGCCAAAAAAATTGAAAAATTACTATCTTCATCAAACAATAAAATCCTGAGTAAATGGAAAACTTTAACGCTTTGGATTTTTCAAGCTGGTTTTCATTTTGTTGAGGAACATAGATTTACTTACCTATTAAAGGTAAACTTTAATAAAATAAACACTCCCAAGCTTCTCCCCTTCCTGTGTCGAGGCTGAGGTTTTGAAGCTCCATGTTAATGGGCTGAACTGTGTCTTCTCAAAATTCGTACATTGAAGCCTAACCCCTAGTGCCTCAGAAGGTGACTGTGTTTGGAAACAGGACTTTTAAAGAGATAACAAAGGTAAAATGAGGTCATGAGGGTGAGCCCTAGTCCAATCTGATTGGTGTTCTTATAAGAAGAGATTAGGGCACAGGCAACACACAGGAAGCTACGAAGCCAGAAGGAGAAGGGGGCCATTTGCAAGCCAAAGGGAGAGTTTTAGAAAGAAAACAACACTGTTTGACACCTTGATCTTGGACTATTAGCCTCTAGAACTGTGCGAAAATAAATTTCTGTGGTTTAAGCCACCTGGTCTGTGGTACTTTGTAATGGCCGTCCTAACAAACTAATACACTTTGCATTTTCTATCTCAGATTTTATTACACAAACGGTGAGACTCTAGGGTCTCTCAGAGCTTGGTACATTGCCTTGGACATCACAGACACTCCACTTGTTTGTCAAACAAATTAACTAATTCATTTTAAAGTGGAATCACCACTCACCTAGACCTTCCATGCTTCGTTCTCTGTGAGGTGATACGTGGCAATGAAAAGACCGGCTGTTTCTGCTTTCATCCTCCTCTCCCTTCCCCTCAATCTCTGGCCAGCTCCTGCACTTGAGTTCTTCTGTCTGTGATGAGAGCCAACCGTCTTCTTCTATTGCTTTCATTCGTGTTTGGGGTTCCGCCGGCTAGATACACTGCTACCCAAAAGTCAGGATGTGATCTGAGCCTCCTGAGCTGACAAGATGCTGGCAGGGTGAAGGGAATTGAAGGGCCAGCATTCAAGGCCTAAGGAAACTGAAACTGATCCACTCTGAGAGTTGAGGGGCTGAGAGGGAAAATCACCTAGCTACCTGGGGCCATATTTGCTCATTCTATGTCTTCTCTTTAGGTTTTATGGAGTTGAAAATTTACTTGCACTCTTCCTTCTGGTCCACCCAAATGGGGAGGGCCTCCATTACAACATTTCTTTTGAGGCATTCTTCCCTTCCCACTTTGCATTTCGGCTACTTATGAACATGCCTCTACGGGACTATGGAGGTGTGTGAAAGCAGCGTATCACTTTAGTCTTTGCATGGAGTGCCTGGCCCCAAAAGGGACCAATAGAGTTGCTGTTGTTGTGGTTGTTTATATGAATGAACATCTCCAAAATATGTCAACCACTCATTCAACCAATTATCTATTAAGTGAATCATTAGTGCTGGCACTGTGCCAGATACAGTGATCTAGAAGTGTCATCGAGGAACTCCAGACCACATGAAAGTGCCATTAAGTGAAAGGCACTGATATGATGTGAAGTGAGCTGCAATGTGTGTGCAGTGTTAATGGGAATGCAGCAAAATGAAAAACCAGACAATACAAGGGCAAGGGCTCCCCTCCTCCTCCCTACCTATCCCAGCTGTCCTTCAGCTTCATTACTCCCGTGGTATTTGACTCGTTACAGAGAGCATGGATTCATCTTACAAATGTTCATAAGTCCAATTGTCTGAACTTTTAAAAAGCCCAGCTTAAGTTTTATCCCCTTGGGGAAATCCTTGATGACACCAGGATTATGTTATCCCTCTGTCTTCCTTATAGTCTTTATCATTGATTCAGCACTGACTCCAAGACCACCTAAAGGGGATATTTCGCTTATTCACTTGAACTTCAACTTTGCACCATGCATTGCTTGTGTTTTTTACACCTGCTTAGAGACTGCGAGCTTCCTGAAACAGGCACCATGTATACTCATAGAATGTTAGAAACTCAATGAACTTAATGGTTATTGGCTCCAACTCCATCTTTTCCAGGTGAGAAAACCCAGAGTCAAGGACACTGACAATTGCCCATAGGAACATACAGAGTTAGTAAAAGAACAAAACTAAAAGGCAAAGCCAAAATGATTTGAAATGGTTATTAGGAGGCTGACAGTCCTGACCTATTTTTTCCAAGGGCCAATATATTTTGGAGGTTTTTGTTTCCTTCCTCTACTATCCTCTCTCTCTTGAACCTGGTCCTTATAAAATGAAATACAGGGATATTTTGTCCCTAATTATCATCCTTCGGTGTGGGCACAAAGCAAAATGCTGTAGCTACAAGCTTAGGGTTGTGTCAACTCCACAGACTTTGGAATCAGACGGTCTGGGTTCCTATCACATATTTTCAACCGCTTTTTGTTGTTCTTGTTAACTTTGGACATCTCCAAGCCTCAGTTTTCTATCTATAAAATAAAAATTAGAGCAGCTACCTCTTTTGACCTCTTAACAAGATCGGACTTCTAAAGCATTGGTATGCTTGGGACAAAGGCCACACTCTTTACAACTGTTACGAAATTAGATGCAGAGCTTTTGATGGGATCTTGACTTGATGAACATAACAAGTAGAGATAAAAATGATAAAGTTCACGACGTGTAAAGTCATCATGTAAACTCTTTGTACGCAGTTACACAACTCGAACCTCAGCATTCATATAGTACTACTTTTCTAAAAAAAAATTTTTTTAAAGATTCAAAAATCCTGCCTTTCCAACCAGAAACGAAGACCACTAGAGATGCCCCTTCACTTAGTTAAACTAGTTCTCTCAGAAAATTCTTCAGGGAAGGCATTTGTTTGTGTTTGCAAGATTGGAGGACAGGCATTTAAGGTGAAAGCCATTATTCGTTGTGTTTAATGCCCTTCCCACTCAATACAAAAACAGGAATCAATTAATTTCCTTCAGACATCAACTAGTCAAGTCTGACTGGCAGTACCAGAGGTTTCTAAGGACTTTCTTTTGTAAATGATGTCATTAAGAGCCTTGTGAGTTTCCTTCCTCCCTGGCACGTGTCCTTCTTAAGAGTAGAACATTCAATTTACTGCTCTTTTTCTTTCCTGATGGGTAAATAAAAATTTATGGTAAAAGTATGGAAAATAACCCCCATTACAGTTTTCCTTCAGCTCTGCCAAAATAAAACAAAACAAAGCAAAGTGTTGCCACAGAACTTAAGGAATACATATACCAGGAAAGGGATTGAGTGAGTTTCTGAGTTAGAGCAGATTGTGGCAAAGCTCACTGGAGACCTTTTTGCCATGTGCTGAGGATCTTGTAAGAAGCTGCTAAATGCCTTTTCTCTCCTCCTTGAAAGTCCAAACAAAACAATCCAGATACGCTCACAGTGGTAGTCTACTGAACACAATGGGGATCAAAGGACATGTGTATTTCTACCTGGGAGTTAATGTAGAATAAGGAGTGGCTGTAGAGGGGACAAGAAAGGGCATCCTCCCCTCTGTTCCCGCCTTTCCATTTCCACCAGTTAGTGCACGCACCCCCACGTGTTAGAGACTTACAGCAGGATGTGCCCCAGCAACGTGGTGGGGTACAGATGAATTTCGTCTTCAGGAGCAATCACGTAAGCAAATCTATCATATATTTGGCTGCTTAAAACTTCACGTGGTTCGCTCCCAGGGACTCTCCACCAAGGCAGGACTCAAACAAAACTATGATAAAATTACCCTAAGGGTTTGCTAAACACACAGATGCCCAGATCTTGCTCCTGGATACTGATTTGGTGGGCCAAAAAAAATCCAAATTCTTGGGGCGCCTGGGTGGCTCAGTCGGTTAAGTGTCTGCATTTGGCTCAGGTCATGATTCTGGGGTCCTGGTATCAAGCCTGGCATCAGGCTCCCTGCTCAGTGGGGAGCTTGCTGCTCCCTCTCCCTCTTACCCTTCCCCACTCATGCTCTCTATCACTCTCAAGTAAATAAATAAAATCTTAAGAAAAAAAAAGAAATCTGAATTCTTAATAAGTAGGCCAGGTGGAATTGTGATATAGGTGCTCAGAACGTACTTATTGAAAGACTTCCCAGGATAGTCTGTTAGGCACCATGTCCTCCTCTGTCAAAACTCATGAGCCCCAAGTCCTCATCCCCACTCTCAACTTGTTGTCTTATTGGAAATCAGCAGCCTGACACAGAAAAGGGCATAATAGCTGGAAAAATCCTCTCCCAGAAATGTTATCTATTTTACTGAGGGAGAGAGGTCGGTTGGTTTAAAAAAAAAAAAAAAAAAAAAGAACCACCTTCACATAAAGGAAAGTTGGACACCCAAGGCAATTAGGAGCATTTCGGCAGGTGAAGGAAGGGGACAGTTTGGGGCTGAGCTGAGTAGTCAGGGGGGTACCTGCTCATAAGTCACTGCAGATGCAGCCCTGTCTAGCAGAACAGAAGAACCCAGAAAGCCCATGTCCAGCTCTGTCCGGTGAGCCCAGGGCTGGTGATCCTACCGGGCAGTCTGGTCCACCATAACCCCGAGTGAGCCACTGTGCTTGGCCCTTTGGCATTTCCACCTATCTATCCCTGAATGTGAAATTTCTCTTTCTTCATTCTCATAGTTTCTCAGGAGACCTAAGGCCACACCGCAGCTGACTCCCACTCTACGTTCTACCCACCAGAGTCCTGAGTCACACCTGCTTTGTTTGGGATCACCAGTTACCAATTTCTTTTGCCGTTGTATTTTATTTTGCACTTTTCCAGTGCAGAATGTGACTGATCTCTAGAAAGCCCTGGAAAGTGAAGATGATATCCTCAATTCTTTGTGGCACTTGCCTCCCAGCACTTGCCACATGGTAAGAAAATGACTGGATTGCTCCTCCTGAACTGGAGACACCTAGTGCATGCGTTGCTGATGCAGGATGTCCAAATGTGATTCATTATTTTTGCTAATCGAGGCCATTAAGAGAGTAAGGCATGGCGATTCTGGTGCTCAGAGCACCCGCTGATGAATTCCCAGACCCTGGGCTAAGTATGCAACACCCACGATGCAGTCTAAATTTCCTAACTGCCCTGTTCTGAGTGGGAGATGTTATTATGCCCATTTAACAGACGAAGAAAGAAAAGTTCAGAGAGATTTAAGTGACTTGATGAAGCCTCACACCCGGAAAGCAGACAGCTGGGATTTGTGCTTCTGACTTCATACTCTTAAGCACACTGAAAATTCTTTAATTAAAAGTGATTCCTTGCAAGTACCAATGTCCTGAATTCATGGAGTGGGCACTCTATAAAAGCATGTTCCTTGAAGTCCCGCAAACCCACACTATGCGGATATGTTAGGCACAACATTTCCCCAGAATTGTGAATGTAATTTAATCAAAACCATACTGTACCCAAACAGCCAACAGACATTCGTAAAGTGTTTAACACTCCAGAGAAGCGTAGACTGCAACATAAAACCTATCCAAGCAACAAGCTTAAAATTGCATTTGCAAACTTCATTCTCTATTCAGCCAGAGACAGGCTGGTTTTTAATTCCATGGCGTTAGTTCAAATCTGTTCTAGATTTGAACTGACGGAAAATTGTTCCTCCTGACAGCCCTTCAGCAGTCCGGGCTCACTCTCGGTAAACTGGTGCTCCCAGGGGGCAGAGTGGCCTGCACACAATCTGACTGCCACTGGCCTTTGCCGAAACCCATGGCAGAGCTGGGGAAACCTGAGGAAAAGATCAGCTTCCATTAACAACGTTCCCTAAGGGGACCCCATGCTTAAGGCAAAACAGCTGCTCCTGAGAAACAACGTCAGGCTCATGGGAAGCTCAAGTCCTGCCACAGACTATGCCTTGATTCATCTCCTTATCCAGCTCCCCCTCTTTTTCCAATCCTCTTCTTTGTGATGTCTTAGCTGCAATGTCCTCACAGGTGTACCAAAGGGACCAGAAGTCCCGGTGGCAGATTTCCTCAATAGCAAATCTCAGGATGATGGGGAACCTTCTCGCTTTGCACCAAGTTAGCTGTGTGGGACCCTATCCGAGAGCAACACGAACAGCGATGTTTATTGAGTACTCAACGTGGCAGGTCCCCTGCGCCAAGAGCTTCCTGTGGGGGTGTAGTTGAGGTAATGATGGCTTACAGAAGTGGTGATTTCCAAGATCATGCATCTAGCAAACGGTGGTCCCATGGTACAAGCTACGTGAATCTGACGTCAAAATCCAAGCTCTACGTCCCCAATCTCTACAACCTCCCAAACCACAGCCCCTCTATGAGCGAGCCTCATGTGAAAAATGGGCAAGTTAAACCAATTTGAGATTGTCGAGGGCTGAAACAGAGTCCATAACGTCCATGGTGGGAGGTTATTTGTTTCTTTGCTTTGTCATTGCCAGAATTTTTCTAAATTTTGAATCTGAATGCCTTCAGTCAGAATGTCATCGTTCCTGTCTTCCCACTTTAGGTCCCACTCTTGGCCTGCTACCCACTTGTCTTCTGAAGGCATGTGAGTTTTCAATCTCTGAAGAGTCTGTAAAAATTTCCTTAGCTTGACCATTGTATGATCTCTACATGGCTGACCGTATCCAGCCATGGAAGCAAGGTGGGTGTGATGTAGAAACCAGTACAGTTCGAGAGGCACAGAAAATTAACTGAGGGCTATGTGATGAGATATGGAGTTTGGGCTTCCATGAGGAATGGCAAACACTATTCACGGGAAGGGCCAGTTCTGATCTGTTTTTAGAACGTGAGTGGAATACTGTGTCGAGGACTCTGAGGCTGCACCCTGGCTCAGCACAGTGCCAAGATTCATTCATAAATTGTTATTTAGCCACAGAACACTTTCTTTGAACGAAAGCTTTTAAAGACTCCATTAATACAAAGATAAAAGTGGAATTGCTCAGATCCCGAGCAGAGATGGGGAGCCTGAAGCACATGCTACTGGTTTCCTTTAATTCCTATAATTACTGACCTACTACTTTCATAGAGATCCTGCGGCTCCTTAGAGAATAATTTAAAAATTATTGACGAAAATGTTCTCCAGAGTTCTTTTATGCTCTTACTTTGATTCCCTGAGACACCCAGAGCTTTTGTAGAAACTCAGAAGCATCCACAAAGAAAAATAGAGGCTTTAGCTTAAATTCACTGAATCATCTTTAATAGAGTGCCAAAACGACCTCAGGCAAAGACAGGTTTCCATTTCCACTGTTCCACAAATGTCTATGTGGTGAGCCAGACCACCTGTGCAGTCCAAGCTGTCATTATCTCACCTGGACGTACTACACCTGTGTCCTAGAGGCCTCTCTGTTCATGCGGGGCTCCCACAGTCTCTTCTCCATATACACAGGGAATGGGCCTTCTAAATGTAACTCACTTCACCACCCAGCACTTTGCAGTGGCTTCACCTTTGACTGAGAACAAATTTCCAAGTGCTTATCACAAGCTACAAGCTCCTACATGTACTCCCTGATGGCATCTTCACTCATTTTTCCTCACTTACTCTGCTCTTAGAGCAACAGTTCTTAAAGTGTAGTTCCTGACACCCTTTCAGGGGTCTGGAGGTCACACTTATTTTTATTCTAATACTAAGATGTTGTTTTCATGCCTATTTTGTCACAGGCATACACGGAGCAAATACTTTCTTGATATAGTTTCAGATTCCACATTGTAACTACCCTATAAAAGACTACCACTTGTTGAGTTTTGATGTACAGTTAACCCTAGAACAATACATGGGTTAGGGGCACTGACCCCTGTGTATAACTTCGACTCCCCCCAAAACATAACTACTAATAGCCTACTGTTGACTAGAAGTCTTACCCATAAATAGTCAATCAACACATATTTTCTATGTTATATGCATTAATGTACTATATTCTTACAATAAAGTATGCTAGAGAAAAGAAAATGTTGTTAAGGAAATTATAAGGAGTTACTAAAACAAATAAATAAGTAAACTTTAAAAAAAAAAAAAAAAGGAGTGCCTGGCTGGCTCAGTTAGAAGAGCATGTGACTCTAGATCTCAGGGTCGTGAGTTCGAGTCGCATGTTGGGCATAGAGTTTACTAAAAAAATAAATAAATAAACATAAAAATTTAAAGAAAGGAAAATTATAAGGAGGAGAAAATACATTTACAGCACTGTACTGTATTTATTGGGAAAAAAATCCATGTATAAGTGGACCCACACAGTGTTGTTCAAGGGTCAAGCATAGTATCAAAGAAGAATAATTGCAAATATCTAAAAGGTTACTAAAATACTTCCATTTTCCAACCATGTATCTGTGTGAGGCCAGATTTTCTTCATACACTAAAATCAAAACAACATACTACAAGAGATTGGATGCAGAAGCAGCTATGAGAATCCAGCTGTCCTCTAGCAAGCCAGACATTGAAGAGATTAGCAAAAATGCAAAACAATGTTACCCTTCTCATTATTTTTTGTTTTGGAAAATAGTTATTTTTCATAAAATTATTATTTATATCAGCATGTGATAGGTTTATTATTGTAATTTTAAATGAATCAATGAATATTTTTAAATTTTCTGTTTTAACTTCTAATATGTCAAATATAGATAGAATCCATGTAATCAAAGCTCTCAAGGGTCCTCATTAATTTTTAGGAATGCAATGGGGTCCTGAGACCAAAAAGTTTGAGAACAACTACTCTAAACTCACTGGACTTCCCACTGTTCCTTCCTGTGCCAAAAAGAGATTTACTCTAAGGAATTGGCTCATGTAAATTCCAAGTTCAATATCTTGAGGACAGCAAGCTGGAGACCCAGGAGAGATGATGGGGTATGTTCTAGTCTGAGACTAGAGGCAAGAGAAAACTGATGTCCCAGCTAGAAGACAGCCAGGCAAAAAGAGTTCTTTCTTACTTTATTCAGGTCTTCAACAGATTGGACGAGGCCCACCCACATTAGGGAGGACAGTCTGCTTGATTGACAGTAGACACTCAGTCTACTGATTCAAATGTCAATAGTCGGGGCGCCTGGGTGGCACAGCGGTTAAGCATCTGCCTTCGGCTCAGGGCGTGATCCTGGCGTTCTGGGATCGAGCCCCACATCAGGCTCCTCCGCTATGAGCCTGCTTCTTCCTCTCCCACTCCCCCTGCTTGTGTTCCCTCTCTCGCTGGCTGTCTCTCTCTCTGTCGAATAAATAAATAAAATCTTTAAAAAAAAAAAAAAGTCAATAGTCAATCTCAATCAGAAACACCCCCACAGACACATGCAGACATAATGTTTAACCAAATACCTGGGCATCTAGCCCAATCCAGTTGACACATAAAATTAACCATCACACCTTCTTTTAATTTGGGTCACTACTCAAATATTATTTTATCAGAGAGTGGTCCCTCTATACTGCCCTATGTAAAATAATATTAGCACTCCAATATCCCTTCTATCTCTTTAACCATGCTTCTTCATGTTTTCTTAGCCTGTTTTACCATTTATAAATTATATACTTATTCTTTTATTTCTCCTTCTCCAACTACAATGTAAGCTTCTTAGTCTATTGAACAGTTTGATTCCCTGTTGCATCCCCAGTGCCTAGAACTGGCACACAGTAGGTCTCAATAAATATTTGTTGACTAGATGAATAACTACATCACACTATCTGTATAGACTTAAGATCGTAAGTAAGAAAAAAAAAAAAAAAAAAAAAAGATCGTAAGTAAGGTTGGGATGCCTGGGTGGCTCAGTCGGTTAAGTGTCTGCCTTCGGCTCAGGTCATGATCTCAGGGTCCTGGGATAGAGTCCTGCATCAGCCTCCTTGCTCAGCGGAGAGCCTGCTTCTCCCTCTGCCTGCCACTACCCCTGCTTGTGCTCTCTCTCTCTCTCTGACAAATAAATAAATAAATTCTTTTTTTAAAAAGATCATAATTAAGGTTTGAGGAAGCACAGTTATTAGGGAGGAAGTATTGAATTGCCCTGATGTGAACTGTGATGTGTTTGTACCAAATATGGTGCTTTAAGCAAGGGAGATAATTATTTCTCTTTCACCTAAAAGTTTGGAAATAGGCAGTTCAGTGAACGTTTGGCAGCTCTGCTTTTCAAAGTCCTCAGAGATTCTATGGCATGGACCTTTCTTCTTGGTCCAATCTGGCAGGTAGAGAGCTAGCCATCATATCTTAATTCCAAAAGACAGGAAGGAAAAAAGTTAAGCAAAGTGTGCATAACTATTTTTAAAGAAAGATTTCCAGAAGCTGTTAACAGCAATCCTACATACATTCATTTGCCAGATTTCATCAAATGGCTACATCTGGTTGCAAGTGAGCCTAAGAAATATGCCTTTATTCTAGGTGGACACATACATAGCTAACATTGGGGGTGGTTACTTAAAGAGAAAGAGAGGAATAGATATTGAGGGACCATTAGCAGTTTCTGCTACAGGTAGCCACTGTTTTAACCAGCCTTCTTCTTCTGGTAAAGGAACTCCTTTTTTATTAAGAAACTTCCTCACCCTATGCCATTTCTTGTGGCCCTGGTAATATGGCCCATACAGTACTTCCTCTATCAGATGTGGGAATGTAACTCAGGCTGGATGAGCCATCACAGTGTATCCTCAGCTCATTGATAGGTCAAGAGATGAGCACATGACCCCAGCAAGGTCTGGGATGGGCAGAATGGCCAGTTAGAACTTTAAGATGTATACATAAATGGTGGAAGAGAAAAGCTTTTTTTGCCCTGGGATTCCTAACCTGGGAATTAGTGAATCAGGGGCTACTGACATCCACTTCACCTCAGCTACATATAATTTCATATCTGTAATAGGAGGAAATGAAGCCAATACACAAAAGCCAGCAGATCCATAGGGTAGAGAGATGGCATCATTTGAGTTCTTTGATCCAAGTGTGCCTGAAGCCTGGTATCTCAGTTCCTTCTTAAGTTGGTTTTTGTTGGATATCTGTCCCTTTCATTTGAAATTCCTGACTGAAATGTGTGTTATTGGCATGATTTCTTTAAAATTATTCTAAAATGTTATTTACTATTTAATAATGACTGATTTCTGATGTGAAATGGAGAGAGAGTGTGTATGTTTCTGCCTCAAACACATATTTTTGAAGTCTGGGTTGCCTCCTTTGAAAACTCCCCCTGAACAAGCTTTCCTTTCCATTTTCCCTGCCCACCCCTGCCTGTCTGATGCTCTCTTCTTTGTCACATAGCATCTGGCTTCCATCTAACACAATACCACACTGCATTAAAATTACTTGTTTCCAGCACAAACTGTCCCTTGAGATGACCATTTCCTTGATGACAAGGGACTATCCTATCTTTTTCACCTTCATATCTTCATTTCCCCAGAACTTACCTCACTACTGGGCATATAGTAATGCTTATATTAAACCTACTGCTGCAAATATGTACCCACAACTTACTATCACAACCTTGTGGTAGAGGGTCTAAATTACTCTTCCATTTCCTTTGGAATGTATAAGTCAAATAAATCAAGTCACCTTGAGAGTGGAAAATACAAAACTAAAGTAATAAATTATATCACAATCACTGTTTAGCTGACTCAGTGAGAATAAAATTTTCAAAAATGGAATTGCTGAAAGGTTTCTAAGCAAAACCACCCTAAAACAGCAGACCAATGCCTTTAATTTTAAATAAATCTCAACAAGGATCAAATCATTGGAATATACTTTCACAGATAAAGCTTGATTTATAATTGTGAAATTCATAATGCATTAAAGGATTTTTAAAAAAATTCTGATTCATTTTTGCATAAAAATGGTTTGAGGTCAGTAAATTTCCAGTAGTTTCTCTCCTTGAGGTGAAAAGCAAGGTCTGATGCAATCACAGAGCCCAAGCAACCAATTATTCCAATTGGCCGCATTTCAGTGTCAAAAAATAAGTGTGCCTTTTGGGACACAAGTAGATATTAAATCAACTATGAATTTTTCCAGTTTACAAAAGAGGAAAACATGCAATTTAAAACATTGTATTGTAAGTGCAAGCATTTGCAGGGACTGTAGGGGACTATTTTGAATTTCCTCACATCCTTAACATCCATTATGCCCCCTCCCACTCCTCACCTTTCTTTTTATCATCTGGTGTCATTTCCTTACTTCAATACACCTTTGTTCTCATCCGCTTCCACTGTGCTTACGTAAGATATATCACACTTCTATATGTTTCAGGCCCAACAGTATAATTATATACATATTGTTTTATACCACTGATTTTTAAAACAGGGAGGAGAAAGGAAGAGAAATATACCTTTATATTGCCTTTTATAATTATATAATTACCATTCCCAGTGCTGTTTTTTCTCAAGGGTTCATATTACCATCTGCAGTCATATGCCTTTATCCTAAAGAATCTCCTTTATTATTTTTAGTAAGGTGGGCCTGCTAGCAACAAATTCTCTCAGGTTTTACCTGGAAATGTCTGTATTTGGCTTTCATTTATGAAGGATAGGTTTGCAAGACATAATATTCTTGATTGGTGTTTTTTTTCCCCTTCAATACTGCAAATATGTCGTTCCACTGCGTTCTATCCTTCATTGTTTCTGAGAAGTCAGATATGGGTCTTAGCAGTATTCATTTATATATGATGAGCTCCTTTTCTCCTGCTGCCTTCAAATTTTTCTCTTTGCCTTTGTATTTCAATATTTTTACTGTGATGTGTCCCTTAGAAGATCTCTTTGTGTTTATCCTGTTTGCAATTCACTGAGTTTTTCAGATGGGTATATGGATTTTCATCAAACTTGAAATGTTTTCAATCTTTTTTTTTTTTTTTTTTGAAGGGGGGCACATCACTTTCTGCTCCTTTCTGCCTCTCTTTTCTTCTTCTGGTACTCCCATTACATGGATATTGATATACATAACAGTGTTCCAAATTGCTCTGAGGTTCTGTTCATTTTTCTTCATTCTTTTCGTTTTCTGTCCCTTGGTTTGCCAAGTTTCTATCAATCTAACTTCCACTTCACTAATTCTTCCAAATTTGTTGATTCCTCTAGCGAATTTTTCATTTCAATTATACTTTCCAACTCCAGAGTTTCCATCTGGTTATTTTTAAAATAATTTCTTTATTGATATTCTTTGTTTGCTGAGATAGTGTCATCAGAGCTTCCTTTACTTCTTTAACTATGGGTTCTTTAGCTCTTTGAACGTATTTATAACAGCTGCTTTGAAATCTTTGTCCACTGAATTTGACAACTAGCCCCCCTCATAGTTTCTGTTGCCTGCTTTTCTTCTATGTATGAGTCACACTTTCCTGTTTCTTTCCATGTCTCTTTTTTTCTTTTAATGGGACATTTTAGGTAAAGTACAGCAGCAATTCTGGGTAATGATTTCTCTCCTCTCTTTCTGGGCTTTTGTGTGAGCATGCACACTTATTTATTTGTTTAGTCATTTGCATAAACTATTCTAATGAAATGTAATTCCCTTCTGTTTCTGACAGTATGAAGCCTCACCATACAGCCAGTCATCCTGGAATGACTGGTTTTAGCAGGGGTTTCTTTGACCTTCTCTTTCCCCGACTTCTCTGTTGTCTGTCTCTTTTTTGTATCACACTCAGCTGTTAGACTTCATTAATTGCATGTGATCTTTCTCTTCTTTTTGACAATGTCCTGGGACATAAATTGCTCCTCAGTTTGATCTAATTAAATGCAGGCAGGGGGTAGTTGGGGGCTAGTCTTTGAAACTTTTGTCTCACATCAGCAGGGGGGCTCTTAGAAGCTATATGTTTTCCTGATTCTTTCTAGTAAACTAGCTGGCCTACGGTTTAGCTTGATGCTCAGAACTACCAGACCCTCTTAATTTCTTTCTACCAAATCTTCATTGTTTTAGAGAATGCCCTTAGGTTTGAACTTCCCCTTATTCTGTTTCAAATAAAGTCAGTTCCTTTGGGGGTGAGCTTCAGAGCTCTCTATTCTTTCTGGTTGCATCACACCCTGCTGGGCAAAATCTCTGAGCCACTGATCCAGGTGCTGGCCAGTGATGGGGGCCTCCTTCTCTTGGAGTGCCACCTCTGCTTTATAAGCAGAGACCTGGGGAGAGGTAGTAGCCTCTGTCCTTCTCAGTTTGCCTCTCCTGGCATGGAATCTTCACCCTATGAGTTAGCTGGGGTGAGGATAATCAGGGACCCATTATTCTCAGACTACCATGCTTGGAGTAAAGCCTCCACCCTATGAGTGGGGGCTGGATGGAGGAGAGGAGTACCCAACCTCATGGATGCACTCACTGAGAACTTAGTCTCTGTAACTTGAAGTTGTACATGATTAGACATGTTGGTCTGTTGCTCCTGATAAAATACTGTGTCCCTTGATTGGGAACTGAGGGGAATGGCAGCTCTGTCTTTTTGGCCACACCTGCCTAGAATGGAGCTTCTATCAAGCTCAGCTAGCAAGGAGAAGATAGGGAGGGAGAGGTGATGATTCAAGTGCCACTTACTGATTTTCACTGATCTTACATATTTAGTGGATTTTGCTGAATAAATATGTCTCTGTTTGCTGTACACTCTTACGACCATTTCCAGAGACTTTAAATAGTTGTGTTTTATTTATTTTTTTAAATCACTTTCCCTAGTTATGTTTGTTTCACTGGAAAATAGGCCTGCCAATCTCTTCACACCTTTCTAGAAGTTTTAGCCCCTTTTTAAAAAATAGAATTCCATAAGCTAACATTATAATTGCTAGCTTTTGTTGTCATTGCTGATTTTGATTTTTAAGTTGTAATAATAATTGCTAGTAAGGTAGAGAGATGCTATTTTTTTCCTGATCAAGTCGACTTGATTCCTCTCAAATAAACTAACTTACATGCAAATCTGAAAACAGAAGTGGGAAAAGGGAAGCAAGTGGGAACAACATTTTATAATTTGTCACTAAAAGTATACAATGTTTTTTCTTTTTAGTTTTAAAAGGCAAACACCAAGACTAAAGTGAATTTATAGTTATGAAGGAAATCAAGCATGTAGGTACCGGCTACCAATTTTTATTTTTTTATTTATTTTTTATTCTGATCCTACTATATTTTAATATGGGTAAGTCACTGGGAATCCACATATGAATTGCTGCATCTACTCCATGAGAATCTTGTTTTCAACATGGCCTCATTAACTGGAACCACTTTTAGTAAGGTACATGTGAATTAATAAAATTGTTATTGTCATAAAAGCTAACATTTGTTGAGTGCTTATGCCAAACCCTTTAACAACTGTTTTAAATTTATTATTCCAATTAATTCTAATAACATTACTATGAGGCAATTTGGATTATTACTGTCCCCATCTTATAGATGAAGCAACTAAGGCACACAGAGGTTAAGGTACTTGCCTAATATCACACAGTTTATCAATCGGTGGTGAGGCTAGATTTGAACCACGGCAGACTAGTTTCTAGAACTCTACTGAAACTTTGTACTATACCAATACTTATTTCGTTTCATTACCAAAGAGGCAGATAGTAACCTCTGAAGAGTGGTGCTTAGGAAAATTTCTCTAAGGGAATTATTCATTCACATATTCAACAAACTCTCTCAGCATGTATTATAGCTATGAAGCTGGATTGTTCAATTAAGCACGGAAACTAAATACCAACGTTTTAGGATAAAAGTTGACTCCTCTCAGAATGGAAAATAACTTCATGAGAATCAAAACCCAAGAGTCACACTGTTAAGCAACAGCTGTGATTATGGGAAAAGTCTTAAGATTTTAATGAGCATGTACTACAAGCCAGGCACCATGTTAAGCTAAAATGCTTTATGTAAGTAATTTCGTGTCCTTCCTCCAAAAACCACAAGTAGTTAAGAGCTCAGGCTGTAAGTCAGCCTTGTAGGGTCTGAATTCCACTTCCATCAGAGACTAGCTGTGTAAATCAGATGTATTATTTAACATATCTGGGCCTCAGTTTTCTTATCTGGAGACTGAAGATAATAATACTTTGTAGCAGGTAGGAATGTATTCAACTGCAGGTAAAGAAATATCTGGTAACAGTAGCTTAAACAAATTGGGGTCTATTCTTCCACATTACTGAAAGCCTGAAAACAAGAGACTGCAGATGTTTTAGCATTTCCACAATGTCAGGGCTGGCATGTGATGCTTTCAGCCTTTTCTTTAGGAGCACAAGCTAGCTCCTGCAGTTCCAGACATTGTGTCAGTATTTAGGGCAGAAAGAGAACAGAAGAGGGGGCCAGCCACAAGGGTTCTCTTTGATCTGTAAAACTAAGGCAGAACCAGCAGATTTCTGCTTATCTATGGCCAGAAACCTGTCCTATATGGTCACTCGAGCTACAAGTGAAGTTTGAAAAGCAAATATGTAGGAGACACATTCTCACCCACACAAAATCGGGGTTCTATAAGCAAGGGAGGGGAGAATGAGTATTATGGGATGAGCACCTAAACAAGGGTCTGCACACTACTACTTCACAGGTGGGAGAATTGAGAGAATTTATGCTGCAAACTTAACACAGTCTTGGGTCCTCATCTACGGCCAATAGATGTTAGCTATTTTACTTGCGAATGAAGAAGTTAAACAGCTTACTTCAAATCATAGTTTCTATACAAGAGAGACAAGATATAAAGGCAGCTTTGTGGACTCCAAAGCCGATGCAGTAACAAATAGATAAAGGGGATCAATGGTGCATTTATCGCGATGAGCACTGAGAAATGTATAGAACTGTTGAATCATTATATTGTATGCCTGAAGCTAATATAACACTGTATGGTAATTACATTTCAATTTAAAATAAAGTCATTAGGGCAACTGGGTAGAGGCATTTAAAGGGTTCTTTTCCTCCTGAACTCCTTTTTGTGCTCTACTTAATATTCAAGGTTTTTTCCTCCATAGATACGCTAAGGTATGCCTCAGCTGGAGCCCCTGCAGTAATTAGTGGAAAAAGAAGTGAAGTAGCCAGCTCTTGGGTTAAGTCTTCTGAATCACCAGGCAGCTACCTAAGATGCTGCAGAAAGACATCTGCATTTAACAAGAAACTCTTGAATTTAATTGAAAAATTGCCATGAAGCTCGATTGTTTGATTAAGCATGGAAGCCAAATACTGACCTTTTAGGATAATAGTTGGCTCCTCTCAGAATGGAAAACAACTGCATGAGAATCAAAACCTGATGTGTAAAGTGTCCCCTCAAAGCAAGATATTCAAAAGACGTTAGAAGCCTTAGCCAGGAAAATAGACATCTCTACTTTTCAGTCACAAAAACTTACCATTACGAATTAAAACCATGATATTGAAGGTGATGCCTCCCCTACCGCATTAAAGACTTGGTTCCATATTTGTAAGGTGTAAGGAAAACGTGAGGTCTGGTGACCTCATATATAATAACTCCACACATATAATTACTGTGTACAGAGGTGTGTGGAGAGCAGATTTTTAATCAATGCCAGGAAAAGCCTGTATTGCATTAATAGAAAATGTAGAACACATGGTTCCAAGTCTGTGTGCTTAACCATAAAATGAGCGGAGTATTGCTGACTTTACTGCTTCCCATAGGGTGAAAGAGCAGAAGATAAGTTTCGTGAAGACACAATC
This sequence comes from Ursus arctos, assembly GCF_023065955.2. Lineage (NCBI taxonomy): Eukaryota > Metazoa > Chordata > Mammalia > Carnivora > Ursidae > Ursus > Ursus arctos. The sequence continues at coordinate 67,722,139 of NW_026623078.1, forward strand.
TACGTCCACAGAGCACCCATGGCAATGCACGTTGTTCTTGAGGAATGCAAGGATGATCAACTTTGACCTTGCCAAGTAGGAACGTGACACTGACAGTCATAGCAACAATCAACCACCCACACAACAAACCACTTACCACTGCCTTCATCATTTCATAAAAGGACGTTTTAAACACCACGCTACTAGGATGGACATACTTATTCTCAAAGCAAAAGTCAGTACTTTCTATGGAATGAGTTTTACGAAAGTCTTACCGCCTCCTCCAAATTTTTCTTGTTTGACATGCACAACTTAACATTTAGGTCACAGAGTCCATCCCGGCATTGTTTTCTCGGATGGACTTTCTGGACACTGGGTTTCAAGGACAATCTGGTGTAGGATTACACGCAGGGCCCAGGAGTTTCAGGATGCAAGCAATTAAAAATCTGTACTAGGAAATTTTTACAGTGTTTATCTGTAATTGGAGCAGAGAATTTGGCAAGGCTTCCCCCATGTGCCTCATGGTCTGCCTTAAAGTACCTCAATGGTTTGTTTAGACTCCAGGGTCAAGTACCTGACATATTTATTTTAACTCCATTACTAGAACCTAGATACCTTGAAGGCAGGGGACTTACGTACATCCAATGATATCTTCTGACTTGGGGTGAGCTTGATGATTGTGTATTCTGTAAAAGTTCTAAAAGCCCATCATAGTGGCTGATGGAACATCACCGTGAGCTGGTCTGGGGGAAAAGTTGGGTCTGTCCAAAGAGCTAAGAAAAGAGAAAACTGTTTACTGTCAACTGAAAACTTTCATGTTCACATACCTAACTACATGACATCTCATGCATAAGGCTGAGCATACGCAGATGGTCTGAGGCTGAAATATAAGTTGTCTCTAGAAAATTCAAATAAAACAAATCAAGGTTATCCATATTTAAAAATTGAAATAAGGACTTTATAACCTAGACTTCCTTATACCCATGTGACCTTGTCTAGATATTTATGGTATAATGGTAATGGAATAATCACAGGAGATTGGCAGCAGGCAGGAAACTTTGAGACAGTCTTATCCAGTCTTCTCGTTTTTCAAGGAAACTGACTGACCCCATTGAGGTTGGGTGATTTATTTGAGGCCATCACAAGAGACACTCATGAAGTTGGGACATAAAACTCAGGTTTCCTGTTTTCCAGAACCATGATCTCTCCACAGTATTACTGACTCTCTGGCTGATAAAAACACCTTCTGCTTTCATTTTCAATTCAATAAAAACAGCCCATGGTTAGTGCCAAGAGTGACTCGCAGTGGCATTAGATAGTTAAGGGACAATAAGCGTCATAAACAGGATAATGACATGACCTCCGCCCTCGGTGAGTCATAATCAAACGGGAAGGACTTCACACACCCAAGTAACATGTTTTTGGGGTAAAAGTTTATCTAAAGAAATAATAAAATTTTTGAATTTTTCAACCCACACAATTTGCTGAGTCCTTTCCTCTTTCCTACTATATTCCTAATATTTAACATGTGCATGTTACACAGAATCTCTGGTATAGGTAACTAGATATGCCTGTTGAAAAGAAAGTCCTCTCGTGTTTACTTCTCAGTGTTTTAAAGTAGGAATGAAATAACATTCTTTATGCAATTCTTTTTACAAAACTCTGTATATCAATCTATACCCTGGCATCCAAAACTTATAACTGTAACACCAATCAAATTAAGAATACACATCAGTGTTACCCTAATCAATGATCCAAACAAATACCATCATAGCAAAAGTACTGAAGGATACAACTGAACCTAAACAATTATATGAGCACTCTATGAGTTACTCATGCAATGAGAAAGGAGTGAAAGAAGTAATTCTGAGTGGTGTGATCTTTGAGGACAGGGACTGTCTTGTTGATTCTATTATCATAGTCCTAGAACATGGAAAAATAATGGGCATTCGAAAATATCGTATGCACGAGTGAAAGAAAAGAAAGATGGGGGGGGGACGCCTGGGTGGCACAGCGGTTGAGCGTCTGCCTTTGGCTCAGGGCGTGATCCCGGCATTATGGGATCGAGCCCCACATCAGGCTCCTCCTCTATGAGCCTGCTTCTTCCTCTCCCACTCCCCCTGCTTGTGTTCCCTCTCTCGCTGGCTGTCTCTATCTCTGTCAAATAAATAAATAAAATCTTAAAAAAAAAAAAAGAAGGATGGGAGGGATGGAAGGATGGACAGATAGAGGTTGGTTGATTAGAACCTGAAAAATCCAAGTATCAGAGGAAGTATTTTAGTGGAGTCTCAACAGATACAACTTCCTTAGGCAGGAAAAACTCTGTAGAAAAGGGGAAAGCATTCCAGGCAGGAAAAGGTAGGGTCTTGCTTATCTACAGCCATGCAGGCTGCCCACTGTCCTACTCCTACTCATGCACTCCAGCCACCCCTAGGAGGAAAAAGACCCTAAAGTGTATTGCATCTTGCTGGATGTCTGCTAAATATATTTATAGCTCGTCAATTAGGATTAGCTTGGCTCACTAAATTCTTCAAGAAGATAATTTGGGTAGGGGTGGTGGTAGAAATAAGAGGCAGTTCAAGAAATGACAGATCTGGGTTAAAACTTTGTTGCTTCCACTTACTTAGCTGCATAAACTAAAAGCAGGCTCAGTGAGGGCAAATATTGTGTCCCTCTTGTTCATGAATTTATCTCCGTGCCTAGCACATAGAAGGTACCTACAAAATAGTGGATGATAAATTTTAATCATACTATGCACTTAAAGAGTTTCCTCATCTGTAAAAAAAGGATACTGCCAATCATTTCACATGGTGCAATGAGTATGAAACAAGAAAATGCACCTGTGGTATGTAACACTGTGCCAGGCTCATGGGAGATGCGTAATGAGGAACTGTGACTAGAAACAATAAGGCTTTTTCTTGAATGGGAATTTTCATCTAATTTTAATTAGAGATTTGTAATGAGAGTCTGTAGCGAACAGTTAGTCCGAGAATTCTCAAATCCCATAGTACCCACTCCCAGGGGAGCACTGAAGATAGGCCAGGAGTTTGATTGTCCCAATGACTGGGCCTGGTTAGTGCCCTGGGACCAGAATGTCAGATGTTCAGTAACTTGTGGGACAGTCCTACACAAAATACCCCAGCCACCCCATCATGCTCCTACTGAGAAGCACAGTGTAATCTTGAGAGGTAATGAAGTCTACCTGTTTCCTGCCATCTTTCGCTTTAAAACACTATGTATACAACTTTATGAAAAGTATTTGCAAGTGAAATTACACTTATCCCTATTATATTATTTCACATGTACACAAAGAAATATCAGGTTCTATCACAGTATAAGATAAATTCAGTTAAAATGTTGTAATTATTTTTTATGACTGCACGGAGGAAAGAAGTTCTCATGAAATAGTCAATCAAACAAAATACATGGCACTAAAAGCAGAAAACGTGTTTGCAAAAGACATTAAGGATTTTTATCTTGTCAAAGAAGCAACCAAGACTTTTCTTAAGAGAGTGAAAGAAAGCCACTTTGAAGAACTCTTATTTCCCTCCTTCCATGTATTGTCTCCTTCTGGCCCTGTATTCCACATAGAGAACATCTGTGTCCCATTAAGATTTTAGTTCCCCTGCTGAGCAACAATCTTGCCAGTCTCAAGCCTAAGTTTTGCTTATTCCTTTGCAAAGAGGAAGACAGAGGAACAATGATAAAAGAGCAAGGCACAGAAGAGGGACAAAGAGCTCAAAAGCGTAAGGTCAAAGATCTAGACTAGGGACCTTCCAAGTAGAGGGCTTGTGTACGCCAAAGAGCATACAAGAGATAGAAGACTGTACTAGAGCCTCTACTTACATTTATCTATCTACATACAAATGAACATTGAGATCGTCTCCTGATCCTGTGTCAGACAATATTGTGAGGTATTTCATAGCATCAAGGAACTGGGGACAGTGGCATCTTCACTCATTCCTCTATCTTGACATATTGCAGTTTATATGTGTCCAGTTAAATGGACTTATGGGTTATATTACCCGATTTTAACTAAACCAGACACCACAAAGTAGACAATGGTCTTTCAAAGATTTCTACAAAACACACTGGATTGAAGACAATACCAATCATGCAAGCACATGCAAACAACTGAAAAGAGCTAAGCTAATGCTTGCTTCATAGCATGAGCTCTACCAAAGCCACACCACAAGACAGAAACACGATGACCAGTTGCCTGAGTCAGTGCTGTCCAATAGGACTGATGAAAATGTCCTAGAGTGGTGCTGTCCAACATGGCAGCCACCACCCAAATAAAGTTATTAAACTCGAAATGTAGCTAGTGACACTGAGACACTAAATTTTTATTTTTTAAACTTAATTTAAATTTAAATTGCCACATGTGGCTAGTGGCTACTATCCTGGACAGTACAAGTCTAAGAGGTAACAAATAGAGCCAAGTTCTTAGGTTTGAATCCAAATGCTGCCACTTACAAGCTGTGTGACCTTTACCTTAACTTTTCCATGCTTCAATTTCTTCATCATAATCATACTGCCTATGTCATATAGCTGTTGTTAAGATTAAGTTAGTTAATGCATAAGAAGTACCTAGAATATTGCACAATATACAGGACATTTTTATTAGCCCCTAATCAGATTGGAGAAGAGAAAAAGAAATTATTAATTTGAAATACAAATTGACAAATGCTTATTACTAATGAACCTTGAATAAAGTTTATATTGGGTTTTAAGATATTAGTTAGTATGAAGGTATCACAAACTTTAGGACATTTACAAATAATTTATTTCATCTTTATCCTTCCTTATAAAATTTTATGATGAATATGGTAGCTATTAATCCAACTATATAAACTATGTAATTACTGTAAATGTGAATGACATTAAATACACCAATGAAAAGACAAAGATTGTCAGCACAGATTTAAAAACTACCACCCAAGACCAAACTGTTATGTATTAATACATACTTTATAAATATACACACGAGATATGTGCACTCTTTTTTTTTTTTTAACTAATGAAGTAAACAACCAAAAGTGTTTAGAGATTACTGGGCTAACCCAAGAGAAATGTTTATTTTAGCAAAAACAAACAAACAAAAACAGTGCTGGGTGTATCACCATTCAGTTACTATGTTTAAGTCATGTTGGTAGAGTTAAAAAAAATGTTTTTAAGGACCACTGTTTGCCAAGAAACTTTAAAAGCCACAATACTCTGATGAACAGAGGAGGTTCTCAATAATTACATTTTGTTTTATTAAACGGTACGGATATTCTTAAGTAAGGTCTGACCTGTAAGGGACAATAAATTCTCTAGAATAATTGGTTGAGAAACCTCTATTTCAGTGATCAAATAGTCCAAATAGTATAAATACCAGGGTAACGTTAAAAATCACACATAAAAATAGCATTTTCCAAAATTATAGTAGGTGTTCCTTAGATTTTCATAGATGTGACAGAAGAAAGTTCCACAGTCAGGTAGTTTGGAAAAATATGGTGTTTAACAGGTTTCTTTACTACAGAAATTCTTCGAACTTGTGAGAGGCCTCCGATGGTTAAGTGAAACTCTAAGAGGGAATATGCAGTTTCTCAATCATCTCCAATCGTAAAATCCTTTTTTTTTTTTTTTTACAATATCCAATTAGAGAAAAAAAATTTCCTTTTTTAAGGCTAGCCCCTCAGCCTGCGCTTCTCTTCTTCTAAGAACTTCTTTTATATTTCTGCTCCTAAACTTTACAGTTGTCACCCTTTGGGTCTTTATCATTGCTCCCTTTGACCTTTCTCCAAATATTCCTCTGTTAAAAGTGTGTACATTTTCTTCTAAAATCCTGAGGTGAGGAAAATGAATTTTTATCTCTTCAAAAAGTAAATAATTTAGGTTATAAAAATGATCAAAATTACACACTCATAGCCGAGAAGGATTACAATTCTAAGAGCACCTCTTCGTTCATCGCAAGTATTCGCACATACCCTTCTCCCAGTTTCCCATTAAGGTTGAACATCACCAAACTAAGAAACTGACACCGGTGCATTAATGAAACTCCAGAATGTACTTGAATTTCACTAGCTTTTTCACTAATGTTCTTCTTCTGTTGCAGTATCTGATCCAGGAAAACTCACTGCATTGTTGTCATGTCTCCCTCATCTCCTCTGGTGGGAGTCTGTCATTTGTTTTTCATAAATTTAATGGCTTTGAGGAGTAACCGTAGGAATTTTATAGTGTCCCGCAGTTGGGTTTGTCTGATGTTTTTCTCATGATTATCCAGATAGACTGGCATTGTGGGGTTTTATACCCACAGAGGTGCCTTTCTCATCACATCATACTAATGAGGGCATATTAACATACTTACCACTAGTGCTGTTTACCATGGTCACTTGGTTAATGAGGCATTTGTCAGCTTTAACTGGAAAGTTCCTATTTTCCCCTTCCATACTCTATCCTTTGGAAGTGAGTCACAAAGTCCAGCTTACACTCAAAGGCAGGATGCCAGAAGTCGAGACCTTTGAAAGAAGGACAGTCCCACTTGGGCTGGAGCACACTGGATGTGAAGAAATTTCATTTATTTAGAGTAAAAGTTTGGAAACATAAAGAGATGTATTAGAAGAGGAGCATGGGGGAACTAAGTAGCTTTCCAGCTATTTATCAGACAAGGATTTCGATGGAAGGATGATACTTTGATCAAAATGTCTTTTTCAGGACTTTGTAAGACTTTGGTAGTAAGGTAGCTTCTCCATTCTCTCCTTCATAATCACCCAAAAGAAATAAGGAGACAAGAAATAAATATTGTAAACTTCAACTTCAAAGAAGGTGAAGAAATGTGAAACACAAATTCATACCCTATGAGGCAGAGGGTGCGAAGCACGATGCAAGATGATCAAAGACAGTTGCCATTCCAGCAGCTCTAAGGCCAATTCAGCATGAAGTTAGACAAAAAAATAAATTAGAAAACTGAATTTACAAACCATGAGACAAGAGGTAATAAAATTATCATCATTTACAGATATGGATGCTTTTCAACATGACTGGGCCAAGGGATGCCCACATAGCTGGTTAAACATTATTTTTGGGTGTGTCTGTAAGGGTATTTCAGGAAGAGATTAGCATTTGAATTGGTGGAAGGAGTAAAGCAGACAGTCCCTCGGCAATGTGGATGGGCCTCAACAGAACAACAGATAGAGGAAGGCTGAGTCCCCTCTCTGTCTGACAGAGAGCGGGGACAGGGATCTACTGCCCTTATGTCTTGGTTCTCAGGACTTCAGATCCAGACTGGAATCTATACTGTAGCCTCTCTTGCTCTCAGGCCTTTGGACTACACCACTAGCTTTGCTGGGTCTCTAGCATGCTGACAGCAGAACGTCGAACTTCTCAGCCTCCAAAACTGTCAATACCTTATAAGAAACACACATATATTTCTCGAGAACCCTGATTAATGCAGTAGGTAAGCACAAAATCAGCATAAAATAACCTTATAATGAGAAGACATCATTCATAGAATACCAAACATAAACTACCTTATAATGAAGTTAAAAAGAAATACTGTTCTAATAGATAGGACTATTGGCATCACTAATACAAATCATCAACATCAAGATACCAATTCTAAGTTAACTCTTAACACACAAACAATACCAACTACGAAAACAATTTCATGGAGAGACTAAAAAGCCTGATTCTAGTATTTATGTAGAAAAAGAAATCTACAAAAAGGCAAAATTACAGGGATGGAAAATCTGCCAGTGGAGGGCAGGGATTGGGTGGTGGAGCTGACTACAGAGGGGCAGTGAATTCTGCAGTGATGAAATTGGTGGTTGGAGATACAAGCCCAAGCATTTGTCGAACCCATAAAAATGTACGTAAGAAGTGAGGTTTACTGTATGTAAATTAGTAAGTCAATGAGAAAAAGAAAATAACCTACAGGAACAGCAAAAAGATTATGAAAAGTGATGAAGGGAGACCAGCTCTACCATATCAAAACACAGCATGGTGCTGCAATGATCTCATCAGCATAGCACTGGCAGATGAGCAGACAGATCCATGAAACCAGCCGCCAAGTCCAGAAACGGACCCCAACGATAAGGGAATTTAGTATACAACACTTGAAATCCAGAGAGAAAAGACGGGAGCTTTATTTTCTTTTAACTTGTTTTTTTTTAGTAAACTCTACATCCAACGTGGGGCTCAAACTCACAACCCCAAGACCAAGAGTCACTTGCTCGAACGAATAAACCAGTCAGACACCCCAAAAAGACGGAGTTTTAAATACATACTGTTGGGTAGCTTTCTAGAAGGGGGGAAAAAAAAAGGCTGGGTCTCTACCTCCTATATTCTATCAAAATAAATTCCAGATGGATTCTAGTTAGACAGAAACCTGAAACACAAAAGTTTAAAACCAATAAAAAAAAACATGAGAGAATTCTTTTATAATCATGGAATAAGAAAGACCTTTGTTAGTATGACACAAAATGTGTAGTCATAAAAGGTAAACTCTATCAAAATTAAAAATTTCTACAAATTATCATTTGTTAAAAAAAAATGTCCCTACTGTATAGATGCATGTACAGACTAGCTCTGGAAAGACACACGTAATACTGTCAACAGTGACTGCTTCGGGGGAAGGATACTGGGGAGACTTACACTAGAACTCTGTGTTGTTTGGGTGTAATTACATATTTCAAAAATATGAATAATACTTGTGTTGTCTGCTCCTAACCATCAGCTGAAAACACTGAAAGCTTGTCACAAAAAAAACGTGCCTCCCAAGAAACATCCAATATAAATATTCAATTTAGAAATGACATACGTAAGATACAGTTCCTCGTACAATCCTGGATATACAAGTCGTCCTTAAGTTATATAGGTAGCTATTATTTGTCACCATCTTCCTACAACACTAATAGTTATTTTGAAATATATCCTTACTATTTTCAAAGTTGGGAATTCTATATATGGTATCACACTACACACTGTAACACAAAATAATCCATTTTCCAAAAATAACTTCAGTGGGCCAACACTGAATTTATTGGAATCTTGAAATAACTGCTGTTTAGGCCCTTCAACATCTGATCACATTCCCTCTTGCACTTAGACTCCAAGTCAACTGCACTGCTTTACAACTCGTGAACATCCCCTTGCTTTCCTCCATACTTTTGACACCGCTGCTTCTACTGAGAGAACTTTCCCCATCTCTACTGAAATCGTTCTCCCTAGCAAGGCCAGCTCAAACCCCGCCTATCCACAAGGCGTGCAGAGAGCTCTGTGGACAGGTACCTTATATACACACAGGAAGAGAAGGGGAACAAAGATATAAAAAGATACAAAGGTAGAATGGTCAATTTAAAAAGTTATTTATTAAACAAGTTAAACACAATTAAAAGTATATTTAAAAGTCCAACATTATTGGATCCCTTTGAATCATCTATTCCGGAAGAAATACTTTGTCAAACTAATGGTAAGAGAAACGATAAAAATAGAACAGGTATAAAAAACATTTTAAACAAACAAACAATAAAGCACATGGCAAACTCAGAAATAAAAACAAAAACACACAAACGATTTAGGTGAAACCAAAATGTTTCATATATTTTTAAATGTTTCTGGTATACTCACATGAGGGCTGACTTGTCTATGTCTGAGTTAGTAAACACCATATAAACACCTTTTTAGGGATCAGACTTTGTGTTATACAGAAATAATTTTAGATTATGTGTTGGGTGTGTAAACTGCCCAATTTAGCAAACATATTCTATATATGAACATATTCACTTATACTTAATGAAAAAAAGAACTTATAATTTAAGCATCTTGATTTGAGAACTGTGGCTTTGAGAGTTCTAATAAATTCCAACATCATAATCCCCAAATGCACTATCAAAAATGCTATCCAAAAAAAATTTTTTTAAAAAAGAGCTGCTTCTGGAAATTTCAGTATTTCAGGGCAAAAGAAAATACCATGTATTCCTGTTCACAAATTCTGATGTTTAGCCTCTACGGTTAACACAAACAATACTGTGTAATACAGAAGATTCCTATAGAAAAGCCTCGGTCTTTTCTCAGTAGTTCCAAATAGTGTTATATAATATTTCACTGGAAATAGTAGTTTCACCACAAATCTGGCAGTAGCTTGTTTAAAACATAACTTTGCCCCATAACATCCATCAAAGACTTTAAAACATAATTGATTTTGGCAGTACACATGAAGACCATGATGTGAATGGGAATTGCCAGTGGATACGAGGGCCTTTATGAAGTTTGGTGTGAGTGTGTGTGTGTGTGTGAGTGAGTGTGTGTGTGTGTGTGTGTTCTAAGAAGGAAATGGGATGAAATGGTTTATTCAGAACTATAAAACATTTTTCTAATTAAATCTCAATTGCATAAATAACATAAATCAAATGTTTAGAACTTACATGGATTCTGAATTTCTATGAGAAAGGCAACTATTTTTTTGTCTGTTTCCTTTTATCATTCTTTACAGAGGACAAAGCTTTAGTTATATATATTCTTCTGGACACTGAGGCAAAGTCTCCTTTGTCCCCTTCTCAGTCTGAAAGAGAAGGAGAACGAATAGACCTGCCGCTGGCAGGGCTGGAGAAAGTGAAAGGCTCTTTGTCCTTCTCTTTACTATCATGCTTGTGCTTGTGCTTATGCTTATGTTTGTGCTTCTTTTTCTTCTTCTTGTGCTCATGGTGATGGTGGTGATGGTGGTCGCTGTGTTTGGAGGATGCAGATTCCTTAGTAAACACTGAGAGTGGAGCTGTTGCAACTGGATGCATACTCATCTCCAAAGGTGATTGTTCTTTACCTTCAAGATTAAAAACACCCAAATGAATTCCTGTTGATAACAAGGAAAGTGAAATGAAAGTAAGAGGGAGTTGACTGACAGTATAGAAAAGAGGGACTCGTAAGTATTTAACACGTCCATGGAAATAATTAGGTATGGGAGAAGTATCTAAATAAGACATTCCATTAGTCACACACAGATGAAGAGTTCAGCATTGTGACCAGGAAATGGAATATTTCAATTCTTACAGTTTATACCAATTACGACATATATCAGTGTGTTACCAAACCATATTTTAAAAGTTAGCATTTATGTTTTAAAGTACTATGAAATGATAATAATGATTACATGTGTATAAGTTAAGATCCACATTCATCCTTCAACTGCAGCTCCTTCATCTACAGCTTGACCCTAAGGTACTGGGCAGGGCAATGGCAGTACTTTATCTTTGCCACCCGAAGAACCACTTACACACACAGAAGCATGTTATATGCTAGTTACTGATAATGACAGCGTAGCAAAAATCACATTTCAATAGTTCCTCAAGGTAATTTCTTAGGAATAGATATGCAAAAGTGAACTCTTGAAGTAGATTCAGTGCACTTAAGAAAACCAGAAAAGGCAGTGAGTCTATAAAGGGAACATCTCTACTTAAAGACAAGAGTAGTGAAAAAAGAAAAGAAAAGAGAAGAGAAGAGAAGAGAAGAGAAGAGAAAGAAAGAAAGAAAGAAAGAAAGAGAAAGAAAGAAAGAAAGGAAGAAAAAGAAAGAAAGAAAAGAAAGAAAGAAAGAAAGAAAGAGAGAAAGAAAGAAAGAAATAGGAGATCTGTGCTCTTGAACAGATTCTGCTGTTAATCTTCAGCATGCATTTTCTTTCTTTTTATCTCACCTAAAAAAAAAAAAAATCGAATGTTTCAGAAAGTTCTTTCCACTTAACCTTCTATCAGTTCGGGAACCTACAGCAGTAGTCCTCAGACTCTAGTATACAACAATTTCTTGCTTCCTCCTGATGCTGCAATCCTTGGGCCACACCCCAAGGAAGACATCTCTCGGTAGGACTCTGGACTGATGGTACTGCTATACATGCAGCCAGCTAAGAAAGAAAGCCCGAGGATCACGTTAGATATCCACCTTTCTAAATCTGGGTGGTTACCAAATCTCGTTGGTTCTCACGCACAAATCTCTCTTTTATCTGCCCCTATGAATTCAGAGCACCTCACCTCATCTGAACAGTGTACTAGTCTTCCGTGAACTGGTTCCTAGGCATCAACTGTCTTATACTCAAATCCATATTTTACACGGCTGCCCAGAAGCTGATTTTGCCCCACGCGGGTCATCTGGCAATATCTGAAGACATCTTTGTTGTCACACCTGGGGTAGGACTGGAGGAAGAAGAGATATGGGCCTCCCAAGGGTAGAGCCTAGGGATGCACAGACACCACACCATGCAAAGGACAGCTCCTACAAAAAATTCTCATGCCCACAATGTTAACAGTGTTTAGGCTGGAAGACCTTGCTGCATAGTGATCGTCCTAAAAACAAAGCTACCCGTAATCATCTGCTTAAAAACTCAGCTGGTTCTAAAAACAACAAAAACAACAACAACAAAAAACCACTCAGTTGGTTCTACCAACAGAATAAAAGCCAAACTTCTTGGACTTAAATGCAGCAGTTTCTGAAAATACAGGTTTTATGCAAACTAGCTAAAAAAACAAGCTTTCCACTAAAATGGACTTTTAAAGTAAATTCTCAGCACTAATTTTGATCCAAACTAGCCCCAAACCATGCTTCTTACCAAAACAGACATCACCACAGAAGTTCTCTAAAAATCAGTTTCAGCAGTGATTTCATTGACAGTTTACAATCTGTCCTGAACCAACCATTCCGGTCTTGTGTTCCCCTATCACCTTCTATGCACTCAAGGGTAGCCCGTCATTAACTGTGAATTTGTAAATGCTTCTTCCTATGCTTGAAATGCCCTTCCCTTATTTGTCTGACTCACAAATTCACTTAACAAGTAACAGGAACTATATGGGAACTGAGGACAATAGTGATGAACTGGACAGATCTCAGTCCTCCTGCCATTTACAAACTAGCTGAGAAGAAAGGATCTGAATAAGTACAAGCAAGTAATAAAAAGACAAACCCCAGAGTGAACCAGAAGCACAATAGGAGACTTAAATTAGTTGTGGAGGGATGAGAGGCAAACTTCTGCAAGGAAGTAATGTTTAAACGGTAACCTAGAGCACACAAAAGGGAAGGAAAAAACATTTTAGACTCTTTAATAATTTAAAACTCAGCTCAAATGTCATTTCTTTAAGAAGTGTTCCCCAAACTGCCCAAGAAGAATTCATTCTTTCATGTTCCCACAACATAATACAGAAAGAAAATTACAGCACAGAGAACTTAAGTGACTTGCCCAAGGTGGCACCGGCAGGTCTGAGCTACAAACCCAAGAAGCCTGCGTCCAGCGTCTGTGCTCCTAACCACTCCGCCCAGCCGCACGCAGCCCAGCGCACCCTGCAGCACAGCTTTTTGTCTGTGAGTCTCTTTCATTCCACTTGGAGCATCTTGACAACAGGGAGCTCGTCTCTTTCATCTTTGTGTCCCAGTGTGTCACCCGGTATCTAGCACCCTGTCCATCTCACCTCCCTACCCCTGCCGAAGCTTGCTAAACGAATGAATGAATTCATACAACAGAAATATCTCGTTCTGTTTCTTTTGGAGAGGATGTCCGGTGAATTTAGTCCAACTAAATGCAATCTGAAGGTCACAAATTTTGAAGCGAGTGGGATAAGCACAGAAACTATTATAGACCATTCATTCAACTAGTACTGACTGGCTACTGTACTTCTTTTGTGTCAGGCACTGTTCCAATATTTCAGGACAAATGAATAAATCTAAATTCTTGTCCTCACAGATTATTCATTATTCACTACAGAATTATAGTTTTATATTCATGATATTTTGGTAAAGATAACACTAATGATGATGCATTAGCTAATTACAGAGATTATTTACATACAGAGCAAGTTTAGGGCTCTGTATCTTTTGCAATAATTGGTACCAAGACAGTATTTGGAAAAATTTTGAGAGGTATCTGAATTAGAGTATCGGCCAAATACGCCACTGTTAAGATTTTAATTTAGATTTTAAATAAATTACGTGAGTATGTTCCCAATTCTACAAATATGAGAAAATAGGTCCATACACCTAAAAGGATACAGAGCCAGGTGATAAGGAGAAGTGATAAGAAACTTTAAAGTCTCATGAACAAATCCCTTCAGATCCTACCTCATGATTTAGTCAGTGTACAACAACAGACTGTGAGCTTTCCAACTGGCTGTCTGCACTATTAAGAGTCTGAGGTGCTCTTCTGCACTGAGAGAAGTTTCATCATCCTAAACACCTGCCAAGCTACTTGGATTGCAGAAAAACCAATAATTACATTGGAAACTGTACTTCCTACCAGAGGCAACTGCCAAATGGACAACCAAGTGTACTTGGGTACACTCTTTTCCAAAGAATACTTATAACCACTTCAAAATCCAATCTCTTGTCTAGTGGCCTTATACTTAGCATTAAAGATACACTGATTATAAATCTTGCATGTCTCTTGATTTGTATTCAGTCTATTAATAAGATGGATTAGCTAGATCCAAAGATAAAGGTTCTAGGAACAGGGCTCCTAGGACAAATGACTGATTTTGAGCTGGGCAGAATATTTACAAGATGAACCTGAAATATCTGGTATAATTGCAAGGAAGTTAAATTCTTCTCAACAGACCCAAGAGTCAACTTCTAAGAGGTTCTCATGGTCCAAAGATGGGACAATTTGAATAATGACAAGAACAATAACTAATGGACTGGAACTAATTAGTCACCATTGGAGGATGCTAGTTAGCCAACTCATTATTTGGGAAATTACTAAATAAAAAGAGGAGCCATTATCTTTCTCCTCCTGTATAATTTATACCACTGGGTTATAATAGATGAGAGGGACTTTCTTTATAGAAATAAGCCAGTTTATAAAAATAGAAAGATGAATTAGAATATCACCATCTTGCAGGACACCTGGGTGGCTCAGTTCATTGAATGTCTGACTCTTGATTTTGGCTCAGATCATGATCTCAGGGTTGTGAGATCGAGCCTCACATCAGGTTCCACGATCAGCAGGGAGTCTGTTTGAGATTTTCTATCTCTCCTTCTGTCCCTCCCTCCGCCTGCTCACAGGTGCACACACCCTCTCTAAATAAATAAATAAATAAATAAAATCTTAAAAAAAAAAAAAAAAAAGAATATCACCATCGTGCAACCCTCAGTGAAATAATGGATCTAGGCCTGAAACTTCTTAGTGGCTAATCTCATAAAAGAGTCAACTCTTAATCATAGGAAACAAACTGAGGGGTGCTGGAGGGAAGGTGGGTGGAGGGACGGGGTAACTGGGTGATAGGCATTAAGGATGGCACGTGATATAATGGGCCCTGGATATTATATAAGACTCATGAATCACTGAACTCTACATCTGAACTAATAATATATGTTAATTAATTGAATTTAAATAAAAAAATTGAAAATAATTAAAAATAAATCAAATCTAACTTCCACTATTTAACAAAACTAAAAACTAAAAAAAAAAAAAAAAAGAGTCAACCAGACATTGTATGTTTCCAGATGGAAGAACACAACTCCAGCTATAAACCTGAATACAATTAAGCTTCTATATCCAACTACAAGTTTACAAGAAATAAAGAGGACTCTAACACGTTAATTATACCATGGTGTAGAATCAGCAAAACACAGACTTGAAAACTACAGATCAAAACCCTGGTTTCTTTAACAAATACATTATAAAAGGAAGGAGAGAAAAAGGTAAACTTGAAACTTAAACTTAAAAAGAAGTAAAGGACATATCAGCCAACTGCAATGTGTAGACCTTATGTGGATAATGATTCAAAAAATAAAGTGCTAAAAATACATATTAGAATAATGGCATAAGTCAAATGAAACTTAAACAGTGACTGGAAATTTAAAAATATGAAAAAAATTAATTTTTAAAGTATAAGAATGTTACTGTGGTTATGACTTTTTAAAGTCCTCATCTTTTAGAGATATATACTGAGTAGTTCATGAATAAAGTGATGATACGTGGGATTTGTTTCAAAATAGTTCCTAAGGGTGGAAACGGTTAAGGATATAGATTACACAAGACTGACCATGAGCTGATCACTGCAGAAGCTGAGTAATGGATACACGGCAGTTCCTTATAGTATAAGGTCTGACTCCTTCACAGTTTTCCATAATAAAGTGTTTTTCAAAAAGGAGAAGTTAAGGCAGTTTGACACTATCCATGAAAATATTAAATGCCCATATTCTGTGATTTAGAACATTCGTTTCTAGAAATCTATCCCACAAATGTGTTCATGCATATGTGCAAAGACGCATATACAAAAATATTCACCAGAATAGTGTTTGTAACAGAACATCTGATAAAATGTTACTCTATCACCACCAGCAGCACCCTTTAGCTCTTAAGTTTTCACTTACTATAGACAATATATATTTCTGAGATTATTTGAGAGAAAGAACATGTGCACGTTGGGGGGGCAGAGGGAATGGGAGAGAGAATCTCAAGCAGATTCCCCGCTGAGCCAGACAACGCAGGGCTCAACCTCGCAACTCTGAGATCATGACCTGAAGCAAAATCAAGAGTCAGACGCTTAACCCACTGAGCCACCCAGGCCCCAGACAAAATACATTTTTTTGTTTGCCTAATCTCTCTCCTTCCTGGATACTTTTACCAGGTCTAAGCCAAGGTGATAAGAAAGTACACTTTCCTTCCCATGTGGAATTGTATTAACAGTCAGATTTGGGACACACAGGAGTTAACTTTCACACTAGCATGAGGTCAGGTTTAGAATCTCTACTGAGAAAAATGCATGCATTACCATCCCCATGGCACATTTACACATATAATTTCACATATCATTTCAGGGGTCTACAGATTCCTGGGAACTTGAGGCCCACCCAAGGTAAGGCACCACTCATTTTAAAGCTAAAGAAAGCCCTTTTAGTGACCTGAAATATAGGTCTCTAGGATAGATAGCACATAATATCAAAAAAAGATATATATAATTCAGAATACTATATTTTCCTATTTCATGTTACATGAGAAGAACAAAACAAATGCTCCGTTTTGTTGTTCTATCCAACATAAAAGCTTTCCTAGAGGTCTAGTAAAATACACTACGGATAAGGATTTTAGCTGCAGTCAATTTAACAAATGCAAAATAAACCAAAGAGGTACTTAATATAAGGCTAATGTGGAAGCTTCTCAGCCCATCTGATTAAAGTGTTAGTAACAGTCAATAACCCGCTAATTCTCTTAAATTCATTCACATTAGGTAAATGTTTAAACTTAACACAAAACCTGCAGTTTTTATTAGGAAAAGTGTGAAGTCTGGTCTTTGGATTCTTTAGATCACTATAAGAAATAAAGGGTAAAATTATATCATTAAAATTTAAGTAAAAAAAATCAAAGTCTGTTTTTCATATTAGAGTTTCAAAAGAAAGAACTAGTACTCTCAAGATTATATATATAGTGGGAAAGACTTCATGCACTAGAACAGTGCTTTTCTGACTTATGCAAGAAGGTGTTACATAACACAGCAGCCCTAGCTAAGCAAAACTGCAGGAACTCTCCTTCTTTTCTTCCCCACAGAAACCACTAGGGATTTCCCTCTGCCCCTGTGCCTGTCACTCCTCCTCTGTGCTTCATCACCACAAGCCTTGTAGCAACTTGGGAGATAGACAGGCCGCATCAGGCAGCTGGGCAGCTGCAGTGGTGGACAGGACATGGGAGGCTGTAGGGCCTTTCCCCAAATGGCTTAACCTACCGCACATATCATCCCTAAAATATTCTTCTATCATACGCAAGGAAAGAGAAAACTGGAGGGAAAAAAGAACAAAAAGGAAACTATGACCTGTCCACTACTTAACAGTTTCCACTTCTTATTTTACCTATACACCCATTCGTTTTCTATCCACTCCCCCCCAAACAGATGATATCTGCAATACATTACAGTTCTCAATTATCATCTGGTTTGTTGGTTCTAAGGGAGCCATCTCAGAATTCACCTCGCCTCAAAGAAAGGAAGCAGGGCTTCCAATCTCAAAAGCCTTGGACCGAACGAGATAGCATAAATGAATAAGCACAATTCCAAGCATACCACAAAATGGAAGGCATATCCCTGCCTAAGAGGACCTCTCAGTTAACTCTTTTTCAAGAGAAGCTGGAAATCCAGATTTTTATGTGTAATTTCTTTTTAGTAAACTACTTCAAAAATTTTTGCAAGACTTCTATAGACCAAGTAAAAGATGGCTCAGTTGGATGTGCTGAATAAGGCTCCAAACAAGGCTCATTTGTGAACTCTAATCTAGAATCCCCTAGAGAATTAACCTCACACTGGTTCTATGCCTCCTCTCCTCAGCCCTCCACTCACAACCTCAGGCCAGGCTAGCCACCACCGCAAGAGACCCTGGCTCCTTCTGGGAGGCAGGAAGAGAGGAAGTGCCTGTTTTACTGTGAACTTTGAGTTAAGCTGAAGTTGTGCTTCTGACATTCCAAAAGATGGAGCTCTGAGTGCCCCTTCTCTCAAAAACATTGTTACACACAACGGCTAGATTTGATACTTTTATTCTTCATGTATGGTATAAATTAAAAGGGATTTTAACTTTGTTGGCTAGTTTGAGTTACCTATCAAATGTAATGATGTGTTTATGGGAAAACCACGTTTAGAATCCCAAAATAAATACATATACAAATCATCTTCTGGAACACTATCATTTGTAAAATGAAGGTTTTCTAAATTCTAATAATATCACTATTGAATTTGAAGACTTGCTCACTGGACACAGGGTACCGAATAGCATAAACACATTTAAAGAAAATTACGAAGGCACATTAAAAATATATTCACAATTAAGTTTTACAGATCAGTCCAAATAATATACTGGTATACATTTGCCTCATGACATAAAAAGATCCTAGAAACCAAAGCTAAAATTTTAATACTTTCTTATTCCCCACCTCATTAGCCCTGTATCTCCTCCCCAGTCTCCCCACATGATGTCGTGAGAACTTCAAGACTGTAAAGAGAGATTCCACAAAAAAGTAGATGGGTTTTTTAAAGCAATATCGTACTATGACACAGGCATATTAGTGGGCACAAATAGGTGTTAACTCTGTAGGTTAGTGTGCCACAATACCAAAAAAAAAAAAAAAAAATTCAGATTCTTTTCCGGCATAGGAATTCATTCAATAGGCAGAAACACCACTCTCAAACTATATCAAGAGGTCTGAAATACTCTGAGCTTCATCGTTTTTAAAAATGTGGGAAATTTTTCATGTCTAGTAAAATTTTAATAAGTTTAATGGTAATAAAACAAAATTACACCAAAATAAAAAATGAAACCAAGAGAATACAAAACTGGCAAGGCCAAGAAATGTGAAAATTCATTTTTCAAAGTAAGTAATAAGGTCTCCAGCTGATTTCTTTCTGAAATAAATTCTCTACGAATCTATCAGAGTAAATGCATAGAGCAGCGCACGGAGAGATATAAGAAAGCAACAGTCTGGGGTCTCAATACCAAAATATTCTGAGATGCTGCTTTGGTTTGAATTAATCACAGTTGATCCTTAAGCTCTTCAAATCTATAAACAAACACTTTTGTTTGTATTATAAAAACATGGTTTATATAAGCAAAATCGATCTGTTGGAATCTTAAAATCTGACTAATGATTTCTGGAAAAACTATTCCTTAAAAATGATTTTGCTTATGTATCTTGTTTTTCACTCCCTGTTCCTCCAAAACTTGAGGACTGAATCTTTGCTCAACAGCACTGAATGCTTACTCGTTAATTAGATTACAATCTTTTTTTTTGTAAGCACCTAAGAACGGAGTAAGCAGAAGACAACGTAAAATGGAATAGGTAACAAATACATCTGAACTATTCTTCAAAAACTTAAGCCCAATTAGTATTTAATAACTGAAAAGACAGAACATCTTAGTTTTCTAGTATGGTATCTAGTCTTCAGGATTGACCGTGGATGACCAATCGTAAAACTTTCAGGGGGAGAGGGGAAGGAGAAGTGGTTGACTTTTGCATTTTGTAAAAGTACGAAAGGTACAGATTTGACGGTGTCTACTGAAGTTGGCATTTTTAATGTTATAATATTCTAAGAAAAATCACTGCAAGAAAAGAACAATGGGTATTTTTAAATGGCATATTGAGGGATGGTTTTCTCCCCCTTTCTACTCTTTTCTCATTTCCAAGTTTCATAAAATAGGAATGCACTATTTTCAAATAGTAAAAAGTCTAGTTTAAAATATTCTTAGGGGCGCCTGGGTGGCTCAGTCGGTTAAATGACCAACTCAGCTTAGATCTTGATCTCAAGGTCGTGAGTTCAAGCCCCACGTTGGGCTCCATGCTGGGTGCACAGCCTACTTAAAACTAAATAAATAAAATATTCTTTATGTTAGATAATACAAAGTCAATGTGTTGCAAGAAAAGCAAGTCCCTATATCTATATTTTTCATGTATTTTTTTAAGTCAATAAACTTTACAAAGTTTGCAGATTTGTTCTTGAGCAAAATATAATAATATTAATAATAATTTCACCTGTTCCTTTCCGTGCGAGTTCCATACTCCACTGGGGTTTTGTGGTCGGTGTGCCATCGCAGACCGATGAGTGCTGGGGTATTAAAGCAGATCGGGAGCTAGCTGGCCGATATTTAGAGAGCCCTAAAATGCCAAAGAAGAGGGAAAAGAGGTTTTTATTCCTTGGTTTACCAAAAGAAGAAAAAAGCCTGACATGTTTTTATAAGTTAACCTTAAAACCAGAAGCAGTTCAATAGAATTCTAATAATAAAAAGAATACTACTAACTACTAAAGAGCCCATTTGATTTTAATCCTTTGTCATGGTTCCTATATGCTTAAGTCTAAGAACAACACACCTTCAAGAAAGACAGTGACGTGTGACTGGCCTGCTAATATATAAACTGGATTCTACATTTGAGGTAGAAACCATATTTTATATTATGTATGTGGAATTTTGCATATAGTAAGTTCCCCTGCTCCCCTGAAAATTTGTTAATAAATTCCATTATAATACTTACTCAACAAATAGGTCAAAACAACGTAGGGGTTACAGAAGATATTTCAAACAGGAATTTAATGGCATAAAGCGAACAGCATTATAGGAGCTATCAGGAGACCTAGGTTCTGATTCCAAATCATCAACAAATTAGATAATTCAGGTGAGACATTTAACTCATTGTGTCTCAATTCCTTCATTTGTCACATGGAAAAGTTCTAAGGTCAGTCTAGCCCTGAGTTAGCTATTACTTGAGTGCGTCATTTAGGGCAAGGGATCTAATCTCTCTCTCTTAAGTTTATTTATCTGTAAAATGGACTGAACAGATAAATAATTGTTAAGATCTCTTACGATTAGAAAAGCCAAAGAATTCATGACCTTTCAGTTTTCAAATGTATTTTAGGCTCATAGTCTACCTGAAGCCAGTTCTCAAATTCTACTAGCTTATCCTAGATTACTAAATAGTGACAAATAATTTAGGTCTCAAAACCAGAATTTAATAAAAAGCAGACC
Source organism: Ursus arctos (assembly GCF_023065955.2). Taxonomy (NCBI): domain Eukaryota; kingdom Metazoa; phylum Chordata; class Mammalia; order Carnivora; family Ursidae; genus Ursus; species Ursus arctos. Next base: position 67,743,571 of record NW_026623078.1, read on the forward strand.
AAGGTGGGTAAGGGGGACTTTGCACAGATATAACAAGTTTAAAAGAAAGGAAAAAAGAAAAAAAAATATTCAAAAACACAACCAGTATGGGGTATAAATAAATACTCTCTTTTTTTCTAATAAAAAGAAAACAAGAACAATACCCAGGGGGAAAAAAAAGAGAAGAAAAGAAAAACAGTCATATTCCCAATAAAAAATGCATTATAAGGTGAACTTGAGGGTGCCTGGCTGGCTCAGTCAGTAAAGCATGTGACTCTTGATCTTGGTATCATGAGTTCAAGCCCACGCTGGGCATAGAGATAACTTTAAAAAAACTAAACTTGATTTATCATTTATAAATAATAAGTATCTTCTAAGTTATCACACTGGTTACAAAACAGTACTATGCAATAAAAATGATAAAGGATAAATGAAAATTAATAAATTACACCTTACATATCAACAGGAATGAACTTTAGAAGCATAACATTGACTGAAAAAAGTCATATTGGTATCATACCATTTTCATAAAATTTAAAAAAAAGTGCAAGGAAATCCTGTATTTATGTGGTACACTATGAAGAAAAGCAACAGAATGATTAAGAAAAAGTAAAAAAGGAAACTGCAGATAGTATTTACTTGTAGTGCAAAAGCAGGTGAATAGAACCAGGAAGAGGCACAGAGGGAATGGCCCTGGCATGGAGCCTAAGACACAAGTTAGAGTGGAGAGCAGGTTCACTGATATTTATTTTATTATTATATTTCACACCTTACATGCAAGTTACATCAATGCTTTATTCCTGAAAATTATAAAATGGTGGTGACATAAACTAGATATTAACTCTTTAAAAGCATATTATGGCACACTATATCAAGAACTGTGAAAATCTTCTGAAGGTAAGTATCTCATAATACAGTTAAAATTAATCTTTTCACCAATAATATATTTTGGGAAATTTAGCCTAAGAATATAATTTGACAAAAAAGAAACAAAAGCTTTTGTATGAAGATATTCAGTGCAGAATTACCTGTAATTAAAAAAAAAAAAATACTTGAAACAACCTAAATACCTACCAACAAGAAAAAATAAGGTATATTACAGCATATCAACTCAATACTGTCTCAGGTACTATTTGCAAAAGGAAAGATTATGATATGTTTGACAGATGCTTGCAAAAATCTATGATATAATACTATGTGAAACAGGCAGGCAAAAAGAGAAAGTGGTGTTGTGGGAGGCATTAACTTCAGTCAAAGTTTAAAATTATGGTTACATTATTAAATAGAAAACAGACCCAGGGGGCACCTGGGTGGCTCAATCGATTGAGCGTCTGCCTTCAGCTTGGGTCATGATCCCGGGGTCCTGGGATCGAGTCCCATGAAAACAGATCTAGTATTTTATTTTGAGGTTAAGTCCACCACAAAAAAAAAAAGGAAAACAAACAAACAAACAAAAACCCTTAAAGCTACTGGTAGGAATCTGTTGAATGAATTAAAAAAACAAACAAACCCAGAAGTATGCCAAATACTTAAAAAGGACCAAAATAAAACACAATTTTAAAAAATCCTTTAAAACATTTTATTCCTTTGCTAATATGCATTATAATCTGATACAATCTAGTATTTTATACTAGCTACTTATAAACTTTATAGTTGTTCACTTGGAAATAAAGCAACAGAACAGCAGTACCATGAGAGAACTCTCTTCATCACCTCCTGACTGCTGTATACTAATCCTACCTGGAGTCGATGGCCTTTCAAGCATGTTCAAATGATGGGAAATAAACGCCTGGCTATCATGAACAGTGTCCATGTCAATTTCCTCCTCATCTTGAGAATTTGAAAACTAAAACACATACACAAAACAAAGGAGAAAAAGAGCAATTACATCGCTTTACGTTTGGATCTTAGCTCTTAGGAAAGGTAGCAGAGAGGCCACAGAACATACCCCCACATCTTAAAAAGAAAAGTAGTCTTTTTCTCAAAAAGTACTAAGAGTAAGAAAAGATTAAATGGTTCAGCCTCCAAAAGAAGCTGAATGGATATTACTGGAAATGAAATAGCAACTAAAATCTACTCCTGTGTTGTGGGGAGAGGGAGTGAGCCGTAGTAGACTACACACACATAGTTCCTCCCCCAAACAGAGAAGAAGTATGTGATAATAGAAGTTAAATAATCAGATGGAAGATCTTAAATGGACATTTGGGTTCTTTTATGATTCAGTCTGCCCCATCTGTTCCTGCTAAGGAAAAACCATTGGAAGTATCAAAAAGATTTACAAGAAGGTGAATATCCTACACTATTAATACAGGTTTAACCTGTATTTCTTACTCTGATTTTGAGTTTGACTTTACTGCTATCCTCATTCTTCTCCAGTATTTGACCAGGTTCTAGTGGGGACCCCAGTGGTGTATCAGCCTTCCTCTTCACTCCCTGCTGATGAGCTGACATATTACATGAGGCTTCCTTGGCAAGGTGATCATCTTCCTGCGGCAATATTCAAGATCAAAATTAGATTTCTGAAGACAAGTAGCTCATATTATAGCTGAACACTACTAGCTACAGCAACCATGCAGATTAGAACATGCCCAGTGCCTAAAAATTATCAGCAATGGGCTTAAAATAAACTTCACCTTTTCCTGTCTGCTGGTCTTTTTTGGGGGAGGTAGGAGGAACTTCTAGAGCTTTCCCAAAAGAATGTATCTTTTGGTATCATTTTTTCTTCTCCTGAAGACTCCAAGAATGAATGTAAGTTAACATATATGGGCAAGAATTAGAAACATATTTATTTCTACAAGTTTGTAAATATTCAGATTTGAAAGAGCACATTAATGAGACTCTACTCTTCCTATGGAAAGATCATCTTACTTCTTCATAATCCAAACTCTAGGATACATTTCAAATTTACCACAAATAAGTACAGCTATATTCCAGAAAATCTAGGTGAATAAACAAATTTAAAATAATTATCACTAACTAGCATAAAGAGAATCTCAGTTTTCAAGTGTCAAAACACCAGTAGGGAATTGCCAGGCAAGTAATCTGGTCTAAATATTGGCGAAAAATGAAGCATGAATTATTGGGGACATTTTGTTATTGATATGAAAATCAATTCTGGAAAACTTTCTTTGAATTACAGTAAAATGATTGTTATGTATCCTAAAGGTCTTTCTACAAAAAGTCTGGTAATTTTCTAACGCATAGCTAGAAATAAAAGCTTTTAAAAGGCAAACACAGACAAACATACATAAATAAAACTATAATGCATCATCTCCTCCCACATCAGCAGCTTACTCATTTACCTGACCATTCACTGTTATTTATTTAATTCGACAAGCATTTGCCAGGCACTTATCATATGCTTAGAATTGTGCTAGGTATGACACAGTAGGGGGGGAAAAAAAGTCAGGGCCCCTGTGTTCAAACAGTTTGCCAACAGCATATACAGACAAGATTAAATTCTTCATTTTAATTTTCGACCACTCAAGGAAGAAATTCAACACTCAAGCACAAAAACACCATGTCAGGACACAAGGGGTAAATGGACTGGCAGCACATCATCTGTCACGTGCAGCTATACAGTTTGTCAGGAGCACTTTCTAAACTGTAAAGTGCTAAACTACCGTCAGCTAGCCGGGTTTTTTAAGTGGCACATGAAACTCTTAGTGGCTTTAAAATTCACCAGTCAAAAAAAGCAATTCTCTTCTCTAGATAGCTCTATATAATAAAACTACATCTTCTGTAATGCATATGATTCTTACAGGGTTCTGAAATCCAACTAGCTGTGCGTGACTACTTGGATTAATCGCAGCTTCTTGGTTGCCTGCTATGGCCTCTGGAATTATGGTCGGATTCAAGACAGCTTTTTTCTCTTTTAGATTAAGAACCAACCCAAGCTCTGGTAAGGGCAAGCAGGAAGGTCTACTGAGGCCAAAAAGTGTGAAGTACAAGTCCACAGCACCACACCGTAACCTCCAGTCATGTGAAGTTCCTAAGAAGTAAATAATAAAGAAATAAGTCAGTATGTACATTTATCCATAAATTTTTAACTGCTCCAGAACCTATGCAGAGGGAAAGGTTTATGATGTCAAGGGGCCATCTAATGACCCAGGCTCCACTGGCAAACCCTCTACTCTAAAGATGTATCTTGATATAGATATTTAGAAATTGTAATGGAAGCAGTAAATGCTTTCTTTAAAAAAAATTATTTATTTATTTATATGAGAGAGAGAGCATGCACATGTATGTAGGGGGGTGAGGGGGGAGAGGGAGAGACAGCACCTCCAGCTGAGTGCAGAGCCCATGTGGGGTTTGATCTCACGACCCTAAGATCACAACCTGAGCTGAAATCAAGAGTCGGAGGCTTAACCAACTGAACGGCCAAGGCACCCCTGGAAGCAGTAAATGTCAGTGAATGAACTAACAAGTTTTGCAATTAGAAAAAATATTATCATTATACCATTCTTTTTTTTTTTAAGATTTATTTTAGAGAGGAAGAGAGAGTGCTAGTGAGTGCGTGAGGGGCAGAGGGAGAGAAGCGGACCCCCTACTGAGTGTGGAACCTGATCAGGGGCTCCATCTCTGGACCCTGAGTCCTGACCTGAGCTGAAAGCAAGAGTAAGATGCTTAACCAACTGAGCCACCCAGGTACCCCCATTACACTGTTCTTCTTGGCAAACGAATATTAGACATCTACTAAAAATTTATTATTCCCAAAACAGTATTTTTTCTGGCCCTATATCTTCCTTTTAATTCCTTCTTGGAAACTACTCCACAGTCATTCATTCTTTGTTCATCTTCCCTGATTTTCTTCTTGAATAGCACTCCATGAGCCCTTATGAACTCTACCACTTGAAACAAATTCTCCTGCCAAATTTATTACTTTCAGGTTTTAAATATGGTAAGAAACCCTACAACTACCTAAAATAACATGATTCAAAACTTTTACTGAGGAGGAGGAAAATGTGTTGCTAAACGCCTTTATATTTGTGTTGCTCTACTAGGTATTTGTTTAAAAAATAAAAAATAAAGGAAAAAGCAAACCCCAAAGATAGCAACAGCTGGTAAAACACATACTGACCAGAAGAAGACTGTGTAGAAATTTGGTTTAAAGTAGTTGAGAGACTAAAGGCAAGTTCTTTCAGTTTCTCTGATGAATCCCAAGTCTTTTTTTTATCTCCAAAATAAGGGTCTTGATCTTAGATTATACCTTATCCCATATCAATAGCAGATCAGAGAGCAAATCAATACCAGAGTTCTTTCTTACTTTCCCTTTTTCCCCAACAGTGCACACCAGGTAGATACTGACATCAAATGGAATAGACTGACAGGACGAAATCTGTCATCTAGGGTTAGAGAATTGCAATGGTTTCTAGGTAGAATTTACAATAAATGAAAAGTAACATGTAAATTCTTCTGGGTAAGAAAAGTCCTACAAATACTTAATTTTGTTCAAGAACTGTGATTTCAAAAGAGGACCATAATGTTGAAAAAGGAGAAACAAAAGGGAAAGAAGTTGCTACAGCAAATTTTAGACAGCATAAATATTAAGCTTTGTGGTTTTCAACAAATACTAGAAGGAGTAAATAAAGTGCCATCAATCAAGTAGTGATTCTGATGAGACTTACCCCAACAGGTAAGTAAATATGATATGAATTTCATGCAAAGGAAATTCATATGGGAACAATTATAATTTCACAGAGTTCAGACGATATACTACACTGTACTAGGCACCTTTTATGCCATGAAACCGCTATTGTCAATGCTATTTGAGACATCTTCAACTTTGCTACTGTGTGATACGGTAACAGATACACAGCACTGCTAAAAGCAAAAGAAAGGCAAGCTCCTAAGGAGGATGAGGTTTTTGTCATAAAAACTACAGAGAAACTAGACATGGAAAGAACAATACAGCCTGAAAAGTAAGGATTTTATGCTGGAAATCCATTTCCTTCTCTGGAATATGCAGATCTGGACACTTCCAGGGCCCAACATTGCTTAATTTTTTGTAGGCATCCCTTATTCTCCTCCTCGAAGCATTTTACACAGGTAGGTTCCACAAAGGACAAGTTACAGATTCCTGAGCCTTTTATTACAAAGGCTGGATGGGCTCAAACCTCTGAGGGAAGGGAAGGAATCCTGTCAGGGCAGCCAGCTCTATCTGCTCAGGGGCGTTGCAAGAAAAGGAGTGAACCTCAGGCGTTTATTTTATCAGTAAAGAAAACTGGAACAGTTTAGGGTACATTTACACTGGAAGAAAACTTGGCCTTGAAGATCGATATCACCTAATTACGTCTGCCGCAAATAACCATCCTGAACTATGTTGCAGATGACATCAAAACCAGTCAGGCAATTGACTGTGGATTCCTCAAGGTTTTTAAAAAAACTATTAGCAAATGGAAAACGCACATTTTGATGAACTAGGGTGTTTTGTTTTCTTAAAAGTCAGCTTAAAGATAATTAGGCAGCACAGTGAAGGCTGCTAAATACACTGAACACCTAGAAAAAGAATTCCGATACTTTTTATTTCTATGTGGGCTTTTTGGTTTGTTTTGTTTTTGTTTTAAGATTTTATCTATTTCAGACAGAGAGAGAGGGAGGGAGAGCATGTGCATGGGCACAAGACTGGGGGGGGAGGCTAGAGGGAAAGGGAGAGTCCCCACTGAGCAGGGAGCTGATGTGGGGCTTGATCCCAGGACCCTAAGATCATGACCTGAGCCAAAGGCTGACACTTAGCTGACTGAGCCACCCAGGTGTCCCATGGTTTGTTTTGTTTTGTTTATTGAAGATTTTGGTAGATCTTCAATTTGGATGGAGGAATGAATATTGTTTTGTTCCTGAGGGAAACTACTGATAGTGTTTCTTCCCTCAAAAAACTGATTTTTAAGTATTAAAATGTAGGGCTGATAAGAAGGAGCTAAAAAATGAAGAGAAGTACTTCCTATAAAATTACAAAAGAAAAAAAATCAAATTACATTTCAAAATCCTGGAACAAAGTCTTTAAATGGTCGTATTATTTACAGTGCAATTAAGTTGAATGGCATAGTGGGGAAAACACTTCTGCTAAATTACCAGTCTGCTCTGTGATCTTGGGCAAGTCAGGTGCCTGGGCCCTAAAATGAGAACACGGATCTGAGATGATGCTTCAGATCCCCTCAGGTCAAAAATTCTATGATTTCAAATCAATCAATCCATCACTGAGAGGCCCTGAAACATCTTCTGATTTCTACCCTCAGTTACAGCATTTCTAGCTTAAATGGCCCCAATCACTTAAGAGGCAAGGAATGCTTATATGAAAACAACAGGCATTATTCTCTCCTCTCAGGTCAATGTTGTCCATCCTGTCCTCACTAGCAGTTATACTTTGTTTCCCACCTTGCTTACTTGAAACAGAACTCTCATGAAGAAAGCAGGAAACCCAGTATTGATGTTCTCTACTCAAGTCACAAAGTACCTAAAGACAAACCCCCAAAATAGCAAATCTGATACTAAAAAGATCATCTCTTCATTTTTTGAAGTAATTGCTAGTAAAGCTCATCAAGCCAAAAAACTGCTAAGAATAGAGCTCATTTTGAAAGCCACTGTTTCCAGGACATTTTTCAATAAACCCAGCATTTCTTATTGATGACAGAAGCTTGGAAATCTGAACAGAGTCTTGTCAGGCAAATAACAACTGCCACAGAGCAGTTCTGTCCTGATCTCTCTATGCATATTACACTAAGTACAAACATTTCACTCATATCCGTGTGTGTGTACACATATGTAATTTCCTACAAAAACTGTATTAATATGTTTTCATTTTCTTGACCATTCTTCTTCCTAAAAAGAGTTTTTGGGAGGAGAAAACCAGAAGGCAAGAACTTTGAAATTTTCTGACGTTAATATCAAAATTGTCTATTTTCTTACTCTGAAATGTGGCAAATTCCACCAAACTGAATTAGAAGTTGTCTTTCATTCTACCCCCTAGAGTTAGGCTAAACACTATAAAGTATGACACAAACAGCCATCAATGTCCTGAGCAATTTCATAAATGCTTGCACGTCATCCTTACAGTAATGTGCCAAACACTGAAGAGCAACTTGGGAGTAATGCTAAGATTTCTTTCATAATGATATACAATCTTGTCAATGTAGGCCTCTATCCCGAGAAATGAAAAAACACTGTTAATCAGGTAAGACTTGAGAAAGTACTTACATTTTAAATAAAATGCAAAGCACCAATAAAAAACTCCAAGTCCAAAGTTCTTAATTTTTAAATGTATTTTTAAAAATTATTGTCACGTTGGTCTATAATCCAGTATCTTACATAAAGCCATAAAAGGTAGGATTCTCGTCTGTTCTGAATTTTAAGACATTTTTCTTTGGGAAAGGAAAATCATTTCTTTCACTGTGGAAAAAATATACATACACAGCTAACAGAAGAGAGCCAGGTCATAACTCCACGGGTTCCCCATTGTATATAGGATAAAATGCAAACTCCTGAAGGACTTTCACTTTTGCATCCTAAACTATTTTTCCAGATAACAGTATTTGTCAAACACCCTTTCAGAGGTGTTTTGATTATATAAGAAAGCCCCTGAGGCTTTCTTATATAATCCTCTTACCTAAAATGTCTTTCTCCTGTGGCAAACACTTCCATTCCTTAAGAGCTAGCTCAAATGTCACCACCCGACAAACATTCTGCCATTCCAGGCAGGGTTCGTGGTTCTATTCTTCAGGTTGCTAAAGTACTTTGCTCTTCTCTTTGTTTCAGCAACTATCTATTTGTATTAAATTCTTATACACACAAAACAGAGTATAGTGGCATACTGGAGGTGCTCAAGAAGTAAATGGTGAATAAATAAATAGTTGAAGCTTTAAAAAGAACTGCCCATAAACAATGTGATACTTCTAATTAAAAATAAACCCATTTATTTCAGATTCTTCAGCAACTAGGGACAAAGACCATATAATGTGAAAGAGGTTTCTCTTTAAAGATGTTTATTCCTTCTGAGGAGCATTATTCTTTAAAAGCTATATGGGAACTACAGCAACATTCTGGCGGACAACCGAGGAAATGTGGGTATGAGCTATATACTGGAGTACGGCATGGTGATATTGAGGATATGTAGGAGGATGTCCTTATTCTTACGAATACATACTAAGGTACTTTGGGAGAGTATCATGATGTAACTTACTTTCAAACAATTCAGGAAAAAAGAAAGAGGTATGTATACACAAAGAAAGAGAGGGAAAAGAAAGAAATATGGTAACAAGTTAACAACTAGGGAACCAAGATGAAAATACATGGTCTTTCACTGCATTGTTCTTAAAATTTTTCTAAGCTTTGAAAATTTTAAAAACAAAATGTTGGGAAGAAAAAGTTATGTGGGAAAATTAAACTAAGGAACGGGGTAAGATATCTAATGTCTGTATGGATATGTACATAGATAGCTGTGTATATGTGTGTTTTCAAAACAAAAACTGTTGGCATGAGTAGCAGAGTAGCAACCCAGAACTTAAGGTTGAGTGGAGCTAACCTAACACACCAGGCAGAGAGAAGAGACCAGGCAGTCCTGGGATCTCAACGGTAGAAATCTGGGAACTTTCCTTCTGGTATATGGCCATTAGGATGACTCAGTTTCCAAGAGCTGCTAGTTTCTTTACCTCTCAGCTCTAAATACACTTAGTATTTTTCTAAAAAGACTATTCTTAATATTCATTAATGATATATTAATTTTAAAAGAACATGAATATAATTTCATAATTAGTTCATTTGTCTTACTCTCAAACTAATTTCAATTTTTGAAATCCTAACGCTATGCATCCTACCACAATTACTCTCTTATTGAGAAGTTTCTGAAACCAACTAAGCAAACTTTGATTCTTCAAAAGCACCTGATGACCACCTAAGATGATCTTTTCTTAATTGCTATGATACTGTCTCTCTATACTATTTCAAATGGGTTCAACAAATTTTATAACTAGGCAAACTCAACACATCTCAAATCCACTTTGGAATAGGATGGAAATAAATTAATATAATTAAATCCCTACTGTCTACAGTTTATTTGTTCTGCATATGTAAATCAAGACAATGTTTATCTCAAATGACCAGATGACCAAGGAATCCCAATGGGGAGTGCAGGGCAGAGTTCAGTAGGATCTAGGGACTTAGATGATGTTCTAGCTCCTTTTGTTATAAGCCAATTCTCACTACCATTTCTTCAAAACAATCACAAGTAAGAAGATATATAGCAATGTGAAAAATTATCATGATAAATGCTGTTTTAATACCTTCATTTCAACTACAACTACAACTATGTACATACAATTTTTCCCCCTAAAGGCCAAATACAGGCCAAATACAAATAATAAAATTATATATTTTCTGTTTTGGTTCAGATAAAACTCTGTAACATGATTATATTAACATCATTTTTAAAAAAGAAACTTTAAAAATTATGGGGAGCCTGGCTGGCTCAGTTGTTGGAGCACAGGATCCTTCATCTTGGGAATGTGAGTTTGAGCCTTGCATTGGGTATAGAGATTACTTAAAAATAAAACCTATAAAACAAAAAAAAAAAAAAATTGAACAACAACAAAAAAAGGATTTCTTAGATCTGATTCATTCATGTATCCCAAAGGTTCAGGAGTGGAAGGGAAATGAGCAATCCTCCAACCAATCTCCCCTAATGTCCAATGTCCTCTGATAACGTTAAAAAACAAAACAAGACACTATTCCCAACTATTCATGCCACTCCCACTGTTCATACTGCTTCCATTTATTTATAACTCTGAAGAGCTGAGCAATAAATTGTTTACAACTACAGATCTGTTTTGTTTAGAGAACTGCCATAGAGAATTCCAAATCAAAGCAACAACTGTACTTTATACTGAACACTATCAAAATTAAATACTAAAACATCAATCAGAGCTTGAATTTATACAACCACAACTTTCCAATGGGTTTCAAATGTCTTACAGGAATTGTTCCATTAAACTTAAACACATATTTATTCTGTTCAAGTAATCTTCCCTAGGAGTGATGAGATTTTTTGTATTTCATTATGCTTATTCAAAGTTATAATCCATCCCAGTCATGGAATCATGCATTCTTGTTAAGAATATAGTCAACACAGGATAGTTTGTATCACATTTTAACTATTAAATGAAACTTTACAAGTTCCTGAACTTGTGTATTTATCCCCCGGATCTAAATGACAGTAATCGTAACATCCTTCAAGGTACCACAAGTAGCAAAATATAAAACATTATGTAAACAGCAGCAAACATTCTTCTAGGGATTAGGGAAACCATTAGAAAAATAATTTAAGCTTTATCAGTAGAAACTGGTTTATGTGTTGTTTTCTGAGTACTTTGAGGACAAGGGCCATACTACTATATTTCAACTTAATACCTGCTATGGTGCTTTTACTTGGGGTGTTGCACTGTGATTATGAAATTGAGGGACAGAGTTATACAATTACTTAACATCACAATGCCAGTAAATAAAATAATTTTTTTAAAAGAATCAAAACTTGGTATTTAGTTATGATTTAGTGAAGCGGCCACCAATGAAACAAGCAGGATAAGTTATTTTCTAATATCCTAGAGAGCAGATAAAGTAACATGCATATTGGAATGAATAACAACTGCTCTCTCACCATCTGCCTGGCACAGTTTATCTTTAAGTAAAATAAATTTACCTTTTAATTGAATTTTAAACCAAAACCAGCATTACATTTCAACACATCAGAGCCATAAGGTAAATTTTCTTTAAACATATACAACTGGAAAAGACCAAAAATTCAATTAAATAAAAATAAACGACCTACAAAAAAGGAACTACAAACAGCTCAGAGAGGTTAGAAGCATAATGATATCATTAGTCTGTTAGTTTAACATTTTGGGCATTTAATATGAACTAGATACTGTGCTTTACAGATGGTAACTCACTAAATTTTCAGTTTGCAGAGGCAGGCAGCATCGTCATCTCCATTTCATAAAGGAGATACACAGGCTTAGACAAGTCACACCTCATAAATCATTCAGCTGGGACCTGACCCTCATCCAACTGGTTCCGGAGCCTATAGTAGGAGCACTAGGCTATCCTGCCTCTTGACCTCCTCCGAATACAGTGAATGCAAACTGTGATGAGATACCATGGTATCCACTGTGCAGAACAATAACATACACTGCTCCTGAAAGGATTCACAGGAAACTGGTCACTCCTAGGAAAGGCCACTAGGTAGTGAGGGAAAACAGATGAGAAGACATTTTTCAACTCTTTGTAATCTTCTGAAATAAAAATAACAACAGTTAATACTTTGCAGGTCTATATTTATAGCTCCTTAGACATGTGGGATACTTCCACATAAATTAACATTTTTGTTTCCTCAACCACTTTGTGAGGCAAAGGGAGTGAATATATCCTTAGTCAATGTCACCACGCTCACCACTGTGAAGGCAGATGTGATTAAATATCCTTCTTTAAAAAAAATGATAAAAAAATTAACCATAGTTCTCTAAGTACTGAAAACTTGTTGTAAAATGAAAATGCTCCAATAATAAAAATTTTTTTTTAATTCTTACCAGAATTCATAAGTTTCCAAAGTTGATCTACCAAGGCTTCATTGCATAACGGAGACTCCATGTTCTTAGTAAATGGTGGGTTCTTCGTCAACATGTTTAGAATCTTATGTCTGACAGATAAAGAAAAATCAAACTTTTGCTGACCATGAAATAAAAACATTTGAAAATGATCTGTAGTATCTCCTTCCTATTTTAACTTTTCTTAGATTTATCTTTGTGTTTAACTTCAAAAGACATTATTTCACACATCTTAAATATTTACTATTGTTTTTTCACTAGAAAGATTCTGGTGGGTTTGTTCTTTCTAAAATTACCATAGTGTATGAGGAGGTCCTTTAAAACCTGACTCTATGTATTCCTAACCAACCCTTCCCATTATATTTCTAAAATGAATATTTTATTCTCCTTGGAAAAATTTTTAAAGAAAGACTGGTCAGTAAATACAAAAATCTTAAAATGGGGAAAAAAAAATTACATATGGACCAAGAAGAAATCTACACTGAGGTAAAATGAATACAAACTTCATTATTATAGTATATTTGTAAAGCATGGAAATGTGCAGAAGCATTTAAAATATGGAGACCAAAAAAAAAAAAAAGTTTCCTCAAAATGAGCTGAAGTTTAGAGGAGTTAATTAGTAAATGTATCCTCATGTTGGGTAACAGTTAAAGTCTGCTACTGGGAGTTATCTCCTGTGAGAGGCTACCTTAACACTTCTGGAGTCTTCTAAAAATAGGACAATGTCACCAAAACAAAATCTGAAAATGTCCAATGCTATGAGTAGGAGACACCAGAGAAAGAGGACAGAGAAACAAAAGGAAAAACAAGGAAGCTATGGCAGTAGTCTAACATTTAGTGTAGGGATAAGAACCAAGCCCAGGCCTAAGAGATTCAAGACCACAGAGTAATGGAATGCTTGGATATGGAGAAGAAACTTAGGTTGTAATTACAAATGAGATTAGCAAAACCTTAAAGGTGAACCCAAGGCAGTTTTTATATTTAATTGTTGGTGGTAAGGCAGCAAACTGGATTTGTACTTGAAAAAGAGATGGGAGGAAAGTGGAACTACTAAGTTGCAGATTAAGATATTTAACCCCTTTTGGCTTCAATTTTATGTCTGTGAAAGTGAAAGACGTGGACTCTCACTTTAATATCCTCTTGTGCTTTGATATTTTAAGACTGTATAAAAGACTACTGAAAAGCTATGAGAAGAAAAAGTGAAATGGAGTTATGGATGCAATTTACAGATAGGGACTATGAAAGGGGATACAGATCTTCATGGATATTTCATATGCATATTTTCGTACCCTTATAAATAAACACAATTCCTGTCCTTAAGGACCTCAAAATCTATTTGTAAGCACAGATCACTATTACAGGTAAACAATCTTTAAAAATATGGATAAGTTTGTTCTTTAGAGCATGTTAATGTTCTTATACTTTTAGTTTGCATTAAGAAGAAAATTTAAGTTTCTATTTGGCTGCTTTCCCAGTTACCCCAAATACCGAAGTGGTAGGGCCCAACTAATAAAACTTTATGGTATTTACTCAGATCATTACAAACTCTTTAGAACTGTGCTAATGAACTGTAAAGAGTGAACAGAGGATATCTTTGAAATGATCACTAAAAGAGCAATAATGATCAGTACATGTATTACTATTATCAAATTAAACATTTCTTCAAAAATTTAGTTTTTCTCTAAAGTTCAGATGATAGAAGAAAGGATTTTACAAAGAAATACTTACAAATGACTAAACACCCAAAGTGATACTTGGAGGACATAAAGTTTAAGAGAAAACAATGAGAAGCTCATGCTTAATTTTACAGAGATTAAACATAAAAATTCAGAATAAGCATATGCTTCAGACAACTGGAACAGACCTAAAGCAAATCCTAAGAAAGTCATAGGTTTATAGGTTTGCTGCTGTTCACAGCAGGGAAAACATCATATTATTTCCCTAAACAGCTGAGAATTTTCTTGGTATGCCAGTCCAACGTATTGCCAATCACTATCAATACGAAATTCAAATCAAAACCAGAAACATGCTCAAAATCTCTCATGAGAAAAAGCACAGGATGTATGTGTGTCTCTTGAGGGACTGAAACACTGTAATCATATGTATGCTTCCTTCCAAAACCAGAATATAATTCCATGTCATCTTTAAAACAATCCTATTTTAAAGAATATAATTAATAGTTCTTCCTATCAATATAAAAAGTATATTCATGGATAAAAATGACTGGAAAGCAATAAAAATATTCAATGTGTCTGGTTAAAATAATTATAGGCTATTTTAAGTTTTCTTCTTAATGTGATTTTTCATTTTTCCAAATTTACATGAGTATTAAAAAAAGTCATGCCCAGGGATGAATCACTAAATTCTACTCCTGAAACCAATACTATATTATATGTTAACTAACTTGAATTTAAATAAAATCTTGAAAAAAAGAAAAAGAAAAAAGTTATGCTTACTAAAAGGAAACTTTAATTTTCAAAAACGTAAATTTCATTTTAGTTAAAAAATAAGACACCTAGATTTAATTACTTATTTAAAAACTATGCACCTAGATTTTTTTTTTCCTTTTTTAGATTATTTCTCTATCTTATCAGACATGTAAAATGAACAGCAAACTTTATGAAAAAAAGTGTTAGTAATCGGTCAGGTGATTATACAGGTTAACTAAAGTGCATTTATGTTCTTTAAATTCTCAAGATACCTTAATGAAAAACTAATCTATAATATGAAAATCTGCTATTGAGAGAAAACTATACAAATAAAGTGGACAACCCTATTACTATATTTAAAACATCAAGCTAACATGAAAAATGAGAACTTCCCCAACATTTCAAAATAAACACCTTAAAGCTTTTTTCTGTATACAGTTGTCAACATAGAGGTAAAATCACTTCTCTTTAACATATGAAGGAAGTTAAACATACATATGATTAGGAAAAAAGCTGTGCATATGATCAGAAGAAAAAGAAAAACAACTGCATCCAATCACTCATTTCACATGTATTGAACCAACTATATATAAGGCACCATGCTATGTTCAGACGTACAGTGACAATGGGAAACACAGTCCCTGTCTTTTTGGAACTTACATTCCCATGGGGGAGACAAAGATAATCAAATAGTTTCAGCTATAAAATTAATACTTATATATAGGAGGTATTTCCTTATGTAAGTATAGGAACAATTGTAGGATTTTTATGGGCAACTATGACTTCAGGGATCTAGTACAGGGAATCAAGGAAGCATCCTGCAGAAACAATTTTCAAGTTTAACTGTAAAGCATCAAGGAATAAGTGCAGGTAATTTGGGGTTTTTTTTCCTCCAAACTTTAAGGTTTCACCCTAAAATTCTTCAGAACTTTATCTAACTCTACCAAAATCAATAATTCCGATATATATAATAATAAACACAGAAAGAGAAAATCAACATATATTTTTAAAATTTAAGTCTTACTGGGGCGCCTGGGTGGCTTAGTCGGTTGAGCGTCCAACTCTTGGTTTCAGCTCAGGTCATGACCTCATGGGTCCTGAGAATGAGCCCTGCATCAGTCTCCACACTCAGCGGGGAATCTGCTTGGTGATTCTCTTCCCCCGACCCTCCCCCAACTCCCTCTCTGTCTCTCTCTCTCTCAAATATATAAATATATCTTAAAAAAAATTCAGTTCTTACTGAAGACCATTTTATCATTAGGAGTTTAAAAATTAACCAAGGGCCATAAAAATAAAATGCTTGTGTTTGGGGTAGGAGAGTAATGCCACTGATTTTAAGACAGATACCAACGTTTACCATCTTTAAGACTAAGAATTCTATCCAATCAATAAAGCAGAATATGGCAGATCTGTATTGTAGTTACTTAATGAGTTAAAGAAAAAGTAATAGAAAAAATTGGTGTTTGTAGGGCAAAGGGGGGCAAAATCGGTGAGGCAGGTCAAAGAGTACAAAACTACAATTACAAGTCATAGGGATGTGATGTACAACATGGTGACAATAGTTAATAATACTGTGTTGCATATCTGAAAGTTATTAAGAGAGTAGATCTTAAAAGTTCTCATCATAAGAAAAAAAGTTTGCAACTATGTATGGTGATGGATTTTAACTGAACTTTTCACGGCGACAATTTCCCAATATATACTAATACTGAACCATTGTGTTGTACACCTAAAACATAATGTTATATGTCAATTATACCTAAAAGAAAGAAAGAAAAGAAAAAGGGAGAAAGAGTAATGATGGGAACAAAGAGAAAAGGACAGAGTTCCTATTCAAAGTATTAAAAACAAAGAAGAAACACAAAAATATGGACAGATGTGCCAAGATACTAAGAAATACACACATACATTAACTGTTATGTAGTAACACTTCTATCCTCTGATGATTAACATTAAAGATTTTTGAAGATGAATAGAACTATGGGTTAGATGTTATTAAGTACAGAAGAAGAGGTTCCCTACTGATGATATAAATGAATCACATCAATTAAGAAGAAAAGTGTCAAATATAATCATGAACTATATCATTAAATAGATTTTCAGTTCCGATTATAAATAACAGTGCTCTTGAAATTTGAATGTCATTAACAGTTCCACAACAGAATTTCAAAAACAATTTAGACTGTATAGTATATAATTTAAAAATATAGAAACTTCAGATATTATATAGTAGTATAATCTTCTAAAATGGTCTTCAAAACACAGTTCCATGTCTCAGAAATACACGACTTAATGTTAGTTCTGATGTTGTGAACTGAAAACATAAATGAATACATGATACACTTTGTTTATACTGTATTTATAATTTCTGTTCCTACTTGCTACCAGTAGGATCTTATAAACTTTCAAATTCATGAACTTTGTCAGGTAAGAGATGAAGCTGGTTTCCTGCCTCTTTTATCTGAATATGTACCTTAGAATGGATGATTATGAGATTTTCGTCCATGTCAACCTCACCTTTAGTACACATCAATCACAAAGAAAAATTATTTAAAATACAATTTAGATCACAAATCAAGAACTATGAAATATTAACAGCAAAACTTTGTACAAAGATATGCTTATAATAGGCATCATTTAAAACACTGAAATGGGGGCACCTGGGTGGCTCAGTTGGTTAACTGCCTACGTTTGGCTCAGGTCATGATCTCAGGGTCCTGTGATCGAGCCCCGCATTAGGCTCCCTGCTCAGTGGGATGTCTGCTTGTCCTTCTCTCTCTGCCTCTCACCCTACTCATGCTCTCTCTCTCTCGCTCTGCCCTCTCTCTAATAAATAAAATCTTTAAAAAAAAAAATAAAGATTAAAAAAAACACTGAAATGGTTAGAGCTGAAAGACAGACAGACAGACATAAAACACTGAAAAAATAAGGTCACTTCACCAAGAACTCACGGCTACAACCAGCCTGAGAAACTACCGGTGGTCAAAGACAATGTCTCTATTAGGGAACTGTAATCTCTTAATGTGGACTCCTCATGCCTAGATGCATTTCAGCAAGGTTGGAAAGCAGTCTGCCTGTATGCCTTTTTAGAAGAAAACAACTATCCACCAACTTATGTGTAAAGTTGAGTAAGACAATTAATGTCTCTAGGTTTATGTTCTTGTTTCTAGTGGGCATGACTAGAAGTTACTTCTCACAATTCAAATTTTATTTTACAAAGTCATAATCTTAAAACAAATGAACAAAACTTTAAGTGTCTCATATATACAAAGAAAGGAAGACAGTTAAAGGTCAAAAATTTAAACTTATTCAAATACACTACAAACATCCTACTTCGCAAAAGGAAGCAACAGAAGTGAAGAAGGAAATGAACACTAGAAGAAATACAAAAATGAAAACTAAGTCAGGACTGGGACTTTCTTCAATTTTTCTTTACTTTCTAAATTTTAAATCTTACATTACACTTTTTAAATCCTAAGTTTATGGATTAAAAATTGAGATCTTTTTTTAGGAGATAGAAAGGAATAAATGGGATACACCAAGACACTTCTCTCCATGACTTTTAAAATAGACTGAATCAATCAATACAGATATTAGAAATTTGGATATATAAGGGATGTCCCATGTACACTACAAATTGTTATATAAGCTTTTCTTTAAATTACAACAGAAGTTGTACATAAAATTGCAGGGAATAAACTTTGCTTATTAACAATGTAGTTTTTAAAATGTCTTTCCAAAGGCATACACAATTTTTTAAAAGATTTATTTATTAGAGAGAGAAAAAGAAAGAGAGAGTGCATGCACGAATGCACGAGCTGGGGGTAGGGCAGAGGGAAAGGGAGAAGCAGACTCCCCACTGAGCAGGGAGTGTGATGAGTGGGGCTCGATCCCAGGACCTTGAGATCATCACCTCAGCCCAAGGCAGACGCTTAACTGACTGAGCTACCCAGGTGCCCCAGCATACTCAATTTTTTAAAAAGCATCTTAAAAAGGACATTAATAAATGTATAACATATTCCTCTATTTTTAAAAATAAAAACTTGTTCCATGTATAATCTTCCAAAATTATTCAGTTTACTTTAGGACTTGCAAAATCAAATCACAGCACAAAAACTAACCTTACATAGGGTACAGGGTCATTCTGAATCATATTAAGTAGCCACTGCAGTTCTTCATAACTCCTGTCCACTGAAAATAAAAATAAAGAAATTAATGTTTTTAACTATAACAAATGAAATAATGAGTGACAAGGAGAGATTTACACTTAATATTTAGGGCTATGCCTTAGCTCTATTTCAAATCAGAGTTGAAGGCTGTTGGCAACTTACATTTTTTATGGACTAGGCCACTTTAAAAACTTCACTGGTATTGTGCTACATATAGCCAAAACATAAAACAGGGCCAAGTGCCTATTTTTCACTAACGCTCAAATCAATGACAAATACAACATAAAGCAAATTATAATTTATAAAAAGCCCTAAATTAAAGATGAGTAACTCTAAATGGACAAACTATATTTAAATAAATTGTGTTTCTAGATGTTTAAATCAAATTAATAGGAAAATATGATACCCATTGGTTATCTCAACTATTGGTATCTCAACTGTATTACCATATACAATATGAAATACTGTTTTTACCCAACTGGTTTGTTTCACTTAAGACTAAAAAGCAGTCTTAACTTTTCAACGTAACATAACACAGTGCTATAAGTATAAATGACCTGGATAAAATCACTCATTAGCAATTTCCACTCACCTTTTCAACACGTTATGCTTTTATGATTTGAAAAGCTTTATTATCAGAATTTTATTTCTGATATATTCCATTTTTTCACTTTCTAATGATCCAGATATAAGGATAATACTGAAGCACCTCTCAGTTATACTTAACTTAGCATTCTTTTGAAAATCATAATATTAGCATTCTATTTCATTTCAGGTAAACTAATTCATGAAATCTTCCTATTTATGTGACAGTAACCATCATTCATGTATCTTGGGAAAGAAGATTGGGAATACTGGCATATTTGGTAAATCAAGGACATCTAGATGTCACAAATTGGTAAAATGTCAGAACAAAACAGGAGTCTGACAGATTACTTTTTTCACTTGACAAAAAATCTATTATAAAAAAAGGAAAATCACTATTTTCACCATTTCTTGAAAGAATTATTGTCACCTCAATAAAAAGAACAAATGACGGTCCTTTCTGAACTTAGTCCAAGATACATAATATACACACTATTTTGTTCTTACCCTTTTATAATTTCTGACTACACACACATACTTCAATTGAAATTTACCCAAAAAAATGATAAAAGATTTGAGTAGATTTCCTCTAATATGTAAAAATCAACTAGCATCTATTAAAGAACTTCCCTCACTCATTCCTCTTTCCATACTCAGAAGTATACTCTTAACTTCTTTGCTCTTCCCATATTTTAGCACGATAATCTGAAATTCTATATGTAAATTAAATTATATATTTCTTATATTTGCATATTATTTTTTAAAGGTTTTATTTATTTGAGAAAGAGAGACAGAGCATGAGCAGGGGAGGGACAATGGGGGAAGGAGAGTGGAAGCAGACTCCCTGCTGAGCAAGGAGCCTGACTTGGGCCTTGATCCCAACCTGAGATCACAACTTGAGCTGAAGTCAGATGCTCAACTGACTGAGCCACCCAGGTACCCCTGCATATTATAAAGAATTAGTTTTGAGGGGTGCTTGAGTGGTGCAGTCAGTTATGCCTCCAACTCTTGGTTTTGGCTCAGGTCATGGTCTCAGGGTCAGGAGAACAAGCCTGCATGGGGCTCCTGCCCAGTGTGGAGTCTGCTCAGTGTGGACTCTGCTTAAGATGCTCTCTTCCTCTGCCCGCACCCCCACCTCCAGGCATGCATGCTCCCTCTCTCTCTCAAATCTTTTTTAAAAGAAGAATTATTTTTGAAATTTGCATTAAATTTTATAACAATGTTATTAACAAATATTTAAGGTTAGTTCTTTTTTCTTTACAGGCACAGTCACTCATCACTAGGTCTTTCACTTCACACTTTCATCAATCTTGAGTTATTATTTCATTCACTTCCAGGTCAGCTGAAAATTGTTTGGGAATTTTGTTTTAAAGAATGTTACACAGGGGACGTACTTCTAAATCTTTAGGGCTACATGAGTGACAACCTGGCAAAAAAGAGAAGAATAAAGGATCGCAGTTTTCCCTAAACATTACATTAGCCGTTTGTTCACTGTCTTTTGAACTCTTCATATTCTGAAGAAGTCACAGGCCACAGACCACATTATTCTTTTATCCTGTACAATAACTGAATTCTGATATTCCTAGGAACTTACATATTTTTTCCTTAAACTTAACGTTTTAAATTTTATCATACTCTAGCTTAAGAAGTTTCATTTTACTCTTCCAAAGCATTCTATTATTTTTTGGATTACTGCTTTTCTTCTACCTGCTCTATTCTTCTTGACTGAGTCTTAATATTTTCACTCCTTATTTTTCTGCCCTGTATTTCTTTAAATGTTTTGAATATGTAATATTCTCGTAGCCATTTTTTTGGTTTTATGTTTTTTTCAACTTCATGAAGCCTTTTCTAATCCCCCCTACTGAGGCTCCTGTGTACGTACCTCACTCTACTTTCACAGATAAAAAATTTTTGAAAGGTACAAGATGTTTTCTTGAGTCCTCAGTTAGAAATTTCCCAAAAATCTTCTTCTAGTTTTAATAACATGTAATTAAAGCTATGGAGTAATACACTGACTTCTTAGAAAGACCGAAGATATCTCTAATTTTATTCTTTTTCCTTACTCATTCTTATACAAGTTCTACATTTACCAAAAATTCTTTCCAAAGAATTTAAAATTTAAATATCTATTTTGTTTGCAATAGGAAACCCCAATAACTAAGATGGCTTAAATATTTAGTAAACACTTTCTTCTAAAATGATATAAGCATTACCTTTAGTATAATCAACGACTGCTTCCAAAGCTGCTATCCTAATGTCCACAAAGTGGCCATACTCTGCATAAGATTTAAAAAGAGCTGGGTCACTTGGCACATGTCCATTCTTCTGAAGCACTCGTATTGCTCTCAAACAACTAAGAAAAGAGTATTTACAGTTAAATATTTCTATAAAAATTCTTTGAATCAAACTTGTTTCCCAGGCATTAGGAATCAATATGTAACAGCAAACTGAAAACTTGATGTGATTTGAATCTTTTAATTTTGTAACATTAATTTTTTACAATGATTTAGTCAACAATATGGATGGAAAGTGAAAACTAAAGATATTTGAACCACTGGATCAACTTTTTTTTAGCA
Organism: Ursus arctos; assembly: GCF_023065955.2. Lineage (NCBI taxonomy): Eukaryota > Metazoa > Chordata > Mammalia > Carnivora > Ursidae > Ursus > Ursus arctos. The sequence goes on from NW_026623078.1 coordinate 67,765,899, forward strand.
AACTCCTAAAGAAACAGAAGTTTTTGACAGCCATATACAAACAAGTTGATAGAAGTCATCTAAATAAGAAGCTTAACAATGCAGAGATGTTTATACTATATCAAATGGGATAAGAAACATTTTGCCGACATCAAAAATAATGTTCATGAAGAACTTCTGATGACATGAGAAAGTGTTTATGATATAAGCAGAATACAAAAATTTACATATATGATATATATCACACAATTAAAAATATATTTAGTTAAAAGAGGAAGAGTTTAGAAGGCCATTCTCCAAAATAGTAAAAATACATCTGTCGATAGTACAATGATATAGGATTTTAATTTTGTCTTTTTACTTTAGTATATTTCCTGATTTTCTATAATTACAATAATTTCTCTTATAATTATAAAAGCAAGTAACTTTCATCAGACCTGACAGTGATGGTGTGTCTGTAACTTGGAAGAAGTTTTTCCATATTCAAAAACCTGGTGATTTCTTCAAGAATGAGTCGCACATCTGGATTTAAGTTGTCCAAAGTTCGAACTTCATTATTCACACTGACTGCAGGCGTAACAGAGTTGGCAAGGGCATCAATCATTTCAGCACGATAATAGTTATCTGAAAACTAAGCCAAAAATAATAAGAAACAAAACTCACACTTGTGTTCAAAAATTAATAAAATAAAATATTTATAACTTCAAAACATAATTTATCTGAAAACATAAGCAAGTTCTCTGATAATTATTTAACTATGTCTTTTGTGTAGTTGTACATTGGGAAAAAGAGTGACTCACTAATCAGTAATACATTAGCTTACTCAACTAGTATTTACTGCATGTAAGAGTAACCTAGCTAGGGGCGCCTGGGTGGCACAGCGGTTAAGCGTCTGCCTTCGGCTCAGGGCGTGATCCCTGCGTTGTGGGATCGAGCCCCACATCAGGCTCCTCCGCTATGAGCCTGCTTCTTCCTCTCCCACTCCCCCTGCTTGTGTTCCCTCTCTCGCTGGCTGTCTCTGTCTCTGTCAAATAAATAAATAAAATCTTTAAAAAAAAAATAAAAAAATAAAAAAAAATAAAAAAAAAAAAAAGAGTAACCTAGCTAGATTCCTCTTAAAGGAAGGCCACAAATCCTGCTGGTAACACAGAGCTTGAAATCAGCTATATAGCTCTATTCTCACATATAAATTTATAACCAAGGATCACCAGATATTTGAGGAAAGCATCAACATAAAAAAGGAAGACCAGAACAAACAAAAGGAAAAAAAGCAACCTGTCAATAGAGTTTGCAGGGAAAAGAAAACTGGTAAGGGGGAAAAAAATCCAAAAACTATCATGAACATAGTCTGAGAAATAACCAAAGGTATGCCTTCCAATTGCATAACATATTTTAAAAGAAAAAATATACAGAGATTCAGAATCAAAATTAAATTGGAATATAAAATTGAAAAAAGTTCCTGAAATTCTAAGCAAAAAGGAAGATATAAAGTAAAAAAAGGAAACTAGAGAGCTGGTGTAGAAGACATAACATACAAATAAGAGATCTAGCAAGAGGAGCCGAGAAAAGAGAGGGGACAACCATTCAAAACAATTTCTAAATCCATATCCCAGTCAATTCTCAGAGAAGCAATCCATTGAAAGGCAATCGAGGGTGACTTGATGTAAACTCAGCAAATCAGATCCTCAAGCCTGGGAATTTGAACATGGAGCAATTTATTTTATCACCAGTGATGGGAATATGGTATGGCAACACACACTGTCAGGGGACGGAGGGGGAGCACCTGCCCCCTGTGACTTCCATGGTGGAGGTAGAACCTCACACTGACAGTTACAATGACAGAATCCCCACGCATGCCTATGTTCAGGTAATGGGCAGAAAAAAATAAGGCACACAATAACAAAATCAAAGAAAAAATACTCCACACATGTTCACTATGGACCAAGTTTTGTTTTCAAATCGTTTTCATGATTGCAAAATTAATCACTAAAACATTAGTGTCTAAGTCCTAATCCTTCACTCTGAAGCCAGAGAAAACAATCACGGATTTTTGTCAGGCTAATTTTGTTTTAATATTGTGGCATTTATCAACCCTTTCTTTTCCAGGTTCTAAGCCTTGTTTCCAATTTAGAAAGACCTTTTCCATTCAGAGATTATTCAAATTATGTTAATAGGTTTTCTTCAAATATTCTGATTGCTTCATTTTGTTACTTCTGATAACTACTTTGCCAACAAAGCAAGAGTCCATTTACCTTAACTGCTATTTCTGACCTAAATATTCAGATCACAGAATGAATTTAGCAATTAAGAATGAGATGAGGGGGTGGATGAAGTAGGAAAACCAAAAGATTTAACATTTATTCCTCAGACCACATCCAATTTTCACAGCTACTATAATCCTAACTGAACAAGCTAGACTGTCTGATCACCTCAAGGTTATAAGAGACAAGTAAAAAGAAATAATTTGCAGAACACATGTAAAGTAGTGGGGTATTCAGTATAGCGAAAATTCCTACAAAAATCAAAACAAAAAAACCTGAAGCCATCAATATCAGTGTACTACAGCAAAGCCTGACTGATGTTTTTAACAATGATCCTTTGGAATCAGGGATAGTTAACCATGTTCTGTGTACTGTAATTAACAAAACAGAAATTTCATAAACACGATTAGAAATACATATATATGTATAAAAATCATATAAAATGGCTAATAACTAGGCTTAAAGGGGATTAAATTTTAGACTTCTTGAAAACTAACTTATCCAGAGTACTGAATTTCATGCTCTGCCCAATTAATGAGATGTTAAAAAATTTTTAAATATTTCCCACTGACTCCCAACATTTTTTTTTTTAAGATTTTATTTATTTATCTGACAGAGAGAGCGAGAGAGCACAAGCAGGGGGAGCAGTACAAGGAGAGGAGAAGCAGGCTCCCTGCCGAGCAGGGAGCTCCATGCAGGGCTCAGTCCCAGGACCCTGGGATCATGACCTGAGCCAAAGGCAGACGCTTAACCATCTGAGCCACCCAGGTGCTCCTGACTCCCAACTTCTTTTTGGCAGTTCTACACATGTGACCTATTACCCTAAAGTAAATCTTTATTAGCTTCTACGTCTTCAAATGGAAATTGAGATAATAGTATCTATCTCATACATCTGATGAGAATCATATTAGATTATTCATGTTTTGGTATAGGCCATGGAACACACAAAAAATAGCTTTTATTATTATTATTATTATTATTATTACTGTTATTATTATTTGTATTTATTCTATCCTTAATATCTTCCAAGATTAGTATGCTAATCTTATAGCCACTAACTATAACAACTGATTAGCCTTCTTCTCAAAATTACAAAAAATTGAGTCTAACGTTCTGCAAAAATAATGAAGTGTAAAATTTAATAATCTGTCAGTATGCACCTTACAAAATCATAAATGATGACATGGACGACAGCATCATATAAAGTAGCATGGTGTACTAAAAAGATCACCACATAGATGGGTGGTGACAGCTCACAGCACAATTCCCAGATTACACTTCCCATGTAATTTTAGACTCTCAACCTCTGTGTTTTGCTTCCATTTATCAACTATAGAATAAGTAAGGTTTAAAGAAATTAAGGTACGTGAAATCACTTTGCAAAGTAGAAGTACTATACTGGGGCTACCATGATTTAAATTATATAAGTACCCCCCCCCCAAAACAAGAAAACTGACATAAACACATATGTACAAAGTATTTCCCCATTCCAACTGAATGTAATCTTGATTTGATATCATCTGAAATCCTAAACGTTTATCTTCAAATAAAAGAAATTCATGTGTAGGGGAAGAAAGGAACACTATTAAAAGAAAGTCAAAACAAACCAGTAGACTAGAAGGAAAGAATCTTATAAAAATTTTTTAACAGTATTCAAAAATGGAACGAAAAAGTCTATCAACTATGATGTACTTTTAAAGCACTGATTTTTTAAGGGCTCTTTTTAGCTTAAGTCATTTGAATGTTATTCTACTGACTTGAAAAATTGGTCTTCCTGATTTTCATTATTAATCACCATTTTTTAACAAACATACTTGTCACTTTTTCTTTACTGTTGCGATGCTTCATTAACTGTTCGTGAATTTGACTCATCCTCCATACCAGATACATGTGTCTTTATATGTTCTGTTCCTTCTTCCTGGAATAACACTGGCAAAATCCTATTCATCTTTATGACTCAGTTTGAAAGTCACCACTTGTATACGAAACTTCACTGAGTTTTTCTCTCTATACCCTTTGGAAGGCACTAGTTTCTCTTAATTCCCCTAGAAAACTCTGTATACATATTTCCACTATGGATGACTGTTAACTGTTTACTTGTCTGATTTCCCCATTAGGTTGAATCTGTGAGGGTCCAGAATCAAACTGTGATATACAGCAGTTGTTCAATAGATGTTTAATGAGTAAATGAAATTGTGGATGCCATCTACCAACTCTTCTTTCTGTTTAACACAGAACACCACCTAGCATAGCATATATTCTCAAAAACATTTGCTGATTGTTAGAATCACAAGATGAAATGATTTTTGAAGCATAGCACTCAATAGCTATTTGCTAAATACATTAATAAACGCACATTGCAGTAAAAAACAAACAAAAAAAGTTAAAGTCATTAATGAACAAATTCTCCAAGAGGGAACTGGTTTCTGTACATCACATGGTAAAAGAAAAAAGGAATTAAAACAATTGGGCTGTCGGACTTCACCAAAACAAGTTTTAGCTGGCTCCCTGAAATCTGATGTACTACTATTTCCACAGTACAACACGTACGAGGAACATTTAAAAAACAACTAATTTTAAAAAACAAAACAACTAATCTTGGGTTATTTTCCACTGGTTACTATAATAAATCATATTTATATATTTCTATCTCTAGAAATTTTGAGTACCATGGACTCAACAATGATTTCACAGTCTAAATATTTCTTTAAAAACAAAATATCACTAGGTAGTTTTATCATATTCGTTAGAGTATCTTACCTTATTTTTTCTGTTGTCATTGTACTTGATTAAGTCTAAAATGAATGTTAAGACTTCTTTGGGACAAAGGTTGTGAACATCTCTCAATAAAGCCATTGCAACTGGCATAGTCTACAAAAACAAAAAAACAAAAAACTTTAAGCATATAATAACCTCTTTCGTTACTACAATTCATTTTAGTATCTGCAGAAAAGGGTTACTCAGGGACTGATCTAGGTATCTGGATGGAGCTTAACCCCTCTAATTCCCACCCCTTCTCACTGGGAACATGTGAAACATTGTAACAGAAGAGCAGAGTAGCAAACCAAGAAGAGAGCAGTTTGTAGCCTTGTGTGCCTTTGTCTTCATTTGGTGGAGTAAAGTATATGTCACATAAATTATATAAATCCAGTTCTGTGTCTTACAGTAGAAAAGGAATGGGTTTTAACACTAGATAGACTATTCTCCTACTCTACCACCAAGATGAGTATTTTAGCTAGCTGCTTACTTAAGAGCCTTGTTTCCTCACAGTCATTTTTAGGATTAAATGATACAGTGGCTAGAACCATGTGACACACAGGAAAGAGATCAATCATCAGTCTGAGAGACACTGATTCTGCAGTACCACCCCACTCTCAACCTAAAGAAAAATGGTAAATTATCTAAAATCCAGCCTAACTTTCCCCTTTCCAGATTTTCACAGGCAACTTTCCTAAAGAAGTGGAAACCTGACTCACGCAGTGGTAACCTTTACCAGCAAAACCAAGCTATTTAAACTCAAGAAAGAACCACAGATGAAGTCATCACAATCCTCAGTACCCAGGGAGATTTGGACTATGCTCTCATCTGATTCAAAATAACAGTATCTTCTAAACTGGAGGACAAAGAGGAGGGTAGCTCCTTTGCTCACATGAAGGAGCAGAGCAATAGGGCAGTCAATGTTACAACAGTGCAACAAGAGACAGTGTTACTGCTCTAAAAACTGAAGGAAAGGCTCTTTTCCACAGAAATAACCTGTCCTATGCCTGTTCTGCCCTTTTGGAACTCAAGTTTGACTTAGAGAGTCATCTTTTCTCTCTTTTCTGGCACTAAAGTATTACATGAAAGAAGCTGGTCTACAAACATTAGTTTTCCAACTTTTTTGACCGCAACCCATGGTAAGAAATATATTTACATCCCAATCTACACACACACAAATGTCATGTATACTAATTAAAAAATAAAACCACGAACACTTTATACCTACCCTTATAAGATGTGTTGCATTCCGATACTGCCTACTGTTTTATTTAAAAAACAAACAAACCAAAACTTACAAACTGATTTCATTCCCCTCACTAATGGGACACAGCTCCCAATACGAAACACAATCTAAGGTATACAGACACACAATGGCACAATGAAGGGGACATACTGGGTAGACAACACAGAAATTAACTTGTTTCCATACCATGAATTAGTGAAATGGCAACAGAGAGCTGAGCAACAAGTACTAGAGAATGTTCAGTTCTTTAAAATGACAGCATGCCACCTAGACTTCTTTGATTACACCAATATTGGCTTTCCCCAAATGTGGCTCATCCTAAATCTGTTCTGCTGATGAAATTCACTATACTCATATCACGACTTCTACTCTCAGCAGGTGTCTCAGTGTTGCTGGGTAATCTTTTACTTCTTCCTCTATCATATATAAATCTCACCTTACCTAACATCCCCCTCAACATCTATCATTTCACCCACTTCCAATTCACTTTCCACCTGCCTCAGAAAAAGGAATGTTCTTATCTTTACTAAAATTAACCTCCCAACTACGTCCCACCCACACCTAATATCTTCAGAATTTACTCTCTTCTCTTTTTTTATATTTACTTGCTCTTACTTGAATTTTTCATCGCTCGCTGTCCACAGATTGCTTTCTCTGTGCCAAACATGCTTCAAGTTTCTTCTTCCTTTATACAAAACAAACTGAGAATGTCCCTTTCTTAGCACTGCTTTATCCTCGACATGTCTTTCTCATACTCTTCAACACCAAAATCATTAAATAGTCTTTGTTAGTTTTTTCAACATCACTCTTCTTTCTAGTTTGATCTACTTAATCTGATCTCTGCCTTCATTACATATTTTATTTTTTTTAGAGAGAGATATATATATATAGAGAGAGAGAGAGTAGGGAGGAGGAACAGAGGGAGAGGGAGAGAGAGAGAATCTTAAGTAGGCTCCACGCCCAGCGCAAAGTCTGACGCAGGGCTCAATTTCATGACCCTGAGATCACAAGCTGAACCAAAACCAAGAGGTGGATGCTTAACCGACTGAGCCACCCAGGCACCCCTGTCGTTGTTGTTGTTGTTATTATTATTATTATATTACTCAGAACATTTTACAAGTGATTTGCAAATTGCCCAAATGCTGAAAATCCTGCCATTCCTACATCCCTTAAAACAGTGACACCATCACACCACTGTGACTTCTATATTATCATTTATAAAAAATTTACTATATGATAAATATAGTATAAAAACACTTCACATACTTATCTATTTGATTTTAAAAAAGATAAATTTTACAACTGAGTAAACTGAGGCTTACAGTATTAAGAAACTTGTCCTCATACAAACTGCTAGTGAGAGCAGAGCTAGGACTGAAACCAGAGGTGGGTACTGTACTTGTCTGTCTCAGAAGGGCTGTCCACATTCTAGAAGGACTGCTATCAGAAGGACTCATCCATACCTCCAATCCACATGTAACCAACCAAAAAGTCAAATTATCCATTTCTGTTTACTTTAGAATAAATGTTGGTAGAGAGTTACTTACATATAGCTCATAAGCTCAATGAACAATCAATTAAAATTTGGGGAACATTTTTATTTTAAGATTTATTTGAGAGAGAGAGAGAGAGGGAGAGAGGGAGAGAGAGCACTAGCGAGGTGAGGGGCAGAGGAAGAAGCAGACTCCCCGCTGAGCACGGAGCCTGATTTGGGGCTGGATCCCAGGACTGTGGGATCATGACCTGAGCCGAAGTCAGACACCCAACCAACTAAACCACCAGGCACCCCCGGGGAACATTCTGAAGAACCAAAAACAGAAAAAGGCAAACCGTTTATAAAAAAGTAAACATACCTGTTATTTAAGTAGTCCCCAAGTTAAACTGAGATACACAGATAATGGCATAAAACAACTGTAACAAAGTAGAAAGTAAACTGTACCTTCTGTAGAAAATAGCTTTGAAAGCTCATAAAGTTGTTTGTTTTCACAATGTTTGGACAAGTTTTGCAACAAAACATTCTAGTAAAGAGTGACTTCATGGCTGGTGGTCCTGTCCATGTGCTCACCATTGAATTTGCAATCTGCAAATAATTAGAATTAAGTAATTTCCATCACCACTGAAAACATATTTTTAAATAAACAGCTTCTTAAAATGTATTAATACGATTAGATTTGTTTTCAACAATTTTAATTCTCAGAAATTTAAAACATTTTAGCCTTTTACTACCATTTCCAAAAAAAATTAACTCACCCCCCCAAATTCTTATGTATACTTATAATTATTTTCTATAATTTCTAAGTTGGAGCATTCTTTTATGTTTTAAGAAAACATGTTTGCAAAAGCCTTCTAAATATTTAGGAAAATATAATTCTAACACTTTAAATTATCAAATAGAATCAGCACCATGGATTTTAAATAAGGTTTTAAAATCTACCCTAATTGAAAAATAAGCCAAGTACAGTGCTAACGTCTAAGTCTGCAAGAATGCTTTAGAAAAAAAACCATATCTTGCTACTGAAATTTTTAGCATATACAGAAATTATGCCTGAAAAGAATGAATTTACAATTTTAAATAATAGTCTATAATTTCATGGACCTGCTAAGAATTTTGCATGCAAGAATCACAAAGATCTTTATAGGAGCAATGAAATCACATCCTTAGCAGATCATCTATCAGAGAATACCATGTTGTCCCTCACATATCTGAGTAGGATGTAGGAATGCAACTACTCAATAGTGACCATTAAAGACAAAACCAATCTAAACGATTACAATCTTTGGAGATGTTGGGCAAATAGATTTTAGCAGTGAGGAGGGTCGGGGAGTCACCAAATGGGAATGAACCTATTATCAAGATGTTTTTTAAATACCTGGAACCCAGTATTTCTGGCCAAATTTTTGTCTGCGTTTTTCTGGTTTTCATTTTTTCTACCTTCAGTTTTTTTGCATCTAAAGAAAAATATTTAGTTTTCTTAATAAATTAACTTTTCTAGCATATGAAATTATAGAACCTATCATTTTCAGTTATATATCACGAATACTGATTACTAAACCCAAACCAAATTGAAACAATCACCACAGCAGGATAGTTAAGATGAACTGATTTCCTATACTATAACGTAAAACAGCACTCAAACTAAGGAATTTCTCGCCAAATACATTCTGTGCTTTAACAGTATGGTTTGGCAATTCAATAAAATGGTGAACAATCCTCTTTGAATTTAAAATATGACTTTTGGTTTGACAATTATAAACTTTTAACGCATTATCTATTTTCAGATCAAAACATTTTTCTTTCGAATCAGTCTTACTAAACACATTTGGAAAAAAGCTTTCAAGAGACCAGCTACCAACTAAAATGAAAGACTATGGTAAATGTTAATTCATTTTCAGAGTTTTTTTTGGTTTTTCTTTTCTTTTTTTTTTAATATGCACTAGTTGTGTTTTCTTTCTACTATGCATCATCTCACCTTTGCGAGGCAGAAGCAAGCGGACATTCTTACTCGGTAGAAACACTGCTCCTGTTCTAGTATGTCAGTGAGTGCAAGGCGAGATGCTGGCGTAGGGAACTTCTCCAAGGCCAGAATGGACTCCTGTTGTGCAACAACGTCTCTCTCATAGCGGAGCTGATACTGCCACATGAAATCAGCTTGCTCAAACTCCACCTTCCTCAGCACTGACATATCTGGGTCTATCCTTATCCACAGCAAGGGGGAATCAGCACTGAAAGAAAACAAAATTTTCTTTTTAATTTGTTTCAATTTTATATATTTATAAAATAAAAACAAAGCATTTATTAAACAGACTCTCTTCTCTATGTAATATTCAAGACTGCCTGAACTTTTACTATATATATTCATTCTTTTAATCACACTGACAACATTCTCATTATGTTTAATGTATTTCAACTTTCCCACAATAGCTAATCTTTATTAATCTTGCTTAAAAGATCCCTAAGAAGACAGTTGTCACAAAGAAATTTCATCTGAAAATATTAATTTGGGGATTTTGATGTGTGATTATGTGATATGAGTAAAAAGAATGAGATCAAATTTCTTCATTTCATGGCCTATAGCCTAACTGACTATGGCTATAAATGCCATCATTTCTTGGAATCAATCTGGGACTAAGAAATGAATTTATTTAACTAAATTAAATCGTTTAACTGATTTTTAATACTGTTTTATTAAATGTTGATTCATGATCATCTTTTTCAAATAGCAAGTTCTGAAATCATAGTTCAGAGGCATATCATGAATTTATCCTCTCATACTTGTCAAAGTAACTCACACAGTTTAAAACATCTAGTCTGTGTCAATACCGTCAAAAGAACACTACCTGAAATACTACTATAATTCACCAAATACTAGTGGGTGCTTACTAAAGGCAAGGCACTTGATACGGAAAAAGTATATAAACGGTATATAAATATCAGTAATATTTGGCAAACAAACTAGTAAAAAATTACAGATGTTTTATAAAAAAAAAATACACAGGCACAATATGGATGAGCAAAATGAAGTCTGAGCTACAGTATTTTTAGAAATAAAACACTGCCAATCAGAATATTACCACATAAAATTTAGAACAGTGATATTTAAACTGTATTTTGAAAGCACAGGGAGCCTCAAAGTCTTGTCCAAGAAGAATCTCTATCATCTGAGCTCCCTAGAAATAGACTATCAGGACCCCTAGTGAAGTACGAGATCAGAAACTGCATTTTAAGATCTGCAAGTGACTGACATGCACATTATAGTTGAGAAACACTGCATTTTTCTGGACTTTCAAAGTTTTAAAAGCAGCAGTTTCAACACATTTACATACTTTTAGATGTACATAACAAGACAAATGAGAATATATAATATTCTATCTCTAAACTCAAGTAACTGACTTACTCCATCGCAGAAAGATCCATGTCAACTTCTTCTCCATTCATCAGTGGAATTTTTTTCTTCTTATTCCTACATTTAGGGAAAAGTTAAGTTTACGAAGTGTGACATTTCCAATTCTGAAAGGAGATAAAGAACAGCTGAAGTTCAAAATAAAAATTTCAGGCAACGTTGTAAGACAGCTTGAGGAAGAAGGGACAGTCAATGTAACAGAATTTAAAGGGAATGAAGTCAATGATACTGAAATGTCTTCCTGATCAAAGCTTAACAAAAAGCAAAATTATGTAACTAAATGAAGGTTAAAACATAGTTGTACTTCCAAGAACTGGTAAGCTGCAATTTTATGCAGAAAAGATTGATCTATCGACAAACAAATCCCTTATAAAAAAATTGAAAAAATAACCATGCTGAAAAAATAACTGAAATGAGACATGAATAATTTTGAACATGTGCTCTATGTGCAAGGAGCTTTCCCATATGAAATGAAGTATGTGATTAACTATAAAACATCTTAATAGTATTAATTAACATGTACAACTAATTATATGAAAAAGATTTAGGATAATCCCCCCCTCAAAAGCAATTGCTTCCATGCAAATTGCTCTTGAATCATAAAATCTACTAAATATACACTAAAAACTTGGGTGACTACAAGTTAAAATAGGAACAGAGAACAGTCAACACCAAAGAACATACTGTTACCACAGAGAAAAAACCCTGAGGAAACATTATGAAAAGAGTAGCAATCGGAGGTTCCCAATTTCCAAGGTAGACAGAACAAAAGGAAAGGGAAATTTCAGCCTGAACTGAGAATTTTTGCAGAGAAAAAATGGTTTCAAGGAAATTTCAGAATCAAGTTTCTGAAGGCCATCAAAATCAAATGACATCCTCATCTGTCTGACACGACCTCAATGTAGTCATGAGTGTAAAACTTCTGTTCCTGAAGTTTTGATATTACTACACAATCCAGCAAAGCACAAAAATGTTCCCATCTTTCACTATTCAGAATACATGCATTATAATGGCTAAGTTAAACAACAGCGGTAAAGAAAAAACATATTACATAGAAGATGAACAGTTGAACATTTTTTAAGGAAAATGACAATGTGTCCTTTGGAAAGACAACGAGAATGTTTTTAAGGGGCGCCTGGCTGGCTCAGTTGGAAGAGCATGAAACTCTTGATCTCAGGATTGTGAGTTCGAGCTCCATGTTGGGTATAGGATTACTTAACATAAATAAATAAAGGGGCGCCTGGCTGGCTCAGCTGGAGGAGCATGTGACTCTTGATCTCAGGATTCTGAGTTCGAGCCCTATGTTGGGTATAGTGATTACTTAAAATTTAAAAAAAAAATGCTCTGTAAAGGAATGGTGATACAGAGAAAAGGAGAAAGACACAGTAAAGAAAATGCAGAAGCTTTTTATGACATACGTATTCAGCTCCTTCCTTTAAATTCAATGATCATTTCTCCAATATTTACTACAGATATTAATCCAATGAGACTAATAACAACAAACCTATGCACTTTGCCTTGAATTTTTCGTGGCTGCAAAAAAATCAAACTTCTATTCTACCTCCCCCTGAGCCTACAAAATAAAGATTCTGAAACCTAAATTTTTAAATTAATTAATTCAAAGAATAAAAATGCTGTCAAGAACAGAAAGCAAATAAAGAATATGTGGTAATATCAACTTGAAATAGAAGGAAGAAAAAAAGGTACCAGATAACATGCTCTCTACTTGAAACTTAGGTATATATTAGGATTTCTATTTTGGCATTTTAATCTATGAGACTTATAGTTTAATTACCAACTTCAGTTTAAAGTTATGATTCAACGCCTACCTTCTGCTTTTGGAATGACAGGGAATATCATGCTTAAGGCTGTTTTCTTCAATTTGCAACGTATGATTGAAGGATCCATCTAACTCCTGCACTGTCACTTTAAGGGGTCCCTTTAAAAAGAAACAGTGTTCAAAGATAATGCTAGAAAAATACCACATATGTATTCTTATGTGTACAGATATATATTTTAAGAAATAAAATAGTACTATAGTAGACGTGTATCTGGAGACACAGAAAGGTAGTTGGTGCCAAGGGAGGGGAGAACTGGGATAATCTGTGTCCCCTGAAATCTCCATCATAACCTCTTCAGTGACCCATCATTGACACTTGGTGTTTTCTCAATTTCAACCTTTGGAAACAAAATCTCATTATGAAACTTCTAACCAGCTCTCCACCCATCAACCCTTCCTATATTGAAAATGGGAAGAAAGCAGTACAAAAGGCCATTTTGGAAAAAAATCTTACCACATATTTCTGAGTTCCAGGGGATGTATAATCTTGCTTTATTTCTAATTCCAAAACATTTCGCTTTCTATTAAATGCAAAACTTCCATAAAATTTTACCACTCCACTTTGGTCTCTGAAGAATTGTAAAGGAATTTCTGCATATTGAAATGAATACGTACTAAACAAAATAAACGACTCATTATCGTAGGTGATAACTTTCAAACGCATTCTCACCAGTTCAAGGCCTGAGAGCACACTTCAGGGTAAACCAGGTGGCAAAGTATTCAAAATTTTTGTGAAAAATGTTTCCCCAGACTTAAACAAAATTTCTGAAACATTAACAAATTTGTGTTTTGAAAGAAGCAAAACCACTCTATTGGGTTATTAATATAATAGTGCTTTGATATGAAAAAATGTAAAAATTGAAAAGTTCCCAGATACCACTTAAGTTGTGCCAACCCCTTACCACATCTAAAAGCAAGCAGACTACTGCATCTTACAAGTAATCCTGCAGGCCAGTCTGGTGGATTATTTTACCTCCACCACCATCAAACCTATTGCTATACTCACACACTAAAAAGTAATTCAAAATATGCCAAATTTTGCAAGCATAAACATGTGTGTGTGCATCTCAAAAGATTAATAGGTACCTTAGCAGGAATGATTTATGGTTCCTAGTTATTCCTACTACTATTTAGTGACTTAAATAGTTCTTCTCCTTTGGTCTCCCAAATCTTTCTTTTTCCTCCTTCCCCTGACACATATAACCTTATTTCCTTCTCCTCCTTGTTGAGCTGCTCCCGAAAAGGATACACCCACTGCTTTATTAAAGGCTGGATGTCTTTACCAGAAACATTTGAGATGGATTTCAAAAACCCAGATGTGGAAACCAACATCTGACTCCACATATGTGACTGGAACTTCTGTGATGAAGCAGTACTAGCCAAACTTAACAGTTTATTGAAAACCTGTAATAATGAAAGTGTCATTTAGTAACTTTGTATAACATAATATACATTGTTTTCAATTCTGTACTATACTCACTTTGCATTATGACTTTACTACAGTCAATTCCAAAGATAATAATTTCACATCTTACTATATAGGTGGATCTAGTCAAGGACTATTAGCAATAAAAGTACGCAGAAATTTAAACAGCTGGACTATAAAATTACTCTTCTTCAAAACATAATTCAAGTTTAATAATGTCCTGGCCAAACAATTAAAAAACAAAAACACTGTTTTTAAGGATTATAATAACAATAATATATAATACCTATAATTTATAGTATCATGAGCTTTAAAAAGAAACTAAAAATTTAGCAAGTTGAGAACACTCATGAAGACTTATACAGCTCTAAAAAGTTTCTTTATGGACCATCTCTCATTAGTATTTCTCCACTCTAAAGGTAAAGGACGGAAAGATTAAAGAAACTTAATTTTAAGGCAAACATAAAATACTTTCAAAAAATTACTAAAAAGTTATTTTTCACTCACCTGTAAGAATGTTAACAGTGGGGAAAAAATTAGCTGAACATTTACAATACATCTTGTTTCTACTACCTCCATCACTATATCTCAACTATTTATACCAAAACTTGCTTAAAATATATGGCAGAATTTAATAGTAGCAAAAATAAACATCTTTCAGATAGGTTTTTTTTTTCTATTGAAAACACTCTAAGTGGCAGTTCATCCTTAATATTTAAATAATGCTGAATACAAAATCATATGTACAACTAGGTCTTACTTTCATCCTCACATTCTAATTTTATATCCATGACAATCCAACATTAAATGGGTAAAGTACTGATACCCATTCTACATCTGAGGAAACACAAACAAAAAGCACAGGTTACTTAGTGAGGAAACAGCTCATAAGTAACAGAATTCCTGCTATAACCCCAGCTGCCCTGACTCCTATTCTACAGAATAGCATTCAGCTTATATATACAGAACATATCTTTCTTTACAACTGTTAAGTCCTTAACTTTAATACTTACTTGTAGCATGAATTCCATGCTGATCCTATTTTCAATCAATCTCATCACGAGGTGAGCTTTACACTGAAACATAGTGTAGTATTCCCAAGAAAGCGTATGCGGATGCTTTATTGAAAAGTGTAGATGAGATGCTGGACTAAAAACATAAACAGCTGTACTTAATAAAACAAATTGGTATTAAGTAAACAGTAAGCTTCATGGCCACATCATGATAATATAACTCAGTAATTTCTTAGGAAATTCTAAGCTAGGAAACTTCTAAAAATAAACTTAACTGAAAGAAAATTATGAAGTTTCATGAAAAAACATAAAGAAAGATTTTAATAAAAACACATGCCAAGCTCCTAGATAGGAACAGAGCCAATATTTCAGTGCTCTCCAAATTCATCATTAAAAATAATGTAATTCTAACCAATATCCCAAGGTTAAACCATACACACAAAAAAACATTCCAGGTGCATTACATATCAAGAACAATTATAAAAGTACTAGAAGAAAGAAAAAAATTTCTTTTCCTAATTCTAGGGTGGGAAAAATCTTCCTAAAATAAAAAAATAAATAAAATCCAGGGGACAAAGACCAGACTGACTATGAAAAAATTTTAAATTCCGAAATGATGAAAGAGATCATCAGTAAATTAAAAGAAAGGTACAGTCCAGTAAAAAAAAATTATGACATATATGAACATTAAAGAAACTTAAAATTTTTCACTATTTTAATAATGCTGTAGTGAATGTCTTTTTACACATGTGCAAGTATTTCCATATGGCAAATGTCTAGAAGTAGAATTTCTATATAACAACATAGCTAGAAATACAACTACTGAATCTGAAAATCATCTATTTTAAACGTTTGATTGGTACCAACAAATTACCCTTCAAAATCACCGTAACAAATTACACTCTCACAATTAATGTGTAAAGGTAGTCCTTACACTTCCTTAAAATATGGCATATCAAAATTTAAAGTATTTGTCAATTTGACAGTTACACAGTAATATGTATATGATTGAACTACATTTGGTAATGCCATACAAAAAAAAAGGTCATGGCTATCTCCAAGAGGAATTGGTGGAAAGGAGGTATATTGCTTCTAGACCTTTTTTTGTCTTTAAAAATTAAACATACAAGAGCAAAATAAATGGGCAGAACCAAAGTAAAAGCATTTAGTGTAAATAATATTTACACACCATGGTAATGCTCTAATTATATGCTGGGAAACTGTCATACACCAGGCAGTAAGGAGAAGAAAGTGAAAGGAACTAGTATTTATGAAACTTGATCTCAAGAAATCCTCACAACCAACCTGGTTAAGGACTATCACTGTCATTTTACACATTAAAACACACACAGAAAGGTTATGTGATTTTCTCAGATCACAAAAATAATGACAAAAATCCAAGTTTGTCTAACTCCAAATTTCTACACTACAACAAAGAAAAGGCTACTGGTTAAACAACTTCAAATTTCTTAATTTCTGTGGTGCTTTTAGACACTTGGGCAGCCTGGTTAATCCTATGGGTCCTCTTTTGAGAAACTGCTTTCATATGCACAAAATAAAATATATAGAATTACAGAGAAAACCAATTATAATGAAATGCAGTTATAAAAATATTTAAAAATTATGATATACCAATATATGTGCTAGTTTATTAATGCATTAAATAACAAGATCTGGCAGTGGTCTATTACAGTAATACTGAAGTGGTGATTAAGTGCAGAGTGTTTCAAAATATCTGCTAACAATTATAATGTGATAGGAAAAGATCTATGATTTCTACTGTTGACAAAGTCACAGCATTGTCTGTTGCCTACATTCATAGTTAAGGAAAATATAAAATGTCAGCTAACAATTAGTGAAAATACAGAAAAACTTTCCTGTCCATTTCAATCCATATTCCTTTAGGGAATCCACGGACACTAGAATAAACAACACTGCCTACTAATATCATTGTTTTGCTCTAAGTGGTTGTCTCCTTTACAGGGACTTGCTACACAACAGAAAGGGAAAGAAAGAAGAGATGGAAGGTAGAGAGAGAGGGAAGTAGAAGGAAAGAAGGGAAAAAGCCAAAGAGTAAATAAATAAGTGTCTAGGTAGGTGGCCATTCAGATATACAGGTATAGGTAGGATGTCCTGAAGTTGAAATTATCCACTTAGACTTAAAAAAAATAATTGGTGGTCCATAAGCAAAATACTTGTTTCCATTATTTTTAAACTTTCCTAAGAACAGTACAATATACTAGCATCTGGAAATTAACATGGAAAAGAGTAAAGCTTTATATTTTTTGAGAGTCTTCCTTTAATGTTTAGATCCATTTGTAGCTATCACATGCAGTAAAAATAGTAAAGTAGGGAAAGGAGTAACGAGAGTATTACCAGTATTTGTGGCTTCAATATTATTACATACTATTATTTTGGCCTGTGTGGGCCTCAATACACACCCCAAGTAATCCTGAAAGACTGAACCCATAATACAAGGTTTATAATACCACCTCTGAATAACGAACATACTTATCCTTCTCTTTTCCTCCACCAAACATGGGATGCAGTAAAACTCCACCAGTTTTTAATTCATATGCCACTATTTTGTCTAGCTCCTAAAAAAGATAAAAATAGGAGTCAGTGAAAATTTCTTTACGTTATCAAATTTTAGAACTGAACCCTGATTTCTCATTTCCTGGAATCAAAATGTAAGTTTCTTAAAATAAATTAAATATATTAATAAAGTAGCTTATGTTCTTATAAACAAAGCAGACTACACAGCTGGCTCAATAATAGAGCCAAAAAGCCTTCTCTCCTTTGTGACTTCAGGGCTGGCCAGCAGCCTGCCAATTTTTCCTAATGGCTCTTCCCAACCTTCTCTGACCTGTGTTCCAAGTTCATTTGTTCCTTCTCTGTATTTTGTTTCTGATGGAGGACTGAGGCAAGTAAAAAGAAATGGAGATAACATGTCAGGAATCTACCATTTTAATGCTTCCTCAGTTTTCTCTAATATGATATAGATCAAAGTGGGGAAAAAAAGTGAAAAAAAGACAACAGAACTATGTTAGAAACTCATGACTAGTTTAAATAATATATAAGCAATATACAGAAGTGGTAAAAATCATAGTGAAGTAGTTAAAAACCAGGTTTGAATCCTGGCTCTACTATTTACTAGCTGTGTAACTTTGGCCAAATAATTAAACATCTCTATGCCTCAGTTTCCTCATCTGTAAAATGGGGGGTAATAACAGGGTAGTTAGGAAGATTAATATAGTTAATATCTGTAAAATGTTTATAGTAGTTCCTGAAACATTGTTAAGTGCTATATGTTATTTTTTCTCTTCATTAATAATTTTTGAAATGAAGAATAGACTCTTCCAGTTTAGATGTATAAATTCTTGTATGGTTCTAGATGTTTGAAATTCTTTACAATTACCTTTTGGCTCACCTGAGTTTAGGTTTGGATGATGAAGATACGTAAAATGAGAAACGGGGAAGATGGAGGGGTCTATTTCATAAAGATATTAAAGGTCAAAATTTTTCCACTTGAGAAGGAAGGAGTTAAGCACAAGATGAGTAAAATGTATATGTACATGAACAGAAAGGACTAGGCAAAATACAGTTGATTTTTTTCCTTTTGGACAAATCCTTAAATAATAGGAAAAAGACATGACAATGACAGAGAACATAAATGCACTGAAGGACTAGCCAGCATATAAGAAGCACTTACCATGTACAAGGCACTATGCACATTACATGTATGATGTCTCATAATCCCCATCTACTCTCCTTATAAAGATGAGACTTAGAAAGATTAGCCCAAGTCACAAAGCTTGTAAATGTATGAGGCAGACTGAAAAGCAATCTGACTCCAGAAGCTGGGCTCTAAGTCTAAACAAATTTAGGAAGCACAGAGTTATATTATGAATGACTACTACAAAGAGCTTGGATATATCTAACGACTAATCTGATGGTGAAAGAGCTTAAATACTCTCTTGCTTATTAGCAAAAAAGTCTTTGGAAGTTAACACTGACAATGGAACTAGATAAAACAGACCATTAGTCTTTCTCAGTAAAGTGATTTTCATCTTACTGCAAAAAATTAGGCACTTACAAATGACGGTATTTTACAATTATGAAAAGTAAAGAACAAGTGACTTGTGAATCAGGAAGACTAACATGTCTTGTTGACTTCTAAATGGGTAATGGATCTGGCTGTTTTTACCTCTTTAATCCAATGGCGGTATTCATTAACACCAAAAGTTTTTTTCATCCAAAGTCCATAAATATAGCCAGAAATTCCCTTCAGTACCCATTCATCAGACCTATACAAAAAGTCAAAATATATTCTTTTAATCATAAAAATTCTCTTCATCATAAAAATTTTCAGTTAAGGCCAAAGAGGATAACAGAACATGTTATAGTGTGTACTTTTATGCATAATTTAAAAAATGAAAATAATTTTTTATGAAGTATTAACAAAATATTTGCTTTAACCACTTCCTCCCAATGAGTTCTACTTACCCATTCATTACACCTTCCTCACATGTGCTTTCCATCTTATTTCAAGTAATGTCCCTATGTTTCCCTTCTGGCCAACTCTGTCCATATTATCTGCCTCCAAGGAAATACTTGCCCAAAGCCAAGACTGTACTGCTCAATTTTTAAAGTTCATATTTGCCAATCCCATGCATAATTATCAATGGGATTCCAAGATCTAAAGTTTACTTATTTTTGGTTTTTCAAAAAGAAAGGGTTATTAACACCATTCATTCATCTATTCATTCATATACTTATCCATTCATTCATTTATTTATTCAAACATTTTGCCTACAATGGTCCAGGCACTATTCTTCAGTGAAACTATATGACTGTGGAAAAATTACAAATCAAGAGGGACTTACCCTCTGCCAACAAAAAAGAAAAAGAAACCAACCAATATTCATGTACTACATACAGCACAGAATGGTCACAAAAATAAATTATAACCTTAAGGGTGTTTCATGTATTTCTTCAAATTCATCTCAAGTTAATAAAAAAATTAAGTGTTCTTATCTCTTACTTCTTTCAAGTATATTAGTACAAAGTTAAACACAAAGGAAAATCCCTACATCATTATTACTATTGTAGAAGACTGTTATTTTGCCTTATACGTGATCTTGAACATTACTAGTTACATTGAACATTGACACTAGAATTCTAACTACATTTTTTTGCACATTCAAGGCCTTGTACCTACAGTATTCATTCAGTTTTCTAAGAAATTGCTGCTAACAAAATTCTTTTAAAAGCTATAGAACTACAGTGAATTGATAGACAAAAATTTGGGATGAAACTTATACTCATTATTTTTCTCTAAATATACAAAGAGAAAAGAAAATACAGGAAAAGAAAACAAAAACAAACTTTCCCAATTCTTTATCTCAGTGGTTATAAACTATGAAATTACTCACCAAGACATTCTGGATATGAAACATCCAAAAAACTGCTGTGCCAAGGACTGGGCTAAACACCTTCTAGTCAGAGGTGTCTCATCTATAATCATGGCACTATGTAACAGATTTGTGCTGGAATTTAAGAGATAGCTAATTATAACCGAGAAATAAACAATGATTCAATCAAAATAAAATAATCACTTTTAAAAATAAGGGAATTCAAGTTCAACATAAAAGAATAAAAACAGAACATTCTTCCAAAAGCTTTCACATCTTTTCAAAATTTAGGTGAAATCTGTAATCTTAACTAACTTTTGCCTAAAGCAAGGACTGTAATGTTTCCCATTGATTTCCATGAAAAATGTAAGTATCTTTTTGTGGGGGAAAAGGAAATTATCATTAGCCTGAAACAGATACGCTCATCAGAAACTGATCCTCCTATGAAGGGCTCTAGTTCTAATTTAAAAAACCTTTTCCCAATAATAACTATTAATTTTTTTTAAAGATTTTATTTATTTATTCGACAGAGACAGAGACAGAGACAGCCAGCGAGAGAGGGAACACAAGCAGGGGGAGTGGGAGAGGAAGAAGCAGGCTCATAGCAGAGGAGCCTGATGTGGGACTCGATCCCATAACGCCGGGATCACGCCCTGAGCCGAAGGCAGACGCTTAACCGCTGTGCCACCCAGGCGCCCCAATAACTATTAATTTTTTAAAAAGATTTTATTTATTTGAGAAAGAGAGTGAATGAGAGAGAGAGAGAGCACAAGCAGGGGCAGAGACTGAAGAAAAAGCAGACTCCCCTGCTGAGCAGGGAGCCCGATGTGGGGCTCAATTCCAAGACCCTGGGATCACGACCTGAGTCAAAGACAGACGCTTAACTGACTGAGCCACCCAGGCGCCCCCCAATTTTTTTTTTTTTTTAAGTAAGCTCTACACCCAATGTAGGGCTTGAACTCACAACCTCAAGAGTCACATAATCTATCAACTGAGTCCATTGTTTACTTTCAAATACACCAACCCATGAGATCTTTCTAACATATTCTGGAGACTACAGGGGCAATATTATCATTCCCCTTTTACAGATGAGAAAATTTAGGCCCAGATAGGATAAAATGATTGAAGCTAAGGCATAAAATTTATAAATCTTGAACTTTCCAAGGAAATAAAGACGGTAATTAGCAGGAAGAGAAAGGAAAAAAATGAAGTTTTCTTTTATAACTGGCAAAGAAATTTCTGACAACATCAGTAAATTTTTAAATGATGCTAGGAAAAAAATGCATTAGACATCTATTATATAACTTGTATGATTTTTTTTAAATACATAAAGGGAAGAGACTAAAAATCTGTAAAACATCACTATCAGTTATATCTGGAAAAAAGTAATAGAAGTGTTTTGGGTCACTTGGAAATTTTATTTTTTACTCTTTTCTACATTTTGTATTTTAAAAACATTAGATGTTCTATAAAATCAACTATATTTAAATTAAAGGAAAAAAGTTTGAAACATATCTTAAAATTGATCACAAAATAACCTCATATCATTACCTTCATTTGGGCATTTCAAATCTTAAATACCAACCTAAAAATACTCATGGAAGCATAAGCAGCCACTTCAACATAAGCCTCATCAATGAATACAGTCTTAAAACAGGAGTATGGGTATCGACATGTAAGAATTTCTTCATAAAATTCAAAAACTTCATGAAGATAGGATGTAGTATGTTTAAGCAATGGAAGAAGTTGAGGTAAACAAAAATGAGTAACCTGAAAATAAAAAGCAGGGAAGAAGATCATGTTACTAAATGTTACCTTTAGTATTTTAAATTTCCTAAATGTCTCAATTATAAGGAAAACTTCATATAAATCCTTCTAACAAATTCATGGCAATGAGGGAAAATGCTAGTGTGATTACTTTTACTGACCATGTTTACAAAATATTCACTGTACTTGGAAATTAAATTCATGATGGACTGTAAATCTGTAAAAAGCTTAGATCCAATGAAAATACAACTTTGGTTCCAAATTAAAATGCCTTCTGCATAAGTACATAAAACAAGAAAGATTTAAATTTCCAAGGCTTATTGCAAATCCACCTTTGATTCACAAATATCTCACCTAGAGAACACTGTACTTGTCATAGTCCTATGCATCCCACCTTGGACATGACCACTCAAATATAAAATACCATCTCATCCCATATTATGACTCTGTGCCAAATGAATGGCATCAACAATGACAGAAATCACTCCGTTTAGAAGAACCTCGTAAGGTTTCATGTTGGAGATTAAATCTGAGCTAACCTTTTGAATTGGACAAACGTTTGATAGGAATGAAGAGGTAAAGAGGACATCCCAAACAAAGTCAAAGATAGAAATATGGTATGGTCAGAAAAATCTAAGTAATTATATCAAATATAACAAACAGGAAAGTAATGGAGAAAAAAGGTAGAAAGGAAAATTAGGGCCAAATTCTAGAAGATTCTGAAAGTCATACTAAAGAGTTCTGATTGTTGCAGGACTGTGGAGGCAAGGAAAGTTTTTAATGTATGAAAAAAATTATTCTTCTAACAGTGTTGGAACAGATTATAGACTAACATACATGAGTGATGAGGATCTATGTATGATTAACGGTCAAGGGCCCAAAGTGCATCATAATTAGCACTCTTCTTGGTACACAAACAAAACCCAAAATACTATTAATCAAAAAAAGATTGATTTTTAGAAAAACCTACATGATAGCAAATCTGATAATGCAATAAAAACTATCTGAGACAGAGAAGGACAAAGTAGGCTCTAAGTATTCAAGAAAAATACTTCTTAACTATCATTTACCTTTCTCCCATCCAATGGCTTGAGTGGGGAAAAAAAATTCTTCCAAAATACAAAGTAGGTACTAATCAAATGCTGATTTTACAGCTAACCACTTACCAAAGATAATAAAATTCTCTGCCAATCTTATCAGCGAATATACTTTTAAGAGTCACTGTCAAGCCAGCAAAAGCAAAACCATTCATAAAATATCTTGAATATTTTCCACAAGTGACTTTATAAATCTTGTGAATTTCAGGAAAGCAAATGCAAGAACAGACTGAGGAGCTTCCTGACAGTCTAAACCTAACTGCTCTCAATTTTTTGCTCGCATAACAGAAAGAAACACCATTGAGACATACATGGTCACATGTATATATTAGTTTTATACTAAGAAATAAAAATCTAAAATTGAAAATGTTAGGGACCAAGAGTAAATAAAAAGAGATTCATTCAAATGTTACCTTAAACAGGTACAAAAGTAGAGAGGTCAATAACCAAAACATCACTTCCTAAACGCCAGAAGTCTCATCCTTAGGGAGGCCTAAAAGCATTAATTGGTCTGCCAATCAACATACGATTTATGGCAAGATATGGGACAGAAGAAAACTGCAAGAAGCCTTCACAAGTGTGCTGACTAGAATTCTAAACTCGGCTTCAGCCTTATCTTTCTTTCTCTGTATATGCTGAAGTGAGAACAAATCTTGTTCTTTAATTTTGAAATTGTAATATTTCAGATTCCAGAGATGGGACTGTAACATTCATAAATATGTCAAACAATAAGATGGCACTAATACAGAGTAGTTACATAAATCAACTCATATTCTAATCAAGGTACACTTGAAACTCCTTTGGAACTCCAAGCTCTCTGTTGTAAAAAAAAAACTAAAACTTTAATGTAACATTTTGAAAGGAATTCATTCATGAATTCACATCATTAAATATATCAGATAAAGAATCCTTTCCTCTCTAGTGATATTCTGGATAATTGAAAGAGTTAGGAAAAACCCAGTATTTCATTACTATCCTTCCTTTTATCAGGGGTGAAAGGCTGGAACAAGGAGCTATGACTTACCTCGTGCATATATGGATCTACAAGTATTTCAAAAGGTCCAATGGCCAAAGAGATATTTGATGCAGCTGTTGGGATGGTAAGCATGTAATGGAAGGTCTTCTTCCTCATATCATGGGTATACACTGTCTCCACCAAATCTCCATTGGAAACAGCCACCATTGCGGCATCTACTGTAAATTCTAATTTCCATGTACATAATTCAGAGTACGAATCAACACATGGGAACCAAAATCTAGAAAAAAATATCAACAGCATAAAAAAACAGTGAAAGTGTAACCTACATTGTTTCCCCCACTTATAAGTTATTCTAACATTTACAGAATATGTGCAAAAAGAAACTTCAGCTATTTGCCTATTGAAACTTTTTACTGTATAACTTGAAAGAATCTGATTAAAGATAGAAAGTTTTTGCCAAATATTATTTGGCAATATCAAGAAAATATATCATATGATACTGTCAGTTCAAAACCTTAAAAAAGAGATAAGCAATTCTTAGCTTTGAATTTTTAACTTAAAAGTTATTTTCACTTGCACATTCACAATGGTCAGTTTTTATGTAGTATTCGTTTCCAGAAACTAAAAAAGCTCATAATTAAGTTTAAAAAAACAATATTCAGAATCTGATCCATAAGTCAGAGAATTGTTTTGGAGAACATGATGCACTGTATTAATTCAAATAGTGCTAATAAAGCCAGACATAACATTTCTATACCACCTTCTATCAAGGTCAGGTTTTACTACCTGCCAGGGTATGTACCTGATACTGCAAAACAAAGAAGTGTAAGACATCATCCGACTTGAAGGAGTTAATAATCTGAAGATTATTAATAACAATCTGAAGAGACTATGCATACTATAACATTTCAATAACATATAGTGAGCTATTGAGCCTGGGAATGAACTACAATTATATACAACAATGAAGGTAAATCTCACTACCATAGTGTTGAACAAAAAGAGCTGGATATAAAGAGCTATATGCATAACTTCCATTTACATAAAGTTCAAAAGCAGGTGTAATTAAGCTGCGGTATTTTAGAAATCAGAATAGTGGTTAACCTTGGGAAGGAGGACATTAGGTGAGCAAGTAGTGAATGGAAATGGGTACGAGGGGGGATTCTACAATGCTGGTGATGAACTTTTTCTTGATGTGGGTGGAATTACATAGGTTTGTTCCCTTGTGAAAATTCACTGAACTTTTACTTACAATTTGTGTAATTTTCTGTATGCTATTTTACTTCAGTATAAAGTTAAAAAATAAAGAATTGAGATGATTTTAGAAGTCTCTTTTTTGAGAAGGAAAGAGAAAAGGCAAGACAGGACTGAGAAGGAATGACTAGTGGAACAAGATTCAGAAGAGGTAAATTTGAGGATCAAGCTCACACTTCTCATTTTACACTAAACACATGTACTGCATATACACAGAAAAAATGCAACTGAAAAATGAAATTAATTGAAATATATAAGAATAATCTACCTTGTGGAATTTTGATACCCACAAGAGAAAACATGAGCACCTCTCTCTGCCATACTTCCCTCAACACTGGGTACCACAAAATGAAGACCTCCTTTTGGCTGATCCAAAGAAAAATTGATGTGTATCTTTAGGACCTTTAATTCTGCAACAAATAAATATATACATCCATTGACATACAAATATATAATTAAGTAACAGTGATCTATATAAAAAGGGCAAAGGCTTACACTAAACATAAAATGGGAATCAAAGTTCAATTTTAAATGAAAACCTACACTACTTACCCTTGTTTAGGCTCTCACGTTCTCTCTATCTATACTAAACTCAATAGCCTGCCTCCCTTGATGTCCTTACTTCCAGTCAATTCTAATCACTGCTAGCTGTGCTCTCCCAAAATATGGCTCAGGTCATGCCATATCCTTCTCCCAACATTTCTGACAATGATACACTGCATAAAGAAAAAAGTTCAAAACTAGATTCAATGCAAAACCTGAAAAATAAGGACTTAAAATGACCCCCAGATTGTTAACCCTAGTTGACTTTGGGGAATAGGAGTGAGGGGTGAGTGGGAAAAGCTGAGAATTTACATAATGCATTATTTATTATATTATCTTTAATTTCTACATAACAAGTACATGTTGATTTCATAAGATTAAAAGAGGTTTCTTTTCATTTCCCTCAAAACACTACAACCATATGGACTGTCTCCAATCCCTGAACATGAAATGATAGCCTTCTATGCCTGTCTCCTAAATTGGGCAACTCTTCTCAAGAAAAATCGCCCCCAAACACATAAACTATTTAAAAAAAAAAAAAAAGGTAAAAGCAAAACAAAAAGTTTCTTACTTCTTTATCTTCGTTATTGGCTAAATAAAGGTAGACAAGTTATATATAGTAATTATAATGGCTGTGGCTTTATACAAGGGAAAATGAAAATTTAGAAATAATAGGACAGAGTGTGCTCAAAAGTGCAAAACACAGAACCCTATGTTCTAGCACTGACTCAACTACTAATTAGTGACCTTCAATAGGTCACTCACTGTCTGGACTTCAGATTACTCTTCTGTAAAAGGAAGGAATTGAACCAGGTGATTTTTTTTAGGATTCTTCTTGCTATGAAATGCTATAATTCTAAACTGCTTTGACACTGCATGGGTTCTTAACTCTTGACAAAATTATTCCAATGATCCAATTTTTTTTTATAACTCTCACTTTAAAAAAAACAGTGAATGAGTTGTTTTGTCACAGCCCTTAATTGCTATTTTCCTATTAACCAGTGATCCTTATGAAAAAAAAGAGCTTCCAACTTCTGTATATTTCAACTTATTAATTTACAATTATGACATCATTAATTTTCATGTAAAAGTGTTCAGTCACTGAGTCTAACATGATTTTACTGTCCAGTCAATATATTTTTGGTACTTTACCATCAACGTGTTTCCACAACTCTGATGGAACCTTAATGCAAAGTTCTCCATTTCCTGCATCAGGATCCACAGCACTAACTGCAGCTGCGTAAGCATTGGAAAAATAATTTAGATTTCTCCTGGAAAAAACAAAAAAACAGCCTGTTTTAATAATAAGTCAAACATTTCACAAAGTATTTTCTTAAATATTTGGTAGCATTTGTTATGTATTATATAATTTTGTGTAATCTATGAGACTATTTTTTAGGCAAGTAACTATTACTCTACCCATCATGACGAAACCTATTAAATAACAGATGCAATGTCATACACAGTCTACTCGCCAATGCCATGATATTATGATTATCATATCCTTCATTAATTTTGGAATGCCAAAGCCACTACACTTTCCTGATGGAAGTGAAAGAATATATGTAGAATTGAAGAAATAATTATTCTATATCAATCCGGCAAAAATTTCAATGGATTCACAAGCTCTATGATCTGACAGAAATTAAGATGTTTAGACCAGGAGAAAAGATGGCAGAGGAATATGGGACCCCTTTTTCAGCTGGTCCCAAGTCGAGCTGGATATGTACCAGACCATCCTGAAAACCCACGGAATCAGCCTGAGACGCAGGAAGATACATCTGGATCTCTACAAAAGAACATCTCCAGTGCTGAATATTGAGGTATGAAGTGGGGAACCATGAATCCACGCACAGATATCGGAAGATAAATGGAAGGGGGAGGGAGCCGCCATGCTCGGGCACTGGGAAGCAGTAGCCACCTGCACCAGGGAGGGGGCCGGATTCCCGGACCAACACCCGCGAGAAAGCAGACTGAGACGGACACTGTGAGCCTGGGAACATGCGTGCGACCTGAAACCCGAAAACCGGAGCTCTGGAACGCTCACTGGAACCGGACTAAAACCAGGAGCTCAGGAGCGCACGCGCGTCCAAACAAAACCGGAGCTCCAGAGCGCACACTCAAACTAGACTGAAACCAGGAGCTCGGGAGCACTCGCACAACCAGACTGAAAACCGGAGCTCCGGAGCGCTCACTGGAACCGGACTGAAACCAGGAGCTCGGGAGCATGTGCGGGAACTGGGGTCGGCTGGCAGTGTTAGAAGCACAAAGGACAAGACATGCCGGCCCTGGAAGTGAGGGCTGAGACATTGGCTGTGGGGCGCAAAACCTGGTACACTGCAGGGTTTTTGGCAGCACCGACAGAAACAGAGTTAAAGTGGCCAAGAGAGCTCAGTGGAGAGCGGACTGCGATCTCTCTGTTCTGAGACAGAGGCTAGGATTTGGCCACTGCTGCTCTGACTCTAAGAAGAGTCACAGAACACCGCCAGGGAAAGCCGCCAGAGAACAAAAGCCTGAAAATACCGGCTCACATTGTGCCCATCCCCATTCCCCCTCACAGGGGACAGGGCAACTCTACCCAAATAGGGTTGCCTGAGTATCAACGCAGCAGGCCCCTCCACCCAGAAGGCAGGCTGAAAAATCAAGAAGCCCACATCCCTAAGGTCCCTATAAAACAAGTGCACACTGCCTGGGTCCTGGTCAATAATTTGTGCTCAGGGCATCCCCGCAACCTCTCCTCATCAGAATTATGAGGAGGAGAAACCCTCAGCAAAGAAAGGAGACAGAGACTGTGGCCTCTGCCACAGAAATGATGGATATGGATATAACCAAATTGTCAGAAATGGAGTTCAGAGTAACAATGGTCAAGATGATGTGTATACTTGAAAAAAATATTAACAAAAATATTAATGAGAATATAGAATCTCTAAGGGTGGAAATGAGAGCGAATCTGGCAGAAATTAAAATGCTATGAATCAAAGGCAGTCTAAACTAGATGCTCTGACGGCCAGGGTAAATGAGGCAGAACGAATTAGTGAATTGGAGGATGGGATGGTAGAAGAGAAAGTTAAAACACAAACTTGGCTCAAAAAAATCCAATCTCAAGAATGTAGATTACGGGAGATTACTGACTCAATGAAACGTTCCAATGTCAGAATCATCAGCATCCCCAAGGGGGTGGAGAAAGAGAGAGGTCTAGAAGAGATATTTGAACAAATTGTAGCTGAAAACTTCCCTAATCTGGCAAAGGAAACAAGCATTCGTGTCCAAGAGGCAGAGAGGACCCCTCCCAAGGAGAATCACAGCAAACCTACTCCATGTCATGTCATAGTGCAATTTGCAAATATTAGATCCAAGGATACAGTATTGAAAGTGGCCAGGGTGAAGAGATTCCTTACGTACGGAGGTAAAAATATCAGAATAACGTCAGACCTGTCTACACAGACCTGGCAAGATAGGAAGGGTTGGCAGGGTATTTTCAAAGCTCTATCCAAGAAGAACATGCAGCCAAGGATTCTTCATCCAGCAAGGCTGTCACTCCGAATTGATGGAGAGATAAGGACCTTGCAGGATCGGCAGAAACTGACCGAATTCGTAACCACCAAATCAGCCCTACAGGAGATATTAAGGGGGGTTCTATAAAAGTAAAAAGGCCCCAAGAGTGATACAGAACAGAAATTTACAATCTATAGAAACAAAGACTTCACAGGCAACATGACATCATTAAATTCATCTCTCTCAATAATCACTCTCAATGTGAAGGGCCTAAATGCTCCCATAAATGCCACAGGGTTGCAGATTGGATAATAAGACATGACCCATCCATTTCCTGTCCACAAGAGACTCATCTTGAACCTAAAGATACATCCAGACTGAAAGTAAAGGGATGGAAAACCATTTTTCATGCCAATAGACCTGAGAAGAAAGCTGGGATAGCATTTCTCATATCAGACAGATAAGATTTTAAACTAAAGACTGTACTTAGAGATACAGAAAGACACTATATTATTCTTATAGGATGTATCCAACAAGTGGATATGACAATTATAAATATCTATGCCCCCGATAGGGGAGCAACTAGATACACAAGCCAACTCTTAACCAGAATAAAGAGACATATACATAATAATACGTTAATAGTAGGGGACCTCAACACTCCGCTGTCAGCAACAGACAGATCACCTAAGCAGAAAATCAACAAAGAAACGAGCTTTGAATGACATACTGGACCAGATGGACCTTATAGATATATACAGAACACTACACCCCAGAACAACAGAATACTCATTCTTTTTGAATGCACATGGAACTTTCTCCAGAATAGACCATATACTGGGTCACAAAACAGGCCTCAACCGATACCAAAAGACTGAAATTATTCCCTGCATATTCTCAGACCACAATGCTTTGAAATTGGAACTCAATCACAAGGAAAAATTTGGAAGAAACTCAAACACTTGGAAACTAAGAACCATCCTGCTCAAGAATGATTGGGTAAACCAGAAAATTAAAAATCAATTTAAATAATTTATGGAGACCAACAAGAATGAAAGCACATTGGTCCAAAACCTATGGGACACTGCAAAGGCAGTCCTAAGGGGAAAATACATAGCCATCCAAGCCTCACTCAAAAGAACAGAAAAATCCAAATTCCAGTTTTTATATTCTCACCTCAAGAAGCTGGAACAGGAACAGAAGAACAGGCCTAACCCACTCACGAGAAAGCAGCTAATCAAGATTAGAGCAGAGATCAATGAATTGGAAACCAGGAGCACAGTAGAGCAGATCAACAGAACTAGAAGCTGATTCTTTGAAAGAATAAATAAGATCAATAAGCCACTGGCCAGACGTATTCAAAAGAATAGAGAAAGGACCCAAATTAATAAAATTATGAATGAAAGGGAAGAGGTCACAACCAACACCAATGAAATAGGAAGGAGCATTAGCAACTTTTATCAACAGCTTTATGCCAATAAATTAAACAACCTGGAAGAAATGGATGCCTTCCTGGAAACCTATAAACTACCAAGACTGAAACAGGAAGAAAGTGATTAAACAGACCGATTAATTATGAAGAGATTGAAGCAGTGATCAAAAACCTCCCCAAAAACAAGAGTCCAGGGCCTGACAGATTCCCCGGGGAATTCTATGAAACATTCAAAGAAGAAATAATACCTATTCTCCTGAAGCTGTTTCAAAAAATAGAAACAGAAGGAAAACTACCAAACTCATTCTATGAGGCCAGTATTACCTTGCTCCCCAAACCAGGCAAAGACCCCATCAAAAAGAAGAATTACTAACCCTAATGAATATGGACACCAAAATTCTCAACAAGATCCTAGCTAATAGGATCCAACAGTACATTAAAAGGATTATCCATGATGACCAAGTGGGATTCATCCCTGGGATGCAAGGGTGGTTCAACATTCGCAAATCTATCAGTGTGATAGATCATATCAACAAGAAAAGAATCAAGAACCATATGATCCTCTCAATTGATGCAGAAAAAGCATTTGACAGAATACAGCATCCTTTCCTGATTAAAACCCTTCAGAGTGTAGGGATAGAGGGTACATTCCTCAATTTCATATAAACCATCTATGAAAAGCCTAGAGCAAATATCGTTCTCAACGGGGAAAAGCTGGAAGCCTTTCCCTTAAGATTAGGAATACGACAAGGATGCCCACTCTCGCCATGATTATTCAACATAGTACTAGAAGTCCTTGCAACAGCAATCAAACAACAAAAAAGGATAAAAGGTATCCAAATCGGCAAAGAAGTCAACCTGTCTCTTGTAGCAGATGACATGATACTCTATATGGAAAACCCAAAAGACTCCACCCCCAAATTACTAGAACGTATAGAGCAATTCAGTAATGTGGGGTATACAAAATCAATGCTCAGAAATCAGTTGCATTTCTATACACGAACAATGAGACTGAAGAAAGAGAAATTAGGGAATCCATTCCATTTACAATAGCACGAAAAAACATACGTTATCTTGGAATTAACTTAACCAGAGACGTAAAGGATCTATATCCTAGAAACTATAAATCACTCTTGAAAGACATTGAGGAAGACACAAAAAGATGGAAAAATATTCCATGCTCATGGGTCGGAAGAATAAACATAGTTAAAATGTCTATGCTACACAAGGCAATCTACACTTTCAATGCCATCCAGGTCAAAATACCAATGACATTTTTCAAAGAACTGGAACAAACAGCCCTTAAATTTGTGTGGGACCAGAAAAGGCCCTGAATCGCCAAGGAATTGCTGAAAAGGAAAAACAAAGCTGGGGGCATCACTTTGCCGGATTTCAAGCTATCCTACAAAGCTGTGATCACAAAGACAGCATGGTACTGGCACAAAAACAGACACATAGACCAATGGAACAGAATAGAGAACCCAGAAATGGACCCTCGGCTCTTTGGGCAACTAATCTTTGATAAAGCAGGAAAAAACATCCAGTGGAAAAAAGACAGTCTCTTCAATAAATGGTGCTGGGAAAATTGGACAGTACATGCAAAAGAATGAAACTTGACCACTCTCTCACACCATACACAAAGATAAACTCCAAATGGATGAAAGACCTTGATGTGAGACAGGAATCCATTAAAATCCTAGAGGAGAACATAGGCTGCAACCTCTTTGACATCAGCCACAGCAACTTTTTTCATGACACATCTCCAAAGGCAAGAGAAACAAAAGATAAAATGAACTTCTGGGACTTCATCAAGATGAAAAGCTCCTGCACAGCCAAGGAAACAGTCAAAAAAACTAAGAGGCAGCCCACAGAATGGGAGAAGATATTTGCAAATGACACTACAGATAAAAAATTAGTATCCAAGATCTACAAAGAACTTCTCAAACTCAATACACTAGAAACAAATAATCAAATCAAAAAATGGGCAGTAGATATGAACAGACACTCTTCCAGTGAAGACATACAAATGGCTAACAGACACATGAAAAAATGTTCAAAATCATTAGCCATCAGGGAAATTCAAATCAAAACCACACCAAGATACCACCTTACGCCAGTTAGAATGGCAAAAATTGACAAGGCAAGAAACAACAAATGTTGGAGAGGATGTGGAGAAAGGGCATCCCTCTTACACTGCTGGTGGGAATGCAAGTTGGTACAGCCACTTTGGAAAACAGTGTGGAGGTCCCTTAAAAAGTTAAAAACTGAGCTACCCTATGATCCAGCCATTGCACTACTGGGTATTTACCCCAAAGATACAGACGTAGTGAAGAGAAGGGCCATATGCACCCCAATGTTCATAGCAGCAATGTCCACAATAGCTAAATTGTGGAAGGAGCTGAGATGCCCTTCAACAGATGACTGGATTAAGAAGATGTGGTCCATATATACAATGGAATATTACTCAGCCATGAAAAAGAGCGATTTCACAACATTTGCAGCAACATGGATGGGACTGGAGGAGATAATGCTAAGTGAAATAAGTCAAGCAGAGAAAGACAATTATCATATGGTTTCACTCATTTATGGATCATAAGAACTAGGAAGATCAGTAGGAGAAGAAAGGGAAGAATGAAGGGGGGGTAAACAGAAGAGGGAATGAACCACGAGAGACTATGGACTCTGGGAAACAAACTAAGGGCTTCAGAGGGGAGGAGGGTGGGGGATTGGGATAAGCCGGTGATGGGTATTAAGGAGGGCACGTATTGCATGGTGCACTGGGTGTTATACGCAAGTAATGAATCATGGAACATTACATCAAAAACTAGGGATGTTCTGTATGGTGACATAACATAATAAAAAATTAATATAAAAAAAAAGAAATTAAGATGTTTAAAACGAGTTAGGATGGGTACCGAGTCCTCAAAATGTAATACTGCTTACCTTCACTCCCCAGGCCTGACAATATAAGCTTAAGGAAGGAGGGCAACTTTTGGCTGCTTCACTGTTACATCTCCTGTATGCCAGGGGGCTACTCAATCAGTATCTGTTCAATAGTTACTTGACCTTATTTCCCATTAGATGAAAACAACACAGAGAAGTCATGGAAATATTAAAACTTTGTTCCCATCCAATTTTCTAATTTTATTTCACTAAAAACAATTCACACATGTGTATATATGTACACATACATATATACATACACACAGATCTCCCTCCATTTACAATGGGGTTATGTCCCAATAAACCCATCATAAATTGAAATATTCTAGGTTGAAATGCATTTAATACACCTAACCTACCAAAATATCACAGCTTAGCCTAGCCTACCATAAACGTGTTTAGTACACTTACATTAGCCTACCACTGGGCAAAATCATCTAACACAAAGCCTATCTTATAATAAAGTGTTGAACATCTCAGGAAATTTATTGAGTACTATACTGAAAGCGAAAAATAGAATGACCGTATGGATACAGAATGGTTCTACGTATACAGATTGTTTAGCCTTGTGATCACATGGCTGACTGGGAGCTGTGGCTCACCACACAGCTCCACACAGGTACCACATATTGCTAACTCGGGAAAGTAATCAAAATTCAAAGTATGGTTTCTACTAAATGTGTATCACCACCTTTGCACCATCATAAAGTTGAAAAATTGCTAAGTTAAACAGTCCTAAGTTGGGGAATATCTAAACACATATTACATTTCCTCATTGAAATCAGTTAAAGGAAAACTGACAAAATGGATAAAAGAAAAAACACAAGGAATGACAGAACCAGAAAATGAGATGAAAGACAACCCCATGAGCCATATGCACCTTTAGGTTTATCATTTTGCCACTAGGTGAATCCACAAAGTAAAGTTAGTTACATTTCACTAGCCTAATAAAATTTTAAAAGACAGGATTCACATACTGTACAGACTGATTATAGGAAAAATAAAATGGGAATAACCATTAAAGAAAACATTAAAGTTATACACTCTGAACCTGACAGAAGCCATTCCTCTCCATTTCCATCTCTCTACTAACTAGGAAGGATGTATTCACTTTAGCTTTTAACAACTACACAGCAAACGTTCTGGAAGCACTTAAACAGATTTCTCACTAATTTTAACTATTTCAGGACACCTGGGTGCCTCAGTTGGTTAATCATCTGCCTTTGGCTCAGGTCATGATCCCAGGGTCCTAGGATCGAGTCCCACATCAGGATCCTTGCTACGGAGCAAGCCTGCTTCTCCCTCTGCCTGCTGCTCCCCCCTGCTTGTGTGCTCGCTCGCCCCCTCTGACAAATAAATAAAATCTTAAAAAAATAATAACTTTAACTATTTCTTCCTGTCAGATAGATATGTAAAATGTGTAAAAACTATAAGACCACAATAAAAATGAATAAATCTGTGTTTTCACATACCATCTATTTTTTTTTAATTAACATACAGCAAAAACAACTCTTTTTTCCTTTGGTATATAATCCTGTAAATTCTTACACATATGTGCCACCACCACAATCAGGATATAGAACAGGCCCATCATCCCAAAGAGTACCTTGTGCTATGCCTTGTGTCAAATAAATGGAGTCATACAGAAAGCAACCTTGTGAGACTGGCTTGCCTCACTCAGTATGTCTTTGAAATTCACCTCAGGCATTACATGGATCAATAGTTTGTTCCTTTCTATACTGAATAGCATTTCACGATATAGACTGGACCACAGATTATTTATTGTTTATTCATTCAGCCACTGAAGAACATGTGGGTTGCTTCCAGCTTTTGGCTATCACAAATAAAACAGCTATGAACTATATATTATTTTTCATGTGAATTTAATTTTCATTTTTATAGTACAAATACCCAAGAGTGGGACTGCTGAGTCAGATGGTAAAATATGTTTAGCTTTGTAAGAGTATGCCAAACTGTTTTCCAGAATGTCTATACCATTCCACATTCCCACCAGCAATATATAAAACTACCAGTTGCTTCACATTCTTGCCAGCACTTAGTTAACATACCATCTAATTTTAATGGCTACTTTGTATATCTAAAGATTGCAATTTCTTTTCAATAAAATTTCAAAAACATTAAATATGAAAGATTATTGAAGAAACCTGTAATTTCCCCCAGTTATCTGTGAAATTCAAAAATAAAAAGCAATCATTACATAAAAAGCCAAATTTAAACATTACATATTAGACTATTCACTTTTTTTTTATGGGAAATTATTCTCACTTAATCTCCTCATTTCCTGAGAAAAGGTAAAGTGGTCCAAATAAAATGGTGAGTCATTGTAAGTGGAATCTATTGGAAAGTCAGTTATGAGGAACAATCTTCTCATGGTTTGGATTTCAGTGTTTCCTTTCATAATATGAATCAAATATGTTTCTTTTCATAATAACCTCATTAAAGCCAAAAATCACAAGGCAAGATTATAATAAATGTTTTCAATTTTCAGAATAATAGTGACTGCAAAATATTAATACATCCTTGCTGTATAACCACCACCATCCTCAACCTCCAGTTCCCAACCTCCATTCCCTCCTCAAGGAAACAAAGCTTAAAGAGACAAGTAATGCTGTAGGAAATACTAAAAAACTAGTAAATTAAGGTAATCAAAAGAGTTTTCTCCAAGAATCTATTATAAACATTCATGTTAAAATAATCCGTTAATTATTTGTCAATAATATATACCTCTTAAAACTATCGCTACAGATTTTGAAAAACTTAAGATTCAGTTACAATCAGAAAAGCATACATAGCCTAAATAGACAGCTCAACAAATTTTCACAGAACAATAGCAGCCAGCATGCAGAGCAAGAACAGACTTTACCAGCCTCTCAGAAGCACTCCTGTAATCACTAGCCAAGCCCCACTTCCCACCACTAAGGGTTACCCATTATTCTGACACCTAATGTGATAAATTAACAACTTAATAGACATTCTCTTGTGTCAGACTTTTTTTATTCAGTGTCAAGTCTGTGAGATCCAGACATACTACAGCATACAGCTGGTGGTCATTCATTCTTGTTACTGTTTAGAGTTCCAATGGTGTGAGAATGTACCTCAATCTACCTTCTACCACTGATGAGTCTTCAGGTAATTTCCAGTTTTGACAATTACAAATGCTGCTCTGAACATTTCTGTACACATTTTTTGGTGAAGATATGAACACATTTCTACTGGGTATATACCAAGGAGTAAGACCTACGCTAATCATAGAGTATGTGTATATTCAAACTCAATTTACATTTCTATTAGCAGTATTTGAAAGTTCTAGTTACTCTACATTCATCTCTTGGTTTCTCTTCTCTCTTTGGTTTCGGCAGTTTGCACACACACAGAAAAAATAAATAAATAAGCCAGCCAGCAGGAAAATCCATTTTCCAAAAGAGAAACCAATACCCAAATTAATAAGATGACTTTTTAAAAATAAGCAAAACAATATTTGATATGATACTGTGAAATAAGGTTGCTTGGAGAAAAATGTACCTGAACAGGTTTTTCTACGAAAAAATCTAGGGGATTTCCCTTCAGCTCAAACTTGAATGAAATACTCAAAATAACCATTTGTTTAAAATTAACAACAGAGGAAACAACAAATGTTGGTGAGATGCAGAGAAAGGCGAACCCTCTTACACAGTTGGTGGGAATGCAAACTGGTGCAGCCACTCTGGAAAACAGTATCGAGGTGCCTCAAAAAGTTAAAAATAGAACTACCCTATGATCCAGCAACTGCACTACTAGATTCAAAGGGGTACATGCACCCCAATATTTATAGCAGCGTTATCAACAATAGTCAAATTATGCAAAGAGCCCAAGTGTCTATCAACTGATGATGAATGGATAAAGAAGATGTGGTGTGTATATATATATATATATATAGTGAAAAAGAATAAAATCTTGCCATTTGCAACAACATGGATGGAACTAGAGTGTATTAGGCTAAGCAAAATAAGTCAGAGAAAGACAAATACCATACGATTTCATTCATATAGAGAATTTAGGAAACCTTAAAACAGATGAATATATGGGAAGGAGAAAAAAAAGAGAGAGAGAAAGAGGGAAGCAAACCATAAGAGATGCTTAACAATAGAGAACAAACTGACAGAGGGAGGTGTGTGGGGAATGGGCTAAATGGATGATGGATATTAAGAAGGGTAACTGTAATGAGCATTGGGTGTTGTATGTAAGTGATAAATCACTGAATTCTTCTGAAATCAATATTGCACTGTATGTGAACTAACTAGAATTTAAATAAAAATTTGGAAGAAAAAAATCAAAACAAAACAAAACCAAAGTAGCCATTTGTGAAAGGCTAACATATTTCAAGCTATAGAAATACTGAATACAAAAAAGGACAAAATGGCTCTACTGCCATGCATCTATCAACTAATTCAAACAGGAAGGGCTATATCTAGTCCCGGGGTTACAACACTTAGGGAAAAAAAACAATGCCAAATCAGAGAATATTCAAAGGGTGAGAATGGTAACAAATTTGGAAAGAGATAGAGATGAGGAAGGGTTGAAAGTATTGAGATTCTGTAGACTGGAAAGGGGAAAACAATATTTAATTAGGATAAAACAATATTTAAATGGATAAGTTTGTGAATATTACAGCAAAACGAACTGTAGTTTGGTGTAATAAAGAACTTTCTAGCATTCAGAAATAATGAAAGGGGTGCTTTAAAATACAGTGAGTTCTCCAGAACTAGAAGCATTCAAGCAGAATGAGAAATAGCATAGGAAAAATTCCTGCTGATGTTTTAACTAAATGAACTTTAATGTTACTCCAACTATGACAACTTAATCCCAAGCAATACTACTAAAACAACTGGCAGTTAAAATGTAAAACTTTCTTAATATAAAACTTACTTAACCATAATCAGTAAGGGAATCAGCTACTTCTATATATCAGTAAAATAACATTAAAACCTCTAGATAGTAGAAGTCTATATTAAAATAAAGGATCTACAAAATCTTTTTGAAAAAGTAGCAAAAACTAAAATTAAAAAATAGCAATTAAAAAAAATCAACTCCAATTACTCTAAAATCCTTCTAATCACTCAACAGCTACCTTCATTTATATCACAAGATTGGTCATTTCTACTGCCATTCTCTAGCAAAAATGAACACAGGAGACAGGAATTAAACTGATGCTTGGAACTTTGGAACACTGAAGCTTTTCAAGAAAAATAAAAAAGATCTTCTCAAAGTGGCAAAGCCTATCCAGGCAAGGAAAAGAAACAAAAGAAAGAGATGTCAGCCACTGTAGGCTACCCACAGAAACAGCTTCCCTGACAAAAGTCTATATTTAATTTATTCTAAGAGAAGAAAAATATAGGGGAAAAAAAAGGAAAAAGAGAGAACCAAAAAGCCACAGCCCTTATAGAGCAAAGTATAATTTATCAACCATATATAAGATTCAAACACAAAATATACTTAGAGAAAGTGCTGAAATTATTTTATTGGCAGACAATAAGTCAAAAAAAAAAAAAAAGAGTGAGAGAGAGAAAGAGAGATCAAGTGAGCATCTACCTTACCCATGTAACATAACAAAGAGGGTTTTTAATTGCTAGTACAGGTAACTTAACAACTCAGCTAACATTTAGTTGGGTAAAATAGGTAGAAGTAGAAATGTCTTTTAGTCTCTTATCTAAATGTTTCCCTTCCTTACATTCCCCCTGCAGCTCAAAGGTACTGAATCTCAACCAAGTTAAGCACACCCTTTCCATTAAAAATAGGAGGGTCTGGCACCTTAACTTTAAAACAAATAAGAAAATGTGATGAAGTAGTATATTACTTCTTTGAATGTTAAGGCATTCTTATATGTATTAAAGATGAAATTTTATCACAGAATTAAATTTAAATTTTCAATTTCAAAACTGCTATATTTAATTTTTGTTTCAGCTTTAGTGTAAATTTTATTGGTTTATGAAAGAAAGTTTCTAGGTAACCGAAGTATCCAGGGACCACCCTAAAGACCTTACCTATCTGCCTTTCCCAAAGTTCTCTAAAAATAACGTAATCCAGAAGCGATATTTTCCACATCTAACTTCTAAGGAAAGCAGTATTTCTTCTGAATAACTGGTATGCTTCTATCTTGTGTCTTATCAATAGTATGAACAATAGTGTTTCCCTCTTTGGTAAGACAACCAGAAATACCAAACCCAAATCTACAGTTTTCCCATAGTAACTGCAGTAACTTAATAGTGCATGCTCACTATCCTTTGCTTTTTCACTCTTCATGCTAATTTCATTAGTTACTTTTCAAAACTGTTGACTAATAAAATTCTAAAACCAATTTCAAATCCTTTTTTAAACAAATCAGATAATAAAAACCAGCAAAAAATAACTAACATCCTCTC